>NC_132854.1:37534500-38166000 GCF_048164855.1 Canis lupus baileyi | reverse complement strand
TTTAAATTCTGAAATTTCATAAAATCTTAAATCTAAGATTCACCTGTTAAATTCCTTTTACCCATTATTGTTCAATGAATGCTTTCCATTTCTTGGAGAAATATTGATTGCTGTCTATTAGCTTACTTTTCTTAGCTTTTACAAGTTTTTCTGTACAACAATATTATTCAGTTGTTTTTAATTTAACTGTATATCTTTTTAAATTTTATATTTCATGACTTCTAAATCCAAGATTGAATTATGCAATTGCTTCTAGTGATAGGAAATACAGATTTCACAAATCCATGTGGAAACAAAATCTTTAGATGTACTGGATTCCAAATATTGAAGTCAATCAGATGCTTAGGTGTACTAAAATAAGTCGACAGTGTGTTCAATTTTAAAGAAAAACAAAGAACAATATACTTAGAAAACATTTTGTTGAAGATCTTTTTTGAAAAGTGAAGTGATATGTTAAATTCCCTGTGAAATCGAACTCCTGCTTTACCAATGTCATATTTTGGTTCAATTTTCACACATTCATGTTTATACACATTTGTGGAGTGAATTACATACAAAAATAGGAAAGTACACTTCAACATATCTGAGAGATATTTTAAAGGTCAAGAAAATTAAATGAAAAATATTTTATATCTACTAGAAATAAAGAAAAAAACTGAAAGAAATAACAGGGCCAAATACCTGTCCTTTTTCATATTTCTTTCTGCCTTCATATAGTCAAAAAAAAGTGAGGATTTGTAGATTATAATTGAGCCCTGTGATTCTGGGTAACTAAGCTGATACTGAATGTTGAAAAATGTGGTTTTAAGTTATCTTGGCCTGAGGAAATCAATTGCTTCAGGAATTCTCTTTAATTTTTGAAACACAAATGCTTGCTTAGTCTGTGATCTCCTTTTCTAAACATCTTTGTTTTCTCCTGCCATTCTTTTTCCTGCCAGCATCATAGATTTGGCATCATTCTAATGTGCTTTCATTATTAAGATAACTTTGCAAACACCCCTCCTCTTACACTACTTCATAACTTCTCTTTAGCTATACCCCCAGTCCATTCATCTGATTTTTTAATGGACTACTTAATATTGCTTACAGATTTCCAAAGTATTTGCAGTTATAATGAAATTGAGGTGCACATTTTTCTATAAAGTAAGAACATCAATAATATAATGATAGTGTGTATCATAATAGATTTCTAGGAATGCAATTAATAAAAGGGATATTTTATTAACTGCTGATATCCTGATGAAAAGCATATTACCAATTATTTTCCTCTATTTTATCCATACAATAATAAATATTATTGCTTTTAATGTTTCAAGCAATACACAGTTATACAAAGTAAAACTAAATATGTTCTTACTTTCACTTTCAACAGTATTTTCTGATCTTTTAAATGTACATGTATCTTTGATCTTGTTAATTTTGTTTTGCATAAATAAGATATATCTATAAATTTGTATATTTTATTTATATATCCATTTATATATATATATATATTAATATATCCAAAATAACATTTTTCCTACAATAAATATTTCATTTTTCTTCTTTATTACCTGATTATACTTTTTTGTGTGTAAAATCTGTGATCTTTGTAACTATTTTCTATTCATTGCATGTGTTCTTTTTTCTATCTACTTTTCTGTGTACTTTGATTTTAATTAAGCATCTTATTTGGTTCCACTTTATCTCCTCCTGACACTTACACTTCTTTTTTAAAAATTAGTGTTTGTTTTAGGATTTACTTTATAAATTTGGAAATAAGGCCACCTTCAGATAACACCATACTATTTCATTTGTAGGTCGAGTCCTTTATAAGAGCTACCCTGTCATGTCTATTGTGTGTTTTATAAGACTTAAAGATTAATTTTATAGTGAAATACAATATAGTGACACTTGAATAGATGAAAGACTGAATTGTTTGTTGTATGTAGCTCCCAACCACACAAAGCTGCCTCTCAGGATCACACAAGAGTTTGTAAATAAGGACAGCATAACTAGCAGCTTGAGCCGTAGGGGACAGTAGGTAGGTAGATAGATAGATAGAAAAATAGATAGATAGATAAAGTTGGGTAGGGGTAGTTAACATTTCACCAAGCTTTCTGAGTATTGGCCAATTTTCCATTTCATGATCTCCAAGGTAGAAGGGCTGTCCTTAGTTCTTTAGTACTCAGTCTCAAAATATAGGGTCCTATTTAGTAAGACAATTGATGAATGTTCATAGTGACCAAAAGAGTAGATGCCTGATAAGGGAAGTGTTTGGAATGCAGACTTAGCCAACTGTCTGTGAAGGAGAATTAAAAGTTTTTAACTATACTTCAAAACTGGGTTTTGACAGTATTGTTGTAATATTATATGACAATTGACATCTTGATGTCTTGACATAATATTTCATTTTGAGCTTGATTTATTTGGGGCATTTGATTGGCTTGAATAGTAGACATACAGAGAGTAGGGCATGTTTTGCCCTAAACAGCATAGAAACATTTTATGACAGCAAAAAGGAACTAAGAGGAAACATGAAGCATCTTTGAAGGCCAGTGAGTAGCCAGACTCCTCCATTGTTACTCAGGAGGAAAAAAATCAGTCATCACTTAGGCCTTTAGTAATATTTTGGTTGAATTAGGGAATGTACTAAAGGCATGGATTATTTATTATTATTTTAGGATGATAATTTAAAAAGTATTTATTTTATTTATAGTGCATATTTGTCTGCTTATTTGTTTTTATTCATCATGTCTTTATATTTTATTTGAATTATTTGGTTAATAGATGTTTAATTACTACTAAATTATTGCTTAAATATACCATACTATAATTTGATTTCTATTCAGACTACTTTTTCTATATTTTTTGTCTTCCTTTTCCCCTAATTTTGGATTAGATATATTCTCCTTATTTTTTTAATTTACCCTAAATATTACCATAAGGATTATTGACTAAAGTTTAATATAAATTATTACCTATACTGCTTCATGAATAATGAGAGGACTTTAAAACAGATTAAATCCATTTATTTCCCGTCTACATATTTATTCCTCAGATATAACTCCTATCATGTGCTTTAACTCTGTATATATTTAAAACCCTTCAAAAATAATCTTCTATTTATATGTAGGCATTTCCATTGCTTGGTACAGTCCCTTGCTTCAAAATGTGATACCTTTCACTTTATCTGGAAATCTCCTTTTTCCAATTCTTACTTTGTGTCTGCCTGCAAAAAATGTACTCAGTTAATTTTAAGTCTAAAAATTCTGCATCTTTGCTTTTGTTTCAGAAAATAACTTCACTGGGTGTAAAGTATAGATGACTTTTTATTTCATTATTTGTGGAGGTATCATTCCATTGCTTGATGCCTTTCATAATTGTTACCATTCCTTTCTTAAGGTAACTTTTTTCCTCTACTGCTTTTAATATTTATTGAGGGTTGTAACAATTTTCCATATAATTTGATATCTTTCTCTATTACTGGAAATAATTTTCCATTATATCTCCAAGTAGCACTTTCACCATATTTTATCTGATCATTCCTCCCCAGGTTCCAATCTTATGTGTGTTAGACCTTTCAGCACATCCTCAATGAAGGATCTTTTGAGTTTTGTTCTTTTTTTTTTTTTTAAGATTTTATTTATTTATTCATGAGAGACACAGAGAGATAGAGGCAGAGACACAGGCAGAGGGAGAAGTGGGCTCCATGCAGAGAGCCTGATGTGGGACTTGATCCCGAGATTCTGGGATCATGCCCTGAGCTGAATGCAGACCCTCAACTGCTGCCACTCAGGAGTCTCAATTGTTTTTTTTTTTCTTTAATTTTATAGATTTATTATATATATATATATATATATATATATATATATATATATATATATAGAGAGAGAGAGAGAGAGAGAGAGAGAGAGAGAGGCAGAGACACAGGAGGAGGGAGAAACAGGCTCCATGCAGGGAGCCCGATGTGGGACTCGATCCAGGGACTCCAGGATCGTGCCCTGGGCCAAAGGCAGGTGCTAAACCGCTGAGCCACCCAGGGATCCCCCCCCTTTTTTAAATTTTAAAATCCTTTCTAATATCTCAGATATCTGCATCCCCAGTGGATCTTATTATATTTTTTTTTATTTTTACATTTTATGCATTTGGTTTTGTTGCCTGATAGATTTTTAAGTTTAATTTTTTTAAAGATTTTATTTATTTATTCTTGAGAGAGTGAGAGAGAGAGAGAGAGAGAGAGAGAGAGAAGCAGAGATACAGGCAGAGGGAGGAGCAGGCTCCATGCAGGGAACCTGACGTGGGACTTGATCTCGGGACTCCAGGATCATGCCCTGGGCCGAAGGCAGGTGCTAAACCGCTGAGCCACCCGGGCTGCCCTGTTGCCTGATAGATTGAATACTGAATGCTGTGTATTTAAAATTGTAAAGATATTAAAAAACTTACTAGGATAATAGTTTCCTCGCTAATCCAATCAGATTGTTTTCCTTTGACACTGGGTATTAATTTTTGGAGTAGTTTTTTAATTCTGGATTCCCTTTACTTATGTTTTCTTCCAGTGATTGTAATAGAAAGACTGAATTTTTATAATTCCTCTATATCTTCATCAACAGTTCCTTCTGATTTTTATATCCCTATCCTTGTGAGATTGCAAAGAGCTTATCATGGCTACCCAGCTTCTTGACTACTAATTCAATTAGGAATTTTTAGTCCAATCAGATAATCTGATATATGAAGATGGATTTCCTTCTTTGTAAGACTCAGTCTATTTTCAGTTAGAATTCATTCCTGGAGAGTAGCCTTTCAAGGATTCAAATTGAAACTATTGAATATTTAAAAGGATCCTTCCATGTTTGTGAGTCTTGAACTCTTACTTTTTGTCTTTCTAATCCTGTATGAAAGTGTGATAATTTTTACTGAATTTTGTTCATTATAGAATTAAAAATTTTAGGCATAACTCCAGAGAAGTTCAAAGAACTTCATCTCTGAAAAATGTTTAAAACTATACTTTTAAAGGTATGTCATTCTTTTTTTGGACAACCCATTGAAAATTGAAATAGCTGCTTTTAAACTACCCATTCTTTATACTGCAAACAAACTGCTCCCTGTCTGCTTACATTTGAATTAATATGATGCTATTCTTTGCCTGTCTGCATACCTAGACTTAGGATTTCAAAAACAATATAATTTTTTCACCCTTTTCACACTCACATATATATTTTCTATTTTTCCTTTTCTCCTTCCTTTTTTTTATAACCTTGCAATATTTCTTAAAATTATCTGTTCCTATTTATTCTGTGACTACATATATTTAAGGCCACATTTCACTTGCCATGATATTTAAATAAGATCCTTAACCTGGTTTCCTAGGGACATACTTTTTCCCTTTCCAGCCCACTTTATAATACTTTTATTCTTCCAGGAATACTCCTCTAATGAGGCACTCCAATGATAAAAATTGTCAAAAGTTCTGTTTTTTTAATAATAACTTCCATATTTCTTAGACATCATTCAGTCCATACATAATTTCAGTTTTGCATTGTATTTCTCGCAATTCTTCAGGATATTTACCTTTTAAAAATGTAAAACTAATAAATACTTTCAATTGATATGTGAAATTCAGATAATTTAGTATTTTATTGGGCTATTTTGTAAAAATATCTTCATTTCTAACTGTGATTGCTCTTCCAGAACCTTAAAATACCAACTCTCCTTTTTTCTTTCAAAGCAATATAATGCATCTATAACATTTTTCTTCATATATTTTCTGGAATGCCTTTCTCTTTTATTATATAGTTGTTTATTTATGTATTTTGTGTCCTTAGCTAATATATATGTTCTTCAGATAGAAACTTTCATATTTGATCAATGTTTGTTTGCTCACATCAGTCAACATAGTGTCTTAAATTTTGCTGGCCAACAAAAACAATTGTTAATGAATTATTGAATTACAACAAATTTGGCAGCTTAAAATTATACCATTTATTATTTAATCATTCTATAGGTCAGAAATCCTAGCAAGGTCCACTGAGTTAGGTTTTACAAGGCTGAAGTCAAGGTGTTGGCTGTGTGGGAATCATATAAAGAATATCTGGGGAACAATATATTTCCAAGGTCATTTAGAAGGTTATCAGAATTCACTTCTATGATGCTGCAGAACAGAGGTTTCTGTTTTCTTGTTTGCTATCCATGGGCTACTCTGAGCTTCTAGAAGATATCTAAATTCTTTGTCATATATGCTGCCAATCCCCATGCCCCCATCTTCAAGTCAGCCACAGTATGTCAAATTCTCCTCATGCTTTGATTCCCTCACTTCCCTTTTCCACTAATCAGGGATACTATTCTAACGAGTTCACCTTATGGGCTCAGGTCCACTAAGATAACCTTGTTATCTTACTTTCAGTTACTTTGAGACCTTAATTACATCTGCAAAATCCCTTTGCCATGGTACCTAGATTAATATTTGAATGAAGAATGAGAGACTAGACATCTTGGCAAGCATATCCTTAGAATTATGCCTAACTCAATAAATAAAAAGGATCCTCACTATTATGAATCACAGTCAAAATTTTCAATCCTTGACTATAGAGAATCTTCTGCACTGAAAAATTTTAGAACAATTTTAGGTAGCATGATTTCAGTTCTTTTTTTAGAATTTTCCCAATATATATTCCATATTCAAAGAATTTGCTTTATTAGAGTTTTATCTTATACTATGAATTCTAGTATTTTTTATTCAGCAAGAATTTTCAAAGCCTTTTATTTGACTTATGAAATATTAATTGAAATTAATTGAAAGGGATAAATTTTTATCTTCTTGGAAAATACATTTGTGAGAAATAACAGAATTCTTGATGGCAGGTGTAGTTGTGTTTGGTCTCTTTTTTTTTTTTTTCCTTTTTTTTTTGTTTATTTGTTTGGATGTGTTTGGTTTCTTTAATGAGGTGTTATAAGTGATACATGATAATCAGTAAAATAATCATAGAATTTTACAAAGTGCTGCCACATATAAGGTTCTTTGAACAAAGCTTAAGAAAAAGTTTATTTTCATTGTACTGGATATAAATAGAGTTTAAATTAATTGTCCACAGCCAAATCATAGTAAGTGTCATACTTAGGACTTGGAAACAGGGTCCTATTTTACATTCAGTGTTCTTTCTGCTGAATAACAACTATGAGGTATCACTTCTTATACTTACAAACTTTCATGACACAAATAATTTTATTTCTTTGTAAGCCATGTCCCCAAGGCATGTGCTTTGGCTTAAATTCTCAATGGAACAGCAGCTATTTTAGCATACTTTTCTTCAATTTATTCCAGTGAAAGTTACCTTAATGTTATGAGATATATTCTGGCCATATGTTATACGTTAAAATTTATATTTTTAAAACTAAAGGGTAACTTCCAATGAAATAACAATAGGTTATGTTGGATAGATGAAAGAATAATTGTGTTTTAATTAGGTTACTGAGATAATTAAAAGATAACCATGATTTTCAGCCACTAAATATATATATGGAAATACAAAAGACACTCAAGAAATATATAATTCATGTTCTTCAGTCTGGCTGAATTGTGTCTGCAAAATTTTAGTGTTTAAATGATTTATAATTTGGTCACCATTGGCACTGTTGACTCTATAACAGCTAGAAATCTCATAGCAAGAAACCTAATGCTGATTTCTTACTTTCTCCAAAAGTAACACTAATTATTTTATATTTCCTTTAGTGATTTTGCACACAGTGGAGAAGTTCCTAATATATTTGAAAGTAATTTCAGTCTTGCAGCAGTATCTGAGTTTATCTCATAGTCACTGTTTTCTGTTTTCCTAGGCAACCATAACACTAACTTGGTGCATCCACAGAATATATCTCCCCCGGGACATTAGTGATTATAGATTTTTTTCTTTTTCTTTTTCTTTTTTCTTTAGTAAAATACAGACACTTTTGCACAATAACTAAATGAATACAAAGGACTTTTTGAAAAATAGTGCAGCCTCTCTCCTGAGGTTTCACTCTAGTCTCTGACATCAAACATCTCCATTCTGCTATACACTGCTACTTCTTCACTCCATGAACCATGGAGAATTAAAGAAAGAGGAAAATAGTATGAAAATACATTAAAGCCTTGGTTTTATAATTTCAATACATTGATACAATATTTATTATTTGTAAGCAATAAATGTTTAAAACCAGAATCATGATGGGCATAATGCATTCTTCCAGTTAACTTTAAGTCCTTAAGGTGATATCTAAACTACTAATTTTATAATTAAATGTGTAAGATTGGTCAATAGTACAAAAATTCTTTCTTTCTCTCAACTGCAGGTGGAAAACATTAACTTTCTCGTATTTGTTAGTTCATAACACATAGCACAATATCATCATTAGTCCTTGCAAATTTCTTTTTTCATTTTATTTTTTTATTTATATATGCCATTTCATCCATATCTCATTCATATTCTCCACCCGAATTACAAGCTTTGATTAAATGTATTTTTTCAACATGTGTTTTTTTATTTATTTGTGTAAATGCTTAAAGTACATAAATTATATTAGGAAATGTGTGTGTGTGTGTGTGTGTGTGTGTGTATACAGTGTTCTGGTAAATGTTTAACTGCTCTCTGGGGATAAAAAAGAAAGACTCAATTTTCAGTGTTTACTGGGGTTTCTGTGGAATAGATACAGCTACTGAAGCTGTTTCAATCTACCAATATGATGTCTCTGAAGGCAGATTTGGTAAGTAATGTGCAATATAAGCTTTGTAGAGTATTTTCACCATACAGATATAATAGATATGAATATATTTATGTAATTTATATATATATGTAATTTATATAAATGTATAAGTATATAATGTGAATATAAATATCTCAAGAACAGAAATAATAGTAAGTTGTAGTAAAATACTTAGGTATTGATGAAATTTGAATATTTGTTAGCTTTGTTTTATTCTAGTTTAATTATAATTTTATGTCGCTTAATTTTTAATAAGTGTGGCAAAATTTCTAAGTTAGAGTATGGTTTAAATATTTCTTACCAAAATTCTGGAGATGGCTTTTTCTTTCTAATGTGCTCTTTTAAGCTGACAAATATCTTGCTTAGCTATCTTTATCATAATAATGAGATTCTAAATAAGTTTCAAATTAAGGAAAGTCAATTTCATAATATACATTAAAATCTCTAAAATGGGGATCCCTGGGTGGCTCAGCACCTTAGCCGCCTTTAGCCCCGGGTGTGACCCTCGGATCGAGTCCCAGGTCGGGCTCCCTGCACAGAGCTTGCTTCTCCCTCTGCCTGTGTGTGTGTCTCTCTCTGTCATGAGTAAATGAATAAAATAATAATAAATTTTACCTCAAAAGTAAATACAACTTTGAATATTTGAGGCATTGAGTAGACCTAACAACCAATATTTCATTGATTTAAAATTTCTTGTGTTAAAAAATAAAAAAAAAATAAAATAAAATAAAATTTCTTGTGTTTATTCAATAATTATTATAATAATATGTTTTGTATTATTTCTTAAAGTTATTACAGTAGAGTGAAAATCCCAGATTTTCCTTTTTTAAAAAAATATTTTATTTATTTATTCATGAGAGACACACAGAGAGAGAGGCAGAGACACGGGCAGAGAGAGAAGCAGGCCCCATGCAGGGACCCCCGATCCAGGGACTCCAGGATCACACTCTGAACAGAAGGCAAGAGGGTTAACCGCTGAGCCACCCAGGGGTCCTGCCAGATTTTCTTTTTTATACTATAATCTGTTATATCAAAAACTCTTTAAGTAAAAAAATAAATAAATAAAATAAATAAAATAAAATAAAATAAAATAAAATAAAACAAACAAAAAAAATCCCCAACTCTTTAAGTAAATTGATGTATATCCAGAACTGAATTTTTTTTTCATCATACAGAAATATGGCTTGTTTTACTCTAAAGGAATGTAACCTTTGTTTAATTAATTTTACTCAGTGATTTACTCAGATAAGTGACTAAGTTTTGTTTTGTTTTGTTTTTTTGCTCTTGTTGAATATGTGTAAATCCCAAGTCTAATGATTAACAAGTAGGAGATATGTAATTAGATGCAAGTTATGAAAAGAGAATTATTTGGGATCATAAACACCTGGAGTTTGAACCAGTTGTTTGCCATTACCATACATTATTAACAGGAGGCTCTGTAGAAGAGACAAATTCACAGTTTGTCATTAAGGAAGATTTGGTACTAAGCTCCACGTGCAACATCTTGGTGTTTTAAGCAGAGCTGGGAGGATAAACTGAGGACCGCACTCATAGGCCTATCCTCACTGGTTCTCATCATAATATTGCCATATGCCACATAATTTATAATTGTATAAACACAATTAATGTTTTATCCCAATGTAAGAGGAGAAAAGGAAATAATTTTACTCCAAAAAGAAAAGTCAGGCTTCTGTGCCTCTATCCTTCCCAAGGTGTGACTTAATCTCAGTTGCAGCTAGAGAAAGTGGATTTAAAAGGAGATAAAGGAGTTAAAAAGAGATAAAAGAGTTTAAAAAAAAAAAAAAAGGAAATCCTTTTCATGACACTGAAACTACCATTCACCAATAAGAATAAAACCAAAAGAAGTTAAATTGTGGATCAATACACATAGGTAAAACCTTAAAAAAACCTCAACTTATTTCCTTTATTTAGCACATGAAAAGGCTGGAGATTAAAAAATAGAGTAGGAACTAAGAATCTAAAATGATCTGTTTCAATTTTAACCCAGCTGAGATGCAACATGATAATGTGACTAAAAGAATGAATTCTGGAACTGGAATACAGGTTGGATTTCTGGCTCTTTCACTGTGCCTGCTGAACTGCTGTGGAGATTACTGAATATCTTTTGGTGTCTATTTTTTCATCTCCAAAATCATTGTATACCTCATGCGCTTGTTACAATGATTAAATGAATTAATATTTACAGAGCATTTAGGATACATCCTAGACATCATAACCATAGAAATGCTTGCTAAATAAATTTATATGTTTATTGATATGTGCACTTATTGAATGTATGTAGTCTGTCAAATATGTGAATCACAATGCATTAATCATTCTTCCTTTTGCTATGTAAGTGTGTTTTGAATGATAGACCTACTATAAACACTAATCAAAATCAGATTAAAATAGTTCACTGCTATCTGAGTGACATTGAGTCTTGTATTTTTAGATAAAACTAAAAAGAAATATAGCACAGAAGAGTATTTGTAGTCATTCCCTAGAATAACAAAAATAAAATTGTTTTAACTACTGAGTACATTGAATGAATACGCAGAATCAAGCCTAACCCAATAATTATTTTAAGACTTTTAAAATCTAAATCAATATTTATAGAACTACCAATAAAGAATTGAATGGTGGCAAATTTTGTTTAGAAAAATAATATCTTATGATAGCTTTCTAGTAAAAGTTTACAAAGGTCTATGGTTCTTACTTAGACACATTGCAAAGAATCATTAATGGCATAAATAGAAACAAATATATTTTATCATACCAAAATTATATTTGTTCACAATACAAATTTTAAGAACTAAATTCAAATAAAGTTTATTCCTGCTTATAATGATCAATAAATAAGCAAAGAATCATATCACACAAAACATGTTGCAAAATTAAGTAAATTTCAAGGATAACGTAGGTCCATCTGTTTAAGTGAAGTAGTTCCATATTCATAAAACAGTTCATGTCCTATGAATTACTAAATGTTAGGCATATTTTACTTTTATTTTTTTATTTATTTATTTTTTCATATTTTACTTTTAAATGAACTACCTATATTAGTGGCAAAGGAGATCTGACCTAGGTAGTTTATTTTCTACCAAATTCGCAAAAGTGATCAAAATTTAATATCAGCAGTATAAATCATGATAAGAATCCATTCACAAAACAAAGGATTCAATTGCACTTTGCAATTGTATAGTGCAAGTTAAGTCTGGGCTGATTTAAGTACTAATGAAACCATAACTAACTAGATGTCAGAACCATGACCAATACCAAATAAATTTAAGGATGTGTAAGCCAATTCATGTTCACTTAGAGACAGAGAGGTAGAAGATAATGCTGGTCCAAGGAGAAGGATGTCCTGTGTGATAGAATAGGTGCACCTAAAAGTTCAAAGCCTGGAAAAGCCCATTGTATTCTCATGTGTGTACATACAGATTTTAATGGTTTTAAAGTGCAATATGGCAAGTTTAGATTATTTTTTAACCATTTCCCTCTTTAGAAACAATTTTCTGTTCAGTAAATTATATCTGTAGAGAAAATTGTAACTGAAAGACTATCCTTCAAATTTTACTCTATGTAAGCATTAAAGGTTTGTTAAGAGTTATAAATTTCTAGACAAATTACCTAAGTTCTTTGTGACTTAATTCTCTTGTCTATAAGTTGAGAAGAAGAGGAATATATAAATAACAATGTTTATGAGAAATAAATACATTGATATAGGTAAGGTTCACAGATGATAAGAGCTTTATAATGATTCAGTATTATTTTTATCATATATTATATATTTGCCACTATTTAATACACCCAGAAGGATTGTCTTCTGTAAGCTATGAGTTGTGCTATGGTCCTAGGGAATTATGAGATTTACTGGTTGCCTACTGAGCTTTCAAGTCTACCTTTCCACTGAATCCTATGATTTTGGTATGGTTACCTCATCCCAAGAATAGAAATGGAACTTGATTGGCTTTTAGAATCTCAGTTCCATGATCACAGCATCTTTGTCAACTTATCTATAGTCTACTTCTGGTCAATAGGGTTCTCTGGTCAGATATGGGTTCTCTGTTGGCTTCAGAGAATGAAGCTCACTCTTTTTCTCCAGTTGTTATAAATGGTCAAGCCCGTGGACTAATTTGCAATCAGTAATGTAATACTAAAGGAGTGAGTTTTCAAATGATAATGATGCTCTCACTGTGGAAGTCGAAGGGTTTTTTTTTTTTTTTAAGATTTTATTTATTTATTCATGAGACACGGAGAGAGAGAAAGAGAGAGAGAGAGGCAGAGACACAGGCAGAGGGAGAAGCAGGCTCCATGCAGGGAGCCTAATGTGGGACTCTATCCGGGGTCTCCAGGATCACACCCTGGGCTGAAGGTGTCGCTAAACCGCTGAGCCACCCTGGCTGCCCCTCAATTTTCTCTGAAAACTCTCTCACTTGGCTTTTAATTTTTTCCTTTCTTTCTTTTTTTCTTAGCAAATTACAATCATATAATACAGTACTATCAATTATAGTCACCACGGCATACATAGTTCCTCAGACCTTATTCATCTTATAACTGAAAGCTGTACCCTTTCATCAATTTCCCCCATCCCTCCGTCCCTGAAAAACCATCATTCTATTCTGTTGCTATTAGTATGACTTTTTTCCCCCTTTATTCCACGTGTAAATGATACCATGCAATATTTGTCTTTGGTTTATTTCACTTAGCGTAATTCCTTATAGTATCTAGGAATGGGAAGATTTCCTTGTTTTGTTTTTTCAAGTGGAATAATATTCCATTGCATATATATATATATGTGTATATATATATATATATACACATATATATATACCACATCTTCTTTATCCATTCATCCTTCCACGTACATTTAGGCTGTTTTCATACCTTGGGTATTGTGAATAATACTGCAGTGACCATGAAAGTAACTCTATCTCTTCAAGATAGTGATTTATATCCTTTTGGTATTTATCCAGAAGTGGGAATGCTGAATCATATAGTAGTGTACTTCTAATTTTTGAGGAGGAATTTTCATAACTGTGTTCCATAGTGGCTGTACCAGTTTATATTCCCACTTGGATCCCATTTCTTCACATCCCTGCCAGCATTTTTTATCTTTTTATCTTTTTTTTCCTTTTTGATAATAGATATATTATCATAATCCCCATTGTGATAATATTTGGAGGGGAGGCCTTTGGAAGACGATTAGATCATTAAAATGGAATAACTTTAGTACCTTATAAAATAGATCTTCAAGAGCTATCCTTCCACCATGTAAGCACACAGTAAAAGGAAAGTTGTTTATGAGCTAGGAAGCAAGCCCCTCCCCCCCCCACCAGACACTGAATCTGACAGTGCTTCTGATGGGGAAACAAGCCTAGCTCAGAACAAAACACAGCTGATATCCCACAGACACCCTCCTTACCCCACCCCTGCCCAGAGTGAGATATGTGTGATATTCCTCAGTAGGCTCCCAATTGTCTTAATGTTGGTGCCTTGCTAGAGGGAAAAACAATCTTTAACTTGACAATGGCAAGGCCTTCTTAGCATATGAAAATCCTTTGAAAATCCTTTTGAAATCTCCCTTTTGTTTACTTCCCCCAACTACTGGGTATATAATTAGCCACCCCTCATAACCCCTGTGCAGCAGCTCTTCCTGCCCATGGATCCTGTCCTCGAGCTTTAATAAAACCACCATTTTGCACCAAAGACGTCTCAAGAATTCTTTTTTGATCATCAGCTCCAGATCTCGCCTATATTCTAAAACTTTATCACTTCATATTGGAATTCCCAGCCTCCAGAATTGCATTTATTATTAAGTCACCCAGTGCCAGGTGTCTTTGTTATAGCAGCTCGAATGGACTAAGACAGCTAGAAAGCCAAATATGTGAACAATTAAGTGGTATAGCAAGAGCTTAAATATCAGATTTTGATGGAAGAGACAATAGCATTGGTGTAAGATGATGTAAAAACAGTATGAATGTCTGTGCCATGAATAGTGGTGATTTGTAATACCCAGCTCCAAACAAGGAATACTAGAAAATCATTTCTGAGAAAAAAGACAATGAATTTATTTTATGCTGTGATCAGAGATCCTATATGGCACTCAAATGCCCCAAACCAGGATGTATGATTGTTGAACCAATGAAATAAAGAAGGTTTGAAATGTAGATTTGTGGTTATTAGCATATAGAAAATAGATTCATGGAATGGCTCACCCTGGCAAGAAGGTTAGATGCAGAATTAAAAGAAATAAGGGGAAAAAAAAGAAATAAGGGAAAAGACCCTGGGAAAATCAACATTTAACATTTTAGTACAGCTTACGGCACTTATAAAAAATACTGAGAAGAAATAGCCAGAGAAATAGGAGAATAGTGTCAGAGAAGCCAATAGAAGACAAAACCCTGATGTGAGAAGCCAATAGAAGACAAAACCCTGATGTGAGGAGGCAATGTGAGGAGGCAACAGAATAGAATGATGGTTTTTCAGGGACGGAGGGATGGGGGGAAATAGACTGATGGAAGGGTACAACTTTCAGTTATAAGATGAATAAGGTCTGAGGAACTATGTATACCATGGTGACTATAATTGATAATACTATATTATATGATTGTAATCTGCTAAAAAAAAAAGGAAAAAATTAAAAGCCAAGTGAGAGAATTTTCGCAGAAAATTGAGAAGAGGAAGCAACTGGAACCATGATGATGTTGGCTTTTATACTTATTTGCCAGTACTTTGCTGTCCAATTCCCATAATGGATTTCTTTGGATCTTTTTCTTTGTGCCTAAGACTCTAGAAAAAATATACCTAGAAAATGCAGAGCTTAACTATCCACTAGATAACATTTTGAACTTTACAACTGTACCTCAATTATTCATTTTAATTGAATATTTTTTTTGAAAATTTTTTTTTCTCACTTAAAAGTTCAAAGAATGGTACCAATATTAGCAAATGAAGTTGTTGGGCTTTTTTAAAATTCTGAGTTTCAATAAGAAAAATCTGTTTATCAGATTTAGTAACACAAGTATCATTGATGACTTTGGCAACTGAAGTTCAGTAGATTAATAGGTTTGAAATAATAAAACAATGAGTAAAGAAATAGTGCATGTTGAATACAGTGACAGAGGTGTAAAATTTGCTACTTTTTTAAAGATTTTATTTATTTATTCATGAGAGACGGAGAGATAGAGGCAGACACAGGCTTAGGGAGAAGCAGACTCTATACAGGGAGCCCAATGCGGGGCTCAATCCCAAGACTCCAGGATCTTACCTTGGGCCAAAGGCAGGTGCTAAACTGCTGAGCCACCCAGGGACTCCAAATTTGCTCTCTATAAACTGTAGTTTGCGAACATGAAAGCACAGTAGTGAAACCAAGTATTAGGACAATTAGAAGTGAAAAGATGCTTTGTTTTGTCTTGTTTTCATTTTCCATTACTGAGTATATTTAAGCAAATATCTATAAAAGTGTTTCAAAGAGAATGTTCTTGAATATACTGAAGAAAGTGGGGATGATACCTTTCAGTAGATGCTTGGAAAATAAATCAGAGAGGAAAGGAAAGGGAGGTCCACCCAGTGTTTTCTAATTTAGCAGTAAAAAAAAAGTTAATAAATTTGATGTTATGACTGAGTAGATTAAAGGTTATAAAAATATACATATTTTTAGTCAATTTATATCTATAGAAATAATTTCTATTATCTTAATGTAAATTCAATTTGCATTAATACTTTAATATAAAGTTATTTGTTTTGTTATTAGAATTATTATATGTATATGACGTATGTGATAGAGGTATCCCATAATTAAAAGCACATTTGAATAAACAGGGCATTCCATCTCCTGACACGACTGCAAATCTGATATGACAAAACCAGCTTAGTTCTCTTTTCTTCTTCTTCTTCCCTTTTTTTTCCCCCTTCAATGAATCAAACTATTAAACTACAGTAGTTGGCTCATAGAAGCTCAGGTCAGAGGAAAGTAGATTGCTGATGTTTCACAAGTTTTATTCAGTCTTTGAGAAATAAGGAAATGATCTCAAATAAAACTTTCACAACCCTATTGTACTTTCTTTATCTTCTAAGTAGAGCCCCTTGTCAGCCTTTGATCCTACTGCACTAAAGTTTCCAGTAATTCCTCTGTCCCAGAGTGATACGTTCTATAGTTTTTCTGTAATTGCATACCAGCTGGTAGAACTTCAAGAGACCAACAAAAAAATATCTTAAAAGGCTATTTTAAAAACTATTAGTTGCTAAATTACACTCGTTTTCCTCCATTTGAAGTATTCTACACATAAAATATGCCTGGGATTACCTAATTAGAATGGAAAAGAAAAATTATTTTACAATTTACCTTTAAGGAAAACCATATTTTATAATAAACTTGCAGCTGTATTTTTCTTTCCAGTGCCTTTTCCTAACAAAATGTATGCCATATTCAATAATCTTTTCACCTGTAGGTCTATTGGGCACTGCTAATAATAACTAGACCTTTGCTATTTGTAGAGAAAGTAGCCCAGTGAAAATGGGGTCAGGACAATTTCTTTTTCAGTGAATGCACAACTTGCTATAGGAAAAGAAGGAAAGTGTGTAAGATTGTCTTCCGAGTCTATAGAACTGTAATTTCTAACCGCTTTAATTCTGCTTGATTATCGTTATAAAAATAAATAAACCACATAATTTGTAATTTCCTGATTCCATTATGCTCATGTTTCAAAGGGAATTATTCAGGTAGAAAGGCTTGTTTAAAATATACTTGTGGTAGTCTCTTTATCATCATCCTGTAAATGATCTTTTATCTTTTATTTTTACACTTTTACTTAGATCGTCTTTTTTTTTTTTTCTTTTTTTTTCTTTTTTTTCCTGTTTGGAAGGTCAATGGCATTTAGGGATACAGAATGACTTTGATCTGAGGGAGTGTAGGGGACAATGTGATATAATTTGATACTCTGTGCATACTATTCTATAAGTTTTTCTGATGGTATGTTCATTTTTCAAATTCTTTTTTAACATTTTAAAGATCTCACAATGCAAGTGTACTGCACAATGGTCCTGAAATTCAAATTATTGGATCAGAACTGAAGGTGTACTATTTAAGTCTACTTCAACCTCCCAAAAAAGGGAGAAAATAGTGTCTTTTCCACTCTTACTGATTTTTACTCAAGGTTTTATTGAACATTGTAGTAGCAGGAACTCAACAAAGTGTTCTTTAAATTTCTATGCAAACTAATTTAGAGCCTATGATACATACTTAAAATATACGTATTTATAAGGTTATTCCTGAGAATTGTTTTAGGGTCTGTCTTTTAAAGAGGTCTCTAATTTAGATTTGCTATGATTTTTTATTTACAATATCTTATTAGATTTAACTAACAAACTAAAAGGCTGTATTTTCTTTAAAGGCAGGAGATTATTGGGGCACCTGGGTGGCTCAGTGGTTGAGCATCTGCCTTTGGCTCAGTGAGTAATCCTGAGGTCTTGAAATCAAGTCCTACATCAGGCTCCTAGTAGTGAGCCTGCTTCTCCCTCTGCCTATGTTTCTGCCTGTCTCTCTGTGTCTCTCATGAATAAATAAAATCTTAAATAAAAATAAAATAAAATAAAATAAAATAAAATAAAATAAAATAAAATAAAGGCAAGAGGTTATTTAAGAAAATGGATACTATTTTTTCTTTTTTTTTCTAATGTGTATATTTAATCTTGAATGCAGCAAGGGATCATTGCATAAACACCTTAAGATAAAGGCATATATGTGTTATGAAAGTTATGCAGCATTTCCAAAAGTATAGGGCTTTTTTATCTATCATAATGAATTTTTATTTACTTTAAGTAGCTCTGTGAAATACGTGTTTGTTTGAAGCATTATTCTTCCCATATGTATTTTATACAAATACAATTTTTGTTAAATAATTTAATTTTTTAAAAATAATTTTCTTAAAAGTTCATGTAACACTTGCTTAGTTAAATAGACAGTTGAGCAAATTAATGAGAAATTTGAGCAATGTGAGTAACGAATCATTCTCAAATGTACTTTCTCTAAAAGGCAGATTTTTTTTTTCCTTGCATTCTCCAGATGATTCCTCAGTTTCTTCCTCAGATATTCTTTAAGAGTATTAAATTTTTAGCTTTGGATCTGAGTGATTGGGCCATAAAAAGGCTGGAAAAACTAATATTTACTTGGACGAAAATTAAAATTAATTATCAGCACACATTTTGATGTTTACATTAGCATCTTTCATAAGCCTATTGGTGAAACATTAATGAATAGTAGTCAAGAATATAAATATAGAAGTTAAATAGCTCCAGATTTCTTTTTTTTTTAATTTTTTTTTTTAATTTTTATTTATCTATGATAGTCACAGAGAGAGAGAGAGAGAGAGGCAGAGACATAGGGAGAGGGAGAAGCAGGCTCCATGCACCGGGAGCCCGACGTGGGATTCGATCCCAGGTCTCCAGGATCGCGCCCTGGGCCAAAGGCAGGCGCTAAACCGCTGCGCCACCCAGGGATCCCTAAATAGCTCCAGATTTCAATTAAAGATCACAAAGAAAAATAGCTCATTACAGTGTCTCTTACATAGAGAGAAAAATCGTTTTGTGATTATTTTCCTCTGATAAATAAAAAGGTGAATAGGTTATATTCTTCATTATTAAGCTTAAGAAATTAAACCTACATATGTGAACCAAGGTCACTATTTGAGCTTTGTTTATCTTTTACAGGTAACCAAGAATTTCTAATGCTATTTAGACAGCTAAAGTTACAAATATGTTTTTGTTCTCTGTTTAGCATTTTGTAAAAATGAATGAAGACAAATTTGGGACATCCATCCCATCCATCCATTTTTCTTTTCTCTCTTTTTTTAAATTTTATTTTTCTATCTCTCTATATTTTTCCTTTCTTTTCCTGATAATTATAAGAATGACCATAAAAGTGAAAGGATTATGTCTTTATACAACATATCCTTGATAAAAAAAAAACCTTGAAATAAGAGTCATTAACCTCTAGTCTGAAAAATGACAAAATTAAAAACAACAACAAAAAAAATGATGGATTCAGAAAAAGGTAACAGTGCTCTACTTGTGATAGGAAGTTCTACTTCCCTAGCACATTTCAAAGAAATCTTGAGCACATTTTTTAGAAGATACATGATTAAATGTCTTAGTTTTGATTTTTCAAAAAAGAACCTGCTATGAATTTTGACGGTGAAGAGGAATTGTGTGTGCATATGTGTGTAATGCATTTTACCATAAAAAAAATGATTGAATGATGGAGGATTAGAGAGCTAATTTGAAATGTAAATGGGCATTCTTAGAATTTGGGCAAGATGCTAAATCTGTTATCAGAAATCTGGGTAGTTATAATGATGTCAACAAGAATTACTTGGAGCCACTGCTATAAAAAGTTTACCATTCATTGTATCACTGACATTTTTTCCTAATATATCAAATTTCCTCACATAAATTTGACTTTAGATCAGGTAGATTTATGGAAGTATCTATTGAGTTTCAGGTTAGAGACATTAGCTTTTTTTAAGTGTTCAAAATATGAGTTTACCTGTTTTTGCTTTTGTTTTTTAGCATATATACTTACATAGACCTTTTTTCATACTTCAAATATTTTAGTCACCACCCATGATTACATTTGTTTCTTCTTTTCCTCCTCTCCTTGACCTTCCTCTTTTTCCTCAATCTCCTCGTTCCATTTATATGTTGCCCCCCTCTCCCTATCTCTGAGCAATGAGCCTGTAAGAATAAGGGACTGAGCAAAGATACAGAATTAGTGTACAGTTCTGGGTAATCTGGAAATATAACCAGTAACAGAATATGGGGATTTTTTACATTTAAATTAAATTAATTAACATAGAATGTATTATTAGTTTCAGAGGTAGAGTTCAGTGATTCATCAGTTGTATATAACATCATGTGCCCCCTTTAATGGTCAGTAACAAGATACGTTAGGAGTTAAACACTTCAGTTTACTTTAAGGCATTCTGTCTCTATATCAAGAGCAATGAGATGCCTCGATGGTCTTAAGCTGGGATAGCAAAGTACTTTGACTTGCATTTCAAGAGACCTTTCAGCCACAGAAAGAGAATGAGCACAGAGAGAAAGGTAGAGTAGGCTACTGTAGACTAGTCAGGAGGTTATTTTCATAGGAAACTTATAGGTTGTTCAGAGGTGAAATATAAGTGGTATAAGTGAAGAAAAGTAAAGGAATGAAAAATATCGTGAAAAATTACCACTATTTGCTGATAACTGGAAACAGTCCAGACATAGGAGTTTCACTTAAGAATGTTACTATTTGGGCAGCCTGGGTGGCTCAGCGGTTTAGTGCCGCCTTCAGCCCAGGGCGTGATCCTGGGGACCCAGGATCAAGTCACATATTGGGCTCCCTGTATGGAGCCTGCTTCTCCCTCTGCCTGTGTCTGCCTCTCTCTCTCTATCTCTGTCTTTCATGAATAAATAAATATGTTTTTTAAAAAATAATGTTACTATTTGGTTTATGTGAACTCAAATCTATGAAAGGGAATTTAATACTACTTCTGGAACACTCATAATGGGAGGGACTTCAGTATTTTAAATGTAGACATCTCTACATTATTAAAATTGAATTTTGTATTTTTAGAGAGCTTTACTCATTACAAAATCTTATGTGAGCTATTACAATATAACATTGCTGAAACATTATTTGGCAGGTAAAATTAGCACCAACATTTAATGATGAATTAGATATACGTTCAAATAAGAAATGTTCTAAGGATGATTGCTTGATTTATAATCTCAACAGTAAAGTTGAAGAGCAAGTTTAGAGATAGTATATATTTAAGATATATTAAGATGCTATTGAAGCATGTAAGATAACCTTTAAAAAAAAAGATAACCTTCTTATTATGGGAGCATATGTATTCTCCATCATGTTTGCATATGAAAGAATTTCAAAAACATGTCACTTCAGAATTCCATTTATCTCTTCATTCACTTCTCTTTCTCTTTCGGAGAGGGGATGTGATTTAGTTGTGATACCTAAAACTGATTTAGGTATGGGAGAAAAATAAAATGCATGGGTGTTTCCAAACATTGCATATCTTGTTTTGCATGTATCTACCTGTAGGAAAGGTGAATTCTGATCCATTTTCTCAGCATGCTGTCAAGGGCCAGTCCTTCTGTGGTGTAGTACATGATCTTCCTTATATAGTTGTTTGAAGTGTTTAATGTTTCAATATGTTTTGTACACTAATCAAGAATGAGTAAGACTACTTGCCCATGTACTCAATACTTGATTTTCCTGTTTTACTTTGAAATATTTCAAATGTGCAGAAAAGTTGAAAAAAGTGTATTAAGAATGCTCATATACCTATTATTTAAATTCACCAAATGCAAATGTGGTTTAATTATAGAAACCAAAAAAATTTAACTGGCAATGTTAGTCAAATTTTGAAGGGAAAAAAAAAAGAAAAAATATACATGTTGTAGAAAAAATATGTGATAAAATTTAACAATCTCTCAGCAAATTAAAGAATAAAAAGAATTTTTTTCATGTTGAAACATTATTTTCAAAATACTTTCAGGATACATCTACTTAAAGGAGAAATATTGAATATTTTCCCATGAAATTTAAGACAAAACTAATGTATTCACTCTTATATTCCTATTTGGCAGAAGAAAGAACTATAGATATAGAGGTATAAAGTATGATCAAAACTGTCATTACTAGCTGATGTCATAATGTATACATAGAAAAATCAAAACAATTTCCAAACATAATTAAAATTAATAAGTGACTTTATGAAGCCTGCTGAATAGTCAGTAAACAGTTATCAATTCTATTTTTATATACATGCATCCAGCATTTGGGATTTTACATTGAAATATAATGCCATTTACAATCGGACAAAGATTAAATATATAGGAATAAAACTAATGAATAATATGGAAAATGACTACACTGAAAACTGCAAAATATTGCCAAGGAAAATGACAGGAAGGCTTAAAGAATGGAGAGTAATACTATATTTATACTTTGGAAGGCTCATATTTTTAAGATATCAGTTTTCTTTTTTTAATTTTTTTTTTTTTTTTAGTTATTTATGATAGTCACACAGAGAGAGAGAGAGGCAAAGACATAGGCAGAGGGAGAAGCAGGCTCCATGCACCGGGAGCCTGACGTGGGATTCGATCCCGGGTCTCCAGGATCGCGCCCTGGGCCAAAGGCAGGCGCTAAACCTCTGCACCACCCACGGATCCCAGATATCAGTTTTCTTAAAATTAGTTTATATATTAATGTAATCCCAATAAAATTGTATGTATATGTATAAGCTGACACTTGAAAATTTATATAGGAAGAGAAAGATCTAGAATGCCATGCTACCTTGGAAAATAAGCTGGAATGACTTACACTATGATAAATCAAGACTTTTTATAAGAAAAAATTAGGCATTGTTTTGTTGGTAAAAAATTGCAAAAATAATGAAACAATAGAGAGTACAAGAATAGACATATATATGGTCACTTAATATTTGACAAAGATAACCACTGCAAATCACTCAAAAATGGCTTCCCCTTTCAATAAACATTGTTTGAACAATTACATACTTTTATGGAAATGTAAAATAATTTGACTTAGACTTCACATCCTAGACAGGCGTGAATTCAAGGTGAATTGTAGATATGAAAGTTAAATATAAACAAACATCCAGAAAAAGATTGGGTAACTTTGAGTAAGAAAAGACTTCTGAAATAGACCATTAAAGTATTGATCATAAAATAATTATTTGAGGACACCTGGGTGGGTAAGCCAGTTAAAAATCTGCTTTTGGCTCAGGTCATGATCCCAGCGTCCTGGGATCCAGCCCACATTAAGCTGCCTACTCAGTGGGGTGTATGCTTATCCATCTATCCCTCCTTGTTCTCTCTCTCTCTCTCTCTCAAATAAATACATAAATTTAAAACTTTTTTTGAACTTTATTAAAATTAAAAGCTTTTGTACATGAAAGGACAGCATTAAGAGTGTGAAAAACCAAGCCACAGATTATAAAAAGATATTCACAAAATGTATAACTGACAAAGGATATATTGTCATATCCAGCATATAAAAGTATATCCTACAAAAAAAAATAAGAAAAAGACAATCTGAGTTTTACAAATGATCAAAAACTCCAAGGCACTTTATAGAGAGAATATACCTATTGCCAACAAGCATAAGTAGAGGTGCTTAATCCCATTACTCTTCTAGGATATGCACTTGAAACAAGGAGATAGTACTTCACACACATCTAAAGGTTAAATTTAAAAGTCTGCCAAAAAAAAAACCTAAAAAAAATAAATAAAAATAAAAAATAAAAAGTCTGCCAATATAAAGTGTTGTAAGGATGAAAAGCAACTGGAACCATCAGTCAATGCTAAAGGATTGTAAATTGGCAGGCACTTTGGAAAACTGTCATTATCTTTGGAGGTAAAACATAGGCCTAGCTTATGACCCCAAAATTTTGCTTACAGGTGCCTACCCAAGAGAAATGAGCATATGTGGCCAGAAAAAAAGATATGCATAACAATGGAAATAAAAATTTTATTTGTAATTGCTCAAAACCATTATAGCACAATTATCAACAACACAATGAATAAACATTTTATTTGTTAAATAAAATACTACATAGAGAAATGAAAGCAAACTACTGATAAATACAATATATGAAAAATATTTCATAGACCTAATTTCGAGAAATGAAGCTAACTCCTCAAGAGTACAAACACTTATGATTCCATTTATATGAAATTTTAGAACAGGTAAAACAAATCAAAAGTGATAGAATAGTGGTTACATTGAGAAGGGCAAATATTGACTGGGACAGGACACAAGTTAACCTTGCATTTATCTAAAAATTTAATAGAACTATTTATGCTTTGATAACATTATTTCACTATCATTCGGTTTACTTTATGTGCTTTAAAATATGTATCTTACCATATCAATAAGCAAGTAAAAACAAAAGAGAAAGAAAGGAAATATAAGTATTTAAGTGACACATTGCCAGCAAAATAAAGTTTGACATTTCTTATGTGATTTTCCTTTGCTTTATGCACCAAACATTATGGAATATATGGTATCTTGACTTTTGTTCTTTACTTCAACTTCTGGTGGATAGTTCTTTCTCCTACCCTTCCCTACATATAAAGACAGAAGTGTTTTTGCCAGGAGAGGCCCTTAGTAAACTCAAAAGATAATAAAACAACTGCTGTACCTCAATATTAAGCTGATTATATGCATTTTGGCCTGGCATTTCAAGGAAGGCTACACTGAAGAATCAGTTTTGAATAAGAATAAGTGAACAAAAGAAGGCTTGATAGTTTACCCTGTTTTCAGCAGGATCTACAGGCCAATAGAGACTTTGCAGTGTAAAGTGAGCTAAGCTCCATGCAAACAGTAGAGCCCTAATTGTGAGGTTTTAATTTCAATTCTTGTTGACAAGCATAGATAGACAATACAAAACTTTTCATACCAATTTGAGTAATTGCAAAGTTAAGAAGAATCTGGAAGGATTAAGTTCTCTAGAAGTATATTAACTCTCATTTGACTTTGGATATATTAATTTTATAAACTCCAAAAGGTATAAAGGTTTAAATGTCTGTGCTAAAAATACTCTCTCTCCAGGAATAAAGGATGCTCAGGACATCAAGAAGGACTGGTTGTGGTTAGTCATATGATTGGATGGCACAGGCCTAAGAGCTAGGTCCAAATGGTAAACAAAACAAAGTAAAACAACAGTAACAACAATAACAACAAAGACACAGCTAGAAAATGTTAAAGGGGAACATTTTTTTTTTATTTCCCTTGCTCCTAAGTAAGAGAATCCGAATTAAATAGTACTTCAGGCACTATAAAGCTCCTAACTTACATTCCACAGGAGAGTATAATTTGTGATACAGATTTCAGATATATTTGTTAAAGAAATAGATTAATTCATTGCAAAACTCAATGCTATTTGCCTATATATCCAGTCTATTTCTTACAACCTAGTTTGATCAGCAATAAATATGACATTTAGATATTCATTTACCTGAATTTTTAATTTTTTTTTTAGTTAATTGGTTCACAACTTAATGGCTACAAGAGGTTTATCCTTTATTTATCACCTGAAAACCATAGCAGGATATAACTTGAAAAGTGGATATGAGACCCTGGAATGGAAAGGAGAAGCCTAGTATGAAGATGTGCATTTCTTCAGTAATCACAAAATCATTGTTAACAGACTGAATGCCCAAAGGAAATGTTCAGAATGTGGAAAGAGAAGCCTTGGATGATTCCAACTTTTACATGCCCTTAGAAGATGAATTCAATAAAGGGGAAATGGAAGCAGTGCTTAAAAAGCAGGCATAAAAACAATACTATTTTGTCCCTGACTTGAGAGAATGTGATGGTGTCAAGGAGAGAAATAATACTGTTTTGTTCATTCTACTGTGAGATCAAGTAAGATAGCTGAAAAATGTCTGCTCCGTATAGGAATGTGAACTTTATTGGCACATATGTGAATGTTCATTTGGACAAATGTTGTTGCTAGACACTGGGTAGGTTTGTTTGAGAAGTAGTGCAGATAAGAAGATGGAGACAGTCAATGTAGAAAATTCTCTTAAAAATTATGGCTGTAGGGGCACCTGGGTGGCTCAGTCAGTTATGCGCCTGGCTCTTGGTTTCTGCTCGGGTCATGATCTTGGGGTTGTGACATCAAAGCCTGCCATAAGGCTCCATGCTGTGCATGGAACCTGTTCAAGATTCTCTCTCCCTCTCCTTCTGTAGCCCTCAACTCATGTGCTCTTATTCTCTCTAAAAAAAAAAAAAAAAAAAAAGAAAAAAAAAGAGCCACTATAAAGGAAAGAGATAGACATTAAATGCAGTGGAATGTGGTAACAATTGATTACATTTTTTTCTTTAATGGGAAAACATAAACGTGTTTAATAATCAATGAAAAGGATATGATAGGAAAGAAATATTTGAATATGCATGATAACAAAAAGCATAATTTAAGCAATAAGCATGAGTTTGCCCTTAAAATTCTCAGTATTTTTAAGCTTATAAATACCATAGAAAAATTTAGGTATCATTTACTAAATATCTGAAAACTTTTATTCTTCTTAAAATGCAAGATTGCTTTTTCATTAAAAGAGCAAATATTTAAAAATATTTTAGAAACTCTTGAGATATACATGGATTTTTCCTTTTAGCCTAATAAAATTCTGTAATGTTATTTATAGCATGGACTTTAGACTCAGGCAGACTTGTATTTGATTCCTTATCGTATTTAGTAGTTGCATGACCTTGAGGTCTTTAATAGTCTGTATCTGATATCATCAGATGAACACTTCTCTATGAAGGTATTTACTTTTGCTTACTCATGCTGTTTTTCTAATTTTATGTTATTTTTTTATCTATTTGATTTAAAGAAAATTATAAATAATATTTTATTATATCCTACCAGAAAGCATTGCCTTGTATTTGTTTGACAAATATAATAACACATTTTCATAGATTATGTCTGCACTGCTAATTTTGATTTCTTGATATAATTTTATGCTTATAAAAACTTTCTAATCCCAGCAAATCTTTTATATATTTTTGAAGCGATTGAATAAAATTCAACAGTGATATTCTGGCATAGTCAAACCCCAACTTCAGCAAAAAAAAAAAAAAAAAAAAAAAAATGACCGTCATCTTGAAGTCCCTGTGTACTCTTTAAGATACTATTACAATCTTTCTACCCTCAAAGGTATTTTCTACCCAGAATTTTGTTTGTGAAATTCCGATGCTACTCTTGACAGTGTTATAATTAAGTTTGTATCCCTTAATGTATGTTCTTTAACATGGTTTTGCATTTTAAAAATGATACACTACTATACATATTTTAAATAACTTTTGTTGTTTACATATGGTATTACCAAGATTCAGTTATGTAACTGCAGGAAGCAATGATTAATTTTTTACTGGTATAAAGTACTACGTTGTGATTGTATGATTGTTATGCTATAATTTATCAATCCACTGATTATCAGTGAACATTGGTAGAGATTTGAGTTGTGCCTCTTTTTTCTCTCTCACAAGTAATGCATGTTGTATATGTTTGCTTTTGCATGTTTAGGAGTGAACATATAGAAGATATGCTGTAAGATATATACCTAAGAGTAAATTCCTGGGTTAGAATTTTCAACTTTATTAGATAAATCAATTTTTTTCAAGTTTCTACTCATTTATATTTTCACCCACAGGGCTTAAAGAAATAGAAATATAATGACAATTCTTTTAATTCTAAAAGAATTAAAATTAAAATTGTCTTAAAAAGACAATTCTTTTATTTCTGTGGGGAAAAATAGCATAGATGCATGGTAGCAGCCAGGTGAAAAAATGAAATTGTGGAAAATTTTAATTATTTTTAAAAATGTGCTTATAATAGAAGAAATAAGATCAAGTATATGAGGCAATGCAGCCCCCACCACTAGATATTTAAACATGATGACAAAGTAATAAATGTAGAAGAATCACTAGTTTATGGTCTTTCACAGATGAAAGGGTTATGGTTTAGTGAATACCTAGTGGGAGTAGCTCTAAATACAAGTATGGATAATTCAGCCGGGGTAATAGGCTGGAAAACAGTGTGTGAGTACAGATTCTGGTTAGGTAGGTCAATATTGTGGAAGGGGTCTGTAGAATATAATTGGCTCCTCAGCCCCAGTTAGGTAGTAAGGAAGGTCATTGGCTGACATTATATGGACATCTTTTCCTTAAATTAGAATGAAAGTATTATTGATTAACCTCCTTAACTTTAGCTGTGATCAACTTTATTCCCAAATATCAGCTCCCTCTTCAGGTTTTTAGAGATAACTACAAATGTGAGTTTGGTTCTTTTCATCCAGTACTAAAAGACAGAAAGAAAGACAGAAAGAAACAGAGAGAGAGAGAGAGAGAAAATAAGAGAGAAAAATAGAGAAAGAGAAAGCAATCAAGCAGGAATATAAGTATGTGTATCTCTGTGTAATATTTTTACATACTATTCTAAAATATCTATAATTAACATTTTGTGAAGAAAATTTCTCCTCTTACTAATGTTATTCAATACTGTGTGTGTGTGTGTGTGTGTGTGAACATACATAATGACTGAGAGCACTTAAGACTCAGACTGCCTGGGTATGGATTTCAGTTGCAACTCTGACTAGCTCTGTGACCCTGGACACATTTTATAAACTTTTTTTGCTGAAATTTTCTCATCTTTAAGTAAAGATAAAACTATGCCTTTCTAAGAAGTTAATATTTATAAAGCACTTAGAAGAGTCCCTAATGAATATTAGGCACCATTTAGGTAATTGTTAAATAAATATATAAATGGATGTATATTGCTGTAATAGTTCTTGGTTACTGATTTTAACTGCTGTATACTATTCCATTATGTGTTTATATTTAACCTTTCCCTTTTACTGGCTATTCTAGTCACTTTTAACTATGTTTCTCTACAAACAAAAGTATATAAAAAATTCATTTTTTTTTGTCCCTTTGTATACATGTGCTAGTTTTTCTTTAGGATCAATCCAAGAAATTGGAATGCTGAAGCAACCATATTGAATGAATATTTCCAGTTTTAATAAAGATTTGAACTCAGTAAATTTGTTCTCATATATGTATTTTCTTATAATATGTACCCCTTTTGTAACATACTCACCAACATTTGATACTGTCACTTAAGCTTTTGCTAGGCTGTGTCAACTTAATGTAAATTTGTTCTTGTTATAACATTTATCCTGATTAATGCTGTGATAGAGAATATATTCATATAATAAACAACTATATAGTCTGTACAATACACAAGTCATTGTTCTAGGCACTGTGCATACAGCCATCATAGGACTTCCTCTGTCATATTTAGGTCTCTCTTTTTATCCCTTTTGATCATAGTAAGGCATTGAAACTGCTGATTATTTTAAGAGTGTGTAGATGACCTTTTCATATATTTATTATCCATTTCCTCTTCCATGAATTATCTAATCACATACTTTACCATTTCTATTATTGAATTATTCTATTTTTATTGATCTGTAGGAATTTCTAATCTGGAAACTGTCAATGGTTTTTGCTCATTTTGATGAAAATATTGTGCTGATTTTGTTGTTTTATTCATTTTCGCTTGTATTTTAGGTTTGCTTGTATTTTAGGTTTACTTGTATTTTTAAAAATTTTTTTATTTTGAGATAATTGCAAATTCACATGAAGCTGTAGAACACATAGTAGATATTTCGTGTAACTTTCACCCAGTTTCTTCCAACAGTAACATCTTGCATGATTATAGTTCTGGAAATTAATATCAATTGTCTACCAATCTTATTAGTAGACATATCACAGGTTTTATATCACAGGTTTTATATCAACTCAGTTGTTTGTGTGTGTGTTTGTATGTGTGCATATGATTCTATGTAGTTTTATTACATGTGTACATTCATGAATCTATCACTGTAGTAAACATATGCAACAGCTCGATCACAAGGATCCCATATGATACCCTTTTTAGTCATATCCACTTCCCTACCTCTTCTCTTCCTCAGTCCCTGTGAAAAACTAGTCTGGTCTGTATAGTTTCATTTCAAAAAGTGGTAGAAAGAAACTGTTAACTTCTGAGATTGACTTTTTTAAAAACCAATATTTTGTTTTATTGATTTTCCCTTATTATTTTTATGGTTAATTATTCCATTGATTTTTAAAATCTTATCCTTTTATTTTTTTCATTCTACTTGTTTTGCTTTTTGTTCTTCCTCTCATCGTTTGCTGAAGTTGGAAGTTTATTGGTTTGAGAACTTTCCACATTTTTAAAAAAAAGATTGTATTTATTTATTCATTAGAGACACAGAGAAAGAGGCAGAGACACAGGCAAAGGGAGAAGCAGGCTCCCTGCAGAGGGCCCAAAGCCGAATTCAATCCCAGGCCCAAGGATCATGCCCTGAGCTGAAGGCAGATGCTGAACTGCTGAGCCCCTCAGGTGTCCCAACTTTCTGCTTTTTTAATGTAAGACTTTAATGTTGTAAATATTCCTCTTAGCATTGGTTTAAATCACATCACATATATTTTTGATATGTTACATTTTAATTTTTAATTTTATGAATGTTTTATTTCCTTTCAAACTTCATCTTTGATTGATATCCTATTTAGAAGTATAGTTTTTAATTGCCAAATATTAGATTTAATGATGTCTTCCTTTTATTGATTTCTAGTTTGATTCCATTAAGAATAAAAATGTACTATTCTATTTTTTTTAATTTGTTGAGGTTTATATTATTTCTAAGGATATGGGGTATTTTAACGTTCTTTTAAAAATATATTCTACTCATGGGTAGAGTGTTTACATATCAATTAAATCATGTTATTAATTATATTGCTCATATTTTCTACATTTTTGCTGATTTTCTATTTCATACCAGTTGCTGAGAGTGCCTCCACTATAACTGTGGATTTGTGTATTGCTTCTTTCAACTCTGTCAGTTTTGTTTCATATATCTTGAGGTTCTGTTGTTTGCAGCTTTCCCACTTCATATTATTATGTGTTTCTGGTACACTGATCCTTTTATTATTATGTAATATCCCTTTTTGCTTTTAGTAATTTTCTTTGATCCAAAGTCTTCTTTATCTGATATTAATGTAATCACTCACATTTTCCTTTGCAATTATTGTTTTCATGGTATATCATTTTTATCCTTTTATGTTAAATCTACATATGTTGCTAAAGTTGAATTGATCTTATAGGCAACATTTGATGTGCTTGTGGCTGCTTTTGTCAACTTGACTTTTTGGTTGATACTTCTTGGTGGTTCCCCTGGGCTTGTGAGAACACCTAATTCAACCTGATGGAGGAATTAGTGTAACTAGGCCAACTTCTGTTGCAAGATTGCAACTCAAGAGATGCTGGGCCTTCAGCTTTTGAATGACAGGTTATAAGAGGCCCTGCCTGAATATTGTTCCTCCAGTCATAGGGTTTCTAACCAATCTTTTTTTCTCCTTCTACTTTTCAGAATACTCCTTTGACTGCCTTTTGCATTGTTTTCATGGTTTACAGAGGTACTTGGTTGTGGAAGGATAATTGATGGCAGGGATATATAAGTCTATTCCAACTTGTCCAGATTGGCTTTTTAATTAGAATTATCATTATCTAAAGTGTTAGAGTTTATTTATTTATTTCTTAAAAGATTTTATTTATTTATTTATTTATTTATTTATTTATTTATTTATGAGAGACACAGAGAGAGATAGGCAGAGACATAGGCAGAGGAAGAAGCAGGCTCCCTTTGGGAGCCTGATGTCGAATTCAATCCCAGGACCCTGGGATCACAACCTGAGCCAAAGGCAGATGGTCAACCACTGAGCCACCCAGGTGCTCTAAAGTGTTAGAGTTTAAATGATTGAGCACCTACTATATATCTGGGTGTGTGGTCACTACTCCACATGTCTTTGTACTTTACCTTGGCTTATATATTTTATATCACAGCAATACTTTGTGTAATTTTGAAAACATATGACATATTTTGACATTTGTTATTTTAAAACAGAGGGATAATTCCCTTTGCATTTTATATCTCTTGCTATAATAGTTACTAGAAGATATTCCTAGTGCAGGCTTCACATGCTTTAATAGGCAAAGAACCAATGTGCTATGTGTTGCTCATTAAAAAATTTAGAGCCTAATCTTCACTTGTTTTGTGTATCTTGTCTTCCAAACATATCTCCAATTAAATTATTCCCTGATATATTGCATTTAAATTGCTTTATATCAAACTCTCCTGTTTTTATATCTTTACTCAATAATATTATTGATAAAATATAGTTTTGGTGTACCCTCTGAACTTTCTGGATATTTAACATTCTGGGTCATGAGATTGTCCTCTATGTAACTTATGAATCAATTTGATGATCTGTTTATGCCTGGATTTATTACCTAACAGATGTCTGTGTAGTTAGAGACCCATATGAATATTGTATCCTGTGGCTTAAAATGCCTTTCAGGTGATCAATTATAATGGAGATTAAAAGACTGTGAATTTAGAAGATAATTTAACAAAACCACTAATAATGGCAAAATAATTGGATTTTTCACATTATGTTGAGGATACCAAAAAAAAGTTTATGTAGCTGACTCTGTTGTCACTATTCCACATGCATTTTTATTGTTACTAATAATTTAATATAACAACACCAAACACCTTAAACTATTCAGTAACCACATTTTTAAAACATCAAATTTATGCTGATTTGATGTTTTTATTTTTCGATATCATCATGAAATTGTATGAAGGAGGAATACAGATTTTCCAAAAGTTATTTAGAATTAATGAGTAAAACAACTTGAAAACCACTGTTAGGTACATTGTATCCTAAAAATGATTAGCTGAGGAGGGAGTACTGTGGTTTTGTACATTGATGAAAATATCTAAAGATAATATGAGATAAAATGGGAAAAAAATAATATGTTGGAATAATGTATGGAAGGAGATTTATATAAGGAGGAACAAAGTGTAAAATTATGGAGTTTAAGTTAAACATGTTTAAGGAAACATTTAGTAGAATATGTTTGCTTAGATTGTGTTTAATTTATTGTTCTTGAGGGGTAATGTGAGGATTATATCTAAAGAATTATATGCTATGGAGACTATGGGGAAAGTGGAATGCTAGATTACTAATAAATTAATATAAATTAATACATTTAAATTTTAAATGTTATATTAAATAATTTTATATAATTAATTTATAATATCTACTAAACTTTATAACTAGAGAATGATTTATATAGGCTATCAAGAAAGATATGAAAACATGATAATTTTCTTAAAGTATTAATCTGAGACATTAACAAGATGGCAAGTGGGAAGTCTCAGACCCTCCTTTCTCCCTTGAAAACAATACATAAAAAAAAAACATAAAAAAAAACCAATACATAGACTAATATTTCCTGTGGAAAAATATTCAGAAACTAATTAAGAGGCTCCTAGACTTCAGATAAGCGCAGAACCAGCTTCATGGAGCTGGTAAGAGAAATCATGCCACCTGCTCACCATATTCCCTTCTCACAACATGGTGCCATGGAATCAGGAAGAAACGTCCACCTCTCAAACTCTGGGCTGGGAAAGAGAATACTGGACCATATGATATTCTGACATTTTGGGGAGCTGCCTGAGGGACTGGTTTCTGTTTTACCTTTTTCAGAATGTGGATGGACTTAACATCCTCTAAAGCCTGGGAATCACTGAGAAGAGAAAAAGAAAAAGGGCTGGGCAACATATTGTTGTTCAACAGACCTGCAGTGGAGCAGACAAGCTGATAAAGCTTGAGGGCCTCTCCTGCCAGAGGAAAAGAGAAGAATGAAGCATATGTCCAGTGTTCTAGCTTTTCAGGGAACTGCCTAAGAGACAAGTTCTTGACTAGCCTGATTTTGGCATTTATGGGACTCAGCATTATCTAGATTCCTGAGGGCTACTGAGAACAAAAAAAATCTGGATAGTGTGCTCTGCTGCCTCAGAGCATTCTTAATACATTAGATAAACATTAGAGGGAGCAAGAGGTTACAAGCTCCTGAAAGAAAGAAATAATGAAAAAGAAAGAAAGAAAATCAGCCAAGCCCTCTAATCAAGAATCTACATGTATAACATGTATAACTACAGAGAAGACGCATCCACAGTTTGAGAGGCCCCAAGAATCTCTAGTCTGACTGGTGAAGGTCTTTCCCTGAACCAAAGCAGTGGCTACTTTGTCAAATATATAGAAACCAACAAAAAATTAAAAGGCATGTGGAGGAAAATGAGGGAAATGGCCTTATCAAAGGTATAATAAGATAAATTTCCAGAAATCAATCTTAAAGACATCAATATTTGTTATATGAAAAAGAATTCAAAATAACCATTATAAAGATACTCAACAAGCCTGTGAAAACAATGAAAATAAAATGAGAACTTCAACAAAGAGATAGAAAATAAATGAACCAGTAAATTTCTGGAACTAGTAAGGAAATTGAATCAGTAGTTCAAAATCCTCCAACAAAGAAAAGCCCAAGGCAGATGACTACTAGTTAATTCTGCCAAACATTTACAGAGGAATTAGCACTGGTTCTTCTCAAATCCTTCCAAAAAATGAAGGAAGGGGAACATTTCTGTTTTCATTTTATAAAGCCAGAAATACCCTGAATAAGAAGACATTACAAGAAAAGAAAACTACAGGCCAGTATCCTTGCTGAACATACATGCAAAATCATTAGCAAAGTACCAGCAAACTGAATTCAATAGCACATTAAAAGGATCATATACCTCAACCAAGTGGGATTTATACCTAGGATACAAGGATGATTCAACATTTCAAGGTCAGTTAATATGATAAAATACATCAGTGTAACAATGATAAAAATCACATGATCTCACAGATGCAAACAAAGCATTTGACAAAATTCAAGATTCTTTCACAATAAAAACACTCAATAAACCAGAATAAAAGGAAATGATCTTAATATAATAAAGGCCTTATATGACAAGCCCACAAAACTGAGAGCTTTTTCTCAAACAACAGGACTAAGGTATGAATGCCCACTTCCACCACTTTTATTAAGCATAGCAGTGGAAGAGGTCAACTAGGAAGATGGTGAATAGGAGGACCCTAAGTTCACCACAGATATAACTAGATAATACCTATGTCAGCATAAATAACCCAGGAAATAACCTGAAGACTGGCATAAAACATAACATAACATAACATAACATAACATAACATAACATAACATAACATAACATTTTGGCATAACTCCAAAATGAAATGCAAAGAAGAGGCCACATTGAAGAAGGTAGGAAGGATGAATACACTGTCTTGGGAGGAAAACAGACAGTGGCTATCCACAGTGTGGAAGGAACTAGTGGTGTGGAGAAGAGCAGAAAACAGACTTTCACACCAGAGGGTCCATGAATGGGGAAGACAAATCTCTGTAATATTTGCCTTGGAAAGTGAGAGGGGCTGAATCTCAGAAATTCTTAAAACCAGCAAGATTGAAAGCCCGGAATTTTAGAAATCAGTGAGTTGGTCTCTGGGAAAGCCCTGAGGGCATTAGGAAGTATAGTTCCTGCTCTTAAAGAGACAGATAACAAGTAGCCCATGCAGATACAGAGCACAGAACCAGTAGTTTGTAAAACACTGGGGGCAGATGGGAAGGAGACTGACTTGCTCACCTCAGAGCATGGCCTAAAAAGACAGGGATCATTGGGATACTCCTCCAGGAACAAATGAACTAACAGGTGCCATTTCCTTCCCCCTCCGTCCAGACATTTGAAACTAGAATAAGGTTCATACTCCTTACCTAACTTGCTTGCACCAAGCCCAATCCCTCCACATTTTTGTAGATCCACCTTTCCCAGTCACAGGTACCTTAGTCCCAGTACTGTAGGCCCTTCCCCCAGAAGACCAGCACAAACCCTGCCAACACCATATCTCCTGACCCATGTATTTTATGGGACCTCAGTTCTGGAAGTGGTGGATGTAGTTCTCCCTTTGCAAGCATACCACTGCACATTTTGCTATTCTCAAGAGACAAAGGAACTCAGCAGACAACTAGACTAAAGGAAAAAAAGGGCCAAGACTCAAAGGCACACACCACACATAGGAGATGTTCCCAGAAGTACCAGTTCTTGAGGAACAGAAGACACTGAACTGGAGGGCACTACAGGACCTCTTCTTCATAAGACTGTTGTTGTTAAGAGCAAGAAAAGTAGCTGACTTTCATAACATAGAGAAAAAGAAAGTTAGACAAAATAAGGAGACAGAGAAACATCTCCCCAATGAAAAAACAGGCCCAAACCATAGCAAGAGACCAAAGTCAAACAGATGTAAGTAATATGCCTGGCAGAGAATTTAAAGTAAATGATCAAAAAGATACCATACTAAAGAAAAGAGTGGAGGACATCAGTGAAACTTTTAACATGGAGATTTAAAGATCCTATCAGAGATCAATACACAATAAATGAAATTAAAAATACACTTGATGGAATAAATAGCAGACTAGATGAAGCAGAAGAACAAATTAACAACCTGAAAGGATAAGGACCAAATAAGAGGAAAGAAAAGTATTCAAAATGAGAATAGTCTTAGGGAACTGAATGACTCCATCATAGGTAATAATATTTGCATTATAGGGATCTCAGAAGAAAAGAAAGATAAGGGCCAGAAAATTTATTTGAAGAAATAATAGCTGAAAACTTCCCCAATCTGAGAAAGGAAACAGAGATCCAGATCCAGGAGACACAGAGATTCCCCCCAAAAATTTAATCCAAAGTAGGTTCACATTGAGACACATAGTAATTAAAATGGCAAAAAACAGCAATAAAGAGAAAACATTAAAAGCAGCAAAAGAAAGTTCGATACAAGGGAAGCCCCATAAGGATATCAGCAGATTTTTCAATAGAAATTTTGCAGATGGGCAGCCTGGGTAGCTCAACGATTTAGCGCTGCCTTTGGCCCAGGGTGATCCTGGAGACCCAGGATCGAGTCTCACATCAGGCTCCCTGCATGGAGCCTGCTTCTCCCTCTGCCTATATCTCTGCCTGTCTCTCTCTCTCTGTGTGTCCCTCATGAATAAATAAATAAAATCTTAAAAAAAAAAAAAAAAAACTTTGCAGGCCAGAAGAAAGTGGGATAATTCAAAGTGCTAAAAGTGAAAAATTCAAAGTGCTAAAAGTGAAAAATCTGCAGTCAATAATACTCCATCCAGCAAGGGTATCACTCAAAATAGGAGTTCAAACTAAAGGAGTTCATGACCAATAAACCAGCCCTACAAGAAATATTAAAGGGGACTCCTTGAGTGGAAAGGAAGACCATAAGTGAGACTATGGAAAGTAAAAACCACAAAAGCAGTAAAAATAAGTATTTCTGCAAAAATCAAGAAATTCATATAATAAAAGGATGTAAAATATGACACCTCCCTAAAATGTGGGAGGGGGAGGAAGGAGTAAAAAATGGGTCTAAACTTAAGTGACCATCAACTTAATATGGACTGCTATATGCAAAAGACATTATGTACAAATCTAATGGTAACCATAAATCAAAAACTAATAATAGTTATGAAAGAATAAAAAAGGAATCCAAGTATATCACTGAAGAAAGTCATCAAACCATTAAAAAGAGCAAGAGAAGATCAGAGACAATCTTATAGAAGAAACAATAAAACAAGTAACAAAATGGCAATTAATACATATCTATCATAATTACTTTGAATGTAAATGTACTCCCATCAAAAGACATAGAGTGACAGTGAATTAAAAAAAAAAAAAAACAAAAAAAACCAAGACCCATTTACATGCTGCAAGAGACTCATTTCAGTCCAAAAGTCACATGCAGATTGAAAGTGAGGAGATGGAGGGACACCTGGGTGGCTCAGTGATTGTGCATCTGCCTTTAACTCAGGGCATGATTCCAGAGTCCCAGGATTGAATCCCACATCAGGCTCCCTGCATTGAGCCCGCTTCTCCTTCCACCTGTGTCTCTGCCTCTCTGTGTCTCGTGAAAAATGAATAAAATCTTAAAAAAAAAAAGAAAGTGAGGGAATGGAGAAATATTTATCATGCAAACGGATGCCAGAAGAAAGCTGGGGTAGCAATAGTTATATTGGCAAAATAGACTTTTAAAACAAAGTCTGTAACAAAAGACAGAAGGACACTATATAATAATAAAGGGGACAGTCCAATAAGAGGTTATAACAACTGTAAATATGTAAGCACCCAATGTGGGAACGCCAAATATGTAAAAAGTTAATAACAATGAAGAAATCAGTGATAGTAATATGATAATAGGAGTTGACTTTCACACCCCACTTACATCAACGAGTAGATCACCCAAATAGAAAAATATTGACTTTGAATGACACATTGGATCACATGGATTTAACAGATACATTTAGAATACTCCATCCTAAAACAGCAGAACACACATTCTTTTCAGGTGCACACAGAACAATTTCAAGAATAGAACACATTTTAGGCCACAAAACATGGCTCCAAAAATTCAAGACTGATGTTATAGCATCCATCTTTTCTGACCACAATGAACTATGAACAAACCACAATAAAACATCTGGAAAGAACACCAATACATGGAGGTTAAATAACGTACTATTTAACAATTTGAATGGGTCAATCAGCCAATAAATCAAAGAAGAATTAAAAAGTTACATGGAAATAAATGAAAATGAAAGCACGGTAGTCCCGAATCTTTGAGATGCGGCAAAAGTAGGATGTTTATAGCAACACAGACATACCTCAAGAAGCAAGAAAAAATCTCAAACAACTTAACCTTGTACCTAAAGGAGCTATAAAAAGAATGACAAACAAAAATCAATCCCAGAAAAAAGAAAGAAGTAGTAAAGATTAGAGCAGAAATAAATGATATAGAAAGTAAAAAAAATAAATAGATAAAAATAAAAAATAAAAACAACAAAACAAATCAGACACCAGATTACATTAACTAATATATAGAAAACCAAGGAGTCCACAAAAGGAACCGTTTGAACTAATAAACCTATTCAGTAAAGTCAAAGTATACAAAATAACAATATAGAAATAATTTGCTTCTATACTAATAATAAATTATCTAACAAAATAAATTAAGAAAAGAATCCCATTTCTTGCCCTGTAGTCTGGAGTCCATGCAGGCCTTCACACCCTACAAAATCCCAGTCAGGCTTCAGGCATGGTGACCAGCCTGCGAATCAATGGACTGTTGCCCTACATGAATGAGAATTTCATTTTCAGAGCCTCTGCCACCATGGAAGACATGGTGATGAGTGTCAAAATTATCCAAAATCACCTCATGGAATCTCAGCTGGATACCATTTTGTAGAATCTGAAGATTTGGCCATAGCCAAGAGGAGTTTGCATAAAATTAATGAGAAACTCCTTCCAGGACCCACAACTTTACTTAGCTTATAGCTGCACCAAGCTGGTGCATCTGGGCTCATAGAACAATGGAGCTCAGTGCCCTTAGTGGTCATCTGTGCAACCCCTCATTTTATACAGGAGAAAAAAGTATGGCTGAGAAAAAAGAAGATGTTTTGGCCAAGACAGAATATTTTAAACTGAACTATGCCACTTACATGAAGCAACCAGATAACAGCCCTGAGTATTCCTTCTTTGTGGGGTAACTGACTCTAAATTATGTGGAAGATGGCATGCTGTATGAATTCTTCATTAAAGTCTATCCCTCATACTGGGAGGCAAGGTGATTTTGAACCAAACAGGCATGTTTAAGGACTATGGTTTTATGAAAACCACAGATGAACTGGAATAGAAGTGAGCCTTGACTGACTGCCAGTGCTCCACTGGGGCCTACAGCAGTGCAGCTGAGCATGGCAATCCTCCAAGTGAGCCATAGTGATGTCAGTGGATTGTAGTCAGATGCACAGTTACAGCTATGACCACTATTACCGGCAGTACCAGAACGATTATGCCCAGTGGTGCTATGACCAGAACACAGGCAGCTAAAGGTACAGCTGTCCCCAGTATAGTTATACCGAAGCACTATAGACATATGAAGAATTTGGAGATGACATATTAGAGGACCCCATGCCACAGATGAATGTGATTGAGGCCAACAAGGAGTTCATGGAGCAGAGTAAGGACCTGTAGGGTGCACAAATGGACTGTTACTGGCAGTCCCTGGACTCAGTGTCTTTGGACATCCCTACCAGAATAGCCAGGACAAAGAACAAGCCAGAAAGGACTGTGTGAAGGAGATAAAAGACTCCTTTTTAACAATAATGACAACAAAAATATATTGGAAAAACTTTTAAGTTTTTGAAATGTTTTGTAAGATTTTGGTAATTGATAATTCTAAGATTATGATTATTCCTGCAACACTGCTTCCTTCATTTGACAGAGGGACACTTGAGTTTGAAAACCAAGGAACCAACTCTTAATGGTTGAACAAGTTTCCAAAAAAAAAAAAAAAAAGAAGGAAAGAAAGAAAGAAAAAAATGAAAAAAAAATGAAAGCAATCCTGTTTGTGATAGCATCAAAAAATAAATAAAATGCTTAGGAATAAATAATCGTGGATGCAAAAGGCATGTACACTGAAAACTCCAATTCATTGCTGAAAAGAATTTTTATTTTTTTTTTATTTTTTTTTTATTTTTATTTTTTGAAAAGAATTTTTAAAAGATACAGGTAAATGGAAAGGTATCTTGTGTTCATGAGATGGAAGACTTACTGTTGTTAAAATGTCCATAGTACCCAAAACAATGTACAGATTCAATGTAGTCTTTATCATGATTACTATGGCATTTTTCACAAAATGAAAAGAATAATCCTAAAATTCATATGGAACTAAAAAGGACCTCAAAGAACCAAAACAAAGAAGAACAAAGCTAGAGGACATACACTTCCTGTTTTTAAAACATATGACAAAGCTACAGTAATTAAAATATATACTGGACAAAAACAGACATGTAGACCAGTGGAACGAAATAGAGCACTCAGAAATAAATCCACACGTATATGCTCTTCTACTGATTTTTTGGCAAGATTGCCACAATTGGGAGCACACAGTGGGGAAAAGATAGCCTCTTCAATAATGATTCTGGGAAAACTGGATATGCACAGGCAAAAGAATGATATTGGACCCTCATCTTACTATACACATTTGTCAAGTCAAAATAAATACTTTAAGAAGAAAAGCTTTATGACATTGGTCTTGGCACTGATTTCTTGGGCATGACATCAGAAGCACAGGCAACAAAAGCATAAATAGACAAGTCAGTGTATCAAACAAAAGACTTCTGCATGGCAAAGGAAAAATCAACAGAATGAAAAAGTGGAATAGAAAAATCAACAGGATGAAATGGAGAACATATTTTCAAGCCATATCTGTGATAAGAGAGAGGTTAATACTCAGTATATATAGAACTCATGTAATTCAATAGCAAAGTAAATGAATGACCCAATTAAAAACAGTCAAATGCCTTCAATAAAGACAGTTCTCCAGAAAAACACATACAAATGGCTAACAAGTATATGAAAAGATGGTCAACTTCACTAGTCATCAGAGAAATGCAAATCAAAAATCATTTAGATAGCACCTTTACCTGTTGAGATTGCCATTATTAAACAAACAAAAAACAACAAGTGTTGGCAACCATGTGGAAAAATTAGAACCCTTGTACATTGTTAATGGGAATGCAAATTGGTAAAGCCATTGTGGAAAATAGTCCAGGGGATCCTCAAAATATTAGTAATAGAACTACTATGTGATCTAGCAATCCTACTTCTGGGTATTTATCCAAAGGAACTGAAGTCATGATCTTGAAGAGGTGTTTGCTCTCCTATGTTCATTGCATCATTATCCACAATAGCCAAGAAATAGAAACAACCCAGATTTCTATTGACAGATGATATTAGAAAAAGAAAATGTGGAATACATATAATGAATATGATCCAGCCATAACAAAATCCTGTTATGTGCTATAACATGGATGAATTTTGAGGACATTTTCCTAAGTGAATAAGCCAGTTACAGAAGGGTAAATATGCATAATTCCACTTACATCAGTTATCTAAGATAGCCAAAATCATTGAAGCAGAAAGTAGAATGTTGGTTACCAGTAGCTGGGAGGAGGATAAATGGGAGTTGCTTTTCAGTGAGTATGAAATTTCAGTCATAAAAGAATAAAAGTTCTAGAACTTACTGCATAATATTATGCTTATCATTAGCAATACTGTACACTTAAATTTTTATTAAGAGGGTAGATTTCTTGTTATGTGTTGCTTATCACAATAGTTGTCTGAAATGTAGTGGTAGCTAGATGGAAGAAGGGAGTTGAAGGGCCATACTAACATGAGGTAGTTAGGGTTATAGTAGGAAATGGAAAAAGATCTGATTTAGGATACTAATAGATTTCACCTCTTTTCCTAGTCAATTATTCATGTATATGAATATGAATTCTGGTAGGTTTTTTCCATGTGTTTATATCCCTTATATTCCTCAGTGCAGTTTTGGATAGAAAGCAACATCTTGAAATGAAACAATGTTTTATATACAACGTTTTAAATACATAGTATTTCCCAAATAAACAAGTTTTGAAAATACATTTACAGTTTATATGCCAAAGTGTGGATTTTTCAGGATCCAAAATGGCAGGCATCAGTTGATACTCAAATATATTTGGATTCAATTTCCCTTGATAACTACTATTCAAAGTTGTTTTTCTATGGCATGCATACTCATGGCATGTATCTTGTAAAAGTAAATTTAATTTAATTTGATTCACATTAATTTAATTCAGTTTAACTCACAGGCATTATTAAGGTTTCAGTTACTTTAAGGCTACAATTTTGGCTTAGTCTGCAATCTATAGAATATGCAAGCCTGAATGTACAGTGTGCTACCAAGGTTATAAAAAAATCAAATAAACATAAACATTGTGAGAAGCCTCAGAGATTTGCCCTTTCAGACTGAAGGTTAGATTTAGAAATGTACTATTAATAAAAAAGGAAAAAGGAAACAATTCTACATAATTGTCTAATGGATTAAAATGATTTTTAAAATGACTGAAACATAATCTAATAAGATTTAGTCCCAAAAACTTTGTCCTTTAAGATTTATAAATACTATATTATTCTGTAGAATTTATAAAAGTCATTGATTAAAAGCTCTTAAATTATATGTTCTTATCCAATAGCAATTTATATGTCTCTTTCTCTTTAAAATTCATGGAAGAGAAAATGGTATATGATTATTTGGGGTTTATTTTAGGACATAAAAATTCTTTCTTATTTAAAAGGGTATTCAAATAACAAAATAAAGTCATACTGCTTACAAGAAAGTCATAGTGCTTACATAAATATATATCAATCTATTTATTAATATGCTTATATAATGATAAATTATGCAAAATTTTATTTATGAAAATCTCTATTTCTTAAGAAAAGACAGAGCCTGAGTATAGAAAAATATGCTTCATAACTGTTGATTTCCATATCTGTGATTTAAGCACTCTCTTATGTGATATATTTCACAGTATTAAATATTTAAAAAGAAAAAGAATAAATAATACAAGAACACAGAAACATTGTAGAAGTCTCTTCTGCTCTCCATCTATTGTTAGAAATATGACATTCAGCCAAAGGCATTGCACTTAGAATGAATTCAGTCTTAACAGTGGACTAGAAGTATTCAATATTCCTTAGTCATATGCAGATTTTATTTGTATATCTTGACATTATATAGCTTATCTTTTATTTATTTTTATTTATTTATTTATTTATTTTAATTTATTTATGATAGTCATAGAGAGAGAGAGAGAGAGGCAGAGACACAGGCAGAGGGAGAAGCAGGCTCCATGCACCAGGAGCCCGACGTGGGATTCGATCCCGGGTCTCCAGGATCGCGCCCTGGGCCAAAGGCAGGCGCCAAACCGCTGCGCCACCCAGGGATCCCCATAGCTTATCTTTTAAAGTAATATTTGTTCTTCACTTTTTTTTTCTGATATTCTTTGCACCTCTAATAGGAGCTAAAATTCTTCTTGCCGTGTTTAAATTAGGAAATTTGTAATATCCAAAAGTAAAGTTTGTCATGTCTTCAAGAAATATTAAAGTTTTTTGATAATAAAGATGAAGGCATCCAAAAACCAAGCATTAAAGTAACAAATATCTTTGCCTGATCTTTGATATGTATAAGGAGATGAAGGATCAGTGGGAATTTTAGCCTAGATTATAATGTATATAATCTTTAAATGAATTTGGAATGTTACATTAATCCCTTCTGTTTTAGCCCTTATCTTCAAGTTACTGCTAACCAGTTAGGTTAGCAAGTGAAACGCAGATCTCAATTTCTTGGAGGAGGTGAATAAGTATTGTAAATATAAGATAACATACTAATAAACATTCATATTATATTACATAAGTATTATGGATATGAATCTATATTGTCAAAAAATATATAGATATGTCAAATGTGTACAATTCCAAGTCAAACTTTAACCTATGTTTGCTTTTATTAGGGACTGATTTTCTAATTTTCTGTTTGAGATGTGAAACATAAATAGATTTATTCACACAGTAAGTAGAGTTGTTTGACAGTAGATAATCACTTCTGGAAAATCAGATAATGCTGTGTATCACTTATTTATTGAATACTACATATATTAGTTTCAAAATGATGTCCTTAAAGGAATTTGGGGGCAAAGTGATAAGGCTTAAAATAATATTTAAGGGAAAAAATAGAAATTGTTTAAAAAATAATAAAACAATAATTCTGTAATTTTAGAAAAGCTCTACACATTTTCTAGCATATCTAATTCCAGTAATTTTGGAAAATATATTTTCTTTAATGAGATATAAAGTATTACCAATAGTGGCAGCTATACCATAGGAAATTTGGTGCAATAGGTAGTATGAATTTAGTAATATCATATGGAAATAGGCCTGGGTTAATTTAGGTGGTGTGGAATTTTTAGTGTCTTCAAAATGCTGACAAAAGCAAACAGCTTGTCTTTGACCTTCTTTACTCATGCAACACAATTAATGGCATTTCTGCATGATGGACTGTTACATTCTCTTTATTTATCTAAACATGGATTTGCCTTATAGTTCATTTGACTTTGAAAATTTTTTTGACACTTGTGTACTGAAAATGTAGTGTCACACTGGTACTTCATTATCAGTTTCAGGGACATAATTAGAACCACAATGGACGAGATTGAAAGCTTTGAATACTTTATAGAATGCGATCATTTGCATCAACATATTTGAGACCGTCTTGCTTTTTGCTCTTTACATTATCACATTATTATAGTATATGCACGTTTGTGTGTGTGTGAGAGAGAGAGACAGAAAGAAACATAGATTGAGAGACAGAAAGAGATATCTGGAGAGAAGGAGCCAGAGAGAGACTTTATGGGGGAAAAAAGAAAGAATTAGACTTTCAAGTTAGATTTAAATTTTTGGTGAGTGCTTGCTTGAAAAGTGTCATAACATTTTCCAATTTCTATTGCTTTGTTTATACGGATGTGATACCTGATAGAAAATAAACCATATATTTGAAGTTAAAACTCATAAATCACTGAAGGGGGATTATTAGTGTTCTAAGAGCAAGAAATGATAAGAAACAGATCTTTTCTATGCTTTAGAAAAAAATGATAGAATTCAATGAAGAAAATGTCCTCTAACCTGGTCAAGCAAAACAGTTTTCCCAGTAACTCACTGTAGGACATAACCAATAAAGAAGAATGCTTAAAATAACTACTTAGCCTCAGAAAATATTCTGAAGAAAAAAAATGGGTGATAAAGAAAGTCTTTAAGGTTTCCACACTAGAGTAAAGATTTCGGGCTTTCACAGCTTCAGCATTCTCTGGATTTAATTTTCTTCAAATGCTACTCTGCCAGAATCTTCAAATATCCATCAATCTTTAAAAAGAGAAAGGAAGCAATGTAACATGTATTTATAGAATATATACACATATTTCTCTAAAGTTTGTGTTTATACTGTTTCACCAAAGAATCATTTCAAACTGACTTCGTAGAGAAAGGAAATGTGAAGCTAGTTCTTATACTGAAAGGGATTTCATATCGTAGTTCAACAGCATGAAATAAAGTTTCCAGCTATGTGTGTGTGTGTGTGTGTGTGTGTGTGTGTGTGCATGAAAAATATTACTGAAATTAGTTTTGTAATTTAGGTTCTTTAACATGCTTGGGACTTAATTGTCCAAGAACCCTCTGTTGCTTTTAGTAAAATAAAAATGCTTTTATTGCATTTGTAGCAATATTCATCATGTGCCAGCAATTTGCATTTACAATAATAATAATGGCACCTTCAAATATCATTGAATGTGTAATATGCTGTGCATTGTGGGTTAAGCACTTTACGTGCATGCCTAATGTCATTTAATCCTCCGAACTATTACATGTGAGGAAGCTGAAGTGTTGGAGTTAAGTAATTTAACGGAAGCCTTACAGTTAGCAAATGGCTTATTTGAAACCTGAAGCAGGCTTCTCTCAACTTGTAGCTCATGCCCTTAACCATTGTTATTTAGCAATGACTGAATTCTAAATATCCATGAACACAGATATAAAATCATTTATTCGGAAAGTTCAAATTTTAAAAAAAGACATTGCTGTAATTAATATTGTGTTTGGAATAGATGGTTTTGATAAAAATTATATATCCCCTTTTAATCATAAATGCAATGCTGGAACCTATGTAACTATAACTTTTTTATTTTTTATTTTTTAAATTTATTTTATTTTTTTAACTATAACTTTTTAAAAGGGAGTAATGTTAAGTATATGTCGAATCCTTCAGTAAGTCTTTGCTTTGTAAATTATCAGATTGTTCACGTTATTTTCAAATATTATATAGCAACTTTGTTTAAAAGCAGGATAAAAGGGATCCCTGGGTGGCGCAGAGGTTTGGCGCCTGCCTTTGGCCCAGGGCGCGATCCTGGAGACCCGGGATGGGATCCCACATCGGGCTCCCAGTGCATGGAGCCTGCTTCTCTCTCTGCCTGTATCTCTGCCTCTCTCTGTCTCTCTCTATCTCTCTGTGTGACTATCATAAATAAATAAAAAATTTAAAAAAAGCAGGATAAAAGATATATGACACTTGATCTCCTACTGTAAATATGTGAATGTGAGAAAAAAATGAATTTCATGGAGTACAAAGTAAAAAATCGTTGGAATTTCAAAAATAATAACTGCTAACCTCATTGTAATTTGCTTTATGCAAAAGAGGCGTATCATTCATATCATTGCAAAATGTTTTAAATAGTAATAAAGTCTTTAGACTTAGAATTCCCTAGAGAATAAGCTGAATATTTTTTTCCTGACAATAGCTCAGAAGATAGAAAGGTTGCATTATCTTTGCTTAATTATCTACATGCAACTAACTTTTTAGGAATGCCTCTTTCTATTCTCTTTACTTGATACAAGAATAGTCATTCATGGAAGAGAGTAATTCAGACCAAGGGGAATAGCTGAAGGTCCATCTAAAAACACTGGCAACAGAGAATACTTGCAAGGCCTTTCTTTACTAAGTGAGAGTTTTAAGTAACTTCTACCTCCTGAACATTCCACAAGGCAGGAGCAGTAAGAACAGAATTTTTGTTGAAAGTCTCATGTGATTAGATACACAATAAAATAATGTTCTTTGGAGAGACTGTCTGTTGAGATACAAATTATTCTCCAGTTATTTGATTGTTTTAATTGCATTTGCTTCTTTTCTCTCCATTTCTTTCTCTCCTTATGGTTTCTTTCTCTTTCACTTTTGTCTTTGCCTCTTATTCTGTTAATATCACCTTAATAAATTCAAGTTTTTAATTTTTTTAAAGATTTTATTTATTTATTCATGAGAGACATGGGGGCGGGGGGGAGAGAGACAGAGACAGAGACAGAGACAGAGAGAGTCAGAGACACAGGCAGAGGGAGAAGTAGGCTCCATGCAGGGAGCCTGACATGGGACTCGATCCCGGGTCTCCAGGTTCAGGCCCTCGGCTGCAGGCGGCGCTAAACCGCTGAGCCACCCGGGCTGCCCTCAAGTTTTTAATTTTATATATTAGATGAATATTTATGTAACAAGAGATTAGTCAATAGTTTAAAGGAGGAAAAGATGTTCAACATCACTGATCATCAGGGAAGTGCAAATCAAAACTGCAGTGTGATATCACCCCACACCTGCCAGAATGGCTAAGAGCAACAACACAAGAAATAACAGGTATTGGTGAGGATGCATAGAAAGGGGAATCCTCTTGCACTGTTGGTGGAATGCAAACTTGTGCATCTACTCTGGAAAACAGTATGAAGTTTTCTCAAAAAGTTAAAAATAGAACTACCAGCAATTGCACTACTAGGTATTTACCCAAAGTATACAAAAATACTAATTCAAAGGGATATGTGCACCCTGATGGTTATAGCAACAGTATCCATAATAGCCAAAATATGGAAACAGACCAAGTGTCCTTGACTGATAAATGGTTAAGGAAAACACACACACACACCCACAAAAGGAATATTAGCCACAAAAAGAATGGAATCTTTCCATTTGCAATGACATGGGTGGAGCTGGAGAGCATTACGCTAAATGAAACAAATCAGAGAAAGACAAATACCGTATGATTTCAATCATATGTGGAATTTACGAGTCAAAACAGTTGAGCAAAGGGGAAAATAAAGAGACAAACCAAGAAATAGACTCTTAACTATAGAGAATAAACTGACAAGTTAGTGGCTAGAAGGTGGGTAGGGGATAAGTGAAATAAATGATGCAGATCAAGGAGGGCCCTTGTTGTGATGAGCACAGCTAATATATGGAAGTGTCCAATCACTATATTGTACACCCGAAACTAATATTACACCGTATGTTAACTAACTGAAATTTAAATAAAAACTTTTTTAAAAGAATGTAAAGGAAAGTTGTATTGGATGCCCAAGATAATGTCAAGATTGCCTCCATCTAAAGAGCAGTTTTTCATAGCTGTTTGGTTTTTTTTTTAACATAGTGGATATCACTAAATTCCTTTCCTTCCTTTTATCCAAGGATCTATAGTAACTATGCAATCAGACACTGATGACATTACCTTTCAAAAAATAGCAACATATATAGCTCTAGGCAGATTTAAGTATTATAAAAATCATAGTATGAAATGATTTAATAAATTACTGATGCATAATTAATATATAGTTGTGTTAAATTCTATAGATAACATATTATAATGTTTCTATGTTATTTTACGACCTTTAAACTTAAGAAATTATAAGATACATTTATAAAGATGGGTGTAGACTTCGACCCATTACTCATTTTCCAAAAACAAGGCCTTTATTTGTTCATTTTTCCCTATGATAATATCATTTGATTTCACTTATATCGAATATTTCTTCTCACTGCCTCTCTTTTTTTAGTAAATGTAAGATGTAATCTACATTTCCCATGTTGAGGATTAGATTTTTTTAAATCATAATTCCAAAATAAAATGTTCATATGCTAGCAAGAGTTTAAGAGAATAAAGTTACATAGTCTAAAATTAATTCATTTGTATTTATAATGCTGGAAAAACAGATATATAATTATAAATGTTATTGCTTTTAAAGTAACTTGTATTTAGGAGATAGGAAGAAAGCTCATTTTTTTAAATATCTCACATTGATGACATTTCTAGAAAAAAGAAGTTAGTATTCTTCTATAAATCAGGGGACATATACATAGAAATCTTTTACTACTTGCTAACAAAGGTTATGCCACCCCAACATATGTCACTTTGGCATAAGGATTATTTTTGAGTTAAAGGTACTGGAAAAACAGTGTAGGTAACAAAAACATTTGACCTTCTTTTTTTTTTTTTAAGATTTTATTTATTTATTCATAAGTGACAACACACACACACACACAGAGAGGCAGAGACATAGGCAGAGGGAGAAGCAGGCTTCCTGTGGGGAACTCCACGCAGCACTTGATACCAGGACCCAGGACCATGACCCAAGCCAAAGGCAGGTGCTCAACTGAGCTGCTCAGGTTACCCAGACCTTCCTTATTTTTCTTTTTTTTTTTTTTTTTTTCCTTATTTTTCTTAAAAGCAGGAGATGAAATGCCTATGTAAAAGTGCAATCCCTGTACCAAAAGAAAGTAACATTCTTATCATCTAGTGTAGGAAGTTGAAACAGAGAGAATTATGTATAAATAATTCTATAAAAATAGAACTTGTTAAAATAATTATCTTCCTTCAGCCTCCTCACATAGATGGTTACTTTCTGATAATTTCTCTTTGTTCAACCTATAAAAGCATATAGGTTCCACCATTACTTTGGATCTTCAATCCTTATGAGAAATCTGTCATGAGAAAGTTATATAAATTGTATGCTTTTCTCTTCCTGTTAACCTGTTTTATGTCAATTTAATTCTCAAGCCCAGCTGGAAAACTGAGATTAAAGGTGAAACTTTGCCTCCTCTACACTAATAAACTACTATTTTGTTAATTATATATTAGTTTGTCTTGTATCAGTATTTTCTAGTTTCTTAAAAAATTTTCCAGAATTGGGGAAAATGATATTTAGCTGAAGTTCACATTAAGGTAACATATTGGAAAAAATAGTATTTTATATCACTATGTTTATAGAATATCTATGAAAAAGTAATTTAAAAAATCCTCAAAGTGTGCATGCACATATTGTTAAAATATTTACAGCTTGTAAATCTTTATAAAATATTACTCTCACCCTGCTGAAGTTGAAATAGCCATAAAAATGGAATAGGAACAGGGAATGGTGTGTGATGTGATCAAAGATTAAAGAAATAGCTGGTATAAGACCTTTCTATCATACCTGGCAAAAATTCTAATGACATTTATTCAAAATATTTCATAATTTTCTATTTTCATGAATGGATATGTCAATATTTATATTGATACATCACTGGATAAAGGAATAACAATTGTTTTCTTAATAAAAATAAAATTAGACAAAAAATTATAAGGGTTTTTGGATGTTATGCCTGCTATAATTTGTTGCATATAATGGACAATCAGCCACTTTTGTTCTTTTTTTTTGTGAAGTGATACAAATATTCTTTGTTTTTGAATAAGCAATATTGATTGTTATATTTACATTATAATGAAAATTAAACTAAAATAAAGGGAATGACATAAAATTCTTTCTCATGTAAACATCATTAGAGAAATATTTTGTCATTCCATAGTGCAGAGATAACAACTCATAATTTGTTTGGTCAACTATAAGTTGCCAGAAAACATTTGCAGTTAAATATGTATGGCATTATCTGTCTAGTGCAATATCACTAGATCACCCAGATTCACCAGTTTTCATCTTGTCATTTATTTTATCATTTTCTTCTTATCTATCTATTGTTATCTATTGTTTTATCTATCTATCTCTATGGTTTTCCTGAGCCATTGGTTTTCATTTCACCAAATTTTTTTTATTATCATCCTTTTTTCTGTTTTAGATCCTATCCAGGGCTCCATGTTGCCTTGAGGCATTGTTATCTTTGTCACCACTGATCTATGAGAGATTGCCAGTCTTTTTTTTTGTTTCTCATGACCTTGATAATTTGGAGAGTTGATCATGTATTTTGTAGAATGTCCCTCAGTATAGGCTTGTCTGTTTTTTTTTTTTATACTTAGAGGTTATGGATTTTTAAAAATAATACCACAGAGGGACAGTGTCATCACACTGTGTCAGTGTTTACATGACATAAGATGATTGGTAATATTGATCTTGGTCACTTGATGAAGGTAGTATTTCCTAGATTTCTCCTCTAAAGAGTTATTATTTTTCCATTTATTTATTCTTTGGAATCCAGTCACTAGGTCAAGTCTACATTCAAAGAAAAAGAAGTAACTACATATATTATTTGTGATTCTTCTGTGAGGTTTGTTCCACCTCTCTCAATTTTTATGTAATCTTGTATTCTTATCAATATGGACTTTTGGTTATTTATTTAATTTTCCATTATAATCCAAAACTATGTCATTTATAGTTATCTGAAATTCTTTCATGTTTAACCATTGTATGCTCTTAGAGTGTGTCACCTGGGTCCCTTTGACATGACCCACATTTTTGCTTTTTGGCCTCTTTATTTTCCCCCAGTTTCATTGAGGTACAATTGACAAATGAAGCTTGTATAAATTGAAGGTATACAATGTGATAAAATGATAACACTTTCTTATTCCTAACATGAAAAAAAGCTCTAAGATCATCTTAAGTTTTCCTTACCTCACCATAGGATCAGTCATTTATGCAGAGGTCAACAATATCTTTTTAGCTTATTAATTTTGAGCACATTTTCTAGGAAAAACTAATGAGAAATATGACAAGATCCATGGAAGCTGAAAATTTCATAATGACATTTATTTAATATTTAGTGACTTTCAATTATTCCCAAATTAGAGCATTTCCTAAGTTTTTTAAATTAGTCATATCTTGTTCATTATTTAGAATTCCAGAGGAAAAAAAAAGAAAAAAAAAAGAATTCCAGAGAGATCCCCGCCTCTAGGAAAATATTATCTTCCCAAAGATTCCCAAAAGCAGGAGTCCAGAGTCTCATGATCTTGGAGTAAGCAGGATTTTCTGCTGCCCTAGAGACACTTGCTAGCAGAATCCCATAGCTCTGTGCACTACTGGTGAGACAATCAGCCTTTTTCTCCCTGCAATACTCAAATTCTGCTGGAAATCTCTCATGTGAAGTTCTCTACTATCATATAACAAGTCAATCATGATCATTGACACCTTTCCTGATCTCTCTGACAGGATATATTTTATATATCTCCACTAATTAAATTATGTCATTTTAAATTTTATGTTTATTTGACTTACTATTTTATGACTCCATGTCAGTATTCTCAAGCTGTATGTGAAAGGGTTCATGACTTGTTTGCTCACAGTAAGATCCCCAGATTACAGCATAGTCCCAGACACATATGACAGTCTTCCCATACGTTTGTTGAATAAACAAACTTCACATGAGAGATTTCCAGAAGGTAAAATAACAAAGGTTTAGGGAGGGGCATGGGAAGAGGTACGGTAATTTTTACACTGAGAAGGAAATCAGAGTACCTGGAGAGTATGGACATATGTTGCTACATAAGTAAAGGAGAAGGAGTTAAGTTGTACAAGATCTGGTCTCCATATTAAGAATAATTAGCTTTTCTTGATTTATTTTGATCTGAGATTGCACAATCCATTTTTTAAAGATTAATTGCATATATAGGTGACTATATTTAGAGAGAATACCGAAAAGATGGAATAAAACCACTTAATAGGCAAGTGCAGTGGTCTGAGGGATGATGGTAATTTAGATTATTAATGTCAAGGAAAGGAATAAATTAATGGCTTCAAAAGAAGTTATATAGAAGGAGGTCTGAATTTGGTGACAGTTTCATAATGGGAAGCTATGATGTCAAGGATGATTCTTACGTTATTGCTTTTGATACTAGGAAGGATACTGATACCATTAAAAACAAAACAAAACAAAACAGAAAACAAGCTACTTCATCACTTCTCTGCATACTTGTGGCTGATAACCCAGCTAAAATAATTGCTTCTTAGCTTCTTAGAGTTTTCATTCCCTGTTATCCTAGAAGAAGACAACATTTTTTAAGAAAGGATTTATTTATTTTTAGAGAGAGTGCATGTGGGGAGGGGTTAGTGAGGGGCAGAGGGAGAGGGAGAAAATCTTAAGCAAACTCTGCACTGAGTGTGGAGTCTAACATGGGGCTTGATTTCACAACCCTGAAATCATGACCTGAGCCAAAACCAAGAGTTGGAGGCTTAACTGACTGAGCCACCCAGGTGCTCTGAAAACAACCTTTCAGAGGTTAGGAGACTATGATGTTATATTTAAACAGTTCAATGAAAGGTAAATTTGGGACCTAAAGAGGAAGCAATCAGCTATGACTTGTATATACAAGTGGGAAAAGGAAAAGGCATTTGGTAAATGATGACTCATTTCTATGACAGGAAATGTTGACATCAGGTTTAGTCTTTATCTTGGGACCAGAAAACATCCAGTCCCCGCCCCCCACCCCCCCAGGGTTGTGTGTTTAATACAAATGTATAGACATGCGGAGAATTTAAGAAGTTGGACTTCTTAATGCAAGGTCTTGTGCAGGGATTTAAATTGTCATGTGTGGGATGCCTGGGTGGTTCAGTGGTTGAGTGTCTGCCTTTGCCTCAGGGCATTATCCTGGGGTCTGGGATTGAATCCCACATCAGGCTCTTGCGGAGAGCCTGCTTCTCCCTCTGCCTGTGTCTCTGCCTCTTTCTCTCTCTGTTTCTCATGAATAAATAAATAAATCTTCTTAAAAATAAATAAATAAATAAATAGTCATGTGTATTATAATTTCTTGCCATTTTCAGTAAATGCTCAATAAGTATCAAGTAATGAGAGACATTAGGGGAAGGATTGTGCCCTTACAGTGAAACCCAGAGTGATTTTAGGAAGGTCAGTCACCAGAGATAAGTCTGCCCAAGAAACAGTGATTTTTGTCAGAATTGCTAGCCACAAGTAAGCAGATGACTGATTCATCGAAATCGTGAGTTCAATTTCACTATTAATTATTGGTCATGAGAAATCAGATTGTTTGAAGCACTTTGCTTTTCTTCAATATAGAAAATAACTTAGTTATGCATGGTATCTAAGGGAATTTATGCTCTTTTTTTATTAGTCATATCTTGTTCATTATTTAGATGTCCAGAGGGATCCTTGCTTCTTGGAAAATAACTTCTCAAAGACTGCCATAAGCAGGTGTCCAGAGTCCATGTGCTCAGAGTCAGAAAGATCCTGTGCTTCCCTAGAGACACTTGCTAGCAGAATCCCCTAGCTCTGTATCCTTCTGGTGAGACACTTTATTTTTTTTCTTCCTGCAACACTCAGATTCTTTTTTTTTAACACTCAAATTATTTGTACTAATATATGGTGTAGTTAGAGGGACAAATGTAATCATACACTGTACTGTGAGTTTGTCAGTTTATTATAAACCTCCCTAGAAAACTTTAATCAATATATGCCCTTCACCAAACATGGTAATTTCCATGAGTTTGTGCCCTCATTTCCCAAATAATATTATTAGAAAGATTAGAATTATCAGCAAAAATGGTCTATTCCTCTGCTGTTTTTATCATAGAAAGTTATTAAAATGTTCCTATAGTCTTGACATGACTGTAATATTTCAGTGGGTGTCCATGTGTTGCATGTATGTGTTGAATCTGTGTGTCTGTTGAATAAATCTTATTTAGTTTTAGATTAACTGATTGAATCTCAGTTCTACCACATAACAACCATATGACCTAAATCTGCTATGCCTCAATTCTCTCATCTGCAGAGTGGATACAAAAATGTTCCCGTCCCAATGATTATTGGTAGATATTAAGGTTTTAGGTTATGTAGGGCTGTGCCAAATGAAAGGCGGAAGTTTATATACTTAAGCTAATACAACTATTCAAATATATGAGAAGGATAAAAGAAACTCACAAGGATACTACAACCCTAGGACCAGTGACAGCAGAGAAGCCACTCCAAATATGAAAGGACTGGGGGAAGGTATAGTTACTACAGTAATTTCTATAGGGAGAGTTGTATAGACAAGCAGCCTTGAGAAGATGTGTGAATTAGAGGACCCAACAAGTCCAAAATGATCATACTGAAACAGCTACTGAAATAAATATTCTCCCCTTAATCTCTTCACTCCTTTTTATTTTTTTAATTTAAAATTTTTTTAATTTATTTTATTTTTTAAAAATATTTTATTTATTTATCATGAGAGACACAGAGAGAGAGAGAAGCAGAGACACAACCAGAAGGGGAAGCAGGTTCCATGCAGGGAGCCTGACGTGGTACTCAATCCCGGGTCTCCAGGATCACGCTCTGCGCCAAAGGCAGGTGCTAAACCACTGAGCTACCCAGGGATCCCCTTCACTCCTTTTTATATTGTACCATACTTTCCCATTGGCTAAACCCACTAGAATCCAAATATCAGTAAGCCCATGGGTACAGTCTGAGAAGTTCAGGTTACCAAGGTATAGAAGATATTGGAGAATTGATCTGAATTTTTTCAGTGATAACTAACATAAAAGCACTGAGTGTCATGTCCAGTATATAGTAATTGATGTAAATGTTAGCCATTGTTTGCAACTACCTAAACTAAAAGTATAGACTTTTAAAACTGCTGTCATTCTTCCCTCTACCTCTATTTAAATGTACAGAAACATTCAGAGTACACATGATTAACTGTGTTATAGCATTTCACAACCAGCTTTGATAACAGTATGGATTCCAAATGGAATAATTTTCCCCTAGATGCTGCTAATTTAAAGATAATTAGCAATAAAAATGATGTAAGATTTCATTTGTGAGAAAGTCTAAACATTTTAAATTCAAAGAAAATGAGAATTTATTGAATTTCCATTTTTCCCTTCAGAAGTTATTAGTCAAAATATTTAGTATTATTGCATGTATAGAGAAATAACAAAATAAAATCAAACTGTCTATTCATTTAATATTTTTTTCACTAATTAGCTATGACAGTGCTTTTAGTTGAGAAGCTTTGGGTAGCTATGAATCCTGTATATCAGACAATGGAAAAGGAATAGATGTTCAATTTGGGAAATGGATATACTTCTAGGAATTTTTCAAAATGAAAATTGTACTTATATTGTTTTATTCAGAATGACAACTATGTTTTTGTAACTGGCTAAGATAATAATTTAGATTCTAAATGACATATCTTAATATCAAGATAAGTAATTTAATATAATTGGTATAAATTACTTCTAATTTTCACAGTTGATAGATCGAAAATATAATAGGACAGGGAGTTATATTAGGTTCTCAAGCCAAACACCAAGCACTAACATACAAATTGCCATAAAAGAAATTTTACTTTATAAGTTTTTGAGGAAAAGTTAACTTTTTTTTCTTTGTTGTTATTTTATTTGGGTGCATGTGAATGCGTTCTCTAATTTTACGTGGATATTATGTTGTCCACTTGCAAATATTTAAGAGACATCAGATCACAGGTGGTATTTACATCAAAAAAAGTGTACAGAGAAAAAAATATGAACTTAAAGTACTGAACCCTGAGAAACACTAACCTTTACAGATTGGGTGATGAAGAAGGCATAACCAAAGTATCCTGAGAAGGCTGGACTACTTTATGTATGGAAAGCAAACAACAAACCACACATAAGAGAATACTGTCAGAGTTGCCAAGAAATGAAGGTGATTCATAAGAGATAGTGTGATGAACCATACTGAATAAAACTGACAGTATGTGTAAAAGATTACAGGGAGGTCCCATTGATTTTAAAACTTGGAGATTATTGGTGACATTGATAAAAAGCGGTTTAGTGGATTAGTGGGTGCAAAACCAGGTTGTATTATTTTGTAAGATGATTTGAGTTTAGAAAAAAGTAACAGTACAACAAATTATTACAGAATGAACTATGAAAAAAAAAAACATTGTAACTATGCAGAGATGTAGAGCTAAGGTTTAAGAGAATTTGTTTTGTTCCACCTTTATCATTATACCAGTGGGGATGATACAATAGAAAAAGAAAATGTATTATACAGAGTATAGAAAAACTAACAGTTTTCAGAGACTGAGAGGGTTAGTTCATGAGCATGACTATTGGGTATGTCCTTTCCTTTGTCAGGGAAAGAGATGACTTCCTCCCTTCAAGTAAGGCAGACAAGATAGAAGTATAGTCAGTGGGCGCTTAAGCTTGTTAGAAACAAAATGAAAATGACCTGTTAATACTGTTTAATAAATTTGTAAATTTTTAAAAAGATTTTATTTATTTATTCATGAGAGATACAGAGAGAGAGAGAGAGAGAGAGAGAGAGAGGCAGAGACGTAGGCAGAGGGAGAAGCAGGCTCCATGCAGGGAGCCCGATGTGGGACTCGATCCCGGGACTCCAGGATCATGCCCTAGGCCGAAGGCAGGCGCTGAACTGCTGAGCCGCCCAGGGAATCCCCTAAATTTGTAAGTGTTAAAAAAAATCTCTAAAATTTTAGAGGTTCAAGGAAAATAGGTATAAAATTCTCTTGCTTGAATGTGACAGAGGCTAGATTTAATTGAATACATCCGAGAGTCAATTTAAGTTTCAAGATTACGTATTTATACAAAAACCAGTCTGCTTCTTGTAGAGTTTTTTGATGACTTAACAAGAATTAACTCATTGGCTGAAAGACCCAAGAAGATGACATTAGGGTAATTCAATATTAAGATTTCCAAGTAAAAACTCTATGGGTGCCAGACTGAACTAGGAATGTGCTTACAGATAGATATTATGGATCAATGGAAAGATAGATATGGTTGAAAAGTAGACTCATGATCATTTGAGCAAGTGGAAAAATATTAGTAAAAAAAATAAATTTTAAAAATTTAAAAAAGAAAAATATTAGCAGACTGCAAATATTGGTTATTTTTATTTTAATATTTTAGAGGTGTTCAAATTATTGGTGAAAACATGAGACATGTTGGCTCATGGATGCAGAATACTTTGTGTAGACAAGATCTTAATTGCCCTCTGATTCTACAAAAGAGGTTCAAGCAGGGACGCCTAGTGGCTCAGCGATTGTGTGTCTGCCTTTGGCTTGGCGTGATCCCAGTCCAAGGATCAAGTCCCACTTCCGGCTCCCTGCTAGGAGCCTGTTTCTCCCTTTGCCTATGTCTCTGCCTTTCTCTGTGTACCTCTCATGAAAGATAAATAAAATCTTTTTGTTAAAAAAGAGAGAGATTCAAGGATCAGACGGCAATTAAGATTCTGTTTACTCAAAGTATTCTATTGTAATTTCAGTGAGGAGATCTGGATTCAGTGATTTGAAGAGGAGAGTGTTATAAGAATCAACTATCTTTTTCTTTGGTTTTATTTTTTATTATTACTTTTCATGAAGTTTTTTTTCCAAGTTTTTATTTAAATTCCAGTTAGTTAACATATAGTGCAACATTAGTTTCAGGTGTACAATTTATTGATTCATCACATACATACAACACCAGTGCTCACCACAATAACTGGCCTTCTTCTTTTTTTTTTTTTTTTTAATAACTGGCCTTCTTAATTCCCATCCACCTCACCTACTCTCAGCTATTTGTAATCCATATCCTACATATCCTAGGAAGACATGGTTGCTCTTCTAGTCTATTTCTTCTTTGAAAGAATGATTCATTATTTCAAATTATTTACTCTTCCCTCTTCCAAGTGATTTTGCAGTGTCTAGAGTTAGATATAGCTTTGTACTCAGTCATATGATTCATTTTTTTTAAAGATTTTATTTATTTATTCATGAGAGACACACAGAGAGAGGCAGAGACACATGCGGAGGGAGGAGCAGGCTCTATGCCGGGAGCCGGATGCGGGACTCTATCCCAGGACACCGGGATCACGCCCTAGCCAAAGGCAGACGTTCAACCGCTGAGCCACCCAGGTGCCCCATATGATTTATTTTGGCTATTTTGGCGAGTACTATTAGATCTAAAACAAGCATACTTTAAATTTGCATTCACATTTTGGTTTGCTCTCTTTTATACTCCTGTGATTTAACCATGTGGACCTTGAACAGATGCTTTAAGTTCTTTGCCTTAGAAAAGTACTCAGCCATGAAATAGAGCTAATAATATCGACTCCACAAGATGCTTGTGAATTTTTAAAAATATATCTGAAAGAAAATAAGCAGTGAATAAAAGAGTGGTCATGATATTTATTATTCTCGGTAATTGAAAAGAATAATCAACCAACCAGAAGACTCCATTCTTCATTGTTTATAGAACTGATATACTTATTTTTTTAAGATTTTATTTATTTACTTATGAGAGAGAGAGAGAGTGAGAGAGCAAGGGGAGGGAAGTAAGGAGAGAGAGAGAGAGAGAGAGAGAATCTCAGACTCCACACTGAGCACAGTGTCCGACACAGGGCTTGATCTCATGATCCTGAGAATATGACCTGACCCAAAACCAAGAGTCAGATGCCTGACTGAGGCACCCAGGCACCCACAGAAGTGATATATTTAGATACAACATTCAATTTAAATGATGTTTTGCTTTTCTAATATTGGCTTAATAGGAGAAATCTGTCTAAATTTAGGATAAAACAAATTATTTGACATATCAGTCTATCCCACTGGTTAATTAAGTCATATAAGTCAAAATCTTTCTTTCTTTTTTTTTTTTTTAAATCTTTATTTCTGACTGATCCTTTTGCATGAAGTCTCTCACTGATTGATATGCACCCACACAACTAAGTCAGAAATCTGGGACTTACCTTTTTTTTTTTTTTTTTTTTAATCTTATACCAACTGCCAGTCACCAAAACCTACATATATGTACTTTGCAAAGGAGTGTATCACCTGACTTTTCTCTACTCCCCTCCCATTCTTTTTGAACACACTCATTTTTCTCATCAGAATTTTAGCAGTGGCCTCTTAACATGTTGTTTCCTATGTGACCACTCTTCTTTTGTTACAAATTATTCCTTAATTTTAGCACTTGTAGTCCACTCGTATCATGATAATTAGCATACAGTAATATGTAGCTAATCCATTAAAACAATTATTTTAATCATAAAATGAACAGAATAGAAAACCAAAAATAGGGATGCCTGGGTGGCTTGGCAGTTGAGCGTCTGCCTTTGGCTCAGGCATGATCTCAGAGTTCTGGGATTGAATCCTGTATTGGGCTCGCTGCATGGGTCCTGCTTCTCTCTCTCCCTGTGTCTCTGCCCCTCTCTCTGTGTCTCTCAGGAATAAATAAAATCTTTTTTAAAAAATAAAAGAAACCCACAAATAAACTAAATATATGGTCAATTAATTTTTTACAAAGAAACCAGGAATATATAATGGATATAAGGATAATTGCCTCTTCAATAAATGTGTTGGGAAACTAGATAACTATATGCAAAAGAATGAAACTGTATCCTTATCTTACACCATACATAAAAAAATCAACTCAAAATTGATTAAGGTCTTGAACATTAATACCCCAAACCATTAAAGTCCTAGAAGACAACATGAAGAGTAAGCTTCTTAACATTGATGTTGGTTGGGGATCCCTGGATGGCTCAGTTTAGTGCCTGCCTTCTGCCCAGGGCGTGATCCTGGAACCCCGGGATCGAGTCCCACATCAGGCTCCCTGCATGGAGCCTGCTTCTCCCTCTGCCTGTGTCTGCCTCTCTCCCTCTCTCTCTCCCTGTGCCTCTCATGAATAAATAAAATAAAATCTAAAAAAAAGAAAAAAACAAAAAAACATTGGTGTTGGTGATGTCAGAAAATAACTAAGGGGTTAATATCTAAAATACACAAGGAAAAAATTAAAAAATAAAATAAAATATACAAGGAAGTCATAAATTCAACATGAAAAAATAATCCAATTAAAAACTTGGCACAGGAGAGAACACCTCGGTGGCTCAGTGGTTGAGCATTGGCTCAGGGCATGATCCTGGGATTCTGATATCAAGTCCTGTGTAGGGCTCCCCATGGGAGCCTGCTTCTCTGTCTGTCTGTGTCTCTACCTCTCTCTGTGTGTCTCTCATGAATAAATAAATAAAATCTTTAAAATAAATAAATAAATATTTTTAATGTGTAGAGGAAATGAATAGATTTTTTTTTCCAAAGAAGATATATAGATGGTTAACAGGTATATAAAAAGGTGCTCAGTATCACTAATAATCAAGGAAATGCAAATCAAAACTACAATGAAATATCACCTTACACCTGTTAGGATGGCTATTATCAGAAAGATAGGAGATAACAAAGCTTGTGAGGATGGGTAGAAAAGACAATTCTATCTAGGTGGAAATTGGTACAACCACAATAGAAAACAATATGCAGGTATCTCAAAAAAGTGGAAAACTAGAACTACCATATGATCCAGTATCACATTTCGTGAGTCGTATCTGAAGAAGATGAAATTAATATCTTGAATAGCTATCTGCAATGTCATATTTATTGCATCATTATTCACAATAGCTAAGGCATGGGAACAACCTAGGTGTCCACTGATGGATAAACAGGTAAAGATAGATGATAGATAGGTAGATGATAGATAGATAAAACAGAATGTTACTCAGCTTTAAAAAGGAGAGAAATCATGTCATTGTGATAATATAGATGAATCTCAAGAGCATTATGCTAAGTGAAATAAACCAGAAAGAAAAAAGAAAAAAAACATGCTCACAGAAAAAGAGAGTAGAATGGTGATTGAGAGGGCCTGGGAAATGGGAGGGGGGAATTAAGTATGATACTACCTGACTCAACGTAGGAGAGGTATAGTGGAGGATCTTTCCACACCAGGCCAAGTAAGCCTTTAGGATTCTGACCACATTCCTAAAATAGAAAGGTTATAGACACAGGAACATGTTGACTACTTCTTACAGCAGTTAAGATGTAATACTAAAAATAATAATAATAATTTGTTGAACTTGGTCCCTTGGTATAAAAAAAAGGATATAACTTTGTTAGGAGAGGATTTTTCTAAATATAACCTATGATCCAAACTAATGAGATTCAGGAAACCAAGGGCTATGCCACTTTGCAAAAGGAAGATTTCTGTCCCTTCCTGAAGGGATTTTTTTTTTTTCTGAAGGGATTATACAAACTAGTAATGGACATAGTTTAAGATAAACAGAAAAATGGAGTCCATCCAGGTCCCCATTGTGTGCTTTAGTTTGGCATCCTGATCCTGATGTTATTCATCATAAAGAAAAATCATATAGGATATAACCTGAGGCCAAAATTAGATATCTATAAAAATGTAAGACAGAAGGACGTAGAATGAGGGCTAGTATAACTATAGTAAAATTCTCACAGCTGAGGATAATGAAAATGATTTCCAAGGACCAGCCCATTATTCAAAGAAACAGAAAAAGTCTCTAATATATAAGATTCTGAAATAGGTACTAGTGAAGAGAGCCCTCATTTCTGAAATGAAAGAACAGCTAAATGTATTAAGACAACTGTATTGCTGGAAATATCTCAATGAGCTAGTGACTTTTGTACTGATAAAGTAATTTCTGACATGTTGCAAAGCAGACTGACTTTTACAAAGTTCTCCCATAGTTTCCAGTCTCAGGTATCACCATGAAGAGCAAGGAGGAAAACTGTTGAAGCATAATTAGGGTCAGTCGGATTGGCAGTCCAAGGATTGGACTACTCCACTACCAGTGAAGCACCTGTGTTCTTGTCCTATAGTCTGCATTACCATAGGTTGGCTCAGTGTCTGTTATTTGATGCTTATCAATTTTTAAAAAGTATGAGCCTTTTCAGTATTATGTGATTTTCCTTCATTATTGTATATTTGGTTTGTTTAGCCTGAAAGATACACATCATGAGAAAGTACATCAGAAATTGAGAAAAATGGTATCAGCTGGAGATTTTGGAACCTATGAGGAAAGGCTTCTGACATTACTTTGATTTGTTTAGCTGAATATGAAATTATCTGTCTCCTATTGGGTAATCTGTTGATACATTTGCAAACGTGTATTTGATTAATTTATAACACTAAGAGAGGGAAAATTTTGAGTTGTAGATATGAAAAAAGCTCATATATGAGACATATGCATATACTTGTGCCCATGACTGGCAATCAATGTGTGTGTGGACAGTGGAAAGGTGAGGGCTGGTATTCACATAAATTAGCATGCTTAACATTGTCACAGTGATTTTCCCCAGGGAAATAGCATGTGCTATTCTATACTTCTGTTTATCTGTATCTGTCTAGCTAGCTAGATAGCTAGCTATCATCTATCTATCTATCTATCTATCTATCTATCTATCTATCTATCCATTCAATATATCCCCACCTCTGGTAATATAGTAAGATGCTCAATACTTTTTTTTTTTTTACATTGTCTATGTTATTTTTGTTATTTTTTATTTTATTTAAATTCAGTTAACTAACATATACTGTATTATTGGTTTTAGAGGTAGAGGTCAGTGATTCATTAGTTTTATATAATACCCAGTGCTCATTACATCATGTAGCCTCCTTAATGTCCATCACCCAACTACCCTGTCATCCCACTCACCTTCTCTCCAAGACCCTCATTTTCCTATGATTAAGAGTCTCTTGTGGTTTGTATCCCTCTTTGATTTTGTCTTATTTTATTTTTTCCTCTCTCAATACTTTCTTAATCACTGATTAAATAGATCCTGCTTCTTTTGACTCATACCTTTACAACATTGATTTCTCATTTGCAGAATTTATTACTATTCCTCAAATCTTAGTGCAATGTTTTAATACTCAAGAAAGATCTCTCTAACTTTCAGAAATGAACCTAGTTGCTCAATTTCTTTGCACCCTCTATACATCCTTATTTAAAAAACAAAGGTTGATTTATGTCTAAACCATTGTCTCTTAGGTTCCTGTTTAGCATAAGCTTCTAAAAGACAAACTATGTTCTCACCTTCCTATTTAGTCAGTACAAAGTCTTGATAAAAGGCACTAAAAATTATCTGTTATATCATTGTATGAATGTTTACATTTCCCATACATGAAGCATTAGTGTCCTCCAAAGACGATGAAGATAAAAAGATATTGGTCAAAATTAATTATATTGTGTTTTTTAACAGAAGTAATACATAATGTATTGACATTAGTACTGACTTCAGAAATGAAGTTATTTTTCATGTATATATAAAAGACAGAGAGAGAAATAGAGATAATGGGAGTGATAATGTAAGAAAAACAGATACAAAGATATTTATGGGGAACCCTGGGTGGCGCAGCGGTTTAGCGCCTGACTTTGGCCCAGGGCACGATCCTGGAGACCGGGGATCGAATCCCACGTCGGGCTCCCGGTACATGGAGCCTGCTTCTCCCTCTGCCTATGTCTCTGCCTCTCTCTCTCTCTGTTACTATCATAAATAAAAAAAAATTTTTAAATTAAAAAAACAAACAAAGATATTTATGTATCTGTTCTCATTCAGCATATTGACTTACTCCAAAAATGTACCTCACCTAAATATAGGTCTTATTATTTCAAGAATGCAATATTCTGGGGGAAAACAAATAGTAAAGTATAGAAAGTGTTTTTACTAAACTATTAATTACTTTTGTTCTTTGAAACATCAAAAAATTAAAAAAATAAAACTACTTTCCAAGGAAAGATTAAATGAATATAACAAAATATCACTCAAATGTATCTATCACTGTGGTACTACTCCAGATTAGAGATTTAAGGAGGAAAAACAAGTCTTGACTAGTGCCTCTGAGGCTTATTTACAACAAATCATTCCTCCTGGCATGAATTGATTCTAATTAGTTGTGACAGAGGTCAACAAATCAAGTGCTTTTATTAATATTTCTTCATATAAATGTGGTCTCTTTATTCTTAGAAGGAAGGTATTAGCTATAAAGTATATTCATGAATTTGATGTATATTTATTAGAAAAAAAATATCGTCCTTAGGCACATCCAGGAGACATTTGCTGTAGTATCTGTTGCCACATTATATATAGGGATTATTAATGTTAAAGTCTTCTATTCCGATAGGGCAGTTGTAGCACATTAAATCTGATATACAGGCTGATAAAATAAAGAATCAAATATATTAAATTGGGATCCCTTGGTGGCTCAGCGGTTTGGCGCCTGCCTTCGGCTGAGGGTGTGATTCCGGAGTCCTGGGATGAGTCCCACTTCGGGCTCCCTGCATGGAGCCTGCTTCTCCCTCTGCCTGTGTCTCGCCTCTCTCTCTCTCTCTGTCTCTCATTAATAAAAATAAATAAAATCTTAAAGAAAACCAAATATATTATCATTGATGGAACAAGCCAGTATATGCATAAATAAAAAATATTGCTTTTAAAGGCCTTATTACAAATTGATTCTATGTTCTGAAAAACACAATTACAAAGATAAAACAGTCTTATTATCACACTAATCACCTAAATAAATGTTAAATTTGAGACAAATCCTGTAAAACATGTACCTCAAAATTTCAGACCTTAAATTTTAGTATTATAAACTAACCACATAGAAATGCAGTATAAAATGTATAAAATGTTTAGTATAAAATGATTCTTAGGAAGATTCGATTTTTAAAAATACTCTATTCATATAAAAGAGAGTTGCTATAGCTTAGTACCATAATTACATAAAAATACTTATTGAAATACTACTATATGAAATGTACTGTCCTAAATGTAGATATTTTATCATTATTCTCTTGTTTTCAATTTAGTAGTCTATCTATTAATATTCATTGCTCAGCATGTGCAAATCAGAATGTTTTACATGAATATTTATAAACAATGTTTAATGAGGATCTTTAAATACACATTAGTCACAATGAATCACTTACATATAAAGCTAATGCCAGTCAGTGTAATGCCTCATTTTAAGAATATGTTGTAGCTTATTCAAATTTATTGACCTTCTGGGTTTTTTTTAATCAAAAGTGCAAGTGTTATCAGTAACTAATGTATGATATTATAGAAACATGAAGTCACTAAGTGAACTGCTTTAATTTATAATGTATATTTATATCTTAGCAAAACTTAGTGCACATACTGAAATAATTTGTATAGTATTTTCTTTGTCTCATATTAATCTGATAAAACTTCCTAAAAAATTTGTAATACTGCATCTATTTCTATATTTAAGTCACTCAATGTCTGATGACTTTCAATAACAGTGACCTGAATTATTCTGCTGTATATACATATTTAGAATACAATCTGGATGATTAAGTAATCATTTAAGCACATTTTTAAATGTGCTTAATTTTTTAAAGTATACTTCTTGGTGTTGGTGTTGATAAGATGTTAATAGAAGCCATTGTGCAGAAAACTGATTGTAAAGACAATAATGATGATATATGCTTTAACCATGATCAATACATATTTAGATGTTACCTCTAGGTTGAAAGATAATGTTATAAGACTGACTTAGTATGTGATGTCAAATTTGCCAGTCAGCAAAGAATCATGATATTTCTTGATTTTGATAACAAATAAATTATTTCCTTTCTGGTGGACCATATATATCACGAAGTTTATCAACAAACACAAGGTAATTAAAATAACAGATAATTACTAAAAGGATAATAGCATAAGAAAATTTTCAGTTTCTAAATACTGTTTATTCTTTTTCTTAATTTGTAGTTTTAAAAGAATTTTCAGCTGAATATAACAATTACAAGTGAATGATCTTTGTATAATGTAGTACATGGACAGTATTGGCAATTAATTAGATATAATGGAAATAACTTATCCTCATAATGTAAGTTTTTTAAGTAGGCATTTTTATTTTAAAAAATGTTAAATATTTGGAATTTGAAATTTTATTCTTGATTTTCCTTGTAGTCAAACTTCTAATGGGAATCATCTTGGGGTAACAAAATAAAGTCTCTAGGGCCCATTTCAAGACTTATTTATAGTCATGAATAATTAAAATGCTTACTTTATTAGTTTTGTGAAGAACAGATCATTAAATGACTGATTCATTGGATTTTAAGATTCTCATTTGCTTTTTACAATACCAGAATTATTAGCTGTATGAAATCTATTTTAGATACCAGTGAAGATACATAATCCCCATGATTTCATTATTTTATAAATAAACAAAAATAGTGAGACTATCAAACTAAATTAGTAAGGAGTTAAATCTTAAAATATGGATAGGTGTGTCTTTTTATGTTTTTGTGTCTGTTCCTTTTTCCCTTATAAGAATACTTCTCATTGGATTTAGGGAAGACCCGAAAGATAATATCATCTCATCTTGATATCTTTAGTTAAATTTTCAAATACCCTTATTCCTTTATTTTTTTCCCTTTTTTTTAAAGAGTTCATCTATTTATTCATAAGAGTCACAGAGAGAAGGTAGATACATAGGCAGAGGGAGAAGCAGGCTCCTCGCAGAGAGCCTGATGTTGGGCTTGATCTCAACTACTGAGCCACCAAGGCATCCCTCAAATACCCTTATTCCAAATAAGATCACATCCTAAGGTTCTAGATGAACATACATTTTGAGAGTTACAGTTCAATCCACAACATCATGTAATCAGAAACCCAGATAAAAGAATATTGGAGGGAAAAGAAACAAATATTAACTAGAAAATAATGCCCCTCAAAGTTTCAAAATTGGTAACTTTGAGCCCATATGAAACCCCACACAAAATAAGCACAAAGATAATTGTACACAGCACATTTTAACCAATTACAGAATTTTTTACATGTGATATTAAAAGAATAAAACTTGTGATAAAAATTAGAAAAGATAGAAGAAGTAAGTTTCCCTTAATTCTCTTTTTATGTTACACACATTCCATAGTTGTTGCCTCTCCTATGAGACACATGTACTTTTTAAAAATGAGTAGGCAGAGATCAGTAATAAAAATAAGGCACCTATGGGGGATCCCTGGGTGGCTCAGTGGTTTGGCGCCTACCTTTGGCCCAGGGTGCGATCCTGGAGTCCCAGGATCGAGTCCCATGTCAGGCTCCCGGCATGGAGCCTGCTTCTCCGTCCTCCTGTGTCTTTGTGCCTCTCTCTCTCTCTCTCTGTGATATGTCTATCATAAATAAATAAATAAATATTTAAAAAAATAAGGAGCCTATGGAAAATATTCTGAAGATGGAATATATGGAAAATTTGGAGTTGGAGAATGGGTTCTATAATTTTGGAGTGAGCTGACTTCTTGGAAGTTTGCCTTCCTTTCTACTACATGACATAGATTTACTACAACAGATTGTGTTAGTTTGGTAGAGGCTATGTTTGATTCCAGAAGGATGGGTCTAAATATAAGCATGAACATTAAAGCTTCTAGACAATTTATAGTATATATTCATTACCTTCTAGACAATAGTATATAGAATATATCTATTACCTTAGAAATAGGGAATATTTTTTCCAAGGGATTAAAAAAGTGCTATATGCTGATTAAAAAGTGAAAAATCATGTTTATAGAGTCTCCTGAGTATTTTTTGTTAATGGACTTTAAATGATTCCAATAAGAAAACTTAAAGGCAAGTCCCAGGATGGTAAAAGATAATTGCAATATCTGTTTTTATTAAACTCCTATTTCCAAAGAATATAAAGAACTTTACAAATCCATAAAAACAAAAGAGAATATCTAGTTTTTAAAAATGGGCAAAAACTTGAACAGGCAATTTTTAAAAAGTGATGTCTAAATGACCAATATAGTAATGAAATGTTCAACCTTATTTCACAAGCAGAAATTAAAACCACAATAACATCTTCATAGGTATACTAGCATTTAGTAAAAAGTAAAAGAAATAAATTATCAGGAATTAGCAGTGTTGTGGAGCTATTAGAATTTTTATTTACTGATGGTGATATTGTAAATGTATGTAACTACATTGGAAAATAATTTGATAGAATTTAGAAACTGAAAATAGGTATATTTTATAAATCCTCAATTCTATTACAAGGTTTATAATTCACAGAAATGTAATCATAAGTTTCCCCAAATACACGGTTAAGAATGTTCACATAATTTTATTAGTAATAGTCACAAACTGAGAACAACAAAAACTGGAAATGATACCAATCAATCATAAAATTGTTAACTAAATTGTGCTACATTCATGCAGTGGACTACCATATCATATCAATGAAATAAATGAATATTACAGGTAATAATACAACTATCACAAATAATATATTGAGCAAACGGAGGCAAGCAGAAAAGAAGGCATACAGTCTATGTGTGCAGAATTCAGAATTAAACAAAAATATTCAGTGATGACAAGATTATAATAATAGTTCACTTTGAGAAGGAACATTAGTTGGGAGGAGCCCAAGGAGGCTTTTAAGATGTTTTTAATGTTCTATTTTCTGATCAGAGTGATACCTATGCAGATGTGTTCCTTTTGTAAATATTCATCAGGCTGTATGCTTATGATTTGTGTATCTTTCCCTATTGATAGTGTGCCTTAATAAAAGATTTATAAAACCTCATGGACATGAGGAAAAGTTGCATTTAATTGGATGCAAAGATACAAATTTGTAAATGTCACTTATAAGAATTCAATAAAAACAAATGAATAAATTTTCTATATTAAATGTATATAAAATGAAAGAGTGGGTAAAATTCACAGAGGATATTAATGTAGAAAATATTAAAACAAAAAATGGTATAGATATATCATTTCAAGATCTCACTTTTTAAAATGAACTATGCCAAAGTTAATAAAGTACGAGAGGACAACACAAAAAGTTACAAAGGGGAACTCGGGGTAGAGATAGAGATGAAAGGTTAGAGTTATTAATATTAATACATTTAAAATTATTGACTGTAGGTAATTTTATAAATTGTCAAAAGTGGATCCAAGAAGATATAAAAAACCTTAATAAAAAATATGTATGTGATAGAGGAGAGAAAAAAGCTCACAGAATTAACCTCTCAGACCTCGCATGGGGCCCCAAAGCATCATTAATATATAATTAATTCTTTAATAATTATATTAGAGAGCAGTGGAAAAAGTGATTTTGCCAAATTATCTTGTACAACTATAATAAAGTTGATGCCAAAACCTAAAAAAAGAACCAAATGACTCATTTTATATAATTTATACATTTTCATACTAGAACATTAAATATAGGGTTTATATATATTGAATTTCACAGTATTCAAGAATTGTTCCACCTTAAGAAGCCTACTGTCAAAATTTATCACACTATGAGATCAATTTAGAAAAATACAGATTAATTCTAATATGAATATATTATATACTTCTAAAATTAACTTCTTGTGAAAAAGTAGTAATATAAAATAAAATACTGCTTATTTAAGAAGATAAATAGAAACTATCGGAAATTAGGCCTCAGTGAAAATCACAGTGAAACAGTAGACTTTTCCATTATATTTTCTTATAAGATACAATAAAAAAATTTAGGGATTTTAATTGGTGCAGTAAGACAAAAGTTATAAAGAAGACAGTGTTTATATAATCATTTCACTTTTAATAAGGAAATAAAATTGAAACCAGTAATATTTCGGAAGAAATTAATATAGAAGAATGCAGTACACATGTAAACATACAAAATATGTACTTTCTTATAAACAAACAATGAAATGTTATAGAGTGTGAAACACTAAAAGTTTCAATTTCATGAGAGCAAAAGATACAAATCATATGGTGTATCTTTAAAAAAAGAGATTTCTTTTTTTTAATAAAGAGAATAACCTTGTCCATGTATGGAAAGCCTAACTAGATCTGGGTTCACAAAAAGATTGTTCTCCCTCTCTTCATAATACATATTATATGATATTACACAAAATAATGGCATTTTTGAAATTGCTCATTTTATTAATTTCATATAGTATAATGTATAAAAAATGCCAATTATAATATTGAATAAAGGACAAATAAAAATTTTATAAGCAGGTATTCATGTTTAGGTAGGAAACATAATTCACACAGAGCAACCTTAAAGGAAATTAAACAAAATAGATTTAAATTTTTGATAAATGATAATTAAATTTAAATGTTAATTTTTTTAGAAAGTATGATTTTTTTATTAATTAGTAAAAAGTTCACAATTTTTCGTAGTTATTGCTGGAATGAGAGATTTCATCATAAATCTTTTTCTTTTTTTCTACAGATAGAAATCATGAGAAACTTTCTCATATAAAAGGATAAAGAGGTAGATAAAGCAGGTACATTGGTTAGTAGATAACTTTGAATGAATGAAACTTTTTTATCAATTCTCTAGGCTTTATTAATCAAATTTACATATTTTTAAATTAACTGATCATTCTTTTGTGCATTACTTCAAATATATTTGTTTAGATGGGTTTTAGATATTATTTTCATTTTTGGTTTTCTACTTTTACAAAATTTGTAGTTTTACTTTATTAAGCCATATTTATATATGCTATTGCCAAAGTAGTTCTGCTTAAGTGATTAAAAGTCTATCATTTCAAAATTACAATCTCAGTACTTGCCAGATGGTCTCATCTTTTTACTTCAAATAAAATATGGCATGATTCTTATGAGCTTTCAACTGAAACATGTACAAAATGAGCCACTGTCAACAGTATCAAAAGATAATACTCTTCATATCTTTCAATATATTCACTAAGCCATAATCACTTGATAAATGGTATTTGTCACTTTAAACTCTTTTAATAAATTGTATAGATGTCCAGTCTTGATGAGGGTGATAGTTTTACAAAACAGAGAAGGAAATATATGATACTTCTATAAACATCGAGAAATCATTATTTATAGTAAACTTAAAATATGTTATTTTTACCACTTATGTTTAATTTGGTTACCTAAAAATAAAAATACCAAACTCTGAAAATGTCAGATGGTGTTCACAAACTTCAAAATCCTTGTATTTCATTGCTGTAATCTCTCTCTCTCTCTCTTTTTTTTTTTTTCCTTTGTGTGTATAGATTAGAATTGGTTCTTAGGTTAAAAAATTCATGCCATTTATATTCTGTCAGTAAGTAAATTATTCTGAAATTTTTTTCAACACATTATTTTTTCCTTTTGTGACATGAACATAAATATTCACTTCTTAGTTCTATGTTAAAAATAATAAAATATAATTTTTATCTGCATATGAGATTATCCACTAACATTTCTACAGTACAGGCTATCTGAATATTCTACTAGTCACAAAATAAATACATAGTGTTTATGACAGACTGATTTATTTAATCCCTCTTAGATAATCCTATGTCCATGTGGACCAGTATGGTGCCTAACCTAGCACTGACCTTTGCCCTTATAGCTATGAAGGGTCTTAGAGTAAACATCTGGCCAATCTAGTTCTAGTATATTGGGTGGGGTTTCTGGTAAAACACTTAGAACAAAGGACTGATTTTGTTGCTGGGTGGCCTTATGCTCTTTGCTTATTTTTACTGCTTCTTGCTTGGAATTTTGATATGCTGGCTGGATCTCTAATTTTTTTTATAATCATAAGTATGAAGATTACCAAAAAGTATAGTGGAAAATTAAAAATCTCAAGAATGTGATCATATCTCCTGATAGCATAGGCATGTTGAAGTTTAGAACTTAGTTTCCAATCTAGAAAAACAAGCATCTACCTTGACTATAGCCACCATTTTGATAATAGTGCTATTAATGGTGCTACAATAGCAACAAAAATATCATGTACTAAGCATTTATTATACAAAAACATTCTTCTTGGTATCCTCCAAACATAAACACTTTAATCCAGTGGTCTCAACCTTGCTTGCACAGTGTTAGAATTTCCCAGGGAGAATACCAATTTCTATCCTTCCTCTTAGATAATCAGAAGAGAATTTCTGGGTAGTAGCATCTTTGAAAAATAATGCCTAGTGATTCTAATATACTCAATCATGATTAATATCCCCTTGAAAAGTTACTATTATTTTCAGTTTATCCTTCAAGATACTAAGGCCTAAGGAGAATCCTCAAAAGCATAACCGGTTTGTTCAAGATGATAGATTTATAAACAAGAACACACTCTCTCTCATTTCTCTTTTACAAGGCAGTTAGACTCCTAACCACTAGGTTGTATTCCTTTGTGCAGCAAAGACTATTTATTAAACTCTTTTGTTGTCTGGGTCCATCATCCGGTGTGCTCATCTGTGTTGTGATTTAGATATAAGTACCAAATTGGGTTCCTCATTCTGTTACTTTTCCTAAAGTATCTATACTGGAGATATCTTTATCTCCTGCCTTTGCCATATCCACATCCCCACAATCGTTATCCCAGACAGAACTACCATCCTTCCATATGATGTGGATATTAGCAGTATTGAGAATGAAACCATTACTTAGTATCTAAAATAAAACTGCATTATAGTCCTCATTTATGTAAGGGAGATCTAGCCTGGGAATGTATGGTTTCATTAAGCAGAACAAACTTCTAGTTTTCCAATTGAATTTTTAGAAAACATTCCTTTTGAGGTTCTTTTAATTATAGAGTCAGGGAGACAGGCATGAGTTGATATCAGCTTTATAAATTAATTAACTGGCATGCATCTTCTGAAAAATTGGCCAGTTTTCAAAAATGGTGGTGGGGGGCGGGAAGGCCTACCACTGATTGGTTAGTTTTCAGTTATACGTTTACTAAGGATTGTTGTCTATGTTTACTAATGGTTGTTGTCTGTTTACTAAGGGTTTTAAATTAGGTCTGCTGTTGATTTGTTATCAATATGATAAAATACTTAGTCTTTTCTTAAGAGTCAGGTACCTTTCAATTCTCAGTAAAATTTACCTAGGATATCTTCTTCAATTTACTTTTAAAGGGATATAATTATCTTCCACAGAGGCAATTAGTCAGGTCACATCAACATCTCATTTTGGAAAATTCATGTTTCTTTTATGTAAATGATGCTGTTTTCCAGTTTCTTAAAACTTCACAAAAAAACTTTTAAATATTTAGTAACCTTACCTTGAGCCTAAGGTTTAAAATCAGACACCCTCCTTCAACTGTTACCTCTACCACTTACTAGATTGGAATCAGATGAGAATCTGATCTATTAATCTCTGAGTATATAATAATCTATAAATGGTGATAATAATACCAAGTTTGTTGTGATTATTAAATCAAATGACATAGTATTGGTAAACTAATTAGAAATATGTTATAATATTTTTTCTTTTCTGCTTAATATTGAAAATGCTATGTATATTTTTTGTCAAAAATGCTATATTTTAATTTATAATTTTATATGTACCTGAAAGTCAGAAACAATTTCAAGTTTGTTTTAATAATTTCTTATGTATCAGTTATATATTAGTATTTTGTGCTAAAGAGGCATTAGGATTTTTAATAGTTATTTTAAAATAATTAGATCTTATGTTTAAATATGTATTAAGAAGATTGTGTACTAGAAGCTCATTGAATAAAACCACTCAGTAATCAAATGTTTATTGAACATTATAGCTGAAATTACCCATAAAACCATATCTACATTAAAGCTCTTATAAACATAAGTGGAAATTATCTTCATTAGAATATAAATCTGAAAAATATAAATGGTAGTAGCAATAATAATAAGTAACAATATCTGTGGACAGTTTTTGAGAATTTACCATCCCAGTCACTGTTCTTTATTTGTATTATCCTATCTTTTTCTCACTTTAAAGATACTATATACTCTTGCCCCAACTTACGTGTAATGAAAATGAGTTATAGAGGTTATAAAACTTGTGCAGAATCTCACGGTTATTAAGGGATGAAGTGAACGTTAAAAATAGACTTAAATTGTTTGGCTCTAAATTATATGTTCTTATCCACTCCTGAGATTTTTAGTTTTTTTCTCTTTTGATTTGTTTTTAGCTTGGTTTTTCTCATTAAAATTTAGGGAATATATATATATTTATTATCTTGGAGAGACACTGGTCTTTCATGTCTACATGACAACAAACTAATAATATCAAGTTATTACCTCGATTTGAGTCACATTATCTCATGTAGATGGAGTTAAGAATCTTTATTCACCCTCTTATAGAAGAACAAAATTCAAGATGGGAAAGGGCTATTTTTCATAAGACAGAGAACATCTTGCCCCAAACACCAACCTAAAAGACACACTCTTACCCTGGAAGCATCACTATTTTTAATTTTGTAACATCAACATACTCTCTGAAGACCTTGGGGAAACCTTGGCATCTCTAGGCTAGAGATAAAATTGTTATTATATTATCTTCCCCAAATTATTAAGGCAGAGCTTTATTTTTCCTGTTCTGTAAAGAATAATGTGGCATCAGCATTATTCTGCTTAGTGGCTGTTATGTTGGAGAGGAGTACAAATTAGTATTTATGAACTTTTGTGTTGAAGGTCTGTGTGTGTGTGTGTGTTTGATGACAGTGTGTGAACATGATTGCATTATTTGAAGAACTGCATTGCAAGGTGATTATTTCAGCTGTTGGTATATCTAAGTTACATTACATTATTGACATTCTACAGTGAACTGATCTATGGCATTTTATAGGATATAGAAAAGATTTTAGAACTATTATTCATATGTATGTTTCTAAATGTAATTGTTTGAAAATTAGTTTTGTTGCATGATTCTCATCAAACAACTTGAAATTCTGTTTATGTCTTTGATGAGCATTAACGTAGTTTTTATAATTTATAGTCACCCAATACTTTGGAAAGCTGAGACCAATTTTTAATCCATACAGTATTTATTTACCATAAATCATAGTTTCTTTTTGTTTAGTGTCTTTTGTACTTTTACAAATGGTTGGTTAATATAAATTTCTGTAAGGTGTTTGTATAGTAATTTTACTAGGAGTCCTATGCTTTATTCTTTCTATATTGATGAAACATTATAAATAAACATTTAAGAACTGAAACATAATTAGTGATATTATAAAATATTTAGGTTTTGAATGACTCTGCTTTTCATGGTTTATTTGATAATATGGTTTGAACATTTATTTATTTTAACAATTAGGCACTCATACATTTTAAATTTTTGTAACTTTTAGTTTGTGATTTTGTGATTGTGTATAATTCCATTGAAAACATTTCAATTAGGGATCCCTGGGTGGCACAGCGGTTTGGTACTGCTTCTGGCCCAGGGCCTGATCCTGGGGTCCTGGGGTCGGGTCCCCCGTCGGGCTTCCTGAGTAGAGCCTGCTTCTCCCTCTGCCTCTCTCTCTCTCTGTGTCTCTCATGAATGAATAAATAAAATCTTAAAATTAATTAATTAAATAATTAATTAAAAAACATTTCAATTAACTAAGCTGTTTACATCGGAGACTATTTTTTTTAAATCTATGATGCTAGAATAATTTTGAGACATCAAACTAATATTTTAAATAAAATTGAAAGGATTAATTTTCACTTTAGGGGATATTTACTATTTACAAAATGTTAATGAAAACACTACAGTATATTAAGATGAATTCTTAAATTCTAGGGTAATAAAGGTTAGTAGAAGATGGAAATGTTCCAATGAAGGAGAAAAGACAATAACCAAAAGAGTTAGTGATCAAAGTATATGTGTTGGCTTGATACTCATTTGTTTGTTTTTTTTACATATCCATGAGGTATTTACAAAATATAGGATGACATATTAATGCATGTAAATAAATAATCTGACCTAATATATGGAATCATCTAATATTTGAATAACAAATATTTAAGCTGATGTATGAGTAATGAGTTTTAGATTAGTAAAGAATGAAGAATACTTCATTCAAAGCATACTTAGGTGCAAGTAACATTCTTCTAATTAGAATTTGTATCTCAATTCTTTTCTTTCCTATTTACCTAATATATTTAGTGTTCTTTATCTTCAAACAATTAAAATCTCTCCTGAAGAAATATATTTGTTATATCTACGGACTCATTTCCTTGCTCTTAACAGCAGCAATATTCATATCTAAATATCATCATTTACTCAGGACTTCCATGCATGCACTATCTCATCCCATTTTACTCTTTAGTGCAGTGCATACGGGTGTAAAATTTCATTTACATTTTATCTGTTTGTTTGTTTTTTTTAGTGAGATTTAGGTTTCATGAGAATATGGACTTTATTTCTGTCTCTCTCTCTTCAACTATATTGACACTAGAAGAGTGCATATTAAATGGCAGTCATTATGCCAGTATTGGTCAGAAAAAAATAGAAGGAATACATGTACAACAATACAAATATGAGGAAGCATAGTTTACTAACAAGGAAGAAAGGAGTTGCTGTTTTTGTTGGAGTTGCTTCTCGATATAAAGGCTACTTCTTCTGTCAGAGAGAGGCAAAATGACACAATGTGTATTAGGACTAGTAAGTTTGGGGGTTTTATTGCTAGAGGTTGCTATCTTCTATTTTCATGGTTTATAAGAGGTAAGGACATTTGCTACATGTGACGTGTTTTCTGTATCACATGACATAATACTGAGTAATGTTCAAAAAGTGATTAGTTGTGACATTAAATAACTCTTAGATGAATAACTCACTAATCATTTGATCTCACAGAATATGACTTTTATTGATAAACTCTAAACAAGCCATTATTCTTTTCTTTCAGGAAATATTTTCTCCAACATGCTTTCTAATTTTTTTAAGTCATGTGGCTTCACTTTATTTCTTTTTTTTCTGGTAATTTCAAGTTTTTATTTAAATTCCAATTATTTAACAGATAGTTTAATGTTAGTTTCAGGAGTAGAATTTGGTAATTCATCACTTACCATATAACACCCAATGCTTATCACAAGTGCCCTCCTTTATACCTATCACCCACTTAGCCCATCCCCTGCCCACCACCCCTCCAACAACCTTCAATTTGTTCTCTATTGTTAAGAGTCTGTTTCATTGTTTGCCTCTATCTTTTTGTTCTCCCCTATGTTCATCACTTTATCTCATTTTAGATCTTTCTTTTCCCACAGCCACCCCCATGTGTCATTTATGATTACAGCTATACATTTATATCTCTTGAAGACCACATCTGGTTCTTGAGCATAAAAAATACTGGTGAAACTGGTAGATAATTTCTTGTACACATTTCAAAGTCTTAGGAACATGGCTAGTGTATGCATAAAGCAATTGATAACATTCAGTTATATGAGAAATACTTGCTGTAGTGTTACTATATTATAAGCACTGAATTAAACCATGGGCATCCAAATCTGAATAAGGCAAGATCCTTTGTTCTCAAGAAGGTAATTGTCTAGTGGTGTAGACAAACGTCATGATACACCTTAATAAATGCTAATACACATATAACACAAAGAATATAACAGAGAAGTAAACACTGTTGCAAATGTGACTGTTTAATATCTATGAATGAGTAGGATTTCCCCAGCAGAAAATATTAGGAAGGGCTATCTGGTGCAAGAAGATATCAACACTTCCAGAAGCACAAATGATGAATGTTAATGTCTTATGAAAACAATTAAAAACTACGTCAGTACTTGTGTCTCACTGGATATGTAAAACTAAAGTAGTAGCTTGCAGATTGAGTGAATAGATGTTAATAATAATAACCCAGGGGTATCCCTGGGTGGCTCAACAGTTTAGCACCTGCCTTCCGCCTAGGGAGTGATCCTGGAGTTCCGGGATGGAGTCCCACATCAGGCTCCCTGGATGGAGCCTGCTTCTCCCTCTGCCTGTGTCTCTGCCTCTCTCTCTGTGTCTCCCATGAATAAATAAATAAAATCTTAAAAAAATAATAACCCAAATAGGAAATACTAAAAAAGATCAAACATATACGTGTCAAAATTATGTATAAATAATATGTTGAATTTGATGTATTGAATGTATTCACTTCTTTGTCAACAACAATAACAAAAATATGTATTCTAGAGTTGATAGGGTCTAAGGCAAACTTGGTCCCACTGAAGTACAGAACATTTGTTCATTTAACCCTTCCTCTGTTACCATTGAAGATAGACAATGAAGTAGTTTGTCTTATTTTAATTGGATTTTGAGAAAGAGAGAAATCTCTTTTACTGAGAAAAGATAGGGAAAACTTGGAAATTCTATGGATCCTTCCAATCTCTTCTAATCTTAAGAAGGTCCTTAATATATGAGTAATCCAGAAAAAGCTCTTGCTTTATTGCATTTATGTCAGAATAATGTTATTTTATAGATAATACTGAAAAGTTTTTAAATAAATATCAAAACAGTTATTGCTTATATTAGTTGAAAATAAGGGCAAATGTGTACTGCTACATATATATCCTTTAATAAATACTTAAAATAAAAAATAATCACATGCCTAATGTTTGTATACATTGTATAAATGAACACCATATTCATTCTGTTATAATATTGTAAGTCAAATCACAAACACAGATAATATGGAAGCACACTATCATGCAGTAACTGCATATTAGTAACAAAAAAGAAAACAAAGAAATAGGCAAACTCACTAATAGAAATTCCAAACAAGCATTTTAAGATGTTGAAGAATACTAAAACTTTCAATAGATATTTTCTCAGATTCATATAAGGAGAAAATAAAATCAAGCACTGAAATTCCAATTTCTAAAAAAATGACTTCACATAATTGAAATTCTAAGGATTTAAAAAGGCTCTTCAGCTTAAAATTGGAGATATTACTGAAACATCTGTAGATTTATAATAACAGGGGGTTGGGGGAAAAAGCAGAGAGTACAAGAATGGCTATGTTATTAAATTCAGCAGAGATTTACCAAGAGGTTGTAATATGCACGGCAGTATAAAGACCCAGTTATAAAGCTTCTGTTTTTAGCAAAATTCTAGATGAAATCCAGGTAGAGAAACAAATCATGTAACCATAGCAGGGGACCAGATTGCTCATTGCCTATGAGAAAAAAAAAATCCCCAAACATTAGTTTACAGTGGTACCAGACTGGTGGAGGACACATGAAGACTAGCCTCTTCTCTTTCAAGGAGGGCCTCTGCCTGGCTTAGGGTGGCCTCTAGCCCTTAGTGTCTTCAGGGTCTACCTCAACTGCACAGTGCCTCCTTGTCCCTTCTAGGCTTAGCTCACAATTAATAGCAAAGAAAAGCTTGAAAATTTCAGAGAGATGGGGGATATTCTGACAGGAAATTCAGGAGTTCTCATCATGTGGGTGGAGGCTGGGTCAGATCTGAATTGCAGTGCATCTTCCTCTGCTCAATGCTACTTGTATCATTTCATGGGTGTTTATCACTAATGTATACTTTCACTTCACTTACCCTTTCAGCCTCTGCTTAAAGAACCTATAAGCAACAGTTGGCATTAAGTCAGGTGCTTGACAGATTCTCAAACAGATCTAGCATGCGGCTGCTTCATGGCCTTTGCACATGCTCTGAATAGGACCTTCACTGTTAACTGTACCTAAAATGCAATGCACTCCAGACCTCTCAACCTCTCTGTTTTGTTCTGTTTTTTTTTTCCTTAGTGCTTTTTTTTTCCCATTTAGTCCACTATTTTTTTTTGAAATTTTTATTTATGTATTTATGTATTTATTTATGATAGTCACGCAGTGAGAGAGAGAGAGAGAGAGAGAGAGAGAGAGAGAGAGAGAGAGGCAGAGACACAGGCAGAGGGAGAAGCAGGCTCCATGCACCGGGAGCCCGACGTGGGACTCGATCCCGGGTCTCCAGGATCGCGCCCTGGGCCAAAGGCAGGCGCCAAACCGCTGCGCCACCCAGGGATCCCAGTCCACTATATTTTTAATAATTTGTCTTGTAAACCATCACTGTTCCCTCAATAGAATGCTGGTCTTATGAGGACATGGATATCTATTTATTTTTTGAATTGACATATTCTCTAAGCCATAAGTGGAGCTTAGAACATGATTGGTACTTATTATTTGTTGCATGAATAAATATGAAAACCAAAAAGTACCCAAAGTCCATAGAATATTACCCGTATAATTCCATTATAAATGAGAAAAAGAACACAGAAAAACTAGAAAGCCAAGCAGTATATATTTGACTTTAATATATGTAAACACTGTAAAAAAATGAGATAATTATTGACATGAGATGCCAGATACTATTTTCCTTGATATGAAAGAGACACTTTATTTGAAAGGAGACTATGAGGGCCTCAGTTTTCCAGTACCAGCACTGTTCTATTTTAAAAGCTTGTTTATGGAAAATTATTACTTGTTTTATGATGATTATTACCTTGAGGTTATGATTGCCATGGGGTTATACAGTTACCAGAAAGATGAGCTGCTTCAGGTCTACCCAGGGTAGCAAAGGAAAATATAAATAGATTATTAAAGCCTTTTTGATAATAGTGAAATGCTCTGTAAAAGAGATTAGCTCAGATAATATTTAAATCTCTGTATTTCAATAGATATGACATGTATTTAAATTTATAATGTGGCTTTTATCATTTTTGTGATTTTTCTCTTATTTGGAAATTTAGATTATTTAAAATTGTATCCATCAAATGCTACCAAGTGCTAAAACTTTGAAATGTGAATAAATCTAGTAAGGACAATTGAATTTCTCTAAGTATAAGGAGATGTTGATTTACCTAATGAGAAATCATAATTTACACTGGAATGCATTGAAATACAAGAATCATTATTTTCTTTTGATATAGAATTTTATCCAAGAGTAATTTTCATCACTTTTTCCATTGAATTAAATATTTTGTAATACTTACTTTTATGTATGGGACAACTATATAATCATTGGCTAGAACTTTGATAAAGAGCTTCTAGGATAAACGATTCTATCTGTGGATTTACAGGACACATATGCTTTGAGCAATGCTATCTTTGCACTGCAGACACTAGCTAGTTCAATCTCAGTGGCAAAGTGTGTGAGAGGATAGACTGGATAAAAAGGTAATATCCTCCCTAACTTAATCAGTCTTCCATGGTGAGCGGCTAAGCTTGTAACTGCTATTCAAAAAGATGTTCATTAAGGTTTCTGAAGCGTCCTTCACCTTGCAGGAGACAGGCCAGTTTATCGGATTGCTTAAATTAACAAGCAAGATGTTCTTTGCAATACCTTTTCCTGAAGTTTGGTATACTTACTCTCTGCCAGCCAAGAGCTGTAGTCTGATAGGGAAATATGTTTTTTATATGTGAAACTCAGGGTCAGTTTTATGTTTTAATTTGTAGAACTACATTGGAAATATTATGAAATGCTCAGGACATTTTAGGGGTTAAGTTTTTAAAATGTGGCTCTAAAACCAGGGACAAGTGGGAAAGGATTTGGGTATTTGTTAAACCTGATTTATTTTTAAAGGAAATATCAAGAAGGACATATCAATCAGCATTATTCTAAAATATATAGGACAGCACTGTTTGGGATATGAAATGTCATCCTTTGGGGAAGCAAATGTTATGAATGTATTTCTAAATTTAAAGGTGTTTACAAAGAGGAAATGAGGGAGTAACTAAAAGATTGGTTTTCAAAATATAACACTAAGCAGCTTTTTGCTACACTATTTGAAATAAGATACTGTATTATTATAATTGCCCTTACAGAGCCAAGTCAAGAATCTCTGCTAAGCTCTCTCTCCAAGGACTGTGCTAACACTGTGGTGCTCTTCTACCATTCATTGAACATTTTACGCTGAACATGGCTCTGGCACTGTGGGAGAATAAAAAAGAAGAAAAATTCATGCATTCTGTTCCAATGAGTCGAAGGAGAGAGTTAAGAAAATTACCTATCTCCAGTCTCCTTGAAAATCGACCTTACTGCCTTCCTCACCAATAAAATTAGAGTAACAACAGCTAAAAGCTCTGCTGATACACAATTTTAGATTAATTTCACTTACTTTCCCTCCTTTTCATCTTTCGGTTTTCAAAGTAAAGCAAATTAAATATATTTGACTCTGATAACAAAACAATATATTTAATAGAAAGAGTAGAATATGCGGATTTAGTTGACAGTACAATTTTATTTATTTATTTATTTGTTTATTTATTTATTTTTATTTCAAGTTTTTTTTTATTTCAAGTTTTTATTTAAAATCCCGTTAGTTAACATATACAGTAGTATAAATTTCAGGAGTAGAATTTAATAATCCATCATGTACATATAACACCTAGGACTCATCCCAAGTACCCTCCTTAATACCCATTACCCACTTAACAAATCCTCCCAACCATCTCCTCCCCATCCTAAGTTTGTTCTCTATAGTTAAGAGTCTCTTTTATGGTTTCCCTCTGTCTTTTTTCTTCCTCATTGTTCATTTGTTTCTTAAGTTCCATATATGAGTGAAGTCATATGGTATGTTTCTCTGGCTAACTTCATTTAGCATAATACTCTCTAGCTCCATCTATATCATTGCAAATGGCACAATTTTATTCTTGTTGATGGCTGGGATATATATATATATATATATATATATATATATATATATGCCACCTCCTCTTTATTCATTCACCACTCAATGGACTTCTGGACTCAATGGACTTCTGGACTCTTTCCATAATTTGGCTATTGTTGATAATGCTGCTATAAACATAAACGTTGGGGGGCATGTGCCCCTTTGAATCAGTAAATACCTAGCAGTACAATTACTGGGTTGTAGGGTAGTTTTTGACTTTGTGAGGAACCTCCATATTTTTTCCAGAGTGGCTACACCAGTTTACATTCACACCAACAGTGCAAGAGGATTCCCCTTTCTCTGCATCCTTGTCAACACGTGTTTCCTGTATTGTTAATTTTAGCCATTCTGACACATATAAGGTGATATCTCCTTGTAGTTTTGACTTGTATTTCCCTGATGTTTAATGATGTAGGGCATCCTTTCATGTGTCTGCTAGCCATCTGAATGTCTTCTTTGGAAAAGGGTCTAGTCATGTCTTCTGCTCTTTCTTAACTGGGTTATCTGTTTTGGGGGCATTGAATTTGATAAGTTCTTTTTAGATTTTGTATAATAACCGTTTATCACATATGTCATTTGCAAATATCTTCTCCCATTCCAGAAGTTGTCTTTGAGTTTTGTTGATTGTTTCCTTCACTGTGCAGAAGCTCTTTATCTTGATGAAGTCCCAGTAGTTCATTTGCACTTTTGTTTTCCTTGTCTCTGGCAATGTGTCTAGTAAGAAGTTACTTTGGCCCAGTTCCTAGAAATTGCTGCCTGTGTTCTCCTCTAGGATTTTGATGGTTTCCTGTCTCACATTAAGATTCTTTTATCCATTTTGAATTTACTATTCTGTATGGTTTAAGAAAGTGGTCTAATTTCATTCATTTACATGTTGCTGTCCAGTTTTTCCAACACCATTTGTTGAAGAGACTAAACTGTCTTTTTTTTTCCCAAAGGATATTCTTTCCTGCTTTGTTGAAAAATATTTGACCATATAGTTGTGGGTCTATTTCTAGGTTTTCTATTCTGTTCCATTGATCTACGTGTCTATTTTTCTGCCAGTACTATACTGTCTTAATCACTACAGCTTTATACTATGACTTAGTCCAGAAATGTGATGCCTCCAACCTTGCTTTTCTTTCTCAAGATTGCTTTGGATATTTAGAGTTTTTTTGTTGTTCCATACAAACTTTTGGATTGTTTGTTTTAGCTCTATAAAAAATGCTGATGGTATTTTGAAAAGAGATTGCATTAAATGTATAGATATGTTTTGAGTAGTATAGATATGTTGGACATAACAAATATATTTGTTTTTCCATTCCATGAGCATGAAATGTTTTTCCATCTCTTTGTGTCATCTTTAATTTCTTTCATAAGTGTTCTATTAACAAATCTTAACACCTTTTGGTTAGGTTTATTCCTAGGTATTTTATGATTTTTGATGTAACTGTAAATGGAATCTATTCCTTGATATCTCTTTTTGGTGCTTTATTATTGCTGTATAGACATGCAACAGATTTCTACATGTTGATTTCATATCCTTTACTGAATTCATGTATGAATTCTAGTAGTTTTTTTGGTGGAGTCTTTTGGGTTTTCTACATGGAGTATCATGTTGTCTGTGAAAAATGAAAGTTTGACTTCTTCCTTGTAGAATTGGATGCCTTTTATTTCTTTTTGTCTGATTGCTGAAGCAAGGACTTCCAGTTCTGTGTTAAATAGCAGTGATGAGAGTGGACCTCCCTGTATTGTTCCTGACAGTAGAGGAACAGCTCTTAGTTTATGCCCATTGAGGATGATATTATGTGAGTGTCTTTCATACATGGTCTTCGTGATACAGAAATATGTTCCTCTATCCCTACTTTATTCAGAGTTTTTATCAAGACTGGATGCTGTACTTTGTCAAATGGTTTTTCTGAATCTACTGAGAGGGTCATATGGTTCTTATCCTTTCTTTTATTAATGTGATGTAACTCATTGACTGATTTGCAAATACTAAACCATCCCTGAAGAACAAGAATAAATCCCAGTTGATCATGGTGATGATTCTTTTAATGTATTGTTGTATTTGATTTGCTAGTAATTTGTAGAAATCTCTGCATGCATGTTCATCAGAGGTATTGGTCTGTAGTCCCCTTTTAGTGATGTCTTTGTCTGATTTTGGAATCAAGGTAATGCTGGCCTTATAGAATGAGTTTTCCCTCCATTTCTATTTTTTGGAACAACTTGAGAAAAATAGATATGAACTCTTTAAATATCTGGTAGAATTTCCCTGGGAACCATCTATCCCTGGAATTTTACATGTTGGGGGATTTTTTATTACTGGTCAATGTCTTTGCTGGTTACGAATCAAATTTTCTATTTCTTTATGTTTCGGTTTTGGTAGTTTTTATGTTCCTAGGAATTTATCTGTTTCTTCCAAGTTGCCCAATTTGATGGTATATAATTTTTCATAATACTATCTTACAATTATTTGTATTTCTGTGGTGTTGGTTATGATCTCTCATTTGTGACTTTATTTGGGTCCTTTCTCTTTTTAATAACTGGCTAGGGGTTGATCAATTTTATCATTTCTCTCAAAGAATCAGTTCCTGGTTTCATTGGTTCTACTAGGTATTTTTTCGTTTGCTTGTTTTTGTATCATTTATTTGTACTCTAATCTTTATTAATCCCTTCTTCTGCTAGCTTTAGGCTTTGTTTGCTATTCATTTTTTAGGTCCTTTAGGTATAAGGCGAGGTTGTGCATTTGAGATTTTTCTTCACTCTTGAGGTAGATATCTATATTGCTATATACTTCCCTCTTTTGACAGCTTTTGCTTCATCCCAATAGTTTGGGACCTTCATGTGCTTATTTTCAATTCTTTCCATGTATTTTTAAAAATTTCTTCTTAATTTCCTGACTGACCCATTCATTCTTTAGTAGGATGTTCTTTAGCCTCCATGTATTTGTGGTCTTTCATAATTTTTTCTTGTGGTTGACTTCAAATTTCACAACCTTGTGGTCTGAAAATATGCATGGTATAATCTCAATCTTTTTTACTTGTTGAGGCCTGATTTGTGACCTACTATGTGATGTTTTCTGCAGAATGTTGTGTGAACTAGAAAGGAATGTATATTCTCCTGCTTTAGGATGAAATATTCTGAATATATTTGGTAGGTCCATCTGTGCATTCAAAGCCATTGTTTCTTGTTGATTTTCTGTTTAGATGATCTGTCCATGGCAGTAAATGGAATATTAAAGTCCCCTACTATTATCATATTATTATCAATGAGTTGCTATATGTTTCATATTAATTAAATTAATTATTAATTTTGGTGCCCCTCAATATTTATGGAGGCATAAATATTTACAATTGTAAGAGCATCATGGAGACATACCCCTTTATTATGATGTGGTGCCCTTCTTCATCTCTTGTTAAAGTCTCTGGTTTAAAATCTAGTTTGTCTGATATAAGTATGGCTATTCTGGCTTTTTTTTTACTTCTATTAACTGATAAATCGTTCCCCATCCCCTCACTTTCAGTTTACAGGTGTCTTTACATCTATGAGTTTCTTTGAGACAGCATATAGATATGTTTTTTGTTGTTGTTGTTGTTGTTTGTTTGTTTGTTTTTCCCATTCTGATATCCTGTGTCTTTTGATTGGAGCATTTGGTCAATTTATGTCCAGAGTGATTATTGATAGATAAGAATTTAGTACCATTGCATTACTTGTTGTTTATGGAGATTTTCCCTGTTCTCTACTAGTCTTTGTTGCTTTTAGTCTTTCTCTTCCACTTAAAGAATCTCCTTTAATATTTCTTGCAGGGCTGGTTTAGTGGTCATGACCTCCTTTAGTTTCTGTTTGTCTCAGAAACTTTTTATCTCTCTTTCTATTCTGAATGACAGCCTTGCTGGATAGTGCATTCTTGGCTGCATTTTTTTTTTTTTTTCTAATTCAGCATGTTGAATACATCTAGATTCTTTCTTCTGGCTTGTCCAGTTTCTTTTTTTTTTTTTTTTTTTTTTGGCTTGTCCAGTTTCTGTGGAGATATCTGCTGTTAACCTCATTTTTCCTCCCTTGTAACTTAGGGACTTCTTTTGTCTTACTTCTTTAAGATTCTTTCTTTACCTCTCTATATTTTGCAAATTTAACTATGATATGTCTTAATGTTGGCTTGTTTTGTAAATTTTGATGGAAGTTATCTGTACTTCCTGGATTTGGATGTCTGTTTGTTTCCCCAGATTAGGTAAGTTTCTAGCTCTAATTTACTTAAATAAACCTTGTGCTCCTTTTTGTCTCTCTTCTTCTGGGACTCCTATGATATGAATGCCATTACACTTTATATAAATTCACTGAATTCCCTCGACCCACATTCATGATCCAGTATTTTTCTTTTCTTCTTCTTTTCAGGTTTATTGTTTTCCATCATTCTATCTTCTGTATCACTTATTCATTCTTCTACTTCTTCCATCCTTGTTTCATTATATTCAATTGGTGTCACATCTCCGTTATAGCATTTTCATTTAGATCTTTTATCTCAGTGGTAACAAACTCTCTGGTGACTTCTATATTCTTCTCAAGCCCTGCTAGTATCCTTTTGATTATTGCTTTAAATTCTGGATCAGGCATGTTACTTAGATCTGTTTTGATTCAATCCTTTGCCATGACCTTTTATTGTTCTTTATTTTGGAATGAATTCCTAATTCTTTGCATTTTGTCTAGGTCTCTGTCTTCTTCTCTGTTTAAGAAACTCTGTTATATTTCCTGCATCTGAGAGTAATGGCTTTATGAACAAGAGGTCATATCTGTCCGGGACCTGGCACTTCAGGAACTCTCTCATGTATTCTATGTGCATGCTACTGCTGTATTTTGGCTGGTCTTTCCCTCAGGTCAGGCCTCTGTGGAGTTTCTTCTTGCCTGCAGTGGGGATCGTTTGAATCTTGGCCAAAGTGTGGCAAGTTTTAACTCGCTGTGCTCTGGTCTTTTTGTTAAAAAGAGACATGATACTAGTTCCACTAGAGTTAAAGCTTTGCAGAGCTCTACAGTCAGTAGACATGGTACCTGCAGGGAATTTGTGCTGGTCTTCTAGGTGAGGGGCCCTCTGCTCTGGTTCTCAGGTATACTTGCCCAAGAAAAGCAGCACCTGCAGATCACAGGGGAGCAGGACTTGGTGGAAGAGGCTTAGGCTGCCACTGTTGGTGGTGTGCTGCTTATTGAAGTTAGTTTATGCCAAATGGTTGGGGGGGGGGGGGTAAAGAAATGGCACTAGCCACTCCTTCATTCCTGGAGAGGAGTGTTTGCACCCACTGCTCCCTTGGGTTCACTCCCAGAAAAGTGAACAATCTCTTCTCATGTGTTCCAGGTGTCCCTCAGTTCCCTGCCTTTACCCTGTGTCTGGCCCCTCTACTCCCCAGCAGTGCACTGCACCTGGGTTCTATCCCAGGCAGGCTTACCAAGTTTTAAACCTCTAAGCTTTAAGGTCCTAAAGTGGCACACACTCATACTGGTTCTCTGAGGGAGGGTCTCATCATGCTGAGACTAATGCAGTTTTGTTCCAGAAGGGCAAGCATACCAAAGGGCTAGCTGTGGAGTTTGGAATAAAGTGTAGCAAAAAGCTGGTGTCCAAGTTAGCCACCCTCAGCTGGGGTTTCCACACCTCTGCTGAGGGGTGGGATGGGGTAATGGTGCCCACCAGCAATTTTGTCCCTGAAGAGGAGTGCCACCTCTCTGTAGCATTCCAGCTGTTCTTTCTTTAAATCTCAGGTCAAATTGGTAGGTGTTCAGGATGATTTGAAAGTTATCTAGGTTGTTGGTGAGACCCAGGATCAAGTCCCACGTCAGGCTCCCTGCATGGAGCCTGCTTCTCCCTCTGCCTGTATCTCTGTGTATCTCTCTCTCTCTCTCTCTCTCTGTCTATCATGAATAAATAAATAAAGCCTTTTAAAAAATGCACCGGATAAAGGGGAAGGGAGAAGAAATGGGTAGGAAATATCAGAAAGGGAGACAGAACATGGAAGACTCCTAACTCTGGGAAATGAACTAGGGATAGTGGAAGGGGAGGACGGCGGGGGGTGGGGGTGACTGGGTGGCGGGCACTGAGGGGGGCACTTGACAGGATGAGTGCTGGGTGTTATTCTGTATGTTGGCAAATTGAACACCAATAAAAAATAAATTTATTATTTAAAAAAATGCACTGGATTCTTCCCAGATGGAAAGGCCCTTTCAGGGAACTCGGGCAGGATCCCAGAAGGGGCAGTAGAGCCCCAGGTTCCCGGGGTCACTAACAGAGGCAGTGCGCCCCAGGGCAGACCGCATCACACCCCACGGACCGAGCTCAGTAAAGGGCTGGAGCGCGCCCCTGCGGGGCCGGGGAGCAGCTCGGGCAGCAGCTCCTGGGGAGGAGGCTGCGCAGCCCTGGGGTGGGATCCCAGCAGCGCAGGCCCCGGATCCCAGGGCTCAGGGGACACAGCCAGAATCCTGTGCAGGGAGGGCACAGGACAGTGAGGACGCTCCTGCAGCTTGGCGTCCCCGAGCTGGGCAGATCAGCATCCCCTACCCCTGGAGCATCCAGGCTGGGAGCTATGAGAGTTACTGCGGGATCTGACTCCAGGGCTAGAGAGCTGGCCGCCACCAGTGTGGTTGTTCCTCCTGGTGTCACCTTGTGCCTGGGACAGAGGGGGGCTGCCAGAGAATAGAGGCCTCACAGGATAAACAGCTCCCACTGAGCCATGCACCTGGCAGGGGGAAGGGGAAGCTCCCCCAGGTGCACACACCTAAGAATAAGCACAGCAGGCCCCTCCCCCAGAAGACTAGCTGGAAGGACAGGGGAAGAGCAGGTTCTTGGCTGAACAGTGCTGGGAAGCTCCAGGGGAAGCCGAGAGGTTCACAGTGTATAGAACCAGAGGATACCCTTCCTTCCTTCCTTCCTTTCGTTTCTTTCTTTCTTTCTTTTCTTTCTTTCTTTCTTTCTTTCTTTCTTTCTTTCTTTCTTTCTTTCTTTCTTTCTTTCTTCTTTCTTTTTTCTTTCTTCTTTCTTTCTTTCTTTCTTTCTTTCTTTCTTTCTTTCTTTCTTCTTTCTTTCTTTCTTTCTTCTTTCTTTCTTTCTTTCTTTCTTTCTTTCTTTCTTTCTTTCTTCTTCTTTCTTTCTTTCTTCTTTCTTTCTTTCGTTTTCTTTCTTCTTTCTTTTTCTTTCTTTCTCTTTCTTTTTCTTTTTTCCTCGTTCTTTCTTCTTTCTTTCTTCTTTCTTTCTTTCTTTCTTTCTTTCTTTCTTTCTCTTTCTTTCTTTCTTTCTTCCTTTCTTTCTTTTTTCTTTCTTCTTTCTTTCTTCTTTCTCTTTTTCCTCCTTTTTCCAAGTACAACTTGTTTTTAGCCACTCTGCACTGAGCAAAATGACTAGAAAAAAGAACTCACCACAAAAGAAAGAATCAGAAACAGTACTCTTTGCCACAAAGTTACAGAATTTGGATTATAATTCGATGTCGGAAAGCCAATTCAGAAGCACAATTATAAAGCTACTGCTGGCTCTGGAAAAAAGCACAAAGGATTCAAGAGACTTCATGCCTGCAGAATTTAGATCTAATCAGGCCAAAATTAAAAATCAATTAAATGAGATGTAATCCAAACTGGAGGGCCTAACGACAAGGGTTAATGAGGTAGAAGAAAGAGTGAGTGACATAGAAGCCAAGTTGATGGCAAGGAAGGAAGCTGAGGAAAAAATAGAAAAACGACCATGAGGAAAGGTTAAGGGAAATAAATGACAGCCTTAGAAGGAAAAATCTATGTTTAATTGGGGTTGCAGACGTCGCCGAGAGGGACAGAGGACTAGAAAGCATATTTGAACAAATCATAGTGAGTACTTCCCTAATTTGCAGAGGGAAACAGGCATTCAGATCCAGGAGATAGAGAATTGCCCCCCTAAAATCAATAAAAACCATTCAACACCTAGACATTTAATAGTGAAACTTGCAAATTCCAAAGACAAAGAGAAAATCCTTAAAGCAGCAAGAGACAAGAGATCCCTAACTTATATGGGGAGAAGTATTAGATTGACAGCAGACCTCTCCACAGAGACATGGCAAGCCAGAAAGGGCTGGCAGGATATAGTCAGGGTCCTAAATGAGAAGAACATGCAGCCAAGAATACTTTATCCAGCAAAGCTCTCATTTAGAAAAGAAGGAGAGATAAAGACCCTCCAAGATAGGCAGAAACTGAAAGAGTATGTTCCCACCAAACCAGCTCTGCAAAAAATATTAAGGGGTTCTGTAAAAGAAAGAAGATGCCCAAAGAAATAATCCACAAAACAGGGACTGAATAGGTATTATGATGACACTAAATTCATATCTTTCAGTAGTGACTCTGAACGTGAATGGGCTAAATGATTTCATCTAGAGACGAAGGGTTTCAGACTGGATACAAAATCAAGATCCATCTATTTGCTGCTGTCTACAAGAGGCTCTCTTTAGACCTAAGGACACCTACAGCCTGAAAATGAAAAGTTGGAAACCATTTACCATTCTAATGGTCCTCAAAGAAAGGTGGAGTAGCAATTCTCAGATCAGATAAAGTTCATCCCAAAGACTATAGTAAGAAATGAAGAGGGCCACTATATCATATTTAAAGGATCTACCCAAAAAGAGGACCTAACAATCATGAATATTTATGCCCCTAATGTGGAAGCTGCCAAGTACATCAATCAATTAATAACCAAAGTAAAGACATACTTAGATAATAATATGTTAATACTGGGAGACTTCAACACGGCACTTTCTGCAAATGACATATTTTCTAAGCACAGTATCTCCAAAGAAACAAGAGCTTTGAATGATACACTGAACCAGATGGATTTAACAGATATTTACAGAACTTTACATCCAAATACAACTGAATACACATTCTTCTCAAGTGCACATGGAACTTTCTCCAGAATACACCACATACTGGGTCACAAATCAGGTCTTAACCAATACCAAAAGAGTGGGATTGTCCCCTGCATATTTTCAGACTGTAATTCTTTGAAACTTGAACTCAATCACAAAAAGAAATTTGGAAGAAACTCAAACGTGTGGAGATTAAAGACCATCCTGTTAAAAGATGAAAGGGTCAACCAGGAAATTAGAGAAGAATTAAAAAGATTCATGGAAAAAATGAAAATGAAGATACAACCATTCAAAATCTTTGAGATACAGCAAAAGCATTCCTAAGAGGGAAATACATTGCAATACAAGCATCCCTCAAAAAATTAGAAAAAAAACTCAAATACACAAGCTAACCTTGCACCTAAAGGAACTGGAGAAAGAAGAGCAAGTAAAATCTACACCAAACAGAAGAAAGAGTTAATAAAGATTCGAGCAGAACTTCATGAAATAGAGACCAGAAGAACTGTAGAACAGATCAACAAAACCAGGAGTTGGTTCTTTGAAAGAATTCTTGGTCTGTTCTTCAAAGAATGTTGAAGGAAAACCTCAACATTTCCAGGCACCTGGTTAAAGCAAGGCCTGTGGGTACAATTTTCTTTTATTTTTTAAAAATAGTTGCATATTAATTGAAAGAATTAATAAGATAGATAAACCATTAGCCAGCCTTATTAAAAACAAAAGAGAAAAGACTCTAATTAATAAAATCACGAATGAAAAAGGGAGATCACAACCAATACCAAGAAAATAGAAATGATTTTAAAAAAACATTATGAGCAGCTATACACCAATAAATTAGGCAATCTAAAAGGAATGGACGCATTTCTGGAAAACCACAAACTACCAAAACTGGAACAAAAAGAAATAGAAAATCTGAATAGGCCAATAACCAGGGATGAAATTGAAGCAGTCATCAAAAACCTCCCAAGACACAAACGTCCAGGGCCAGTTGGCTTCCCAGGGGAATTTTATCAAACATTTAAAGAAACAATACCTATTCTAAAGCTGTTCTGAAAGATAGAAAGGGATGGAATACTTCCAAACTCGTTTTATGAAGCCAGCACCACCTTAATTCCAAAACCAAAGACCCCTCCAAAAGGAGAATTATAGACCAATATTTCTGATGAACATAGATGCAAAAATTCTCAACAAGAAAGTAGCCAATAGGCTCCAACAGTGCATTAAAAAAATTATTCCCCATGGCCAAGTGGGATTTATCTCCCAGAGGCAAGGCTGGTTCAATACATGTAAAGCAATCAATATAATTGATCATATCAACGAGAAAAAAACAAGAACCATGTGATCCTCTCAACAGATGCAGAGAAAAACATTTTACAAAATACAGCATCCATTCCCGATCAAAACTCTTCAGAGTGTAGGGATAGAAGGAACATTCCTCAGCATCTTAAAAGCCTTCTATGAAGAGCCCACAGCAAATATCATTCTCAATGGGGAGACACTGAGAGCCTTTCCCTATGATCAGGAACACAACAGGGATGTCCCCTGTCACCACTGCTATTCAACATAGTACTAGAAGTCCTAGCCTCAGCAATCAGGCAACAAAAAGAAATAAAAAGCATTCAAATTGGCAAAGAAGAAGTTAAATTCTCCCTCTTTGTAGATGAAATGATACTGTACATAGAAAACCCCAATGACTCCACCCCAAGATTGCTAGAACTCATAAAGCAATTAGGCAGTGTGGCAGGATACAAAATCAATGCCCAGAAATCAGTGGCATTTCTATACACTAACAATGAAACTGAAGAAAGAGAAATTAAGGAGTCAATCCCATTTACAATTGTACCCAAAAGCATAAGATACCTAGGAATAAACCTAACCAAAGAGGTAAAGATCTATATCCTAAAAACTACACAACTCTTCTGAAAGAAATGGAGGAAGACACAAAGAGATGGAAAAATATTCCATGCTCATAGATTGGAAGAATTAATATTGTGAAAATGTCAATGCTACCCAGGGCAATATACACATTTAATGCAATCCCTATCAAAATACCATGGACTTTCTTCAGAGAGTTGGAACAAATCATCTTAAGATTTGTGTGGAATCAGAAAAGACCCTGAATAGCCAGGGGAATATTGAAAAAGAAAACCAGAGCCGGGGCACCACAATGCCAGATTCAAATTGTACTACAAATCTGTGATCATCAAGATAATGTGGTACTGACACAAAACAGACACATAGATCAATGGAACAGAATAGAGAATCCAGAAATGGGCCCTCAACTCTATGGTCAACTTACATTCGACAAAGCAGGAAAGACTATCCACTGGAAAAGAGACAGTCTCTTCAATAAATGGTGCTGGGAAAATTGGACATCCACATGCAGAAGAATGAAACTAGACCATTTTCTTACACCAGACACAAAGATAAACTCAAAATGGATGAAAGATCTAAATGTGAGACAAGAATCCATCAAAATCCTAGAGGAGAACACAGGCAACACCCTTTAGGAACTTGGCCACAGCTACTTCTTGCAAGATACATCTATGAAGGCAAGGGAAACAAAAGTAAAAATGAATTGGGACTTTATCAGGATATAAAGCTTCTGCAGAGCAAAGGAACACTCATCAGAACTAAAAGACAACCTACAGAATGGGAGAAGATATTTGTAAATGACATATCAGATAAAGGGCTAGTATACAAGATCTATAAAGAACTTATTAAACTCAACAACAAAGAAACAAACAATCCAATCATAAAATGGGCACAAGACATGAACAGAAATCTCACAGAGGAAGACATAGACATGGCCAACAAGCACATGAGAAAATGCTCCGCATCATTTCCCATCAGGGAAATACAAATCGAAACCACAATGAGATACCACCTCACACCAGTGAGAATGGGGAAAATTAACAAGGCAGGAAAACACAAATGTTGGAGAGGATGTAGAGAAAGGGGAACCCTCTTGCACTGTTGGTGGGAATGTGAACTGGTGCAGCCACTCTGGAAAACTGTGTGGAGGTTCCTCAAAGTGTTAAAAATAGAACTGCTCTACAACCCAGCAATTGCACTGCTGGGAATTTACCCCAAAAATACAGATGCAGTGAAACAGCAGGACACCTGCACCCTGATGTTTATAGCAGCAATGTCCACAATAGCCAAACTGTGGAAGGAGCCTCAGTGTGCATCGAAGGATGAATGGATAAAGAAGATGTGGTCTATGTATACAATGGAATATTACTCAGCCATTAGAAATGACAAATACCCACCATTTGCTTCAACGTGAATAGAACTGGAGGGTATTATGCTGAGTGAAGTAAGTCAATCGGAGAAGGACAAACATTATATGGTCTCATTCATTTGGGGAATATAAAAATTAGTGAAAGGGAATAAAGGGGAAAGGAGAGAAAATGAGTGGGAAATATCAGTGAGGGTGATGGAACATGAGAGACCCCTAACTCTGAGAAACAAACAAGGGATAGTGGAAAGGGAGGTGGGTGGGTGTGTGGCATGACTGGGTGATGGGCACTGAGGGGGGCACTTGACGGGATCAGCAGTGAGTGTTATGCTATATGTTGGCAAATTGAACTCCAAAATAAATAAATAAAATAAATAAATATATAAAATATATAAATAAAAATAAAATTTTCATGTTTTGTGCAAATTCTTATGGAATAAAAATTTTCAAATGTAAAAAATAGAAAATAAATTTTTCAGTAAGATTAAATCTCAAAAATAATCCATTTTATGGATTAAAGTAATAGTGTAAAAAAATAAAGTAATAGTGTAGATTATTTTTAGTTATCAATATATTCCAGTATTTTTCCAGGAATTATTCAAGAAGTACACATTCTCTTTTTTTTTTTTTAAATAAAATCTTTTTTTATTTTTATTTATTTATGATAGTCACAGAGAGAGAGAGAGAGAGAGAGAGGCAGAGACACAGGCAGAGGGAGAAGCAGGCTCCATGCACCGGGAGCCTGACATGGGATTTGATCCCGGGTCTCCAGGATCACGCCCTGGGCCAAAGGCAGGCGCCAAACCGCTGCGCCACCCAGGGATCCCAAGAAGTACACATTCTCAATGTAAATTATGTGCATTTTTTACATCAAATAAAAATGGCATTTCTTGACAAATTTTGATAATATATCTCTAGAAAGATATTCAGTTTTTTTAAAATCCTGAAAGGACAAACTCCTGAAAGAGCAAACACAATATAAACCTAAAACAGATGATAAGGTAAAACTTGTATTTTTCATATTGAAACATTCTCTCGTCTTAAGACATTAGGAACAAAACATTTTTATTATTTATATTTAATAAGTTTTATTAGATCATCTTTATATGGAGAATATCACATACACATTTAAGGTAAAAATAAATTTTATATGCAAAAGATTACCATAAATACAACAGAAGTTCCACCAAGAGCATGGTTAAAACCACATAAAAATCAAGGAATATCTAAAATCATCTTATCAAATTGATAAAAATTCACTTAAGGTATGCATAAAAATTATTCATAGAACTATAAAAAATGCAGGTGAGTAAAATATAGTTATAAATTGGAGCAAACTCGACTGCAAATTTGACGCAGATAATGAGTATGGAACAATGATAAACAGTTTATTCAAAATAGATCTGGAATCATGAGCTACTAAAATTTTATTGCTATGTTATTAGAATCACTATATGAAACTGATTATATACTTAAAAATAGCTTATTCACTACCATAATTCATAAATATTTTAAGTTGTGATATTAACAGCTAGAGGAATTTTTTTAGATATCTATCTTTTGTAGCATTAGACATTTCTCACTGACATTCTGCATCTCTGCTATAGAGTGATGTGTGGAAAAAATGAACACGTATCATCAAATAAGATAAATGAAATAAGAAAATGATTATATATTCCAGAATTGTTTGATTTGAGAGATCACAATATACATTTTGCATTTTTAATGAAAATGGTAAATGCAAATGTTGCAGAATATTATATTCTCTATATGTTAGCATTTGGTTATTTGAAATCTAGTTCCATCTTCAATGATAATTTGGGGCTTGAAGTACAAGATTTTGATATTTCACATTTTGGAATAAATGCACATGATGGAAGCAAGTTGATATTATTTGGTTTAGTTATTATAATTTAGGTTCCCAAGCCTAGAAGATAGTATATGAAAAAAATGAGAATATAAGATTTTATTAATAGGGTTCATATCCCTAATACCCATGCCTGAAATACTTTATATCACATAAATATTTATCAATTCAAGTGTAAATGTATATATATTTATATATATGAATGTTATATGTTAGTTTCAAAATTTAAAAGAATAATTTAATCTAAATTCAAAAAATTTAACAACTTTAAAAATGACAAATCAATTAAACAGTAAATTGGTATTTTTTGTAGATATGTATTGAATTAGCTTGAAAATGCATCTCCATGAAGATTTTCTTGAGATTTCTTTCTGTTCACCAAATAGAACCACTGTTTTTTTCTTCATTACCAACCATAATTCTCTTATAAATTTTATAATTCTTTATACACATAATTTCTTAATCATGAACATTTCTATTATTTTGTAAATCCAGAGAATACAACATTGTTAACTAAAATAACAATATAAAATTTTGTTTGAATGTAACTTTTGGATAATTAGAAATCTGTATGAATATCAAAGCAAGTTGTAACAGTTGAAAATCAAGTGGTAGAGATTGGCACATTTTATCCCAAATCTAATTGAATAAGTTCAAGTTTGCAAAAAAAAAAAACAATAATTTTCAAAACCTATGGAAGTTAAAAATAGAAGAGTGTCAATTTGACTCCTCACTAACCGGAGAATACAAAGGATTTTATGAAATCGGAGATTATCTCTTTCAAATCAATATGCTTTTATTTTAAACCTTTTTTTGGTAATAACTTTAGGTTTAATGAAAAGTTACCAACAGTTGCAATAAATTACTGCATATCCTTCACCAGCCTTCCTGCATGTTACATACCTGTGTTACAATAACCAAACTAATAAGTTAACATTGTTACAACACCACTAACTAAACTACAGACTTTATTTGGATTTCACCAGAATTTCCTCCAGTCTATTTTTTTTTTCTAAGCCAGTATCCAATCCAGAATATTATACTAAGTTGTCATGTCACCTTAGTACCCTCCAGTCTACGACAGTTTCTTTGTCTTTCATTGTTTTTCAGGACATTCACACTTTAGTATAGTGTAGGTTGAGTATTCTGTAGAATTCCCTCTTTTTGGGTTTGCCTGATGATTTCTCATTATTAGACAGGGGTTATGGATTTTTTAATTTCACACAGGTGAAGTACCCTTCTCATTACACAAATGAGGACATGATATCAACATGAATTTTACTAGTGATGCTAATATTGATCATGATTAATATGTCTATCAGAGTACTCTTTTTCCCTCTCCATACAATATTCATATCTATAATTTTTCCCACTATATTCATTAGAAGTGTCTAGGTGAGTCTTCAGAGGAGGCAAATTAAGCTCCAACACTGAGAAAAAGGAATATCAAAGAATATAGGTGAAAACGAATATTAAAATATAAAACATGTCAAAACAAACACTGGATTAAATATTATTTTGGACACATCATAGAGATTGTGTAAATATCCTGTCTTCTTAAAGTTTCATCCATTATTTATGCTTTTTTTTTTTTTTTTTTGTCTGGCTATAGTATACTTTATTGATGGTACCAGACAAGGTAGTGCTCTTTAAGCCACCTGCCTTCTTTAGGGTTCTGGGATAGAAAGTAAAGATGGTAACGTCTCAAGAGTGGTGAATGACGGAGTTGAGGCAAGGCCTCTCTCTTTCTCTTGTTCTGTCACTGGAGTTTGTTGATCAAATGGCTCTCTCCTCTACAGGCCATCTGGACTGTAAGATCCATCACCCTGTTGCTGTATCCAAATACCCATTTTTTTTTCTTTTTAAATTTTAATTCTAGTGTAGTTAATATACAGTGATATGTTAGTTTCAGGTGTGCAATATAGTGATTCAACAATTCTCTATATTATTCAGGGTTCATCATGATAAGTGCCCTCATAATCCCCTTCACCTATTTCACCCATTCCCTCACCTACCCCTTTCCAGTCACCATCAGTATATATTCTATAGTTAAGAGTTGATTTTTTGGTTGGTCTCTTTTTTCATTTGTTATTTGTTTTGTTTCTTAAATTCCACATATGAACAAAACGATATTGTATTTGTCTGATAAATATGACTGATTTATTTCAATTTATTTATTTATTATTTATTTATTTATTTATTTATTTATTTATTTATTTATTTATTTATTTCACTTTAGCATTGTACCCTGTAGATCCAGATGTTGTTACAAGTGTCTAGATTTTACACTTTTTATGGTTAATATTCCATTGAATATATATACCATATCTTCTTCTCATTAATTTTAACATTTGTTGGTAAATCTTACCTGCAGCATTTACTGTTGAGATGTTCTAATGCTGATTTTCTAATTCTCTGGTTTGTCCAATACTACTATGTTTTTGTGTATTGCTTGGACCTAATGAATTTTTTCTGTTGGTGTGACATTGAGAGGTTCAACTCCTGGTTATAAACCTGTGTGCAATTCTTCAGGCCTGACCACAGGCACTGACTAAAGCTTTAATCACCTGGAGGCCTCATGGAAGAATCTGTCCTCTCTATATTAGACTCAGGGCATAGCTAATGCATGGTAGTCTCTGAATGGAATGGCCATCAAAGACTCAGGCCCTTCTGGACCTCATCAGATGCTTAGCATATTTTCATTCCTGGGCCCATAGCATGTTCATTCCTATGTCTCTTTATCAGATGTCTTGAACAGAAGTTTTCAGGTGCATTTGCTGAGGCCCCCTTTTGGGGACAGGGTGGGATCGAGAAAGTCTTAATGACACTTTTCCCTTCCCTGACTCATTATTCAGTGTTTTTCCATTCCTAGCCCTTCTCTTTAGACTGCCTCCTGACTCTGGGGTCCACAAAACTGTCGGAGCCTTTTACTTGTGGCTCCTTCAAGAGTGAGATGGCCACCACATTTGTACTGACCCACCTGGTTCTCAACCTGTGGAACTTGCAGGACACCGTATCAGAGAAAAGGGATTCTGGAAGGGTGATAAGGGAAGTCTGTGTCTAAATTCCTTATGTTTTTGTAACTGAGAGTTGGGCTTTGTATGTTTAAGTCAAGGCTCAGACTGGCAGAAAGAAGACACCGTGAGACTGATAGCTAACAGGGATGCCAAGAGTCATGTTGTGTTGGGGGCATTCAAATTCCCCAAATGAAGAGTGAAGAGACCTTGTTTAGTATCTCAGGTAGTCAGGTGAGACAAGCTAAAAGCCAAATAAGTAAAGGCCACACCCTAGATTACAAGCCACAGCCTATTACTAGAACCTAAAACAAGATTGAAATACACCAGTAGAACAAAACATAAAACCATACCTGCAAAGATCAAGAGGATCCATGAGTAGTAGGACTGCATGCCATAACAATATTCAACACCTATAAAAAGATAATATAATTAACAACATTTAACATATAATTGACAAAATACTAGACACATAAAGAAGTAGAAAAATGTGACTGTTACACCACTACTATATCATTGAAACAGATTCTAAGATTACCCTGAAGTAACAGAAATTTTAAATCAACCATTACGTAGTTTGTGACAAATTAAAGATATATGATCAGATCCCTAGCACAAATAATAAAATTACTTAAGGGTACCTGTGTGGTTCAGTGTTTGAGCATCTCCCTTTGGCTCAGACATGATCCTGGGGTCTTGAGATTGAGTCCCATATCAGGTTCCCCATAGGGAACCTGCTTTTCTTTCTGCCTATTGCTCTGTCTCTTTCTCTGTGTTTCTCATGAATAAATAAATAAAATCTTTAAAAAAATAATAAAAAATATTTAAAAATATATATACAAATATAAATTTTAAAAAGCATAATATAAAAAAGCATAATATGAAGCAACTATTTGGTAAAATAAATACAAGCACACTTATACACATAAGTAAGAAATCTTGGTAAACTACTTGATATTAATACAAAATGAAGGTGTCAACCATTTCATAGATATTAAAATTTAAATGAATGAAAATTATCATGACCAAATAATTCTTTTAGGTAATTAAAAAATTTAAATAATTATTTTAATTCTACTTAAATGTTTTAATACTCAGGCAGAATTTTAATGTGTATATTTTTATTTTATAAATACTTAAAAAGCATATTACAATTTGGTAGTGATTTTGTTTTATTCTGCTAAATTTCGAAATATGTCTACAGTAGACAAAGTGTAAAGCTTCTAATGATAGAATTTGTAACTTTTTAGTATTATAATTTTGTTTCATCTACTTTTACTACCTATATGTGAAGAAGAATGATGAAAGTAACTGCAAGATTTGTATTTTTTAACTTAAGTATATTATAATTCAGTTATATTTGGATATATATATGTATATATATAAGTATATATGTGTATATATGTGTATGTATATATGTATATGCATATATATGTATATATATATACATATCATATAGCAAAATGACATTACTAGATCATACTACTACTATTAAAATTTTACCATAAACTATCTTTTTAATGAAAGAATATTATTATTATTTGGCAAACACCTTAAAGTTTTAAACTGTTTTAAATTTTAAATTTTTTAATTTTCAACTATTGACATATGTGACAAATATTTTAAATACCTGTATCATATAAATATTGCACTCTAACACTATATTTCTGCCCTTTTCCTTCAAAAGCAGATTAGATTGTTCATAACTAAAACAAATGTGACTTCATTTTCAAGTTAAAAACTTGCATTTCATAAAAACATAAGCATGTATAATATTAATAAAAGGAGGACATGCATTCAATGAAAAAAATAAATTTTTGATTTCTATTGTTAAACTGACACATAGTAAACCCAATTATAGGCAACAGCCACAATATGCAGGGTATTGCACCAATATGGCACTAAATATGATCAATCCCCCCCCAAACAAAACAAAACAAAACAAAACAAAACAAAACACAAGGAAAAATAATTAATATAATCAGTTTGGTATATTGTTTTCTTCCAATTAGGAATCACTCTGAATTGCCAAATATCTTATTTGTTTCTAGAGCATTTAATATCAGGCATTTTTGGAAGGAGTGGATGATCAGTCCATCTTTGCTAACTTTGACCTCTTTTGGTTAACCTTCATGGTGTTGGCCATGTCTATGTCTTCCTCTGTGAGATTTCTGTTCATGTCTTTTGCCCATTTCATGATTGGATTGTTTGTTTCTTTGCTGTTGAGTTTAATAAGTTCTTTATAGATCTTGTATACTAGCCCTTTATCTGATATGTCATTTGCAAATATCTTCTCCCATTCTGTAGGTTGTCTTTTAGTTTTGTTGACTGTATCCTTTGCTGTGCAAAAGCTTCTTATCTTGATGAAGTCCCAATAGTTCATTTTTGCTTTTGTTTCTTTTGCCTTCGTGGATGTATCTTGTAAGAAGTTTCTATGGCCGAGTTCAAAAAGGGTGTTGCCTGTGTTCTTCTCTAGGATTTTGATGGAATCTTGTCTCACATTAAGATCTTTCATCCATTTTGAGTTTATCTTTGTGTATGGTAAAAGAGAGTGGTCTAGTTTCATTCTTCTGCATGTGGATGTCCAATTTTCCCAGCACCATTTATTGAAGAGACTGTCTTTCTTCCAATGGATAGTCTTTCCTCCTTTATCAAATATTAGTTGACCATAAAGTTCAGGGTCCCAAAGACAGAAATTTTATTTCTTGCAACCCAGATAGAATTTTTATTATTTGGTTTTGTAAGCCATCTTTCAGGGAATGTACTTTGCTATTGTTTTAATCACATTAACCATGTGATCATCATTCTAGGCAAATGCTGAATGATGGTCATTCCATTAACTATACAGTTTCAACTGGTGAAGTATATTGTAATTGTGTTTGGCAGCAGAGGTAGAGTATCATTGTAACCATTCTACTCAGATAAGATTATTATAGCAGGCTGTCCAGTTCTGACATATGGTGTCCTCCATGCAAGATACAAGAGGATAGATGAACTAATAGGAAAAAAAAATAGAAAAAAGATCAGAATTTATAATTATTAGTTATTAACTTGAAAAAAAATTCTAACATTCCTAAACAAAATCAGCTAAAACACCAGACTGATTTTTGACAAGGAACTTAACCTACTTTCTTAAAACAAGATCCTTTACTGTTTTTTTAGAATAACTATTGAAATCAATCACCACCAAAAATTTCAGCCTTTCAAATTGACAGTTTTCTCTCTACTTGTCTGTTTATTTATTTATTTATTTATTTATTTATTTATTAAAGATTTTATTTATTTATTCATGAGAGACACACAGAGATAGAGGGGCAGAGACACGCAGTGTGGGAGAAGCAGGCTCCCTCCCCTACGTGAAACTCGATCCTCGGTCTCCAGGATCACACCCTGGGCTGAAGGCGACGCTAAACCACTGAGCCACCAGGGCTGCCCACAACTTGTCTATTTAAAACACAGAGGTGAGAGACTACTAATTCCACTTTAACAGGGAAATTTAATTACAAGACACTATTTCTAAGGATTTAGACTGAATTTCTTATTATAGAACATAAAATACAAAGTAATTCTAGAGTGTAATTTGAGTAAAATAATTTATTATTATAATCTTCCCTTATAGCAAAATAAATTTCATGAATTATGCTTCAAATATGTTTTTAACTTTTTCTCCATATTTATTATTATTTACTTATCCTGGATTTTTGTTTGTTTGTTTGTTTGTTTTGAGCGATTAGTAAGTTTGAATATTGAAATCTGATGTAGCTTCAAGCCTAGTGGGAGAATTTTAAATTATTAAATTGATAATGCTAAGAAATTGATAATGCTAACTAAACACAATAAGTTAATATACTTACAGATAGATTGATGCATACATATTTATTATAATCTATGTATTTATCTATCAAATCGCTGTGGGATAGACTAAATTTGCAGGCAAATAAAACCTAGAATAAGAAAATCACGAGAGTAGACAGTATATCTCCTAGTTAGAAAAGAAAAATTATGCATTCAGGAGAAAGACATAACCATTTCTTCATGTGATGGTTACTTTATCCTTTAGTTTTTTTTTTTTTTTAGCACTTAAAACAAAATCCTTAACTTTAAACATTGTCCCCATTAAATGTTAAGTTTGTCTGGTTTTGCTTTATTTTACCTTCATATGCTGCAATAACATGCTACCAGCTACATAGAATTTTAATATGGTATAGAAAGATTAATATTGCATTTTATCTGACACTTGTTATTGCAGTTGAGATATTTTGGATATTCTCAAAGTTATTTATTTTATGATACAGAAGGTATGGAGAAAAAGTTTCAAGGGAAATCAATCGTAAATATTCAGAGATTTGGCTTATTATTTTTTAAGTAAAAACTACAATTAATCTTTCCCCACTTTGCTTGAGCTTATCCTGTTTTACAGGGATTTCAGCAGAGTCTATATAAGTTTTAAACATTATAGGTGTTGTTTAATGAATATTATTTATAGTTTTGGGTTAGTCATTTGTACATGCACTTTATGTATTTAATATTACCGAAATCAAAACTACATAAACATGAGTTATCTTTATAAAATGCTGTATGTGCTTCATTCCTTATGGCAACTTAGTGCAGTGATGCTTTATACCACACCAAGCTGCAAATGTTTGTTAACTCTCAATTATTTTATTGAAGTAAGCAGATTTCTGACAACCATCTGTTTTGAGTGTACTTATTTCTGTTAATAAATCCATTTGAAAGTGAAATAGTCATTAAAGTGAGGAAGTAAGCACAGCATCTCTGGGAAGTTGGAGCTATATATATTTTGTGACACATCCTGTGCAATGTTAGTTATAGAGTTACAAAATGGGTGTAAAATTTCTGCTAAAATGAAAAAAAGAGATTTATTTACATTGTGCTTATACAAATATTATCTTTAAAGCAAATCAGTTAAAATATATTTTAGTTTTAAAAATTTACATAACAATAGCAGAAAAGTATAATGGAGCATTAACAGCATTTTTGACAATTATTCTGAATATTTCATATTTGGACATTTTTTAACTCTGTGTTTTCTTTCTCTAGTATCCCCAAATGGTATGTAATTTAATGTCTATTTGAACGTGGCTAATTGTTTTTGAGATAATATGTACTAACTTTGCTCAAGTGAACCGTGAATGTTATAATTACATAAATGTTTGAATACATTCACTCTGGAACATATGACATAGAGTTGCTTAGTGAGAATCAACGTGATCACAAATCAATGTCTGCAATTCTAGGTGCCAGCCTATTCAATTTCTTTTGATGTTTAAAATTATTACTTATTTTGTTTTCAATGAAATCTTTATGTAACTCTCATATTTCCTAGTTTGAATTCAAATACATCTTTCATTGTACCTGGATTTCCTTCCTTGGTGTAGACTGCCTAGGATTGTAAGCGATTTTCAGAGTTTGCAAAATGAATTTTTTTATGTATCCTATATTCTTTTTTTAAGATTTTATTTATTTATTAATAGAGACAGAGAGAGAGAGAGAGAGAGAGAGAAGAGGCAGAGACCCAGGCCAAGGGAGAAGCAGGCTCCGTGCAGGGAGCCTGACATGGGACTAGATCCCTGGTCCCCATGATCACACCCGGGCTGCAGGTGGTGCCAAACCACTGTGTCACCAGGGCATCCCCGGGGCACCCCCTGGGGCACCCCCAGTATTCTATTTATATTCTATGTTCAAAGATAGATCAAACCAAAGATACCCTATAATTTTTTAAAATTTTTTTTTAAAAGTATTTATTTATTTATTTATTTATTTATTTATTTATTTATATTTGTATTTATTTATTTAAGTGGGGGAAGGACAGAGAGGGAAGGAGAGGAAGGATTATCCTACAATACATTTAATACATTTGTTGCTGGTGATCATAGGAATCATCGCCCCTGGCACAAAGATGGATAAATGACTTGCGCAGTCCTAGAATCCATGAAATCTAAAAGTAGTGAATGATGGAATGGGTAAGAAACTGGTCCAAATAAGTTCCTAGGGTACTGGAATAAAAGAGCCCTGACTTACCTTGATTGTCCAAGTTAGTTTTAGCCATGCATAAATGAGGCTTCTATTAGTTAACTAGTTGAAAATGAAATTGTTCATGTCATATATCTAATAATGTGCTATTAGTTGATTATAAATTTCCGTGGGTGCAATGCTGATCCTGTAATACCTGGCTGAGTACAACAAATCCTGCTTAACCCACAGTGAAGAAGCTGAAATTTTACCTGTAGTATATTGGGCCTCAGATTATTTTTCACTGATGCTGAAGTATATAGGAGTTTATAGAAATATTACCAGGATATAGGAAAAGGTTGGATACTTCTTGTTCTTGCAAAGGATAGGTATATTTAATTACATGCTAGGGTATTTAAACCCCAGAAAGTATGAGCATGGAATTCATTGCCCATTTTTTAGTCCAGAGTAATACAAATTGATCATTGTTAACTAATAATATGACTTACTGACTTGCATAATCATTTTTAATTTTTTTTTACCCTAAGATAAAATCACCTTGACCAACTGATGTGGATAAAACTATGTAAGATAATATTGCAACATGGGAAAAACACAGACACTTAGGGGATTTTGATCCTCTAAGATTTTCAAAGACATTCTGTTTTTTATTTCCTGCATGATAGAAGAAATAATTTCTTCTCATTAAATACCTAGGTTAGCTATAAATACGGGGTTTTGGAGGGAATAAAATTTACCTTACAACTTAAACTACATCCATTATATTGATTCAAGACAAAATCTAAGATAAGAGCTGAAACATGTGGCTTTTGGTAAGGTACAAAGGCATTTTGCTAAATAAAATGTGAATTTACAAAGCAGAGGTTAGAGTCCTGGACCATGATTTGAAAAGTGTTTAAATCTGTCTAGGATTCAGAGGATTGGCAGCCTCTGAAGATTTTAAGAGAATTGCATTACAAATGATACTCTAGCCTAATAAACAGTAGCCCAGAGTTTTGTTTTGGGTAAAATGGATTTAGCACACTCCAACTGCCTTTCTTGCTTAATAACAATGGTACAAATGGGATAGAATACATGCAGCAACTGTTGAAGACTGTGCAAAGTAATTAGCAGTGTGTGAAGGAGCAATAAACATCAAGGTCCAAAGTATCACCAGATTGGCCATGAATTTACCATTTATTTCCCTCCAGGAAAGAAGGCAAGGCTATACTCAATATGACTGTAATATAATATTTGATCCAAAATGAGGTCAATGGCACAGAAAATTCTAGTCTTTAGTTCTGGCTTGAGGAGACAAACAGAGAAATACTTATTCATAGTAGAGAAATACAGTTATTTTTCTTTCATCTCTTTTCTCCATTCTCTCATATTCCATTTCCATAATAATTAACCACAGTGGCAGCAACTAATATAAGAGGCTAACAGGAGCTTCAACTGTGAGAGAAAGAAACTCTCAGAGGTGAGATCCCATGATAGGGGAGCTAACCCTTATTGCTATCTATTTTTCCCTTTTCCTTTGCCCTTCCAGTGGTAGGGCATGGATATATTACCAAACATAAATGACATAGAAGAGTAAAGTACATATAAACTCACGTATCTAGCTAGATGAATAAAAAAGAGAGCTGCAGGAATAGAAAAGTCTGGGAGAAGTAATGGAGATGAAGGAACTCATGAAAGTAAACTCTTAAAGTTGTTTTGAACTCCAGAATTTAACCTGACCTACTGGTGCATATACTTGATCTTAACTAGCATACCAAAGACTTTGAGAACTGTATTAATAGGTCACTAATCAATAGACCATTAATCAAGTCATTAGGCGACCCACAAACAGGACAGATACAAGAGCATTACAGCTTAATAAAGAAGATTATATATATATATATGTATACATATGTACATATATACAGACATACATGTATGTACATATATATTATATAGTGGAATATTAGCCATCAGAAGAATGAAATCTTGCCATTTCAATGATGTGAATGGAACTAGAGAGTATTATTCTACATGTAATAAGTCAGTCAGAGAAAGACAAATACCATATAATTTCACTCATACGTGGAACTTAAGAAACAAGATAGATTTACATAGGGAAAGGGAAGGAAAAATAAAAGAAAAATGAAGAGGGAGGGCAGCCCGGGTGGCTCAGTGGTTTAGCGCCACCTTCAGCCCAGGGCCTGATCCTAGACACCCAGGATCGAGTCCCACATTAGGCTCCCTGCATGGAGCCTGCTTCTCCCTCTATTTGTCTCTCTCTCTCTCTCTCTCTCATGAATAAATAAATAAAATCTTAAAAAAAAAAGAATGAAGAGGGAGGCAAACCATAGAGACTCTTAACTATATTTAACGATAAATGAAAGAACTAAGTAAAATTTATTTTCCTTTTCAAAAAGTTTTTTAAAGTATATTTTTCTCGTAGTCTAGGTGTTTTATAACTTCAAATTATTTCATTATAATCAAGCTTTGTTGTCATCTAATGTGTTTATATGTATTCAACTTTTAATATTTTGATAAAACCATTACAGCATAATGCAATGTCTTTATTGTATTTCACATTTCATGTCATTAAAATATGTTGAAAGCTTACTAGTCTATCAAATTATGTTTTTAACTTGTTTAACAAAAAGTAAGTAGAATTTTAAAATGTTTTATAGAATATTCTAACTGTAAATTTTCCTCCATTATAGTCAGAGAATTTTCAAAATCATTCATAATCTGATTCTTCTAACGCTTAATGCTAAATTTAACTTGTGGCAAATTAACACTTTCTGTTCAGACAGATAGTTTAATATATAGTATCCCCGTACTTTTAAAAGGGTAGTAAAAATCTTAAATGTGTCTTTTCTCATTCATTTCCCCTTACAGGCTTTATAAAATGGCTATATAGTTAGACAATAACAAGGCAGTCAAATAAGTCATTGTGTTTAATTATTCAATAGATATTTATGGAACACTATTATGTGTCAGCAATGTGATAGGCATTAAGAAAAAGTCAAAGAAGAATAAGTCATGCTCTTTGCCCTTGGCATGTATTCAATCTCTCTGGCAAGAAAAGTGCATGATGAGGAAGTGTAATCCATTGTAATGAGTACAAAAAGAAGGACAAAGGAAAAATTGTTTTAACGTCAAGCCAACATCTCTAGATAAATAGGGATAAAAGCTTTGATTATGTGTTATTTATGCATTTCCATGAAGAATATCAGTCAGAAAAAAAAAGAAAAAAAACAATTACGGTCATAGGCAAAAAGTAGAGAAACATATAAGGGTATATGTGTGGTGAGAACTTTTAAGATCACTCTTAGAAACTTTCACTGTTCAGCACAGTATTGTTAAATATAGTCACTATACTGTACATTACATCTCCAGAAGTATTCATCTTATAATTGGAAGTTTTTTTACCCTTTGACTATCTTTACTCATTTCTCCAAACCCCTCAGTTTTATAATTTTATGTGAACAGAGACGATTGCAAGGAGATATTCCGAATGTGAGTTAAACATGACATCAAATGAAGGAACAGAATCCTAGAATCCTTCACACAGAATCCTGTGTGAAGCGTGATTGGAATCAAAGGGAGATATAGGAAGACTACAACTTTTTTATGAAGATACAAAAAAGGAGATTTGTTACTTCCATGATTGATTTATCTAGGATCTAAATTGATCACTGAAGTTTTCCTGAGTCAAAATGGCAGTTTCCATGACTTTCAAAGCCCTTAAGGTGATTGCTCTACCTGTATACTCAGTGTAAAGGTTCAGAGACTGATTATTATAATGGTGGCAGGAGACCTGAGGCTACATACAGGTACAGAACATCAGGTTCTATACACATTACATATCTGATATTTTTTGTGACCTGCTTTTGAGATGCTATGAAATGTATATAATTTCATTAATTGCTTGTGGCTTATTTTTAATCATCATCTGTATGTATGATAAATATTAAGAATGTAGGGCAAGTGAGTGTTTATGTCTTAACCTAAGTTATCATAGAATGGAGGTCATCAGTATTGAAGCCTACAACAATAAGTTAAAACATTTGAAGCACCTTAAAATCTTTAGTCCATTTAACCTATAAATGTCTTTATAGGATAAATGCTAAGTTTACAGAGATTCCTGCAAGCACAGTCTTCTGAAAAGGAAGCAACTGACATTCTCCATTACCTTGTTGCTGAGGCCTTACTGTCTCCGTATCCACCTTTGTGAAAATTTTATCACACATAAATATGGCTTAATCATTTCCATAAATGTACCATTGAGGAAATGCAAAGACTGTGTTAACCTATCTATGAATAATTGAATTTTTATTTACTTAGGAACATTTTTTAAAACCAAAGAAGTACTTGAAAAGAGCACATGGTTCAATTATTTATCAACAGAGGGAGCATTCTTTTGATGACAATACCATTTTCACTAACATCTCAATTTTAAAATTCAGTATCCATGGTTATCATTCACTACAATATAGCGTGTGTCTTTTTTTTTTTACCACACATCAATTTCTGTGTGTAGTAGTTCTCTCCAAAATTAGATTCCCCAAATCATAATATTGCTTCAATATTCTTAATATCCTTAAGATATATTTCAAATATAAATGTGTTAACACTTTAGATTAAAAGTAAAACTATGGGAGTTTTATAAATTCATTAAGAGTATGAAAATTTTATGCAAATTAAAACAAAAAGTATGAACCACATGGGGGATGGGGAGATGACATTTATGGAAGCCTTTGATTAGTTATGCTTTTCTTTTTTATTTTCTCCCCAGGGTTGCCACTTAAGCTCAAATGAACTATATTGATTATAAAGAAAGCTATGTTTTGTACTTGACTGTTGTTACACACTTTATGAGTGGAAAAGTCCCAGGATATGATATTTATTCTTGCTGAGTTGCAGAATATAACAGCATGATGCAAAATATATCTCAGTAAATTATGAAATATGCATATTTAGCTTTTTTGGAAGTTTTCCATATGAAAGTTTTACTTGAGTCGGGGAGGAAGTATTTTCAGTGCTCAGGAGGTTGTGATCACAGCTGCTTTGCAGTAGAGTAATAGCCAAATTAGCCATTTTTTCTCTGCTAAAAAGCAGCAGCATCCTCAGTTTATGATCAACCAATTGATCAGACAATGGAGGTTCTAGTATGGACACAGTAGTCGGTGTTTGCTCTTCACAAATCATTCTTAGAAGATGAGATGTGATAAACAAAATGTAATGTTTTCATTTTTTACTGCCCATTGTAATATAAAAAACATTTCATCTTAGTTTTAAACTGGTACTTTTGTATTTGTTTTTGTTTTAGCTTTGGTTTTGCTGATTCCTTGGCAGTTATTCCAGGATACTTAAAAAAAAAATCTGCTGATGTTCTACATTAAACGCTAGTAGAAAAATGTAACTATCGGATAATCTGCTGAATTAACATACTGGTTCTCTATTTCCTCTACTGCCGTTCTATATTTTTGGTGCTTTTGCATGAAAAGACGGTAGTATTCTGCTAAGGAACCAGTCTTCTGTTTCTATTTATTTTCTCACATTTGATGGTTTTGCTAAAAATGCTACAATTTCATTACAAAAAGAGGGTATTTGAAACCAGTTCTTCAAATACCAGTCCTATATCATCATCTCCCAGATTCACGTTTTAAGAATATTGCCCCAATCAGATCATGTCTGCTGCTAAAATACTGGAAACACCCCTGTTGCAGGAGCTGTACCAGATGCCTTATGTGCACTCTCTCCAGTCCTCACTGTAGCCTTCAGAAGTCTCATTTTTAGTGATAAACAGATGCTTTTGTAGAGTCTATGCTTTTTTTTTTTAAGATTTTATTTATTTATTCATGAGAGACACAGAGAGATAGGCAGAGACAGAAGTAGGCTCCATGCAGGGAGCCCCATGTGGTACTGGATCTTGGGATTCCAGGATCATGCCCTGGGCCAAAGGGAAGTGCTCAACTGATGAGCCACCCAGGAGTCCCAAGAGTCTATACTTAATCAAGAACTTACCACCTACTGTTTGATGTTTTGTTATTATTTTAGAATTGGAGTTTTTTAAAAATTTCAAGTACTGCCACTTAACTCCAAAAAATTGGTTTGTTTTGATTCTCTCTTATGTGGCCCAAATTGCCACTATATTATTGCTTATATATGAGATTTTCCTAAGATATTCTTTTTAAAAAAGATTTATTTATTTATTCATGAGAGAGAGAAGCAGAGACACAGGCAGAGAGAGAAGCAGACTCCTCGCAGGGAGCCTGATGTGGGACTCGATCCCCGGACCCAGGGTCACGCCCTGAACCGAAGGCAGACAGACGCTCAACCACTGAGCCACCCAGGCATCCCTAAGATATTCTTATTACAACATTTACCTTCCTGTAGTTTACTTATTTTTTCATTAAGTAATTAATGGGAAAATAATTTCTCTAATTATTAATTTATTTAATTCACTTGATGGTTTTATCTTTATTTTATGAACTTTCAATATATTGAATCATTTATATTGCACTTATATAAACTGAATAACATTGTATGATTTACATTATAGCTGATTGTACATTATTATGGACTATTTTGGGATGGCAGACTTTATAACATATATTCTCAATTTTAATAGGTATATCAAGCTATAATTGATAAATAACTGCACATAATTAATGTGAACAATTTTGATAAATATGAGAATATTCAAATACCCATGATACATCATCATAATCAAGATAATAAACATATCCAACACCTCCCAGAGTTTACCTATGCATCTGTTTTTTTTTTTTGTTCTTGTTGTTGTTTTTGGAATAGACTAATAAAAAACACTTAAATGGATTTTCCCTCTTAACAGTTTTGAGGAGGGAAATGCCATATTGTTAACTATAGGCACTATGTTGTACAGCAGATCTCTAGAACTTATTCATCTAACATAACTGAAACTTATAACCACTAAGTAACAACTATTTCCCCCACCATTCAGTTCCTTGGAACCATTGTTGTATTTCTGTTTATATGAGTTTGATTATTTTAGATACTTCATATAACTGAAATCATGAAGTATTTATACTGTGACTGGTTTATTTCACTTAGCAGAATATCCTCCAGGTTCATCCATGTCATCAGAAGTGGCAGAGTTTCTTTCTTCTTTTTTCTTAAGGTTGAATAATACTTTCTTTTATGTATATATACCACATTTTCTTTATCCATTCATCTGTTGATGGATCCTTGAGTGGTTTCCATATTTTGGCTATTATGAATAGTGGTGCAATGATCAGGATTTTGAAAAAACATATATTTTTTATTTATATCTCCAAGATTATCTATAGTACTGCTTAAGAAGTTCTCTACAAATGCTTGACTAGTAAGTGAAAGAGAGAGGGAGAGAGAGGTTAAGATAGGCATTTTCGTAAGACAAATCTGTTTTCTCTAACTTTTGATTCTTTTACCAAAAGAACCAGTTTTCTTTTCTAAAGAAAGAAATAAGAGTATTATGTGATCAAGTTGTGATGATAAATGATTTTAAAAATGCACATTATTTCTCATTCCTTAAAACCATACTGGATTTATATTGGATAGGAAAATATTTTTGATGCCACCATTCAATCTGTCTTCCTTGAAAGTGCAGGATTTACCACTGAGAATCATTTCTTGTCATATTGTGAGGTCAGTGTGGGATAGTAAAATTCCATTTAACACACAGGGGAACATATTATCCTCCTTTTACAGGGTAAAACTGGAATATCTGAGGGGAACCCTCTTATACTGTTGGTAGTAATGCAAACTGGTGCAGCCACTCTGGAAAACAAGATGGTGGATCCTCAAACAGTTAAAAATAGGACTACCCTATGACCCAGCAATTGCACTACTAGGTATTTATCCAAAGGATACAAAAATACTGATTCAAAGGGATACATGCACCTTGATGTTTATAGCAGCATTATCAACAATAGCCAAATTTTAGAAAGACCCAAAATATCCATCTACTGATGATTGGATAAAGAAGATGTGTGTGTGTGTGTGTGTGTGTGTGTGTGTGTGTGTGAGAGAGAGAGAGAGAGAGAGAGAAAGAGAGAGAGAGAGAGATAAATGCAATATTTCTCTGCCATCAAAAGAATGAAATCTTGCCATTTGTAATGACACGGATAGAGCTAGAGTGTATTATGCTAAGTGAAATAAATCAGTCAGAGAAAAATACCATATGACTTCACTCATATGTAGAATTTAAGAGGCAAAGCAGATGACCATGGATATGGGGGAAGAGAGGGAGGCAAGCATAAGAGGTTCTCAACTATGAAGAACAAACTGAGGGTTGCTGGAGGGGAAGAGGGTGATGATGGGCTAAATGGGTGATGACGGTTAAAGAGGGGACTTGTGTTGAGCACTGAGTGTTATATGTAAGTGATGAATCACTAAATTCTACTCCTGAAACCAATATTACACTATGTGTTAACTACCTAGAATTTAATTTTAGCTACCTAGAATTTAATTTAATAAAACTTAAATTTAAAAAGTAGGTAGTTCTGTATTTGCAGTTTATCTCCATTATTGTCTTTCTATCTCTATATTAAATTTTTAAATCACTCCTTGACACTGTTCAATTTTATGATTAAGAAGCAGGATGTATTTTAAATTATTCACTTTAGATCTCAAAGAATTTAAAGTATTATTTATAAATGTGGCATTCATAAAGAATCAATAGGAAGAATTAATGTGGTTTTGGAGAAGTTGATAATTTGGACAGAGGAATATTTATTTATTCTGGTCTCTTATATGGCAACACAGTATGTTTTTCCCATTCTGTACTATACCATTTTTCACACATGATATGTATGAATTAACATGCAAAGTAAAGTGTATTTGAATAAATTATTTTCTTTTGATAGAAGAATTCAGGTTAGTGTATAAATATTTGTTGCTTAAGTATGTTCTTGATGTTAAGTTCAAAATAGTACAGCATATGGTTCTCTACATGAACAAGAATTAAAGTGAAGATTATTTTGAATTATATCTCCACCTTACTTTTATAATTAAATCTTATGGTTACATGTTGAAGTATTATCTGAAGATAAATACTAAATATTAATGAAACAAACAAACAAACAAACAAAAACAGTGCCTCTTCTTACAAGGTCTATTTTAAAATCACCCAGGGCCTTAATGGCTTTTCTAATATCCCTATTTTGATTCGCTAATGATTAGACTGTGAAGGAAGTGCTGTCGACTTTTCCACTAGACCTAAACATACTAGTTTTGCTTGACCAACATGCGGATATTTGAGGAGTGACACTGGTGAATTCACAAGACATTTGCAATAAGACTATTCTTAGAGTGACAACCATATGTTTTCTCGGGATGTCTCATGGTGAAGTGCATACCTATTATAATTTCAGCTGAATACTTTGAAGCAGTAATAAAGTCACTTATTCAGGCTCCTTGAGGGAAGCAATGAGGATTAACAGGGCTATTCAGGATTACTTTTCACACTTTAGTCTCTTCTAACACCCAAATACTAGGGCTTCTTATGAGAAATGTGTATTATGTAGACTTTGAGGGAATCTAGCATTGTTTAATAAAAACAGAAAATACATTTTCTTAACAAAGTAATTTTAAATAAGAAAAATAAGAAGAGCCTTGAAGTTCTCATTGGCAATCTCTCCTAAAGAGGTAGACAGGTTACAGATTCTGTTTTGTGTTAGATGGGTCAATCTAGAGAAATTCTTAGAAATTGATGCAAAGTTGTCTCCATTCATTTAAGTACATTGTTTTGGTTGCATAACAAAACTTGAACTGGAATAGGGATGAAGCTAACTGGATCTTCAGTTACCCTAATAACTAGCAGCATTTCTTGGTTTTATTGAACCTAGCACTCACACAATTTAGCAGGCTTTCATAATCAAATAATACAAAATTATAACTGAGAAATTCCTAGGAATTCTCCCAAGGTCATAGTAGGAGTCTGCAAGTGATCAATTTTGAAAATTAGATTTCATTACTTATAGCCTTAGAGTTGCTTCTATTGCACAGACATGAAAGAAGACAAAGACATGCCTTCCATTCAAACAAACAAACAAACAAACAAAAAGTCCAACAGGTCACAGGGAACTGTCTGCTATCCAGGTCAGATCTGCATACATAGAAGAAATGTTACAAGCCCTTATTGGCAGTTCTTCACCATTTACTTTATATGTGGTTTAATTACTCCTTTAAAGACCATTTAATTCAATGTTCATCAGAAGCAGTACCACTATTGCCATCGTCTATGCATGCACCCACCCCAGATTCATAACTTCAGTAACGCTGGAAAGCTGATGTTTTAGATTGAACACATCAAATTATGCCGGGAATGATGACAGCTGCTGCCAGGTTGATATTAGTTCATAAGTCAGTTCTGGCAGTGGGATGATAATGAAGTTTTTCAACACTATATTCACTTAATGAAGACAAATCTTGCAGAGTGATGGTATTCTCTGCCACCACTGGGACAATCACAGGAGGTTATTGCAGTGGCCTGCTTGAATCTGTATGTCAAGGTCACAAGTGTCCTCCATCTTACTAGTTAAGATCTGTCATCTGCTTCCCAGAGGAGCCAGATGATCATTTTCCTAGAAGAATGAGCTTTAACCTAGAAAATTGAAAAGGAATTTACCATTTTCTTACTAAAGGTGACCCCTAAGAAAAGAAAAGATATCTACTACACAGGCTTAAAAACCATTGTGAGTGGGGTATAAGGAAGAATTGTAGAATCACTAGTAATAATAACAAAGTTAAGGTTATCCTTTCAGTATACATGGATATCAGATATTGTGAAATTAAAAAGGAAAAATCCAAAGTTGTGTCCATCCAATCAAACTTGCTAGTATCACATTTTAGCCAGGATCAGGGTGGAAAAGAAAGAAAAGGGAGAATATTGTTGGTGTTTAGATACTCTAAGTTTTTATTTTTATTTTTTATTTTCCATTCTCAAATTCTTGCATACCTATGAGCTTCACCAACTAGTAAGGCTCCTGCGGAGTATGTCTGCATTCATTTTGTAAGGGTTTTGTTGGAAAGTCTGGCTACTTGGATTAGCCACCAATGTATTTAATGATACTTGCCATATGTGGATGTAATCATCATGGTGTATCTAGAAAATCCTATGTTGGGATTGACAGTACCTGGGAAGAGTCCAATTCTAGATTACATCAAATCTGTGTATACCACATGCAGCTCATGTAATAGAAGTTGTCATTTAGTGCCTCAATATCTGTGCAATTCACCCAGCTAAGATAACAGCACTTTCATATTCTGAAACCATTCTATAGAACCCATAATACCAGTGGTAGAGAGTTGAAAATATATCTATAAATTGTAAGATTTATATTATAGATTTATATGGTACTATGTCTAACTCACCTTGAGCTATATAATCATATATATGGCAAAAGGCAAAGTTCTACAATTGTCATTAGATCCTGCTCATATGTCCAGTAATTTTTTTCTGGATATCCAAGAATTTTGTTACTTTTGTAACCATACTGGTTTTATGCATTGACATTTGCATCATCATGACATGATGAGTGTGCAATCTTGAATGTATTCCAGATGCTATTTTCTATGCTGTAGTCCAGTATATATATACATATATACACTCTCTATATATGTGATATCAGTTCTAGTTTGTAATTTGATTACTGTACTTTCTTTCCTAAGGCATGAGCCATATGATAGTCCTTTTAACAATCCTATTTTGGATCACTTCAAGACTGATCACACTAGGCTATGGGCAATAGCTCATAAATAATATATAAATTAATTAATCTGGATGGCATGCTATAGCCAGAACTCAGCCTATTACATAGAAATAATCAATACAAAACACAAACAGTGCTGTACTATTATTTTGATGGAGTGTTAAAGCACTGTGTTTAATTTCTATTGAACAAGAAAAAAGGTACATTATTTTTCTTTTTTCAGATAGCAACTCTTGTAAGTAAGAACCTCTTTCCATTAGAATGCCTTTAAGTTTAAATGAAGAATTTAGCAGGGCCATAATATGGGTGAATCTATACATAGTATGGAGGCTAAAGTATCAGGAGGCAGACTTGTCTCATTGGTTGCAATGTTGTTTTTTTAATTTTTTAATAGGCTTTTCCAGGGTTTATCCAACCTAAGTGATTTTGCTTTGAAGAAGCATGCACTCTACATTCTTTTGTTAGATCCACGTTTTCATTTGTATTATTGTCCTGCTAAAAGAACATTTTTATAGTGCTGTTCTGCTGCAGATGAATTAGCTCTGTTATGTATACAATACATTTATTTCATCTTTGTTTTTTAAATTTTGGTTTATTTTAAAATCAAGAGTTTTATATGTATATTCATAGGTTATGCTGTTTATAGTGTATTCTATTTCTTAGAAACATATGTTTATATTTTTCATTGAATTTGGAGAATTTTTAGTCATTATAACTTCACATATTTTTTTTCTGACTTCTTCCTGATTCCAATCCTGTTCTCATCTCCTGGGAATCCAGCTGCATGAATATAAAAGCACTTTACATTTTTCCACAGGAAAGTTTCCTCACATAAAGGGAAAAGATATTTGAGGGATGTAGGGTAATAGAGATATGAAGAGAAAGTTAATTGAAAACTAACTCAATGACTGATAGTATTAAGGTTTTTTCTGATTATGATATTTTTAAAGAGGTTTTATTTCTTTAAAGATAAATGTAAAATATGTATAGATGTAATAAGTAGATCTTGATTTTACTTTAAAATATTCTTCAGTGCAGGCATTGGTTGGGAATATAAAGGAAGTAAGATTCACTATGGTTTTGGCTATGGTTTGACAGCCATTAAAGCTGTTGTGTGGATTTATTATTCTACTCTGTATATTTGTGCATGTTTGATGTTTTCCTTAATGAAATAAAAAAGAATAAAGCCATGAAAAATTAACATGCTATTGTATTAGCCATGAATGTATTAATGCTTGAATAATAACTACAAAAATAAAGTCAAAAATAAAATCAGAATTTAAGAGTTGGAGATATGTGACATAATGGGAGGGGGAGACAAAACTTGAGGGAGGGAGTTTGCAAAAATTCTGTTACTTAACTGGCTGAAAACACCTGATTTTTATATTTTCTGTCTTTATGACACTTTTTTATTTTATTTTATTTTATTTATGATAGTCACAGAGAGAGAGAGAGAGAGACGCAGAGACAGAGGCAGAGGGAGAAGCAGGCTCCATGCACCGGGAGCCCGACGTGGGATTCGATCCCGGGTCTCCAGGATCGCGCCCTGGGCCAAAGGCAGGCGCCAAACCGCTTCGCCACCCAGGGATCCCTATGACACTTTTTTTAAACTACTTTTTTTCAACTCTTCCATTGAAACTTTTGTCATAATTTTACTTTATTAACCCTAAACACACTAATTCTCATTAATCTTCTGCATACCAGTTATTCTGGATGTGTGGATAATTATTCTAAAAATTGTAGATTTTAGACAGTCAAGCCTAAAGTTTTATACATTGCTTCTTCCATATCTTCTTTTCCACACCTATATTCCAATTAACTATATTATCTGTATACACCTATATTATCTAATTTACTATATTAACTCCTAGTAATGACAAGCTTTGTGGCATTAGCACTATTTTAGTTTTCTTAACATTTGCATTTTAATATGGGCAAAATTTAGTTAATTTGTGATATAGCAGGAAAGTATTAGCTTACTGTCTTCTGTGTGGTTTGCTCAACATTTAGTATAATTTATTGCACACATTCTTGATTTTCATTTGAATTGAAATAACTTCGACTATTCTAAATTAAAATCTGATATACACTAAGACCTAGAACTGGGAATTTTTATTCTGTCTACTGGTTTGTCTATAGTATATAAAGCAATATTACTTTTTTTAAAACAATGAGGCTTATATGATTTCTGCAATACTGTAAAATAACCTACTTCTCACTATTCTTTTGAGTATTTTCAAAATACTTTTGGGTGTTTATCCTCCTGCATAAACCATCAGAAAATTTTATACAATTACAATTCTCTTTATAAATAAATGGAATAGACAGGAGAAAAATACAAGATTCTAGAGAAATGTGAAGGTATCTCTAATATAATTCAGACTGCAATCTGTTTTTTTAGTTTGTTTTTGCAAAACCAATACCTAGAAGACAGTAAAGGAAATCATAAGACTTTTTGTGGGAAATAGACTGCTTCTCAAGTCTAAAATCCTACAAACAAATTTGGAGGATGGGAATGGTAGAAACATTCTTTTCCCCTAAATTGCCTGTCCTATATAAAGTCAGATTTGAGAGGGTGTTTAAGGTGTGGGATATAGTGTCTTGGTGAGAGCACCAATGCAACAGAGTGGGGGAAAATGGTGGATATCTTCTTTGTGAAGATGATAGAGAAATCTGTGTCTAACTGTGAATAACCAGAAAAGAAATGTAATCATAAATTACATAAGAAATTATATTAGAGCTTTCTAAAATAACAAAGGGAAAAAACTGAATAGCTATTTCAACAAGTGAAAATGATGAAGAATGGAAACAATGACTAAAATGGTTTAAAAATATAACATTAGAAAAAAAAGTGTAATTTTTAAATTACCAATCCTCATATCAGTCATGTGTTGAAATAGTTCTTAAAATATAGGGGCTGCAAAATTGTCCAAAAATAAAAAAAAATTATATGTATTTAACAAAATATACACATAAAATAGTCACTTAAAAAGTGTTTTAGGAGCACCTGGGTGGCTCAGTCGGTTAAGGATTTGCCTTCAACTCAAGCGTGATCCTTGGGTCCTAGGACGGATCCTCCAGAGCCCCATGTCAGGCTCCCTGATCAGTGAGGAATCTGTTTGTCCCTCTTCCTCTGGCCCTACCTCCTGCTCATGCTCTTGCTTTCTTTCTCTTTCTCTCAAACGAATACATAATATATTTTTTAAAAAGTGTTTTAAATAATAATTTGCGAAAATTGATGCCAGATAAATGAAAAAAGGGATAGTGGCAGTGATAATATTAGAATATGGATTATGACTTAACCCTGACATTGAATTGAAAAGTATGTTGTTTAAGGCAGTTTCAATTTATAATAATGTTTTTATTTTTTTTAATAATCTGTTTTTATGACAAAAATTTGATGTCAACTTTTTTCAAAAGCAGAAAAGATGAAACATTTATGATTGCAAGTTAATTGAATTTCTAAAAATATGAAATGTTTAATATAAAACTTTTAAAATTAAAGAGATGAATAATAGTCATTAATCTCCTAAGAATTACATGTTCAAATATATGTATGCATGTGTATTTATATATATGTGTTCATATTAGTATATGAAGTTAAAAATGGACTAAGTACTCAGTCACAAATACTATAATCTTTATCATAGGTAATTCATGATTTCCTAGGGGAAAAAATGAGTTACATAACTTGAGTGCTATCAAATGGAAACTAGAAGATCCTAATTAAAACAGACTGAGAGCTGATTATAAATGTACATGTAAAAATTTACCAGGACCAGATGGCTCACAGGTGACAGCCATGTAACTTTGAAAGTACTTATAAAACCAAAGCCATTTAAATTATTCCAAGACTAATAGATGAAATTAGTGAGACTTCTTAAAAACAGTACAACATACTAAAACCTTATGTGTAATAAAAATCAAACTAAGAATCAAATTCTGCTATGAATACTGATGCAAAGTTCTAAATAAAATAAAATCTTTGTTAAAAAATTCAGTGATAAAAATGTAGTCTAAGCAAGAATTTTTAGTATTGATGTTTTACCATTAAAAATTATCAAAACAACCTATCATATTAAAATTTAAGAGAATGGATCATATGCATCTATTGATAGATGCAAAAAAAGGCATGTAATAAAACCTACCATTTAAGGATAAATAAAACTCTAAGTAAAGTTAGGGTATTATAGAGGATAATAGCATCTAAGACAATCTACTAATGGGGAAAATAAAAGCAATTATCTAATTTATCAAATTATAAAAGTGATATCATCTGGAAACAAAAATGATATGGATAGGAGTTATGGCAAGAAATCTAGAAATCTGAAGATAAAAAAATGAAAATAACCAAAATACCTTAGCATGTAGTAAATGATCCCCTTAGGCATCTGTCTGGCATGTGTATGTGTCTATACATATGCTATAAATATGTAACTAAAATCTTTCTGGATTTTTAAGAGTCTGTTTTAAGAGGGACAGCATTTGGTCTTCATGTTATAAGTAACCTGAAAGACAACCAGGTAAGGCCATTTATTCAACGTACTTTCAGAGTGATCTTGTGAATGACTTACTGTTCTGGATATAGGGATTACAATGATGATATCATGGAGCTCTTGTGTAGGAAAGAATTCAAGCATGTGAGAATAGATTAAGTGCTACCACACAAGAATACCAGTGACACCAAGTGTAGGGCCCTTTCACACCCAAATTTACTCATTGAAGGAAAAAGAATATTGAGCAAATAGGGTCAGATTTACGGAATGTAATTAGTAGGTGCATTTCCAAACCTGGAAGTTACTGTTTTTAGACCTCCCTATTTTGCACAAGTGGTAGGTTTGGCTTTTCAGGAAGTGCTGAAGGGGTATGTGTCATTTCGTCTGACTTTACCCCAATTTTGTTGAGTGTTTTTTCTGTCAGACACAATGCTGAAAGTTACTGGTTAAAATGGAAGATTAATTACTCTCAATTTTTTTCCCTCTTAGTAATATAGTTTTCTACCAGAAAACAAACAAATAAGTAAGCAAAACATTGATGACACAAGCATTACTAATGATAAGAATAAAGACAATGGATATAGTATGGTGATAGATTTTTCTACCATGGGGAAATTTAAGCTGAGAAATAAAAGGTATTATGTAGCCAAGGTAGTTGAGCATGCTTAAAGGGATACATCAAGGAAGAGAGAGCACATGCTCTTGGGCAGGAAAGTGTTGTTCTTGATAAACTGAGAGACCAAGACATATTGACTATAGTAATTAAGAGAAAGAGGAAAAGATGAGGTAGGGGAGATAGGAAGGATCTTAACTTATGCATGGCCTAACAGGCCTTTCACAAAAGGGCTTAAGGATTCAAGTTTTCAAATTTAACACAATAAAAAATTAGATAGATTTATTAATTATATTTATAGGTATTTATTTTATTTCTGGTGAACTTTTGACCATGTTAGACTTTCCAATTGTATGAGATTTCTTCATTTAAGTTAATAGAACAAACTGACCTAAAATTAAAATGTGTGGGTTTTATTTTTTTTTTTTTTGAGATGCCTTTGAGTTATTCAGTAAGAAATTGATTATACTAGGTCAAGGTCATGAATATAACCTTATATAAAAGTGTAAAAATTAATTATACTATAAAATTTGATTTTTTTCCACCACTGGCTTTTAGCAATCCAGATACAGTAGAGCTAAGATAGAGAGTTGAGATGTGATTTATTCACATGGTTGATATAGAAAAATATTGTGGGGAATATGCTAAAACTGGCAAAATATTAGATGAGATAATGGACCACATAAACATATAAACTAGAGTGAGAAGTCAGTGAGGAAAAAAATACAAGTTGCTGTGAGATGATATATAGATATAGTGAATACAAATAAGGGGAAAGGGATTCCTGGGTGACTCAGTGGTTGAGCATCTTCCTTTGGCTCAGGTGGTGATTCTGGGGTCCTGGGATCAAGTCCTGCATTGGGTTCACCATGGAAAGTCTGCTTCTCTCTCTGCCTGTGCCTCTGCCTCTCAATGTGTGTCTCTCATGAATAAATAAATAAAAATCTTTAAAAATAAGGGGAAAGATGGAACATGGGAGTATGTGCTGCAAACATGGGATATTCAATTTATAGTCAGCTTTTGAGCAGTCCAAATGGTGAGAAAATCTATCATAGGCCATGAGAGTGCATTGATAAAAAAAATAAAGATGGATTTTACCCAAGACGGGAGTACAGAGAATATTAAGATTGCAGTGTCTCCAACAATATCCTGAGGATTTGTGATAAGAAGAAAAACACTCATCCTAGTTATAGATAGCATAGAATAATAGTCTAAACCACAGAATCTACATCCAGACAGCCTGGACTGTAAATCTTGACTTCAGAACATACTAGATTGGTACCCTTGGGAAAGTTACTTAACCCATTATGTGCCTTAATTTTTCTATTTGTAAAATAGAGATAACAATAGTATGTACTGCATACAGTTGCTCTGAGAATTATGGGCTAATGTAAGGCACCTACAAGAGTTCCCAGAGTACAAGAAACAATGTAGAGTGTTAGATAGATATATTTAAAAAAAAAAAAAAAAAAAAAAGCTTCAGTAAAAGAGTTTGGGAAGAGTGATTGGTCTGGCTGCACCACAGTGAATATGAGACCAGGTGTGCAATCTCTGAGTAGACTAGGAAATATAGAGACATATAGCACTGCAAGAAGCACCTGGATTTCTATTAAGAAGAATGGGAGAGAGCTAAAGAGAAAGAGCATGAAGAGGACAGAAAAGAAAATACAGTGTTATAAAGCCAAGGGAGAAGAGCTTTTCAAGGAGGTGGGCTTTGCTTTTCATTTCAGCTTTGCTGTGAGAAATCATAGAAGCAGCTGTTCCAAAACTTACTTGTCCCCTTTGTGGTTAGAAGCTGCTCTAAGATTTGATGCTGAGTGCTAAGGTTTTCAAGCTGAGGTGCTTCAGTGAGGTATTTACTCCATTAGCTGCATTGTTAAATCTAAAACAAAGTTGTGTTTGAGAATATGCTACTCTGAAATACAAGCTGTTATAATGTAAGTGAGCGTGTGTGTGTTTTATCAGCTACACTAGCTTCTCTGCTGACCCTCATCAAATAATACTGGACTTTCTTTTGTTACCTAGGCAATAGATGAAACTAGAAGTAACATCCAGATGGAATTCTAGTATTTTTAAAAATGTAGTGACTTTGTTCGAAGGCAAAAAATAAAACAGAAAACCAATTTTTGGCAATAGACTAGTGTGAGAATGAGGGAGACATGGAATTTAAAAAATAGATTTAGAGCTGTATCTTATGATATGAAATGATATCTAGGGGGTCTGTGCACTAGCAAGGTATAACAGAAGAGAAAACCATGGATAATTGAGGTATAGGTTTGGGAAATTTTTAGAAATTAACGCATTGGCAATACTAAGCTGAGTCACAAGAACCATTCCTATTTATTAGGAGAGGCCTATTAGTCTGTTAATGGCACTGTGCAGTAATGAGATCATTACTGTTGCACACAGAAGGCAATTTCAAGATGAATGGAACATTCTACTTTATCTAGTTCTACTTAAAATGTTGACTAAGATGAGATGGAAGAGTATCTATTGAAGTTTATAATACAGTAGAAACATCCTTGATATTAAATATTGATCTTCCTCAGTTTTTCAAAATGTGTTCATCTATAATTTTGAGACCATTGCTCATTTTAAGTCCTAGTATTTTCAAATGTGAAGGAACCACCTAAGGGTGAGGATCACTGAATATTGGGGATGAGTCCAGAGCTATCATTTATTCCTACCTGCTTAGATTCATTCAAGAATGAATATTAGTTCAGTCTAACTGACTAAACATATAGTTATTAGGGTTTTAGAGGCAGAAAGCATATAGGGAGAAGCTGAATTATTTTTTCTTCTAACTTGATTTAGTCATATCTTTCAAGTTTTACAGCAACTATTTCCTTTTCTCTCGGATGATAAACTTTGATTTTTTCTGTTCCATTTAAAATACAAATTAAACAAACAGTTTGTGCCATTCCACCATAGGAATAGACTGAGAATGACGTGTCTGAAATATGCAGGAGTATTTAATAGAGATCAATCAACTCAAACTCTTAAAAAATCTTCTATAGTACCTTTCAGCAATAAGATTTGTAAGAACTAATAAGTGTTACATAGATGAGCCTTGAAAATACTATGCTAAGTGCAGGAAGCCAGTCACAAAAATACCATGTACAGTAAGATTACATTTATATGAAATGTCTAGGATAGACTAATCCACAGATTCATGAAGGCCAGTGACTGAGATGAGGGGGAATTAGGAGAAACTGTTGATGGGTATGGTGTTTCCTTTTGCAATGAATGAAAATATCTTCAAATGGAAATGTTTGCACAAGTCTATGAAGATACTTAAAAAACTGATTTGTGTACTTTAAAAGGATGAATTTTATAGAAAGTGAACTATATATCAAGCTGTCATTAAAAATTAAAACCCCTAACCAAGATTGACCTTATTAATATCATATTTATATATTCATAACAAGTGTCCAAAATAACTTTGTGTTTGATTTTCTCTATTTTAAAAATATGTGCTGTCAGAGAAAAACTGCTCTGGATGGAGTAAATAGGCAAGGAGGCCTTTATTGAAGACATTTCAATAAGGAAGAGAATTTGAACTCAACTCTACTAGAACAAAAAGCAGGAGAGATTTTAAGGACTAGTGTGAGCTAGTCAAACTGTTAGAGGACGTTAGGGAGAAAAAGGCAGTGTGATGAGATCATGTGTGTTTGTACCAGTCATACTTAACTTTGTTGTTCTGTAAGTAAAGTTTATTTATTCTCTTGCTGCTTTTTTTTATTGTAAGTTTCAAAGTGTTATCACTTTTTTTTTCAAACTTTTATGCTTGATCTTAGTCAAAAGGCCGAGAAGTGATTTCTTTTCAAATTTTTGTTTGAATTCTGGTTAGTTAACATAGAGTTTAATATTCCTTTCAGGAATAGAATTTAGTGATTCATCCCTTAAATATAACACCCAGTGCTCAACACAGCAAATGCCCTCTTTAGTACCCATCACCCATTTAGCCCACTCCCCACCCGCCTCCCCTGCAGAAACCCTCAGTTTGTTCTCTATCATTAACAGCCTCTTATGGGTTGCTTCCCTCTCTTTTTTCCCCTAGCCCCAATAGTCTTCTGTTTCAATCCTTAGATTCCACATATGAGTGAAGTCATATGGTACTTTTCTCTGACTGACTTGTTTTACTTAGTATATTACACTCAAACTCCATCCATGTCATGGCAAATAGCAAGATTCCATTCTTTTTGAGAGCTGAGTTATATTCCATTGTGCATATGCACTACCTCTTCTGTATCCATTCATCAGTTTATGGACATTTGGGCTCTTTCCATAATTGGGCTCTTGTTGACAATGCTTCTATAAACATGGAATCAGTATTTTTGTATCCTTTGGGTAAAAACCTAGTAATGCAATTGCTAGGTCATAAAATAGTTCTGTTTTTTAACATTTTGAGGGATCTCCACACTGTTTTCCAGAGTAGCTGCACCAGTTTGCAGTCTCACCAACAGTGCAAGAAGATTCCTCTTTCTCTGCATTCTCACAAACACCTGTTGTTTCCTGTGGTGTTAATTTTAGTCATTTTGACAGGTGTGTAGTGGTATCTTATCATGGTTTTTATTTATATTTCCCTGATGATGAGTGATATTGAGCATTTTTTCATGTGTCTGTTAGCTGTCTGGATGTCTTCTCTGGAAAAATGTTTGTTCATGTCTTCTGCCCATTTCTTAACTGGATTATTTGTTTTTTGGGGGTGTTGAGTTTGATATGTTCTTTATGGATTTTGGATACTAACCCTTATCAGATATGTTATTTGCAAATATCTTCTCCCATTTTTGTAGGTTGCCTTTGAGTTTTGTTGATTGTTCCCTTTGTTGTGCAGAAGGCTTTTTTCTTGAGGAAGTCTCAATAGATTATTTTTGCTTGTTTCCCTTGTCTCCAGAGTTCTGTGTAGTAAGAAGTTGGTAGAGCTGAGGTCAAGAATTTGCTGTCTATGTTCTCCTCTAGGATTTTGATGGTTTCCTGTCTCAAATTTAGGTCTTTCATCCATTTTGAATTTATTTTAAGGTATGGTTTAAAAAAGTAGTCTAATTCCATTCTTTTGTGTGTTGCTGTCCAGTTTTCCCAACACAATTTGTTGAAGATACTCTTTTCCAAAGGATATTCTTTCTTGATTTGTTGAAGATTAGTTGACCATATAGTTGTGGGTCCATGTCTTGGTTTTCTATTCTGTTCTATTGATCTATGTCTTTGTTTTTGCGCCAGTACCATATTGTCTTGGTCATTACAGCTTTGTAATATAACCTGAAGTCTGGAATTGTGATGCTTCCAGCTTTGCTTTTCCTTTTCAAGATTGCTTTGGCTGTCAGAGTCTTTTGTAGTTCCATACAAATTATAAGATTGTTTTTTCTAGCCTGTAAAAAATGCTGGTGATATTTTGATAAGGATTTCATTAAATGTGTAGATCGCTTTCGGTGGTATAGACATACTAACAATATTTGTTCTTCTAATCCACGAGTATGGAATATTTTTCCATTTCTCTGTGTCATCTTCAATTTCTTTCATAAGTTTTCTATGGTTTTCAGAGTACAGATCTTTTAAACTCATTGGTTAGGTTTATTCCTTGGTATCTTACAGTTCTTTGGTGCAATTGTAAATGGGACGGATTCCTTGATTTCTCTTTCAGCTGCTTCATTATCTTGCTGTATGGAAATGTAATAGATTTTTGTATGTTGATTTGTATCCTACAACCTTACTGAATTCATGTATCAGTTTAGCAATTTTTTTGTGGAATCTTTGGGTTTTGTACATACTGTATCTTGTGGTTTGTGAAAAGTGAAAGTTTGACTTCTTCCTTGCTTACTGGATGCCTTTTATTTCTTTTTGTTGTCTGATTGCTAGGGTGAGGACTTCCAGTACTATGTTAAATAACAATGATGAGAATGGATATCCCTGTCCTCTTCTTGACCATAGAGAAAGCTCTCAGCTGTGAGATTTCCATATGTGGCTTTTATGATGTTGAGGTATGTTCCCTCTATCCATACCTTGTTGAGGGTTTTCACCTAGAATGGGTGCTGTATTTTGTCAAATGCTTTTTCTGCATCTGTTGAGACGATCATATGGTTCTTATCATTTCTTTTATTAATGCGATATAACACATTGATTGATTTGCAAATGCTAAACCACTCTTTCAACCAAGGATAAATTCTACTTGATTGTGGTGAATAATTATTTTAATGTACTTTTGGGTTTGATCTGCTAGGATTTTGTTGAGAATTTTTGCATTCATGTTCATCAAGGATATTGGCCTGTAATTCTCCTTTTCAGTGGGGTTTTTGTCTGGGCTTTAATCAAGGTAATGCTGGCCTCATAGATTAAATTTGGAAGTTTTCTTTTCATTTGTATTTTTTGGAACAGTTTTAAAAGAATAAGTATTAACTCTTCTTTAAATTTTTGGTAGAATTCCCTTGGGAAGCTATCTGGCCCTGGACCTTTGTTTGTTGGGAGATTTTGGAGTACTGGTTCAAATGTCTTTGCTGGTTCTGAGTCTGTTCAAATTTTCTATTTCTTTCTGTTTCCATTTTGGTAATTTATATGTTTCTAGGAATTCCATTTCTTTCAGATTGCTCAATGTGTTGGCATACAATTTTTCATAATATTCTCTTATAATTGTTTATATTTCTGTCTTGTTGGTTGTGAACTCTCCCCTTTCCTTCATTATTTTATTTTCTTGGGTCTTTTTTCTTTTTGATAGGTATAGCTAGGTGTTTATTAATTTTATTAATTCTTTCAAAGCACCAGCTCTTAATTTTGTTTACCTGCTCCACTGATTTTTGTTTGTTTGTTTCTATATAATTTGTTTCTACTCTAATCTTTATTATTTCCCTCTGGTGGCTTTATTTGCTGTTTATTTGCTTATTTGCTGTTCCTTTTCTAGCTCCTTTAGGTGTAAGGTTAGATTGTGTATTGAGACTTTTGTTGCTTCTTGAGGTAGGTCTGTATTGCTGTGTACTTCTCTCTTATGACCAATTTTGCTGCATCCCAAAGGTTCTGGACTGACATGTTTTCATTTTCATTTGCTTCTATGTATTTTTTTTCTTTCTTTAATTTCCTGGTTGACCCATTTATTCTTTAGTAAGATGTTCTTTAACCTCCATGTGTTTGTAGTCTTACCTAATTTTTTCTTGCGGTTTGACCTCAAGTTTCGTAGCCTTGTGGTATGAAAATATGGATGGTATGATCTTAATCTTTTTGTACTGATCAAGGCCTGATTTGTGACCCCAATATGTGATCTATTCTGGAGAATGTTCCACATGTATTTGAAAAGAGTGTGTATTCTGCTGCTTTACGATGATATGTTCTGAATGTATCTGTTAAGTACATCTGGTCCAGTGTGTCATTCAAAGCCATTGTTTCTTTATTGATTTTCTGCTTAGATGATCTGTCCATAGCTTTAAGTGGGGTGTTAAAATCCCCTCCTATTATCATATTATTACCAATAAATTCTATAATGCTTGTTATTAGTTGTTTTATATGTTCAGGTGTTCCCAAGTTGGGGGCATAAATATTCACAATTGTTAGATCTTCTTGTTGGCAGACTCCTTTATTATGATGTAGTGTCCTTCTTCATCTCTTATTACAGTATTTGGTTTAAAAATCTAGTTTTTTGATATAAGTATGGGTACTCTGGATTTCTTTTGATATTTATTAGCAGGGCAAATATTGTTCTGCCCCCTCACTTTCAATCTATAGGTGTATTTGGAGCTAAAATGAGTTTCTTGAAGGCAGCATATAATGCGTCTTGTTTTTTTTTTTATCCACTCTGATACCAATATGTCTTTTGATTGGAGCATTCAGTCCATTTACAGTCAGAGTGATTATAGATAAAATTTAGTGCCATTTATTACCTGTAAAGTTGCTGTTTCTGGAGATTTTTTTCTGTTCCTTTCTAGTCTTTTTTTTTAAGATTTATTTATTTATTGATGAGAAATACAGAGGAGAGGCAGAGACATAGACAGGGGGAGAAGCAGGATCCCTCTGGGAAGTCTGATGCAGGACTCAATCCCAGGACCCCCAGGATCATTACCTGAGTCAAAGGCAGATGCTGAACCACTGAGCCACCCTGATGCCCCCTTTCTAGTCTTTGTTGCTTTTGGTCTTTCTTTCCCACTGAAAGGGTCCTTTTGAATATTTCTTTCAGGGCTGGTTTAGTGTTCACAAACTCTCTAAGTTTTTGTTTGTCTGGGAAACTCTTTATCTCTCCTTCCATAGTGAATGGAAGTCTTGCTGGATAAATTGAATTTAAATTGAATTCTTGGCTGCATATTTTTTCCTTTCATCATGTTGAACATATTATCCAACTTTCTTCTGGCTTGCCATGTATCTGTGGAGAGATCTGCTGCCTATCTCATATGTCTTCCCTTGTAGGTTAGAGATTTCTTTTTCTTTGCTATTTTCAGGGTTCTATCCTTATCTCTCTATTTTACAGTTACTAAGATATATCTTGGTGTTGGCCAGCTTTTGTTGATTTTGATGGGAGTTCTCTGTGTCTTTTGGATTTGAATGTCTGTTTCTTTCCCCAGATTAGGGAATTTTTCAGCTCTAATTTCCTCAAACAAACCTCTGCCCCCTTTTCATTCTCTTCTTTTTCATCATCTTATGGGTATCCTATGATATGAATGTGATGCTTTATGGGGTTACTGAGTTCCCTAAGTCTACATTCTTGATCCAATATTTGTCTTTCCCTCTTCTTTTCAGCTTTATTATTTTCTATAATTTTACCTTCTATATCACATATTCGTTCTTGTGCTTCTTCGTCTTTGTGGTCATTACCTGCATGTGTTTTGCATCTCATCTATAGCCCAACTAATTTTTAGGTCTTTTACCTTTGTGGTCAGAGTCTCTCTGGTTTCTTCTAAACTTTTCTCAAGCCCAGCTAGTATATTTATGATTGTTGCTTTAAATTCTGGTTCAGTCATATTACTTACATCTATTTTGATTAGCTCCCTGGTTGTGACCTCTTCTTGTTCTTTCTTTTTGGGATTAATTCCTCCACCTTTGCATTTTGTCTAGGTATCTGAATTTGAGTGTTAGGAAAGTGTGTGTCTTGTCCTGTTCCTACTAGAGCTAAAGCTTTGCAGCACTATGATCAGAATACCTGGTCCATGCAGGGGGTTCATCCTTATCTGGGGACAGGGCCCTGCTGCTCTTCTAGCTATCAAACACACTTGACCTATTAAAAAAAGGCACCAGAAGAGCCCAAGTGGGTGGGACTTGGTGGAAGTGTCTAACCTCCATTGTGGGTACTGTGCCATTCACTAAAATTCAGCTGATGGGAGGGATGAAAAATTATGTTGGCCTGCTCTCATCCCCAAAAAGGGGAGTTCATACCCACCATAATTCAGGGAGCCCTCACATAAGAGCAAACAATCTTCCCTCTTGTGTCCCAGGATGCTTGACAGATTCCTGCCTTTACCATGTCTGTGCCAGAATGATGTATGCACCCAGGAGCAGCATAGTGTCCCTGTGTTTTACCTCAGGCAAGTGGCTGGGTTTCAAAACTTCACATTTTATGGAGCTGGCATGGCATGGCCCCCTTCTAATCCTCTGGGGAGGGTCTTGCCATGCTGTGGCTGGTATCAGTTTGTCCCAGAAAAACAGTTGCACAACTGTACATGGGCTTGGATTTTATGGTAAAATGTAGCAAAAAGCTCTGGCTGCTTTTAAGATTACCTATTTAGAGCTGTGATGCCATGTTATTCCATGCTTCTTATGCTTGGGCATTAGTGCATTTTGGGGGGTCTATAGAGATAGAGATTCTATTTAGAAAAAAAGGCATTTAGCTTAGCATTGTCTTATAGCTCACTGGTACTCTGTTCTTTTTTGATATTGTTATTCTTACATATTTTGTATTATTTCTTTCTGTATTTTATTTCGTATAATCTTATTGTGATTTCTTTATGTTCACTAAACTGTTATGCATGTGTTGAGACCTTTCCTTCTGCCTTACTATTATTAATTTCCAGTTTGATTACATTACAAGCAGATAAACATACTGTATATGATTCCATTTCTTAAAAATGTCAAGGTTTGTTTTATGAATCAGGATAGGGTCTATTTTCATATATGTTCCATGGTAACTTGAAAAGTGTATTCTGCTATTGTTGGGTGGAGTGTTCTATAAATATCAGTACCTATTGATTGATGGTTTTGATGAGTTATAATATACTTTGCTGATTTCTATCTAGTTGTTCTGGCAGTTTCTGACAGATGGGTGCTGAAGTCTGCACATAATTGTGGATTTCTCCCATGAAAGCTATCAGTTTTGGGAAGCCTGGGTGACTCAGCAGTTAAGCGTCTGCCTTCAGCTCAGGGCATGATCCTGGAGTTCCAGGATTGAGTCCCACATCAGCCTCCCTGCATGGAGCCTACTTCTCCCTCTGCCTATGTCTCTGCCTCTCTCTCTGTGTTTCTCATGAATAAATATATAAAATCTTTTTTAAATAAGGTATCAGTTTTGATTCACGTATTTTGTTCGGTGCATAAAGTTTCGAGTTTGTTTTCTCTTTTTTGGCTATTGATCTATTTATTGTGATTCATTTTCCATTCTTTCTCTGGGATTTTTTTTTTTTTTGGTCTGCAATTGGCTTTATCTGATATTAATATATCCACACCCTTGTTTATTTTGATCATATTTTACACAAAATTTTATGATTTGATAATATTTATACATTTTTCAATCTTTTAATTTCAATCTATTTACATATGAAATTGATTTATTATGGATATTATATTGTTGGGTCATTTTTAAAATCAATTCTATGTATCTCTGTCTTTATCTTTTGTTTAAATCTTCAGTTCAAATTCTAGTCAGTAAAGATACAGTGTGTAATATTAGTTTCAGGTGTAGAAGTCAGTGATTCATCACTTACCTACAATACCCAGTGCTCATCTCAACAAGTTCCCTCCTTAATACCCATGACCCGTCCCCCCAATTACCTGCCTTCCAGCAACTCTGCCTTTAAACTGGTGCTCATATTTCAGTTGATGGTTGTGAATGAGATATTTTGAAGTCTAATTTTTTTTAATTGGAAGTTTTGTTGTGTTGTGTTATGTTTCCTAGGCTAATGTCTTTGAAATTCAGTACCAATTTACTAGTATAGACTTTAATTCTTTATGTTTGGTTCTTATCTATAAAAATTTTTAACTTAAATAAATATATTTGTTAAGTACCTTAAAAATGGTATTTTATCTATCTTTCAGTGTTTTATGCAGGACTAGAGTATTACCAATCTTTGTGTCATTTTAACTACATTACAACAACAGTGATAAAGACAATTTAATTTGGAAAAAGAACAAGTATCTTTCCATTAGAATCAAATCAAATATATTTTTTATAAACATGGAATGCTAGTTTCCTTTTCTTTTTTGTTTTTTTTTAATATTTTATTTATTTATTTATTTATTTATTTATTTATTTATTTATTTATTTATGAGAGAGGCAGAGAGGCAGAGACAGGCAGAAGGAGAAACAGGCTCCATGCAGGAACTCGATCCAGGGTTCACAGGATCATGCTCTGGGCTGAAGGCGGCGCCAAACCGCTGAGCCACCCAGGCTGCCCTCCTTTTCTTTTATATCAATTTATCATCATCATCATCATCATCATCATCATCTTTGGGTATAATTTCTCTTAATGTTAAAAATAAGCAAATTAAAACAAAACTTGTTTTGAATCCACGTTGCCTTCCAGAACATCTCTTTCTTCTGTTATCTTCAGAGCCAAAAATTGTGTGTGTGTGTATGTATAGCATTTACATATATTCTATATTGTGTCTTACCTTGTACTAGGTATTACTTTGTCTTTGTTAAAGTAGTCTCTTATTAACTTCTGAATAACTAATAATTTTAATTACTAATAATTCTGAGTCACCAATAATCCCAGCTTGGTAGACATCTCTTCTCAATATCCTTCTGAAGTACCTCTTATTCTAATTGACCTGCATTTTTTTCAAAGTGTAACATGCATTTTGTTCTATTATTATACCTCTCCCTAAATTAGGAAAGTTGAAATTTCATTTTCAAATATTTAGATTTTCTTTATCAACTCCTAAATATAAATCCTCATTTTCAAATTATATCTAAATTGACATATCCAAATAGGAACTCTGTTTCTTCCCTCAATTTGCATCCCCCAAGTTACTAACCAATCTCCATCACATTACATAGCCAGGTCACACACAGATTTTAAATTCTTTTTAATTCAGAAATATAAAAATTATTCTTGATTACTGATTTCATTCACTCTCCTCTTACATTCAATACAGCAGTATTACATATTGATTATTCATCGAAAAAATATTGATAATCCAACATCTTTTCATATGTTTATCTCCATCCCCTTAGGTCTGGTAATTATATATGTATTACTGGAATTTTAGGTTCATCTTTCCTGATATCTCTGCTTTTCTGTTGTCCTATCTCCAAAAGTATTCTTCCTATAGCATCAAAAATGCCCTTAAAATGGCATTGACTTCTGAAAATACTTATTAATTTTCTTGCACTTAGGAAAATAAATCTATACTCATTCTTAATTATCAATATATGCATCAGGTTTTGGGGTAAGCAAAATAAGTGAAGATGGTCAAAAGGTACAAACTTCAGTTATATATAAGTCTGAGAATGTAATATACATACAGCATGGTGACTACAGTTAATAATACTGTATTGTATATTTGAAAGTTTCCAAAAGAATAGATCACTCCAGGAAAAAGAAATATAATTATGAATGTTGGCTAGACATTACGGTGATCATTTCACCATGTGTATATATATGAAATAATTATGTTCTACATCTGAAACCAGTATATTATATTTCAATTATATCTCAGTAAAACCCCCAAAGCCACTGCTCTCCAATTTTATAATACTACTGAGTTCATACTTAGAAAAATCTGTAATGATCAGGGCAAAAGTTCAAGGTGTACTTATCATACAGAATTTACTATAAAACTACATTTTCTATGATCCTAAATAGATAAGACTATGTATGTAAATATCAAGTGCTGGGGGATGATTGTGCTTTCTCTATGACTAAATGGACTAAGAATAATTTACATAGATGTCAGATTGTGTATTCACAAACCAAGAAAGCACAGGTTGGAGTGTCTGCTTAAATTGGAATTTCTAATACATTTTGAGGCTGTGCCAAAGAGGTCTGGGGAGCAGTTTTATAGCATTTGTAGAGTGCATTACACTGGTTGTTGTTTGTTTCTGATGCTAGTGCAAAAACTACAGTAAAATGTATATACATATCAGACACTTGTACAGATGTTAATTTTAATAATCAAATAGATATACTCCCTATCTAATGTAATTTTCAATAAAGAATGAAATACATGTACCAAAAATACTGTTTTCTCTTATTTAGCAATATTTATTGTAAAATTCACAATTGATTTAATGACAGAGAAAATAAAATACTATCTTAATTGCATTTCGCTTATTTTGTTGTTTTTAATCAAAATTATCAAAAAAAACACAAAATTATCATATCCTCAAAATTGTCCTCAAAATTATGTATCATTCTTTTTTAAGTATCACAATTATATTTGATTTGAAGAGTTCTTAGCTTTCTTTATTACTTCATTTCCAAAGTCAAATAGGATCCATATGGAAATAATTTTATGCCTTTTATAATTCAATTCATAATTTTAATCACCTTAGAGTCTTTAGATTGACAATATTGAAGTCTGTCATTCTTCTTAAATTATTATGCATTTAAAATATTGTTATTGCTCTTCCCTAAATAATGAATTTATATTTAAACAAAGGCATTTAACAAACAGAATTTCTGACATATTGAAGATCTCTTGGTACCCAAAATATATTATTTCCCAATGTGTAAAGGATGCACACACAATGTTTAAGTATTTTTCACTTTATGCTATTCTCAATTAAATTTTCTTACATGACAATCCCCCTCCTATTGTAGTGCCAATTATTCTAAGAGAACATTGAGAAGATAATTTTTAAACTACTGAGCAGGGGCAGCCCTGGTGGTGCAGCGGTTTAGCGCCACCTGCAGCCTGGGATGTGATCCTGGAGACCTGGGATCAAGTCCCATGTCGGGCTCCCTGCATGGAGCCTGCTTCTCCCTCAGCCTGTGTCTCTGCCTCTCTCTCTCTGAATAAACAAATATTAAAAAAATAATAATAATAAACTGCTGAGCTGAATTTAGGACCCAAAATTAAATTGAAATTCCATTTTATGCTATATCAGAAAACCAAAATATAAGAAGATGAGATTTCCATGTATCAGTCGACTGAGTGTTCTTTGGTAGTCAACTCTGTCTTAACATACTCCTCCTCTGGGAAATAGTTGTTTTTCACAATTATCATTAAGTGCATTACACTTCAAAACTTTGAATTATGAAACAAGTCTAAATTATTATCAAGGACCTATTATAATTAAAATGTGACCAGTGTTGCTAAAGATGGATACAAGCAGCTATAGAAATGCATATTCAATACATTCAAATAAAATGATCTAAAGTCCATGTTGTCTACTCAATAGCATTAGAACTCAGAACCTTACAAAATTAAAGTTACAATTAAATAGAATTTTACTCTAGTTCCTTAACATGAAGTGAAACAATTATAAAACTAGTTAGAGGTTAGTATTATATTTCTTAACAAATGATACAAGTTAACACAAATAGCACATTCAAACATGTATACTCATAATGTACTCAAATAAATTATGTGTTGTAATTATGAGCCTATATCTAAAGTGTTTCTTATAAAAATAGAGATGTTTCTTTTGTTCTTTCTCACTATTATTATACTTGCTATGAATTATTTTGCATTTAGTAAGTTCCAAGTTCTATATGCATGTTCTTCATTCTAAAAAGAAAGGGTTGGTCAGCCCCGGTGGCTCAGCGGCTCAGCGGTTTAACTCCTGCCTTCGGCCCAGGGCGTTATCCTGGAGTCCCAGGATCTAGTACTGCTTCAGGCTCCCTGCATAGATCCAGCTTCTCCCTCTGCCTGTGTCTCTGCCCCTCTCTCTGTCTCATGAATAAATAAATAAAGTCTTTAAAAAAATAAAAATAAAGGGTGATCACAGGCTCATTTAACAGAAGGTGAATTAAGGATTAAAGTGGTTAAGTTCCTTCCTCAAAGGCACACTGCTAGAAATTGATCTGCTTAAGTTCAAGCACATCTCTGTTATCTATTTTCAAGTCAATATAGTTTTAATGATATGTCTGCAAGTTTGGCCCTGCACAACCCTTCTATGTGTATGATTAATATAGCAAAATATAAAAAATTTGGATTATTGATATATTTGTCAGTATTGTTAACTTATATAATATATTCCTGGACAATATGTTTTTTTATAAAGATGAAACAAAATATTATTTACCAAATGTTTGAAATTTACCCCCCAAAATGTGAATGGATTTAATGTAACTTAATACATTAATATTATGTAGAAAGACATGCTAAATTTATTTGGACCTCAACTCTACCACACAAAGCTAAAGGATAATTTTTTTTAACCTTATATTGAGCCATTATGAACTATCTAGCTACAAAAATATAAATTGAAATATTATCTGAGATAATTTACATATTTAAGAAACATATTAAATGCGTGACTGTTATCGTTCCTCAGTCAGATCTGTATGATAAATCTAGTAGATACAGATTATCTAATTTAATTTCTGATACATCAAAACTTCTCAAAGCATGCTACAGTAATATCCCCTTCCTCTGAAGCGTTATATTTCATACCAAATACTTCTCACAAAACATAATAACCTATATGAAAATTATTTATCTTGTATCTTAACATCATTTACAAAAACTGTTACTATTGTTTTTATAAAGTGTTTATGAAGTGAGGTTCATACATAATACACGTAATTCCACTATAGATAGATAGATAATGATAGATGATAGATGATAGATAGATAGATAGATAGATAGATAGATAGATAGATATAGATATAGATATGATTGGATGGCATGGAAAGATTTTATCAATAATTTAACTTAAATTGTGTCAGTATAAATGCACAATAAAGTGTAGATATTGATTCAAATCACAAGAATGGGCCATCCTGATTAATATGCTCATGGTAATTAATAAGACATTAGTAGTTATTGAAAATCTCTTATGACAAATAGTTTCAATGTTTTTTCCAATATTTTAACATATATTATTATAAACATAATATCTTTCCATTTTATATATTGCACAGTTTACTTATTAAACAATTTTGAAACGTTCTTTAAAGAAAATAGAAAATGAATTAAGCCTTACATAAAATTAAACTGGACTACTTTCTTACACCATACACAAAAATAAATTCAAGTGGATGAAAGACCTAAATATGAGACCTGAAACCCTAAAAATTGTAGAGAAGAACACAGGCCATAATCTCTTTGACATGGGCCATAGCAACTTCTTTCTAGACAGGTCTCCTGAGGCAAGAGAAACAAAAGCAAAAATAAATTATTGGGACTCCATCAAAATAAAAAGCTTCTGCACAACTATGGAGACAATCAACAAAACTAAACAGCAGCCTATAGAATGAGAGAAGACATTTGCAAATAAATATCTGATAACTGGTTAGTATTCGAAATCTATTAAGAATTTGTCAAACTCAACACCCAAATTACAAATAATCCAGTTAAGAAATGGGCAGAAGGAATGAATAGACATTTTTCCAAAGAAAACATCCAGATGTCTAAAAGACACATGAAAGGAAGTTCATCATTCATCATAAGGGAAATACAAATCAAAACTACAGGGAAATATCACCTAACACCTGTCAGAATGGCTAAAATTAACAACACAGGAAACAACAACTGTTGGCAAGAATTCAGAGAGAGGGGAACCCTTTTGCACTCCTGATGGGAATACAAACTGGTATAGCCACTTTGGAAAAAGTATGGAGGTTCCTCAAAAAGTTAAAAGCAGGGGCACTTGGATGGCTCAATTGGTTAAGCATCTGCCTTCAGCTCAGGTCATGATCTCAAGACTCTGGGATCAAGCACTGCATTTGACTCCCTGCTCAGCAGAGAGCCTGCTTCTCCCTCTCCCTCTGCTGCTCCTCTGCTTGTGCTCCACCACCCACCACCCCATCAAATAAATAAAATCTTTTTTAAAAAGTTAAAAAAGAACTACTCTATGACCCAGCAATTGCATTACTGGGTATTTACCCCAAAATACACAAAAATGTTAATTCAAAGGCATACTCCAGTGTTTATGGTGGCATTATAAACAATAGCCAAATTATGGAAAGGGCCCAAATGTCCATCAATGATGAACAGATAAAGAAGAGGTGATATATACATACATACAATACACATACACCTACATGGACATGTACACATGCATACAATAGAATATAAGATTTAATAAGAAAAGAATGAAAACTTGCCATTTGCAATGATGTGGGTGTCGCTAGAGAGTATTATGCTACGTGAAATAAGTCAGAGAAAGAAAATACTATATTATTTCATTCATATGTGAAATTTAAGAAACATACTAACAAAGGGGGAAAAAGGAGAGAGAGGCAAGCAAAGGAATAGATTCTTAACTATAGAGAACAAACTGATGGATAACAGAGGGGAGGTAGGTGTGGGGATGGGTTAAATAGGTGATGGGGGTTAAGGAGTATGCTTTTCTTGATGAGCAGAGGGTGTTGATTCAATTCCACACCTGAAACTAATATTACAGTTTATATTAACTAACTGGAATTAAAATAATAACCAGCATCCCCCAAAACGCAAACATTTTTCAAGTAGTACTTGAAGATAATTAACTAGTTAAGCTAAATATGACTTTCGAAGTATATTATTTCTTTTCCTAACATCATTAGAAATATTTATTTTACTAAAATAATTATTTGTACACTTTTGAATATGTACAATCTGTAATCATAATTTTCATATTCATATACATATATTTCATGATGTAAAACTTCAGGATGGGAGTATATTTCTGTTTTAGTTTCTCAGGGACTGAGTCATTTGTGTGTCCTTAAATGAATACAAGCTATTTTCTATTTTCTTCAATTATTGCTTGCTACTACTTAACCAATTAGAAAACAGTGAATCCAGGTGGTAATCAACCCAGTAGGAAATTACTTTCACAGTATAATTTCACTAGATGTTATGTGGTAATTACCACTGTAACATCAGCACTAATGGCAGGGATAATTTACTTTTCCTATTGGCCCTAAGTCAGGATGACCCCTTATAATACTTTCTTGTGTATGGAGAACGCTATTTTCATGATTTGACATTTATGCCAAATATAAGAAGTAAGCAGTTTAAAGTAGAAGGCAATTTAATTTCTACAAAATCACTGAGACTGGAATTACACTGACTTAGAGTCATTGATTGATAAACATAGCTTGGAAAGTACATGTTTTTTGAACAGGGATTTAACCTTCAATTTACAAAGCATGTAATTATAAATATACATTTTAATCTCAGATAGAAGGGACTAGAGTTACTGATAGACTATAGGTCTGTTATTTTAAATTCTAGCGACCATTTACAGCTTATAAGAAAGAAGAAATGTATCAACATTTCTTACTAAATCTGTTATATGACTCCAAGCCAATTTTTGAAGGAAATGTTTTTTAAAGATTTATTTATTTATTTATTTATTTATTTATTTATTTAAGAGAGAGAGCACTTAGAGGGGAGGGACAGAGTGAGAGAGAAACTTTTCTGATCCATCTGGATACTTTCCACCATTTGTGTTATATATCTATACCTTTGGAGCTGATTGGATGATTTACTCTATTTTTGCTATTTTTTTTAGCCTGTGTCTTAATGTCCTTCCTCAGAGTTGCTAAGATCACTTTTCCATGTTTCACTAGTTGTTTCACCCACCTTCATCTCCAGTTAGCTTATATTTGTTCCATGTTAAGTCTTGTCTGATTATGTGTTCACTGTTTTTCCCAGTACTAATTAATATTGTCTGTACAATCATATATCTAAGCCAGGCTTTTCAAATGTTGACAATATTGACATTTTGGGTTTAATAATTCTTTTGGGGGTGCATGAAGGTGGGAACTACTGTCCCATGCATTATATTTAGCAGCATCCTCTATCTCTACCCACTAGAAGGCATTAGTATTTCCAAACCACTGTGGCAAACAAAAATGTTTCCAGATGTTACTAAATGTCACAGAGGTGGGAGGCATCACCTCTAGTTGAGAACCTTAATTTATATGGTGATGTTCCTATCTTGAAGCTCTTCTAGATTCTCAATATTCACTCTATATAATATTTTTTAACTACTAGAATGCTTTAAAAAATAAGTCTGAAAATTCTGGTGTTACTTTATATATGTTTAAATTGTAGTATCCACCTAAAATATCTTAGTTAAAAGTTAAGTTAAAATAAATAACTCTATTTATGTAATAGGCAGTCATCATGTGCCAAATACTTGAGGCATTTGTGTAAGATTTACTATGTCTCATCCATCATACTAGTCCAGATGCCACAGAGAAAAATAACACATATTAAACTAGAAGCATCTAATGAAATAGAGCAACTGAGTGGTACTGATTACAATTTCATGCAAAAAAATAATTTTAAGGTGATTAAGGGTATTTCTGTGATTTAGAAGATAAAAATGAGTTTCTTTTTTCCATTTTTGTTATTTCAGCAGATTAGGTTCACAAAATGACCACTCTGATCATCACAGATAAAATGTATGATATAGTATTTTAAAATATCCTTTAAAATTCAGTGGTGATTTTGCAGAAAAGTAAAGAAGTCACAGATATCAAAAGGAAATTGAAACCATGAGTCATCGGCAATAGCAGAGCAACCAGCACCAGGTTCTGCCCTGAGGATTTTTGTTCAGTGTTTGAGAACTGGAGCTGCTTCTGACAATTGCACTAGCATCTAGCTTATGTGATAAAGCTATGGCCTAATCATAGGGATGGGATAGGAGATTAACACATAAAGCTGTGAATCTAATGCCTACAAACAATCTAATGAGGATAAGAAATAAACTGATACATGCTGGTTTCAAATTTAGAACCCTTGTGAAAGGAAACAAGATATATTAATCACAGAAGTTAACAATCCACCACAACAAAATTCAGAAGACTAATGTCTCCTCTCATTCCATTTATTGCCTGTTTCAGTTACTCAAGATCTAAACAAAAAGTTTTTGTATCAGGCCAGCAATAACAGCAACCTTGCTAACACTTCTTGACACAGCAGAAAAGGCAATGCTGTGGTGATGCCTTGACACTTAGTAATGGGACCACAGTTGGATCTAATTTGGCTCCATGGTTAAAAGGACCCACCCTAAGATACCTTTAAGAAAACAAACTCAAATTTAATGATATCAGTGTTTTATTTTCCTTTAGTATTAGTGAGTTAAAGTCTGTGCATGGGTCCATTGGCTTAGGAGGAAGTAAACCTTCATGGGAAAAATATGACCTGTTGAGTTGTGGACTTTTATATTTCCCAACCCTTAAATCCTTTAAAATCTTCCCAGTGACGCTCCTAGCTTACTTCCTTGTCACATGTATTGTGAAACCTGTGTTACTTAAATGACTCAGCTAAATCTTGAAGGTTGGTGGGTTGGCTATTTATTTATTTATTTGTTTGTTTATTTATTTATTAACACTGTCTTTTTGGTACACTCACTGGGTCTTGTAGAACTGAGGAGATTCACATTTAATTCTGATTATGAAAATACTTTTGTCTTTTTTGCACTTGGCACTTTAGACAGGGTCTGAATATGAGCAGAGAATGTTTTCTTTTTCTTTTTAAGTTGAAATTATAACCACTGGAAACGTATACCCATACTTTTTGAATATAAAGGGAGAACAATAACCAGACACCCAGGGGAGGAGACCACCTTAGATCTAGGGAAGTATGGGAGAGAGATAGGTTTAACAATCCTTGTTGACCAGGGGTTACAAACCTCTAGCTATAAATGAGTACGTTTGGGGATCTAATGTATAGCTTGGTGGCAATAATTAACAATACTATATAATATCCCTGAAAGTTATTAAGAGAGTAGATCTTACATGTTATCATCATATATGCAAAAAAAGGAAATTTTAGGAGGAGGTGGAAGTGTTAACTTCATTGTAGTAATCAGTTTTCAAAATATACATGTGTGAAATCATGTTTGTTATATCAATAACATTTTTATAAAGCTAAGAAAAACAAAACAAAAAAAATTGCTTTTTAGAATTGACTTTGGAGTATTCCTCCAAAAGGAAAGCAACCCAATGTGGCTATCCCAATCTTCCCTATATGTTGTTTGTAGATCACTACCAAGTCTGGCATTTTGATCATGAGACAGCAAGAAGTGACTGCACCTCCTTCCTCCTGCTGCTGCTGTTCCCACCAGTATCAGACTTTATTCTTGAGAGCAAATGAATGCATCCAGGCTGGTAGTGTTGACAGGACAGATTGGACTGAGTGTCCTCCAATAGCCCTTCCCCAAACAAGAAAAGAATCAAATCCTTTGAATCACATCAAGAAATAATGAATTTAATGGTAACTACCATCACTTATAACAATACCTTTGTGGGGATTAAAAGAATTTGTGGAATTTGTAAAAATTCTTCTTTATTGGAATTATTTCCTAAAATATGATTTTATACCATGTAATAAGTGTTAAAGCACCAAAAACTCTTAAGTTTTTTTAATATTATTTTTCTGGTGTGAAGTGTAGAGAAAGCCACATTTAAACATAAGAGATGATATATTCTTGCATCTTCCTACCCCCTTTCCTTTTGAGCTGTTGGTTATAAAATTATACAATATTATCACAATATCAGTGTTTAAAAGTGTACAGTATCTTTATTCTCCTTGGTAGCCATTATTTTAATAGTTGATAAATTATAATTATAAATTTTTAAAAGTATTTATTTATTCCTGAGAGACACAGAGAGAGGGACAGAGACATAGGCAGAGGGAGAAGCAGGCTCCTTGCAGGGAGCCTGATGTGGGACTCAATCCTGGATTCCGGGATCACGTCCTGAGCTGAAGGCAGACACTCAATCACTGAGCCACCCAGGCATCCCTATAATTATAAATTTAAGTGGGTTAAGCATTTGCCACCTGTTTTCTATTTATTTTTCACAAATTTGTTGATTATATTTTATCACCAAGTTATCTTTTTAAAGAATGTCTTAGAGTTTATATATTTCTAGGTATTATTGACCATAGGATTACTCTGTCATTAATCAGGAATTAATGGCTTTTCAAAAACATGTGAGGATGGTCTTCTTTTGCTGGTGGGACTGCTCCTTAAAGTATGAACACATTTATGGATACAGCAAATGAAATGGAGATGCCAAAAAACCACTGGCAGGAAATTAAGAAGAAGACAGGAGGCTTAAGGTATAGGTAAGAATTTAGAGTGAATTGGTCCTGTAAGACTAGAAAACCAACCACCTGCCTATGTTCCCCAATAGAACCCTATGCACACTTCCTTAATTAATCAATAATGAATGTCATGATAAAGAAAAATTAATATGCTTAAGAGGCTCAACAGTGATTGTTCTGTGTGCTATGCAAGCATTAATAACCTCAAAGAAATATACAAATCTCTTTTCTATTTTTTCATTACCTAGTAAACATTTCATTAAGCAAATTTTGTACTAAGCACAAAATTTTGAGGTGAGTGATGCAAAAAAAGTGTAAAACACCTTGTGTACTATAAAGAAATTCATTGTCTTTCTTAAAAGAGACACACCTGTCTATTTTTTCATAACAATGCTTCAATAAGTACAAATAGTGAACTCATAAATATATGATTTATAGTCAAACTTTAATAAAATAATTATAACTATGTGTATAAAACCTGACGAACCATCAAATAACCTATACTTTTATGTTGTTATTCAAATTGTCATTATTATGAAGGCATCAGAGTGTAGGGGGAAACATAGACTTTTTTAGCCCCTAATTGATTGATTATTGATTGAAAGCCTAAAGTTTTCTGATTTTAGAACCCACAATCTCAAGCTTTAATATTCCTTAACTTATTCTGTGGAAGTGATGCTACAAGTAAGTGAAGGGGCAGCAGATACACGAGGATTATACCTGCTTTCCTGCATATATACATGGAATAAGAGTAGATGCTGTACAAACTAATAGCTTAATACATAATTGTTTAGTTAGAAATCATGTTGACCTGTATTTAATAAAAAGGATTATAAAATTTTTCCCTTTTAGTCTGGGTAATTGAGTATATTTTGCTCTTATTGGTAACCTTAGCAATACTTCAATTTTCAGGATGCCATTCTTTTTTTTTCCAACACCAAAAAGTGGTATTACACCTACTTACATGCTACTGTGATTCTTTGGAAAGAATGCTTTATTGGTGTTCTCTATGTAAAGAAAAGTGGTGTGACTTCTCATACTATGCAAATCTTTTAGGATGTTGAAATTTAGCATTCTTATATATAATTAAATTTAACAGATTCATACAATGACTTCAGTATGTAATTGAAGGTGTGAATTCATAGTTTGACATTTATATGATCAGTTGTTTTCATTTTTCACTCAACATATTTATTTTTTTCAATATTTCCACACTGGCTAAATGTATTCTTAAGCAGAGATAGAAGGGAAAAATGGAGTTTGAGTAAGAAAGAGTTTGAATCTTAACACTCATTTATATACTAGTTACATAGCCCTGAATAAGTTGTCAACATTCTCTAACATTCAATTGTAATAGTTGAAATATGGAAATGATAATAGTACATAACTCAATAGTCGTTGTGATAATTATATAAAATGTGTGTACATATTACTCAGCTATTAGAAATGACAAATACCCACCATTTGCTTCAACGTGGATGGAACTGGAGGGTATTATGCTGAGTGAAGTAAGCCAGTCGGAGAAGGACAAACATTATATGTTCTCATTCATGTGGGGAATATAAATAATAGTGAAAGGGAATATAAGGGAAGGGGGAAGAAATGTGTGGGAAATATCAGAAAGGGAGACAGAACGTAAAGACTGCTAACTCTGGGAAACGAACTAGGGGTGGTAGAAGGGGAGGAGGGCGGGGGGTGGGAGTGATTGGGTGACGGGCACTGGGGGTTATTCTGTATGTTGGTAAATTCAACACTAATAAAAAAAAAGGAAAAAAATCTGTCATCTAAATAAATAAATAAATAAATAAATAAATAAATAAATAAATAAATAAATAAAAATGTGTGTACAATGTTATAGCAGTATTGGCAGAAATGGTTGCAATGTGTATGGCATTTGTCAAGAATATAAAAGAAAAACATATGTTCCATTTGGAGAAGATGATAATACAGAATGCAGAGAAAATTTTTAAAAATCTCCAAATGTGAGTGAAATTTTTGCAAAGTATTTTTATTAATAAATTTTCAAAATGTTAGAAATAACTTTGTATTACATAAAAATCACACAATGTTTCCAAGCAACTTCACCTTGTGGAGTACATACCATGTCAATAGTAATATGTATAATTGAACATGCAGTTGTGTTTTATTTTTATCAGCTTTACATCTGTTATCTTCTACTGCCTCCATTTCTTTTATATTTAGTATGTATCTTGTCCTTTTATTTATTTCTCTATTGGGTTCTATTTGTTTTGCCATCCTTCTTTCACATGGCATTATGATATCTTTTACAAATGATTTTGAAACCACCTTTTACTTTCCAGAACCCATTTTATTCTGTGAACCTAACTTAAAAATATTTTCTGGTGTAGTTGCTATGGAGAACATTGAGGCAGTTCTTAAAAAAATAAAAATAGAGTTAACATATGATTCAGCAATTCCACTTGTGGGTACTCCCAAAAGAACTGAAAGCTGAGGCTTAAACAGGTTTTTGCACATTCATATTCATAGCAGCGTTGTTCAAAATAGCTCAAAGCTGGAACCAATGAAGTGTTCATTGATGGATAAATGGATAAACAAAATGTTATATACATACAATGGGATATTACTTTAAAAATATTAGTTTAAAAAAGAAAGGAAATTCTGACACATGCTACAACATGGATGAACCATGAGAACATTAAGGTAAGGGACATAAGCTAGTCACAAAAGGACAAATAGTATATGATTCCACTTATATGAGGTTCCTTGACTAGTTAAATTTAAGGAGACAGAGGGCAGATTGGTGGTTTCCCAGGACTGTGAGAGGAGGATAATGAATTATTGTTTAATGGGTACGGAGCTTCATTTGTGCAAGATGAAATAAATTCTGGAGATGGATAGTGGTGATGTTGGCACAACAATATGTATGCACTTTATGGCATTGAATTGAACACTTAAAATGGTTAAAATGACCTATTTTATTATGTATTTTACCATGATTACAAAGAGAATAGTATTTTTAAAAAATTTTAAAAAAGATTTTATTTATTTATTCATGAGAGACACAGGGGTGGGGGCAGAGACACAGGCAGAGGGATAAGCAGGCTCCATGAAGTGAGCCCAATGTGAGACTCGATCCCAGTACTCTGGGATCATGCCCTGAGCCAAAGGCAGATCCTCCACTGCTGATTGATCCAGGTGTCCCAATACTTTTTAAAATTAAAAAAAATATATATTATTTGACCATTATTTTCATTGCTCCAGTTGTTACTTTACTGGTTAAGGAAACTGATAATGACATAGACTCTATTTTGCATACTAATTTATTATAAGGGTACCAAAACCACAAAATAAAGCTAGACTTTTTATTTTTAACATTAAATTATACAGTGAGCATATAATTTCAAAATCTAAAATAAAATAGCATCTTCTTTCAAAAATAGTATTTTGTTTCAAGAATAGGGCAAGAAATATATAAATTGTAGATTCAAGATTCTATAAGGTGATGAAAAGTTTATAGAATTGCCTGGAAAATATATAAATACATTAGAGAATGTATACATGATAGTGTCTAGGAATCAGGAAGCTCACTTTCCTTCCTCATTGTGCAGTGCATGACAATGAAGTATGATTAGAATTAATCTTCCAAAACCATGGATGACTGCCAGTAATTTTCCATGTACATTGGGCATTTAGCTGTTTTGTATAAAGTTAATGAAAATAACATCAAAGAACAAATGATTTAACTAGAATGTCAACAACTGAGGGAGGCTTGAAGAGTATAAAGTGAATAAACTATGTAGATTATAATTCTGCCCAAGAGGGATAAAATAAATATTAAATTGCTATCTAGCTAGTTGCCAAATAGATTTCTCCCCTGCTATAATTTTATGAGTTGTATATTTTGTAAAGGAAATATTTACTTTTATTTATAGATTTTTATTAAAAACATATTTAGACATTGAATTGTCTTATTTACTTTTATTTATAGATTTTTATTAGAAACATATTTAGACATTGAATTGTCTTATTTTAAAATACAATAAAAGAGAAAATTTCTTACTATTTTGGGTTCCAGGACCCAATTCCAATTGTATATGTGTAAGGGGGAATTTACCTACACCAACAAGCAATGCTGGCACACCAGCTGGGTGGTCTACAATTCAGATCAATTCTGATACTATCCACTCAGAGTTTTAATCAGATTTCACAGGTTAAAGTCTCAGTCTCATAAGGTTCCCCACTATCCCACTTTAAAGCTAGTCATGAGCCCAAGATATTATCTATGCTTCTGACCAACTGGCTACAAATTGAAAGTTAGGACAATCCACTCTGATTCAGGATGTCAATTGAAAGTCCAGGCTATCACTTGTACTTCTAACCTACTGCCTATAAATTTAAGGTTCCCACTATTCTCCTATAGTGGCTCACATAACTCAGAGAAAGATTTTACTTTTTAGACTATTGATTTATCATAAAATGATAAATGGAATAGCCACATGGAAGACATGCAAGGTACATGGGAATGGGCACAGAGCTTCCACACTTTCTCCAGGCATGCCACTTTCCACAAATCTCCATGTGCTCACCAAATAGAAGTCTCTTTGAATCTTGTCTTTCTGGGGTTTTGTGGAGGCTTTATTACAAAGGAATTATTGATTAAGTCATTGGCCATTGATGATTGAACTCAATCTCAAGCCCTTATCCCCTCTCTGGAGGCTGAGGAAAAGAACTGCATATTCTAACCCATAATCATATGATTGGCTCCACTGGCAACCAGCTAGTCACCATCCTTAGGCTTCTCTAGAGTTACCTCATCAGAATAATAAAAGAAGGGCACGTGGGGAGCTCAATCAGTTAAGCCTCCAACTCTTGGTTTCAGTTCAGGTCATAATCTCAAGATTGTGAGATCAATCCCCACTTCAGGCTCCATGCTCAATGCAGATTCTGCTTGATATCCTCTCTCTCCCTCTCTCTCTGCCCCTCCTAAACCCCCTAAAATAAATAAATAAATATTTTTTAAAAAGACTATTAAAAGATACTTTTAAAACTCTCCACACTTAGGAAATTCCAAGGGTTTTTAGAGCTGTGAGCCAGGAATTACATAGGAAGACCAAATAGATATTATCTGAATGACCAAATATGTTTTTCTTATCAGTCATGGTGTCAAACTTACAATATTGTTGTTTTACAGTATGCAAAACTATAATTAATTGAGGACTACTCATCTAAGATTGATTTTCTTTGGGTGAAAATATAATATCAGTGAACATTTATTTTTTCATTTATTCTAAAAATCTTATTTCAGAGAATTGAGGATTAAAATGGAGCTTATAAATTGTCCCATTCCTTTTACTTATAATTTGATTTTAAATATAATACTTTGAAATGAGAACTTCATTAAACAAATGTTTACCTTATCTTAGTGAAGTGACAGTTTTGTTTAAATTTAATATTTCTGAAAGGTTTCAGCTAAAAGACACTGGGTATAGAAGTCTTCTATTTTTCTAAAGAGTAGTCACTCTACAGTAATAAACTTTACCACATTTCCCACCAATGCCCTTTGTGTGAACTCATTTTTAGAAGATGATAGACCTTCACCTTTCCTGTGGGATTGCTAATGCTATCAAGAAGAACAAAGAATTTTTACCCTCTAGATCTCCTGGGGCTACTGCTCTCTCCTTGTTTCATCAGAGGTGAGGACTTGTCAGTAGGCACATTTAATCATAGGCCATATCAGAATATCTTCTGAGTCCAAAGTGAACCTAAAATCTCACTCTAAGCTCTAAAATAGGTTACTGGACTTTACTGGTTGCTGAAGAATTGTGACATTCCTTCTTATTGTGGGAGTATTGAGCCATAATACGATACAGTTTTAAAATATAAGAGTATAAAAGAAAGGCTACTTTTTAAAAACTTAATATAAAAATAAATCAATTACCTAACAGTTAAGGCCATCTTATATTAATCATATAATATTTACATGCACTGTGTCATTTAATTATCATAATAGCCAATGAGGAAGATAAAAAAAAAATGAGACTTCATCAAGCTTAAAAGTTGTTTCCAACTTTTCAAAGAGAGTGAATAATCCAGAATTTAAGGCCAAGTCAGTTAAACTGGTCAATCATTAACTTTCTACTCTGCAGCATTGCCTTCTAATTCATAGATTTGGTAATAAATTTGAAAGTAATTCAGAAAGAAAATTAAATACAATTAATTAAACATCACTTTAAAACTTTAATTTTGATATGTTCAAAAGTAGTCATAAATAAGAAGTCTAATTGTTTCACCATGATTTTTTGTTACCTTGGATTTACCTTAATAAAAAGAGTGTGCCCTGAGGTTAATTTTGGTCCAAAATACTCTCAGATTATACCTAGTTGTACAATTTTTAAAGTCATTTAAAAGGATTCAAAGAAAGAAACTAGAATAGAATTCCACACATACACACAAGAAATCAAGAATTGTCGTGATGCCTGGGTGGCTCAATGGTTGAGCATCTGCCTTAGGCTCAGGGCATGATCCAGGGTCCTGGGATCAAGTCCCACATTTGGCTCCCACGGGGAGCCTACTTCACCCTCTGCCTCTCTCTCTGTGTCTCTCATGAATGAATAAATAAAAATCTTTTAAAAAATCAAGAATGGCTAATAATAAAACAAAAATTTTAAGACAAAAAATATAAGAAACAAAAAATGAGATTTTATACTAAGAAAATAATAAATTGATTTGAAATAAATTAGCTAAGAATGGATAAATATTTCTCTCCTTTGTGCCTAGCATTTTGTATAGAGGAATTATGTGTTCATTGTGAAATTCATGCCCTTATTTTTCCCTCTTGTTATAAATATTTTAAATAAAAACTGAACAAAAACTTTGTAAGTTCTGCACATCTTGATATTAACACACTTTGATCTCTTGATTTTTATTTCTTCTAGCCTGATTATGTGACAAATTGTTTATCTAGTTGTTGTTGCTTATAAATTATTATTCAAATATCTTCTATAAGATTGTTTATAAACTCTGTAGATTTTCTTTTCCCCCAGTTCATTGTGCGTATGTATGTGTATGTGTAATTTTTACAAACATCTTCCTCCTGGTTTGTTTAATTTTATTTTTTCATTTTCTATTCTATTTAAATCCCTAATTTGTTACAATGGTTTAAATGCTTAACTAATTTAAGTCCTAATTCAAGACTATCCAGAGCTAAGTAAAAGCCAGTCCATGATGATATGTGGTCTCATAATCTTTTTCCATTTACTTTTGCCCACATTCTTCAAGATTCCTTTGCATGTCTACATAATTTTGACTGTATTCTTTGATTTTCTTATCTTCCCTTTTTGTTGTTATTTTCAGTATTCCCTTACTTTTCCTATACATTTCTTTCCTTTACGGTACTTTGCAACTTATGCTGTGACTTTTTTTTTCTTATACTATATATTGTGAGTAACATCTAAATTCAAAAAGTGCAATAGCCACCTATTAGGTCCTTTGATTTCACAGGACACTTTGGCCACATTTTTACCAAACATATGGCCATTTTTAAAAATGGTAGCAGTTATTTAAGTCAATTTGTTAATTTCAGTTTGTTAATTTTCTTCATTTTACTTTTTTTTTTTAGCTCTCATACCTTTTTAGTGCCAATAATTATTTATATTCCAAAGAGAAGACAAGTGAATTCTTTAAAATATGCAGATGACTTCCAGGAATGAAAGTATGTTTGTGAGTCTCTCTGTCTTTTTGTCTCCATCTTTCTTTCTTTCTTTCTTTCTTTCTTTCTTTCTTTCTTTCTTTCTTTCTTTCTTTCTTTCTTTCTTTCTTTCTTTCTTTTTCTTCTTTCTTTTCTTTCTCTCTATGTATCTGTATCCATATCTATATCTAACCTACATCTGTATCTAACTATATGCAGGTTTGTGTGTGTGTGTGTGTGTGTGTGTGTGTGTGTGTATTTAGCCTTTAGTTTCCGGTAATAACAAATGTCAGCAGGAGTTTACACCTCACAGTTAACCCTCTGCCCTGTCAAATGGAAAATCCTCCAGTTTTCTCTTCTATCAGCTGCTCCTTGGTATTCCATGGGTCAGATTCATTCGTTATGATCTGTTTCTGTTGAAGTAATAGATATTTCATTTTTGTAAAGATGTCTACCTATTTTGGAAAATTCCCTACTCACTCAACATCATCTCATATTCTGTAATACATTTTTATTTCATTGAACTTGTCATATCTCTTCTTACTCTTATGTTCAGCACAAGAGCCCATCCTACTTTCCATTAAGATGGAATTGTGGTTTCATGTTCACCGCAGTTTCTCTAGATTCAAAAAGGAAGAGATAATAGAGTCTTAATGTCATTATTTTAAACAGAATTTTTTTGGGTGCTGTTCACAACAGAACAGCTCTCTCAGTGTGATCTATTGAAAATCCTCAGTGCAAGGGTTTTTTGAAATAAAAAAAAGAAAAAGAAAGGAAGAAAAGAAAAATAAGAAGACTTTTTAATAGAACTTAATTATACCTTGGAATCTCAATTTGACAGTTTCTTTCCATATTTATTTATTTTATTTATTTTTTAAAGATTTCTTTCTTTATTTATTCATGATAGACACAGAGCGAGAGAGAGAGAGAGAGAGAGAGAGAGGCAGAGACACAGGAGGAGGGAGAAGCAGGCTCCACGCAGGGAGCCCGATGTGGGACTCCATTCCGGGTCTCCAGGATCGCGCCCTGGGGCCAAAAGCAGGCGCTAAACCGCTGAGCCACCCAGGGATCCCCTTTTTCCACATTTCAATATTTAAAATATATTGAACACCTTCATATAAGAAGTACTCTGCGATATTACTACTATTAACTGTAGTAGGATACAGTTCAATTTCTTAAGTTGCTCACAATTTACTTAGATCATATATACATCTAATCACAATACATGTCAGAACAGGATAAGGTCTAAAATCATAACTGATTAAAATATAATGTGATTTGATAAAATAAAAAGATGACTGTTGAAAAGATCATATTTCTTTTCTGAGTTATGGAATTATGACAGCATACCATAAATATTCTTTTCAAGTTATCCTCATTAGGTCTTAAAATCTTTCACTTTAGATTTACAATGGTCTGGAAGAACTGCTGTTGTATCACTCTAAATACTGTAAGTTATTCATGAATCAGCATTTTTTATGTTAAACTGAAGTTGTGATGTTGTCTGAAATATGGCAATAATTAATCCCTTACAAGTCACAGGTCTTTCCCTCTAACCCTTTTAGTGTCATTTTGTTTGTGTCTCGGTCCCTTATTAATAAACCAGTATGTCATAGCTATGTTTTATGCAGGTAAAGGACCATGATCAATATTTGTTGACATTTTTGGCTTGTCATATAATCACTAAGTTATATTAATTTTAATGACTGAAAATTTAACACTCCATTTTGTGTTAATTATTTTTAAAGTATCTCTCAATCTGCTCTTCTTTACAATCTTCATGAGCAAATGTCTAGATGTGACTTTTGTTTATAGACTTACTCTTTCATATATTACTTCCAAAATATATTAAACAGTTTTCCCTGAGGACATATTATATTATATACAAAAATGTTGATGTTTTCTCTATTCAGCTAGTAAACATTTCTTTTTCTCACATAGCTTCATATTTCTAGTTAAAGTTCCATTTTTTTCCCCAGGCAGCATAGAAGATATAGTTTATGCTTTCTCAATTGCCCATCACCCACATCTAGAAATCACATACTTAATTTCCAAGATATTTTATACCACATATTTTATGTTAAGTAATACAAATGTGTTGTAAGTACATTATTCTAGAAAACAAAGACGATAAATTTAAGAAATTGTAATGCCAAAATTGAGGTAACTATAGAGAAAATAAATTTTATTTTAATAAATGTGGTTGCTGAAACCAGAGAGATAACTGAGATTAAATGAGTAAAGATGTGGAGATAGAAGGAAGCATTCTAGGCATATAACACATGCGGAGGTTGAGAACTGAATGAGAACATTAATTCAAAGATCAAAAAGAAACTTAAAGAGTGAAACATAAGTCAAAGAAGATGATTCTCACAAAATGAGCTTAGATAAGATAACCATGGCTATATTATGTGACACATATATTCATGATTTTGGACTCTACCTGAAGGATTTTAAGTTGGGGAGAGTAACATCTCAATATTCCTTTTAGGTACTGTGTAGATTATAAATTAATAATTTGCTTGGCCATAGTGTGGGCAAACAGAAGGATACTAGGAAATAAAAATTGTTTTTTCTTTTCTTTCTTTTTTTTAGGAAGAATATTTCTAAAAGCTGATAGATGAGTATAAATTTAGAACGTTGGAAATTTTGAGATAAATTCCCTAGTTTCTGGCATTGTCAACTTGAAGGAATTGCTACTTTTTGCTCCACTGAAAAAAAATTTTCATTTTACAAAAAAGGTCTTGGATTTTTTTTAGAACATTGGTATTTTGAGGAACAAATAAAATGCTCAAGCAGAGATTTACTAAATAAAAATATTTATTGATTAGCCATTGAAGGTTGGAGTTGGAGATACATAAAATATACAAAATAGTTCTCATGGAGGTTATATTAAAGTGAAGGGAACAAACAATAAAAAATGAAGAGTAGTAGGATATAAGTACTATAAAGAAAAATTAGATAAGAGACTCAAAGGAATAAAGGCTGAAGTAATAGCTGTTTTGGAAAAGGCATGCCAGAGAAGGCCTCTGAGCAGACAGCTCAGTGACAATCTGTGAGTGAGTGTAGGGGAGATGAGCATTCCAGGGATCAAAGCAAATGCCTTGACATGATGAGTTTGTGGATGGAAATAGCTGACTTCAGAATAAAGTTGATTTGAGAATTATTGGTTTATCTCTGATAAGCTGAGTCTTGGAATTAAATGATATGTTTCAAGTATTAAGCCTGGAAACTGAATTCTGACACATTTTCCTATTTAATATCATAATTAGTCTCAAAAAATGTTAAAGTTCTTCAAGATAAATATTATAGTCACTGCTTTATTTAAGATCCTGCAAAAAGGCAACTATGAGATACTCTGGAAAAAAAGAACAGCTTTTTAAAAAATTACGGACTAGGTTATTAAAGCACACTCTTTATAAGCTGGGCCATGTAAGTTTGGTGTTAATTGATTTTTTTTTTTTTTTTTTTTGCCATGATAGGACATGGTGCCCTGAGATGATCATGTGTTGGTTTAAGACATAGGTTCAGTCGAGATTCTAAACAGTTTTCAGGCATTAAGGTGGTGCTCCTATCCTCTGGCAAGGTGGTGGAGGCCATGTCTACATGTCCAAACGGTTCAGTTAATTTTAGATTTAAATTTCCTGAGCACATTCACTAGATATTGTCATTAAAAGTTTTATAGCCTCTATCTAGACATTAACTATTGAGGAAGAGGCTCCCTATACTGTCAGTTCAACATTTTCTGATGCCTGGTTTTCATATGGTTAGATTCTATTCCTGATCTTCATCACAGTGTGGATGTTTTATTGGTGCTGTAATTACTGTGTCCTTTATAATCAGTGCTTGTGTTTAGTTTCTAGCAATATCTGCTCTGAAACCCTAAGAAATCTAGGTCTCCTTCAAAACTACCATAAAACAGATTTCTCTTTTTTTTTTTTTTTTAAACAGATTTCTTTGATTTTCTAGTTCTCTTATTAAAGAACCTGTAAAAGTGGTTCATGATTCTACTACCATGTCAAAATCCAGGTGCAGGATTCAACTGTAGGGGCATGATACAGAAAGAATAATTGACCCCTACGCTCATGCTCACTTCCCTTTCAAAGTCTTTATCTCATCCTAAACAGTTGGGGGGGAGGTGTGCTTTCATTTTGATCCTGGTGGATTTTCTCAGGAAAAATTCAGGATATAACATGTATTTTTACTGTTTATTTTTTTTTGAGAGGAAGGACAGAGGGAGAAGGAGAGAGAGAAAATCTTAAGCAGACTCCATGCCTACTATGGAGCCTAAAGTGGGGCTTGATCTCACAACCTTGAGAATATGACCTGATCAAAATCAAGAGTCAGACACTTAATCAACTGAGCCATTCAGGCACCCCTATGCCCTACATTTAAAACATTTCTCCTTAAACATTGGTCCTTGAAATTTAATTTTATATTAACACAAAGAAGAATATTGTGAAATAATTAAATGATATTTTCTTTATCTCTTTTTTATCTTATTTCTCCCACTCTTTCTTCTGAACAAAGTTATTATAGATGTGAGACATGAGATTTCAGTTTTTCCTGGGGTAGTGTTGTCAGAAAAGACCAGCAAACAAATATAGGGCATATTTTAGCTTAAAAAGTCACCATCCAAAACAGAGATGGTTAAATATGCTTACAAAAAAGACACAATACAGTATTGTGTTTAGCATGGTTACAAAATAATATTCTCAAATTTTGGAGAACTAAATTAGTTTTCAGAGATAATAACAGTAAGATATGAACATGTAGGCATTAGTTCCTATTAATATTTAGCCTGAGTATGAGAGTCAGAGGCCCCTAAGGTGCCCTCCTACAGCCTATTACCTTAAGGGAAACAAAATATGCACCCTGATTCTAGGTAAGTCCCAAGTAATCAGCAGAAATTTAGCAAATTCTCCCTGGTTATCATGGTATCGCAACCTAGACCAATTGGGTTAAGTGTATTTTGAGGTGAGTTGTGAGGAAATTCTTATTCTCAAATTATACTTAAGTTCTGTCAAGCTCCAGGGTGTTATAGTAGTACATCCAGAAGTTTCTGTGGCCCCAACTGTAGTTAAAAATAATATAAAAGAAAATTAGAGAAGATGTGTTATTAAGCATGGTGGAGTTCCTTAAGATGGCAGTAGAGTGTGTGTGCCAAGGACAAAGAAAAGACTTGTTTTCGGAGGATCCACAACATTACAAAGCTAGGGGAGTGCTGAGTACCTTTCTATGGATAGTCCAATTGCCATTTTATTTAGAATCATACTTACCTATGCTGAAGTGCAGACAGGATGGATTCCATCTGAAGTTAGGGTATAGAATAGCACTGGGATGAAATAGGACTGAAACAGAATCTTCCCGCTTCAGTCACTATTACAATGGAATCTACATAATACATCATTGTCTTTGGATATAGAAATGCACCCTTTATCTCAATCACTTCTGAGACATTCCTAACATAGACTATATGTTGTATTCGGTCACAAAATCTAGAATAATTTTTAAAAATTAGAAATTTATGAGACCTAATAAATTCGTAAAATATTAAACAGTTAAGGAACACATAGCAAAACACAAAAATGCAATATCTAAGAAGTTATAAAAATAATTTTATAGGTAGAGATATATACACATATAGCTTATCATGTATATGTATATATACTTTCATATATGTATATCTATCTATCTAGTCACAATATCCAAAATGAATCATCACATAATATGTAGTCATAATTTTTATTAAAGATTATTTGGAAATAATTTTAACATTATGTATTGAAATCCATACTTTAAAAAATTTACTAGGAAATGACAAGAATTTTCTTTAATAATAACAAACATCAATAATGTTGATGGTACTGATGATGCCTATCAATTAATCAACAGAAAAGACTGAGAAACATAGTAGCAAAATTATTCTTTAGGAAAAGAAAATACCTTGGATATTATTGATTACCTATAAAACATCCAGTCTTTACGAAAATAGCAGATGCTTCAGCTATCTTTCTCTTCTTTAAAGAGCTCTGTACTTCAAAAAAATTGACTTCACAACCAATTTTGGAGGAGGGGGAATTAACAGGAAGCATTTCCAAATGGATATGTACCAATTTTGGCCAACAAAATGCTAAGAAAAGCCATAGGAAAGCATGCATTTTTTTTTTCCAGAATGTCACTGATTCTGTCATTGTCTGCTTACAATGACAATTGTCCTTGTCATTTTTCAGTTATGTAGGCAATAAAGGGATTACTAATAATGGGAGGATGCAAAGAACTTGATTTCTTGATGGAATCTTTGAGCGAGTGAATCAATCAGCTTGAATGTCACTAATTATCTAAAATTCTTAAGGGATACAGTACATTTTCCTTAGAATCTAAAAAATTTTGAATCATATATTTTCAGCCAAAAATATTCTAATTATCATTTAAAAAAGTTAATAAAACGAAGGTAAAATTAGAGAACAGAAAAGTTATGAATGTGCACAACAGCCAGAGATGTGTAATAAACAATACAAATAAACAACTGATTAAAATAACATGAAAAGGAGAAAGATATTATTTAAATGCCTAAAATTGAGATGAAGGGAAGAAACAAAATTAGATACGCTAAGAATAAAATAAAGTTACTCTTGAGTGGATAAATAGGATAAATAATTAAACCCACAAAAGACATCATGCCTTATGTTAAAGAACTACCCATCACAAAAGAACATGGTACATATTTTTTCAGCATAGTTGCCTTGAAAGTATCAAGTAATACAAAATGATGTTTTTTGAATTGTAGCAAGACATAAAAAATAAGTATTGTTTTCTGACCTTTTATTCAGAATACCATAGTGAACTTACTATTGTTTGAATCTTAAAAAATAATATCCGAGTTCATAAGAAAAAGTACCTTACAAAAGTGGCAAAAGAGAGCAAGAAGAAATAAATTCACTATTTTCCAAGATTGGTATGATATGAAAGAATCAGCTATGTTCAATATAAGAAATATTGGAAAAACACTAGTTACAAGTACTCAAGTAAACAAAATTGCATCTTGATTGACACAAGGATTGTTTTGTCTTGGTTTTATTTTGATATTTTGAAATAAGATACACTGATCTGCAGAATGATGAGATTTAATTTAGAAAGTTAAGAGCCAATTATTGGAGTTTTTAGGCAAAAAAAAAAAAAAAAGTCTAACATCCATGACATGGATCTTACCTATGACAAAATGAGCTCCACAATCAAAAAAAGGCAGACAATGACTGAAGGTCATGTTGATCTCTATCTGTGACATTTGCTTTATCTGCTCTATGTTCGTTTTTACTTAAAAAACAAAAACACTTTTACTTACTAAAAGAGGACTTCTCATGCTTAGGACCACAATTCCACCAAATCTGAGGATGATGCAAATTGTGCCCTGAATGGTGCAGGCAGCTTGACAATTATGAATTAAGCTGCCATACACATCCATGTGCAGGTTTTTGTGTGGACAGAAGATTTCAACTCCTTGGGTAATACCAGAGTGTGGTTGCTGGCTCAAATTGAAAGAGTATGTTTAGTTCTATAAGAAAATGTTAAACTCTCTTGCAAAGTGACTGGAACATTCTATGTTCTCACCAGCAATGAATGAGAGTTCTTGTGCTCTACATTCTCACCAGCATTTGGTGTTGTCAGTGTTCTGAATTTTGGCTATTCTAATAGGTGCATAGTATATGTCATTATTTTAATTTACACTTCCCTAATGATGTATGATCTTCATGTGCTTATTTACCATCTGTTTATGTTTTTTTTTTTTTTTGAGATGTCTGTTAAGGTCTTTGTTCCATTGTTTACATGGGTTGTTTATTTTCTTCTTGGTGAGTTTTAAGAGTTTTTTTTACATTTTGGATAACGGTCTTTTATCAGATGTGTCTTTTGCAAAAAATTTTCCTCCCATTTTTGTACTTTGACTTTTCATTCTGTTAATGGTGTGTTTTACAAAGCAGAAGGGTTTTTGTTTTGTTTTAATCAAATCCAGCTTTTCATTTCTTTCTTTCATGGATCATTTCGTTGGTGTTATATCACCATACCCAGAATCATCTAAGTTTTCTTCTATGTTATCTTCTAGAATTTTTATAGATTTACATTTTATACTTAGGTCTATTTTCCATTTTGACTTAATTTTTATATGTAAATATCTACTTTGTCCAGCATCATTTGTTGAAATATCTGCCTTTTCTGCATTGTATAGCCTTGATCCTTTATCAAACATCAGTTGACTATTTGGGTCTTTTTCCATATTTCTTATTCTGGTCCATTGTGTATTCTTTCACAACTATTTCTGCACACATGCCATGCTATCTCTGCAGCTTTATACTTAGTCTTGAAGTTGGGTAATATCAGTCCCCCAACTTTGTTCTTTAATTGATTTTGCCTTTGCCTTTAATTGATTTCGGAGTCTTTTGCCCCTTCACAAAAATGTTATAATTAGTTTGTTCATATCCACAAAATAACTTGCTGGAATTTTGATGAGATGAATCTATGTAATAATTTGGAAGGAAACGGCATCTTGACAGTAGGAAGCCTTGTTATCTATTTATTTTATTTTTTTTAAGATTTTATTTATTTGAGAGAGGACTAGAGAGAGAGAGAGAGCATGAGCAGGGGGAAGGGCAGAAAGAGAGGGAGAAGCAGAGTCCCCACTGAGCAGGAAGCCCAATGCAGGACTTCATTCTAGGACCCAGGGATCATGACCTGAACCCAAGGGAGATGCTTAACCTACTGAGCTACCCAGGTGCCCAAGTCTTGTTATCCATGAACATGGACTATATCTCCATCTATTTTCCTCTTTGATTTCATTCATCAGAGTTTTGTAGTCTTTTTATAATGTATCTTTTACATATTTTGTTAGATTTATAGCTAATTATTTTAATTGTTGAGTGCTAATGTTAATGGTATTTTTAAAAAATTCAAATTCCATTTGTTTATTCTAGTATATAGGAAGGGTGACTTCTGCTTATTTTGTGTATTAACCTTGTATCTTTGTATCCTTCAACTTTGTAATAATTGCTTATTAGTTACAGGAATTATTTTTTTTTAATTTAAATTCAATTTGCCAACATATAGTATAACACCCAGTGCTCATCCCATAAAATGTCCACCTCAGTGCCTGTCACCCAGCTACTTCATCCCCCCACCCATCTCCCCTTCCATAACCCTTTGTTTGCTTCTCCAAGTTAGGAGTCTCTCATGGTTTGTCTACCTCTCTAATTTTTCTCACTCAATTCCCCTCATAATCCCATTCACTATTTCTTATATTTCACATATGAGTGAAACCATATGATAATTGTCCTTCTCTGACTGACTCACTCAGCATAATATTCTCCAGTTCCATCCATGTCAAAGCAAATGTGGGTATTCATCCTTTCTGATGGCTGAATAATATTCCATTGTGTATATATATATATATATATATATATATATATGTATATATATAATACACATATATGCATATGCACATATATACCACCTCTTTTTTATCCATTCATCTGTTGAAGGACATCGTGACTCCTTCCACAGTTTGTCTATTGTGGACATTGCTTCTATGAACATTGGGGTACAGGTGTAGGAATTGTTGATTCTCTTGGTTATTCTACAGAGAAAATCATGTCGTCCATAAACAAAGACAATTTTGTTTCTTCCATCACTATTATCATATTTTTTAATTTTATTTTCTTGTCCTGTTGCATTAGCTAGTACTTCTAGTATAATGTTGAAAAGGAGTGGTGAGAGGCAACAATCTAAAAATCTATAATCACTCTTCAAAAAGTAAAATAATCCACATTTCATGTTGAAATATTTTTTCTATATTGACTATTTAAATCAGATTATCATTAAAAGTTTATTAATTTTTAGATGTGCACTAACATTAAGACAGTTGAAGTAAACTAAGACACAATTTCATCTATATAGTAATTACTTAATAAAAGTGTACAGGCCTTATGAGGAAATCAAACTAAAAGATATATAGATATTCAGAAATTAGTATATTTACTACTTAATGATCTCTTTCTATTAAAAAATATTGTCTGTGAACTAGCATCTCAAATGTGACTTTTACTTATCATTCTTTTGCTATTTGAAAGAATGCTTTGGTATTTCGATATACTTTTATGTTTTCTTATTTATGTAGCATAAGTTTGGTATTATAAAGACTTAAAACTTGGATATTAATTACTTTAATTTTCTCCATGATGATACACAAAGGAGAATTAAGAGATTTAAAAATTCTTTAACATACATACATTTGGGTACATACAAAATTGTTGCCCTTTATTTTAAAAAGTGAGAAGACTTTTAGAAATTGACATTTTAACTAAAAAAAGAAAAATATTGTTAAAGACCATAGAACCTGAGGCTCTTACTCTGTATCTCAGGATATAAATTATTTTAAAGAGTGAATCAATAATATCCACTAACAAATAAAAAATGAGTTTCAGTTGAAAGTATCCTAGAAAGAAAAATAATACTATATATCTGGCTGATTATAATGGCTGCAGTGGGATAATTTCAAGTGTTAAGAAATCAAGTTCTATAAAATTAAGTAAATAAAAGTTCAAAGAGTTACCTTCAAATCCCTATATTTGAAGCTATGGAAACCAGGTAAAATTTCACAAGAGCAGATTGTGTAAAAATATTTATTTATTTACTTATTTATTTATTTATTTACTTACTTATTAGAGTTGTTTTCAGAATTTCAATCTTTTATTAGGGAGGTTCAACACTATTTGCTGGTTTACATCAATGTAGGTACCCTGCTATATAAATCAATAATCACTAAAACTGAAAGAAAGCAGCATTCCTTTTAGGTTTTTAAAAGATTTTAAAAAGTCAATGTATGAATCTGAGAACATCATTCTTTAAAAGTAACAACAAAGTTATTAATACGGATTCCAAATATACTATTAATAAATTGTAGCTTGTCAATGTGATATTTAATGCCTGCAATTATGCATTTCATAATAAAGGAATGAACAATTTCCTAGAAAGGAATTAATATAAGGACTAATGTGAGTTCTTAATATAGATTTGACCCTGTGGTCTATGAGACAGAAGCCCTTGATTTTGAGAAACTTATATTTTCTTTAGTTTTATTATTACATTTTTCTTCTTTTTCATAATTAGAGTTTTCTAAACATCATAGCACATATGAGACATCGGGTATATATTTGTTAAGCAAATTATTGAATCAACAAATATTTTAGTTATTTAGTAGTTTATAGCAGAACAGTTCAGAAATGCCATTATCAGTTCATGATAGAATTTTCACCATTTAGAAAAAGATATTCAACTGAGTTTATACATACAAAGGATTTGCAATATTTTTTTCTAAAGTTATATTATATACATTGCTTATTTTTTTAAGATTTTATTTATTCATGAGAGAGACAGAGAGAAAGAGAGGCAGAGACACAGGCAGAGGGAGAAGCAGGCTCCATGCAGGAAGCCTGGTGTGGAACTCAATCCCGGGTCTTCAGGATCACGCCCTGGGCCAAAAGCAGACGCCAAACCTCTGAGCCATACCAGCATCCCTACATTACTTATGTTAAGATTATTTTTTTTCTCTTATGGGATAATGTGTAATGAAACTTATTTTTCCAACTTTTGTTTTATTTCACTATACAAGAGTATTATTTCCATACAGCATATATTTGGGAAATATTCTTATAAGTTCATGAAAAGTTAATAATTGTGCTGAGCAGTACAAGGAGATGACAACAAAGAGATGGCTACTGGATGATCTTGCAAACGTTTAGTGACAAAAATTAGAGCAGTTTCAGTGGAATTCTAGGGATGGATACTTAGAGTGGCTCTAAAAGTGGAGATGGACATGAGAGAACAGAAATAATAAATAACAGCTTCAACGAATTTTTCTCTAAACTGATAGCATCCAAGAATAATGTATCATTCATATATGTAAATCCAGGAATATTCCGTGTATTTTCTACATATTACAGCTTTTAAAAATATATTTGAAAATTACTGATTTATTAACATGTTGTGTTTTACATATCTAATTATTTTTAATTTATTTTGACTGTGTAATTATAGTCCTAATTATACTTATAATGTAGAATATTTATTTCTCTTTTTTGGTAATGGAGTTGGGGAATTTTATCAATGGATTGTTTACTTAATTTTCCATTTATTTCCTAAAATGCTTATTCCTGGAAAGGCATATTGTACATGTCTAGATATTCAAATTTATTCACTTATCATTATATTCATCTTCTTATACCTATTATCCTACATTTTTATTATATTACAGCTTTTTCTATTATTAAGTGTGTTATCTATAAACAGTATTTATATATAAGCTTTATATATATGTGTGCCTTTTTAATATCCTGTGTACTTATTCTCTCTTATTAACTTTCCTAAGTTTGTCTCCACATTTTGGCTTCATTGTTCTGCACATTTTTTAGTATCATGCATTTAGATATAAAAGGAAAAACTAAAATTAACGCTATCCATTCTTTCATAGTACATCTGGTAATATATTCCAACAATTCTTTTATGCAACATGACAGATAGTTCTACCCATGATAATAAGACTTATGTAGAATTTTTATCTAGTGTTTCGTTTATTTTAAAATCATTAATGATTTGTTATTAGTTCTTTTGCATTAAAATCAGGAAATGTATATTGTGAAATATCCATTCAGTATATTGAAAGTTTCATCATAGAAGTATACAACTTTTGTACATGTTCTATACACATGGCAGAAGATAGATAGAGCTAGAAATATCTTATATTTTACAATATTCAATATAAAATAAATATTTTAAACCTTGATTTTATAATCCTGAACTTCAGAGACTTTTTATTTTACCAACAATGTGATACTATAAAGCGATCAGATAATACACTATTATCTAGAGTCCATAGAAAGATAACTAACTGCAAAATCTATGATACTTTCCAATAATATTCATACTTTATGAAGACTTGTAGTGCACTCGTATACTAGCTACAATGCCAGGGAATATGCTGAATTTAAATTGAAATAGTTATTTTTTTTGTCAGAATATCTACTATTTAGGTACATGTGATATTATATTTGTGTTTTCAAGGTCACAAGAACATGAACTTTAAGTACACACAGGAACATGAGCAAGGTAATAAAAATTTTTTTTTGCTTTTTATTGACAGTGGTGAAGGACATCCAAGTGATAATTATTAAATATTTTTCCAACTACTAAAAGCCATTCCTCAACACCTTTTCTCCTGTCAGAAAAATTTAGTAATCAACAATGTGCCTTGACAACAAAATTAACTAGGAATGAACACATCAAGTTAATATTTACGTGCATTCACAACACATAATTCTATTAACATTTTTCCAGGATATTTTAAGTAATATTGATTTTTCCCTTGTTAAATCATATTATTAATTTTCATCAAAATAAAGAGACCGTATTGTAGCTGATAAGAACAGTAGTTGAATAAAAATAAGATGACAAAAAAAAAAATAAGATGACAAACTTATTTCATTTATCAGAGAGGTCTTAGAATTTACATTTGACTGTGTTAAAAGACAACTGATGAGTCAAGTATGATAAGAACTGAGACTTGGCTATTGGTTTAACAGTAGTGATGTCACTGATGACCTAACTAAGCAGTCTCAGTGCAGTGATGAAGGGGCCAGCCTCATTTGAATTGATTGAAAATAGAATAATAAGAGAAAAATAGAGGATATCGATTTTGGTAGCATCTATAAGAAGGTTTGTTTTTGGATAGAGATCAATGCAGCACAAAGAATGGCAAGGATTGGTCATGGGGTAGTTTGTTGTTGTTGTTTTAATTGTAAGACATATATACGATGGAATAATATTCAACCTTAAAAAAAGGGAAAGAAATGTCGCTGTTCATGACAACATGGAGGAAATTGAGGGACATTATGGTAAGTGAAATAAGCCAAACACAGAAAGAAAAACACTGCATTATGTCATTTATACATGGAATCTGAAAAAGTCAAACTGATATAACCAGAGTGGAGTGGTGGTTGCCAGGTGATGTAGGGTAGGGGAAATGGGGAGATGTTGGTGAAAACGTAATAAAATATTAAGTTTTAATATGAATTAAGTTCTGGGGTCTAATGTACAATGTAGTGATTATAGTTAATAATACTGTATTGTATACTGGAAATTTGCTAAGATAGTAGATCTTAAATGATCTTACCATACACACAAAAAGTAACTATGTGAAGTAATGTGTTAATTAAACTGGATTGTGGTAATAATTTCACAATATATGTATATGCATATAAATCATATTCCATACCTTAACAAATCCTGTTGTACAGACTAAGTATATACAATTTTTGTTAATCATTCCTCAAGAAAACTAGGAAAGAAATTTAAAAATAAATAACTTTTTATTAAATAATAGTGAGAAGTGCCAGTACAGTGAATAACACAATATTGTGGGAGACAAATTGGAGAATTGTCAACGTGAATTCTTGGAGTTTCATAAAGGAGATGCAATTTTAAGTACACATAATGGTAATATATTTCCAGAAATACAGTTAATTTGGAGAAATACAGCAGCAGGAGAGACGTCACTGTGGGTTCACATGCAGATAGGTGTAATGAACGAGGGCTGCAAATGTCTCCTGAGTGTTTCGTTCCTATGTAAAATAGGTGGCAAGGTCATCAGTAGAAAAACCCAGCAGATATCTAAGAAAAGAAGATGACCCCTTAAAAATATCTAGGGACTGGGATAATAAAGAGAAGTAAGATAGTAAAGGGTCTGGGGAAATTCTAGTAAAACATCAGGACCCAACTTAATTTAGTTACTGTGAATTTAAAATTTGTCCATCAAGGGCACCTGAGTGGCTCAATCAGTTAAGTGACTGACTCTTGATTTGGGCTCAGGTCTTCATCTCAGTGTCTTGGAATCAAACACCACAATGAATCCACATGCAACTGCTCAGGGCTCAGCAAGGAGTCTGCTTCTCTCCCTCTGTCCCTCCCCCTGTTCGAATGAGCTCTCTCTCTCTCTCTTTCAAATAAATAAATAAATAATTCTTTTTAAAAAAAATGTGTTCATAACTGTGGCTTTGAATTATACTCCAGCCATATTCACCTATAGGGTTAAGGCATGGAATAGTCTAATATCTATTTTGATAAATCAAAATAGTAAAATGAAATAAAGGGGACATGATGCTTAAAATTGTATGGAAGTTTCTTATAGGGTTTTAGATTTTAGTGGTTGATATATCAGGATAAGTGAGTTTGAGCCATAAGATATAGTGTTCAGAAGTTGGAGTAACCAGAATGAAAATTATGAGAGATTGCTAACATCTAAGATGTAAACACAGACACCAATACCTGAGATAGTGTAAAAGACAATTACATAGGAGAAATACAAGTTCAAAGAACTGAGATGCCAACTGATATTATTACTACACAGAGAATTATAATAGGAATAGTATTGAAGAGAATGGGACTGGATCCAAGTTCAAATATTTTACTGTAATATCTATAAAGGAATAAACTAGTATTTTTTCCTATATTACTTTTTTGGAATTAGTATACTACAGTTTTGAAATACCGTATTAAATGTATTATGCTATGACTATTTTAGTGTAGTATTTACTGTTGGACTGAGTTGTCTTGTGATAATAAAGTGAGATAAAAGAAGGGGAAATGGTGATTTCTCCCTTATTCTTGGACCAGTTGCATCTCTTTTTCTGTGTCCTAAGTTCTGTGACTTCTCTTAAGGTTTTTGCCATTTTTCAGGTACTGACATCCTAGGAATATAGATCCTTAACTGGAGCTGTCGTAGAAAAACTAGCAAATAAACACCAATCAAACCACAAAAAGAAACTCCTCCCTCATTCTTGCTGACAAGAGTCAATTTTTGCATTGCTCAAAACAGAGATGGTTTCTCCTGGATATTTTGCTGTCTATCCATGCTTGCTGACTAATTCCAGGACTCACCCATCATTGGGTCAAATGTGAAGGAAAACAGCAACAAAAACAAAAAACAAAAACCCACTGCTTTACAGGACTCTTTTCAAGTCTCAATTTCATTTGCAATATGCCTGAATTTATATACTTTTCACAGTTCTCATATAGTTGTTTGCTGTAGTCTCTCCCATGCTTTCAGTTGTAATCTATGGGGAAATGAGACTCTGGTAGGCTTACCTCATCTTCATCAGCACTCCAATTCTGGCATTGCATTATTTAATTGATAAAAGTAAACTTGTATCAGGATGCCTGGGTGGGTCAGTGGTTGAGCTTCTGGCTTTGGGTCAGGACCTGATCCTGAGGTCTTGGGATGGAGTCCCAAATTGTGATCCCTGCTTCTCCCTCTGCCTCTGTCTCTCTGTGTCTCTCATGAATAAATAAAAATCTTTAAAAAAATAAACTTGTATCATTCAAAGGAGAAAAAAATCCTAACCACTACTGGAAGGCCAATCTAGGTTTTTAGGAAACAAGTTTGCTGATAAATGAACCTACCTATGGTTAAAGAACTGGACTATGTTTCTAGTATACTTTCAGATTATATTATGAAGACTTAATTTCAATAAATTATCATAAACACAAAGAAACAATAGTATAATAAATATAATATTCTGACATTTAGACAAAGTTCTATTTGCGTTTGTTTTAGTATAACTGTATGTGAGATTGAATTATGCTTTTTCCCAAAAATATTTCATTAGATAGTAAATCCATGTTTTCTTTTGCTCATTATATTTCAAAATACTAATAACTATAATAAAATAAAATGGAAATATCCCATAATTGTTCTGACAGAAGAAAATATATAACATAAGAAAAGTATTTTACACTGTTGTGTGTAAAATTCAACAGCTTCAGAATGAAAGGGAAAATCATACCTTTTGTGAAGTGAAATCTGTTTTTTAGGGGCGTACCAGTATTTATTTGTTTCAATACCTGATAATGTTGTAATATATTTTCTACTTAAAATATGGTAGCTATCCAATTTTAGTAAAAACAGTCAACATTGCATACTAATCAGTTTCTATTTTAAAACCAAACCAGGAAAATGTGTGTTCAGTATGTGTGTATGTGTGTGAAAAGGGAATAATTTGATTTTGCAACAAAAATGTCCAAGTGCCCCAGGCCAAAGATAAACAATACAGTGGCAAGAGTTCTGTATCATTCAATGTCATATTTGCCTTGGCTGCAGTATCTCATTAAAAGTCATATAAATTATTGTCCAGTTTTACTTCAATGGTTGGAAATAAATTACTTGCACATCTCTTGTGGATTAAGTTATCTCTATGTATACATATAAATCATGGCGAAAGAAACCAAATTACTCCCTAAATGCTCATAGATCCATAGTCTTCATTCATAAAAATGTGCATTTCATCTATAGACATTTAATAGTGTAGTACAGTTAATATGTTTCAAAGATGACCCTATAACACTCAGAATTATTAACTACAACAAATCTGAACAGCTATTCAAGGTTGCCAGTTTCTTGGCAGTATAGTATATCATTTTAATACAAGATATACCTGATAAGTTTCAGCAGCTGTCTACTTTTAAAGGCAATTTCCTCTGTCCCCTTTCTTCAGGGCAGTAAAAGAAAGAATGTTAGGACAACTTTAGTTACTCTGGTACTATAGTGTTTAAACTTGTCTTGGTTCATCGTTAGCTACTTAAAGTTTCTCTTTTAGTAAAGTTTGAACTTCAAAACCCATAGAGTTAGTTTTGAAAAGGTATTAGAGCATAGATCTTTATTTGAAAGCTACCTCAAGCCATGATTTTATAATTGTGTTTCTTGCAGAACTGCCATCATTAAATTTAACATTGCAGGAGGAAAATCTTAAAAACAGTCAAAAAACACTTTTGAATATGGTGCATTCATTTTAAGTTACATCAGAGGTCGGGAAATTAAATGCCCTTAAATATATTTTCATATTTCAAAATACCAAAAATAAAAATAAGGGAACTATGGAAGCTTGTATTTAGTGCTTATAGAATTGCTTATGTAGCAACAAAAGCTAAAATAATAAAAATCATAATAAATTTGATTTAATAGCCTCTAGGCTTCTATAGATAGCAGAGGATTTGTTGAAGGGAAGTCCTCCATTGTAACCCAAACATGTCCTAAAATAATTAGATGGTTTTGAAAGTCATATGTAATTGGAAGAATTCATTATATGATGAGGAAAAGGATTGAGATGTCAGTTTAGACTCACGAATATCATAGATCTTACACAGATAAAATTTATTAATTCCCATTAGTACACATTGTTAAATGTTTTATGTTGTTATAAATGCTTTATACTATTGGAATGTTATAAACAATATACTATTTATAAATTCATCCCTATCCACTATTTTTTAAAGATTTATTTATTTATTTATTTATTTATTTATTTATTTATTTATGATAGACAGAGAGAGAGAGAGAGAGAGAGAGAGGCAGAGACACAGGCAGAGGGAGAAGCAGGCTCCATGCCGGAAGCCCGACGCAGGACTCGATCCCGAGACTCCAGGATCACGCCCTGGGGCAAAGGCAGGCGCCAAACCGCTGAGCCACCCAGGTATCCCCCTATATATTATTTTTAAATATGTTTTAACTATAAAAATTATGCAAATTTCTACAGTGTGATAACTAGTTATACTGGTCATATATGAGATCATTTGATATATCTCGTATATATGCATATATATGTGCATATATTTTAACATTATTTTTTTTAATTATATACACCCTATTTCACAGGTTCAGAAATTTATATTTTCATACTTTAATAATTATGAAAATTGTCAAGATTTAAATTTTTTTTAAAGATTTTTTTATTTATTTATCCATAGAGACACACAGAGAGAGAGAGAGAGGCAGAGGCACAAGCAGGCTCCATGCAGGGAGCCCGACATGGGACTCGATCCAGGGTCCCCAGGATCAAACCCCGGGCTGCAGGCGGCGCTAAACCGCTGCGCCACTGGGGCTGCCCAAGATTTAAATATTGAATCAATTCCAGTCACTACAAAAAAAGAATTAGTTGTGAGGAGGATATAATCTTGTTGGGCTGGCAGGAGCACTCTGCCCTCAAGTGTAAGTAATAATTATATATGTTGTATAGAGAGACTTTAAAATAATAATGATAAAAAGTAATAATGATAAAGACTAGGAGTGAGTCTTTTTGTTATCATCTTGTACTAGAAATTCTAAACAACTTCGTGAAATATCCCTCTATAACAAGACAGACCACTCCTGCCAAAAAAGTAAAAACATCTCCTTAAAGTTCCTTTGTGTTATTTACATAAATTTTATTTTATTTATTTGAGAATGATTGACATATTGTTACAAATGTTTTAGGTGTACAACATAGTGATTTGACAAATGTGTATATTATGCCATGCTCACAAGTGTAGCTCCCATTTGATCCCCTGCAACACTATTACAGTATCATAGACTGTGTTCCATATGCTGTCATTTTGTTCCTATGACTTATTCATACCATAACTAGAAACTTGTATCTCCCACTCCCCTTCACCCATTTTGCCCATCCCCTCAGATGAATTCTAAAGTAACATTTTTAAAAAGATTTTATGTATTTATTTGAGAGAGAGAGCACCAAGTGGGTAAGGGGCAGAAGGAGAAGTGACTATTCACTGAGCAGGGAGCCCACCATGGGGCTCTATCCCATGACCCTGGGACCATGATCTGAGCCAGAAGCAGATGCTTAAGCAACTGAGCCACCCAGGCACCCTTAAAATAATATCTGTGATCAATCAATTTAAATATGAGTGTGATAGTAACCAAACTGGAAGTGCAGATGAAATGCTGATATCCAAAGATGATTCTAACAACCATCAAGATTGTGAAGAGATCACTTTCCTAAGGCTCCATTTCTGAATGCCCTCACACTGAGGATTAAGTTTCAACATATCAATTTTGGGGGACACAAACATTTAGATCATATATATGAAGAAATAGTATTTTCAATATGAAAATATGATTAAATCATTTAGATATTTTAGATGCCTTAAATTTTAGATGCTAATAAATCTATTGCTATTTATAATTTATAAACTTGTTTTTTTGTATTCAGTAAACTTAAAGTCTAGATTAGCTCAAACATATTTTGGCTTTCCTTCATATTCATCTTATGGGGAATTTCTAACAATATTTTAAAAATGAATACAACCTGCAAATATAAAATTTATATTTTTTAAAAATCTGAGATTAGCATATTTTATATTTTTTATGTTAACTCATTTTCTATTCTAAAGTTTTTCTCTGAGAAATTTGGACTTATTCACATAGTTTCCTTTTAAATCAATGATATCCTTGCTAGGTTAGAAGGTTCCATGAAAAATAGCTGTCATTATGTGGTCTATGAAATATACATCTCACAGATGCTTGCATATTCTTTCCAAAGATGAGAGAAAATGTATCTACTAATAGGCAGGCATGCTGATTTTTCTTTGGTTCTGAAGAGTAATTGGAATGTCTTCTCAGAATACAAAAACGTGAGGGAAGAGGTGCCACTTACACAAGTTACTAATATAACTCCTACCAACTGCAGCAGTAAGAATTAGGGAAAAGTGGAGGAGATTGAGACTTGATAGACAGGCAAAGGGCCTTTTTCATAAAATAGAATAAAAGAGCATTTATTAAGTCATTCATGACATCATAGAATGTGTTGGGTTTTGGGTTTCAATGAAAGAACAAAGGGAATTAATTGACTCAGTTAAAACTACGAAGTGACATGATCACAGTTCTGTAAAAGCACTATGTTCCATGTAAAATTAAATGGACTGGTGCATTAAGAGACACGGGTACATCTGTTAGGAAGATTTTGTAATGTGGAGGATGGAGATAGAATGAAGTAGAGTGGTACTGGCAGGGATTCTCAATTTTAGGACTGTACAAATCAAGGTAAAATTCCTTTTTAATTTACGTTTTAAATGCACAAATATTACTGGCCAATAGCTATTATTTTGGTAACAAGAGGATGTTAAAATATATTATTTAGAAGTGCATTACAAATCATGACATAGAGGATTGCTTTGCCATGATCACTTTGAGTTTTTAAAGAGAATAAAAAAATACATATTTTAATATTCATGGTATTATAGTATTTTATTGTTTGTTTCCTCTTATGGAATATAGACAAATAAATCTCATGTTAGAAAGCCCCTGAAGCTATAACACAGTCATATAGATTAAAGAATCTGGTCAAATTGTGATAATACACTTCTCCTTATAAGAAAAAATTTCTTACTTTTTGATCCCAGCTTTATTAAGGTATAATTGACAAATAAAATTGTACACATTTAAAGTGTACAACCTGATGATTTAATATACATTATTAAATGATCATCATAATTAATATATCCATAAGAAAAAAAGTTGCAGTAATCTTTATCTCCAGAATTTATAATGGTAGCTAGAAACAAATATAGTAAAGAAAATTGACAAATCATTTTCCATGGTAAAAATGTATTACTGATGAGAGTATCATATCTGCCAATGATAGGTAAAAGGTACATATAATTCATAATTGTATGTTATTTGTCAGGGAATGTCAATTCTTTTGAACATTTAATTTATGTTAGTTTTATTTTAAATATGATATAACTACAAATGTTCAGTAGTCAAGTACAGTATTTCAGGTGCTACTTTATTTTTGAGATTCCAAAATGGATTTTCATGCAAAAACCAATGTTAAAATTACCATTAAAAAATGTTTCTTCTCCTTCACCTTGTCATGCTGAGAGCATAGAGAAGTTGGAAACAGATCAAAGACCAAGTGACTGTGTTCACAGATTGATTTTTCGTATCTCTAAAGTATAGCACCTTTCTTAAACATGTGAGTTTCTTTTTTCTCTGTACCAAAAATTTGGTTTATTTTTTATCATAAAACACAAAAGAACATATATTCCTAATATGTTCAACCTCTCCAACCCATTCTGAAAAGTTCTCCCACATAGAATCAGCAGCAGCATTCTTTACTTCTAATCCTATTAATGAAATTTTTAGAGTGATTGTTTAACTTTATTCTATTTTCTTCACCTTTGGAGAAAATAACTGAATTAATTTGATAAAATGAAGTATTATTGATATTAAAAGAGCATTTATTAAAATTATGGGATTTGAACAATTTCATATCATTGTCTATCAGCAGAGCATTCATGCTTCTTGAAAATGAAAAAAAATGTATATATTTTTAAAAGCACCATCAGCATAGCTGTAGGCTTACAGCATATTTCATTATAATATTATTAATAAAAATAAAACATATTCATAAAGCATGGTTTATCTAGAATAAATATCAGAGTATATCCATAGGCTTTCTTTTGTTTGTATACCACAATTTATAATTCTGTTGCTTTGTTGGGCATATGTTCTTTTTCATAAAATAGAATATGTACTGCAGACTTAAGGCAGAAGACTCCTATTTATATTAATATTTATTTTCCATATATAGATGTGATAATTTATGGCAATTTTACATTAATGTCTTCTCTCCCATTAAAAATACAGGATTTAATGTCATTTGAATCTGATGATTTAGTATTACAAACTGCTGCCATGTGATAAATTTACTTTACAACTTTTTCCTTAAATTCACCAATACCTCACTTATTAGACAACTTCACTTCGTCTTAAAAAATATATATTAGTTTTACTTTCTTCTCTATTTTCATTTTTTTTCTTTAAAAATGGTTTTCTATATTTTAATGTAAGACATCAGTATTTCTTGAAGCACATAAGGGATATCCTTTTGATGTGAGGTACTAATACAACTTTAAATAATATATTGGAACCTACTTTTTACTCAACATGTCACTTTCCTCCTTTGAGATATTATAAAGTAACATCACTTATTTCACTATCATTAGTTAATGTGATTGAATGCATGGTGAAACGAGCAGATTTTATATCACAAAATCTATGTCACATTCTCCTCTTCAACTTTCTGCCTTACACTCCTGCTACCCCTTACCATGTTGTTTTTTGTTTTGTTTTGCTTTGTGTTTACTAGTAACACTTTGTTCCAAATTATAATTTTCTTATTTGCTGTAACTATAGCTTATTTTCTGCCTGTTACTAACAGGATTATAAACTTCATGAAAACAGTAACTTGATTGCTTTATTCATTTGCCTGACATGTATTTGTGCTCAATATTTACTGAATTAATGAAAGCATTAGTGCTCCTCAAATTTTAACAAGTACACTCCTGATGATCCACCATATAATGTGCCTGTCATGCCCATTCACACTGAACTAAAACATGGACAATGTTTAGACTCAAGATATGGCTTTTTATATATATTATTTAATTATAGATTAACCACCACATGCATTAATTCAATCAACTACATATAAAATTGAACTACTAATTCTTTTCAAGCATTTAGAAAGATGGCTGACATAGAAACATATAATAAGATGGAATAATGTCCTTGTATTTATGGAATTTATATCAAGTATGTGAACACATTAATGAAGCTAGTTACAATTAAAATGAGCTACAAAGACTTTAGATAGAGTAATATGATGAAGAAAGGGAGGGAGCCCACTAAGAGGGAAGGTGGAAACTGAAAGCATCGCTATAGACAGGGACATGTAATCAGAGAACTGAAGAGATAGAGTGAAACAGTACACAGTTATACATACTTATAGAGCTAAATGTGTAAGATGAGCTCTGTTGAGATACTAACACATAGTAATGGAGGCTGACCTGACCAAGAACAACTATTCAATCCATAATTTTTCAGAGCATGTTGCACATCCACACTTCAGGAAAGTACAAATAAGATAAATAAGAAAAACATAGTTGATGCTATTTCTATTAATTTAAATATTGCAAACTTTATGATATTCTACAATACTAAAGCATGTTGAAAATCAGGATGATGTGAGTCTTACCCAAAATATTTTTAGTCTGTTGCCATCCTTAGCTTAATGCAGTGAATGCTACTTTTAAAAGAGATTTATTTTTAAAAAGAGACCTCTATTCAGAGGCCTGCATGGAAAATGTTCTCTTTAATACTCATCTGTTATTATTTTCTATGGTTATTTTTGTATCTGGCATTATTAACCATCTTCACTGTATAACAACAGGAGTTAAAGACTGTCATTTTACAGTAAAATATGACTTCACAAGGCCTGTGTTATTTAATAATTATTATTATGGTCAATGGAAAATAATCACACTATTAAAAACTAGCAGATAGAAAATAGATTTATGATAAATACTTCTTAAATTATTAACAGATATTATATATTAATCCATTTATTATGGAATTGCTTATATGATACTTAATCAGATAAACAGAGGTTTATGCCTTTGATGTCCAACAAGTTAATAAAGTTTCATAAATAATTGTCTCCCCATTAAATATATACTCTAGTTTTTTTAATGAAAATTTGCAAAGATACATAGCCAAAGTGACAGTCTTCCACTGATTTAGGTTGATATCAGAATAGATTATAGAAGACATGAGTCCATTTTTAGGAGAAATCAGTGGATGCAATTGAACTTTGTTGTGTGTCATTTTTGGTTTGGTTATCTTGAAGTACAGAAACTGTGAAGAAAATATTGGAATTTAAAAAAAACTATTGAAACCTTTGCTGCCTGTAACAGATGCTCTCAGGAATTGTATGAAAACAAGAAAAATATGTTTTATAAATATCAAATATCAAAATTGGCTTGTACTCTTAATAATAAATGTATTAACAATAAAAAAATCCCTTTTATATAAAATATATTCTATTGTTGAGAACAGAAATAAGAGACTGTCTCATGTCTAGACCAATTATTATTATAAATTTCTATAAATTTTGAATATTGACTGTATGAAAGATTATTTGGGGATTTTGATGATTAAAATATTTCTGATTATCTATAATGATTTAATGTGATAGCAAATTAATACATATGTATACATATTTCCTTTTTAAAGTAGAAAATCAGTTGAAGATATTTTTATTAGTTAAAATGCATAAATACATGTATGTTCACATATCTGTCCTTATTCATACAGTCACATCTTCATTTCAGTCCAATTACCTTAATAAACAAATAAATATACCTGTATATCCATAATTTCATGAATAAAAATGAATAGGCATGAATAAAAATGTCCATTTATGTACAAATAAGCAAAAACAATGCATATATTCCCTATATAACACATACAACACACTCTTCCATATATAAAGTTGCATATATATGTATATATATGTATACACATGAGTGTATAGATATACACATACACATATAGTTCTTTATGTATATATGTGTATATATACTACTATTATTACTAGAGGGAAAATATAGCATAAATGATAAAAAAGCAAAGTGTGGTGTTTTATTTATATTTCTGTTAATTTCTGTGTGTTACTTGGCAAGATATGACATCTATGTATGCCTCAGTTTCCTCATCTAAATAGATGCTGATGGTAATAATGACTAACCTCAGAGTTTGTCCTGAGAAGTAATTGAGCTAATCTCCATAAGTACTTAGTGCATTGTTTGTGAATCAAAAACTTATAGTACATATTATTTTTGTCTTTTTTGATATATTAATAATAATCAGTAATATTAACATTTATTTACATACATACATTCTGGATTCTTTTAACTAAGTTGCATTTATTGGGACATCCAGATGGCCAACAGACACAGGAAAGGATGCTCAACATCACTTATCACTGAGTAAATACAGATCCATACTCAATGAGATATCACCTTACATCTGTCGGAATGGCTAAAATTAACACAGAAAACAACAGATGTTGGCGGGGATTAGGAGAAAGGAGAACCCTCTTACACTGTTGGTAGGGATGTAAAATGGTGCAGCCACTCTGGAAAACAGTATGGGGGGGTTCCTCAAAAACTTAAAAGAAAACTGCCCTATGATCCAACAATTGCACTATTAGGTGTTTACCCAAAAAGTACTAATTGGAAGGGATATGTGCACCCCAATGTTTATAGCAACATTATCTGTGGTAGCCAAACTGTGGAAAGAGCCCAAAAGTCCATCAGCTGATGAGTGGGAAAAGGAGAGGTGGAATATAATGAAAAATTACTCAGCCATAAAAAAGAATAAAATCTTACCATTTGCAACAAAAAAGATTGTATTATGCTGAGTGAAATATGTCAGTCAGAGCAAGACAAACACCATACGATTTCATTCATATGTGGAATTTAAGAAACAAAATGGATAAAGGAGGAAAGACAGAGGCAAACCAAGAACCAGACTCTCACTATCGAGAATAAACTGATGGTTACCAGAGTGGAGGTGGGTAGGGAGAAGGGTGAAATAGGTGATTGGGATTAAACAGTGCATTTGTGAGGAGTACCAGGTGTTGTATGTAAGTGTTGAATCACTAAATTGTACACCTGGAATTAATATTACTCTGTAAGTTAACTAACTGGAATTAAAAAATTTTTTGAAAAGAATATTCTTTTGTGTGACCATTATATGAAATGATAAAGCTATGTATTTCTAGTTAGTTTTCATTTTAAAAATAAATAATTTAATATGTAGATAGTATTAGAAATGTCCTTCATTTTTTAAATAGTACATTTACAAAATGTCCTGATAACAAGCTATTTATATTAGTGTTCTATTAATGCAGCTGTTATTGTTTAATATTTTAAGTATGAAATATTTTACTTACATTTGTGGAACTGTATTTGTCTTTATTTCTTTGTCTCTGTTTTATTTCGGCTTCTTTGTTTTAAAACCAATGTGACTAGCATAAATACCTGAATCCTTTATAGCATATTTGATTACTGATCAGATTTATATATAATACTATTTACCTGTTATTTATCATAATAATAGATGACATCTCAGAGGGAAAGAAAAAAAATGACAACTAAGAATTAGACTTAACACACATTTAATTGAAGTGTTGAGATCTTTGTGATTTTCCTCCATAACTTCAGTGTATAAACTACAGCAAGTTTTCTCACATAGTGCAATGTGGCGGTAGAATTATAGAACTTTTCAAGTTGTAGACTCAATTTGAAATATCAGAACCAGTGTCCCTGTGGGCCTAATTTTCTTTTCTACGTTTCCCTTTTCCTACCTGCATACCTCCCCTCGACTATGACATTTACAAGACACTTGTGAAAAATAGCCAAAGAACACCACAAATATATCATACATAAGGAGCTACATATAAAGAGTTTGTGTTTGTTTTCAGGGTGTCATAAAGTTCAATAAATGTGGTCACATTGAAGAGAATATACCTAAGCCACTAGTTTATCTTCCTGCCTTGCAACAGGACTAGCATTTTAAAGGCCATTGTTTTCTTTAATTTAGATGAGTACTAATTGTTGGATATAAAGTCAAGAAATTGACCCTTGAAAATTATTAGTGAGAAAATTTCACATTCTTCCTTATTCCTACTTTGATCTCTTTTCGCATGTTCAGTTTTTGAAGAAATTGACAAGAACCATTAATTTCAACACTACTGCAGGGCTTATAATTTAACATGCTTATTGATTACAGTCATGAATGTTGGCTACAAGACTAACATGTATGTTATTGTTCATAATGTGGAATCTTAATAGAGAACAAAGTAGTGGCTAATACTTTGAAAAGAACATAGTATTCTCCTCTTAATGTATTAGTGTGCTCGATCTTCCAGAACAAAGTACCAAATACTGGGTGGCTTACCCACAGAAATTTATTTTCTCACAATTCCAGAGGACAGAAGTTCAAGGTCAAGGTGTTGGCAGGTTTGGTTTCTTCTGAGGCCTCTCTGGTTGGCTTGAAGGTGGTAATTTTTCTCCATGTTTTTGTGTGATACTCCTCTGTGTATACCTGTGACTTAATCTCCTCTGTTTATAGAACATAGTCATATTGAATTAGGGCCCATCCTAATGACTTCATTTTAAACAAATTAGCTGCTTAAAGATCCTGTCTCTTAATTCTGTCACATTCTGAGGTAATGGGGCTTAGAACTTCAACATATGAATTTTGGTAATGGAGTGGCACAATTTAGCCCATAGTTTGAGCTTCTCATCCTGTATATATAGCCAATATTAAATTATCCACTGAGCTAAGATATTTCAACTTGGAGCAAAAAAAAAAAAATTAAAATCTCTTCACAGACAGCAATTTGTGAGTATAGGGAAAGGAAGAATGAGTTCAAGAAGTCGGAAAGGAAAACTTATTTTTGAATTTCAGGGAAGAAGGCAGAGAGTAAAAGTTCATTGGTGCTCCTTCTGTTTACAAAATATATATAAATTTTCACTACTGCTAAAAAGATTGTAGAGCCAATTTAAATTAGTGTAGATTTTCTAGTAAATTAAAACTGATGTTCAATTATTATGATACAGTAAATATAGCAATAATTGATAAAGTTAAAAATCATATCCCATAAGTTATAGTTCAAGATTTTCAAAGGATTGAACAGGATTTCTCTCAGGGTAAATATGGAATCAGGATTCAGAGGTTCTTTACAGAGGTTAAAAATACCACAGGGCACAGTGGCTCTGGCAATCGTGTTGAATGAAGAACACAAGGCTAGCTAGTTGATGTAATTGTTAGTTTATAAACTCCTCTCTGTTAAATCAAGAATAAGCTATCCTGGCATATTTATCTTTAAATCTCCTGTTGGAGAAGTGAAAGAAATATGAACATCTATAAGGAAATTTAAATATAGATAAAACAATTTTTTGAAAAGTAAATACACACAAGATTAATGAAACAATGAATGCTTTTTCATCCACCTATTTGTAATCAGTTAAAAATAACTAAGGGATAAATGTAATAGAATGTAAATATTTGAAATAAAAATGGTAGTTACTGCTAATGTCAGTGTAATCAATACATATATATATATATATATACACACACACACACATATCTATGATAATTCAATGAATATCTAGCTATGTTATACTGTCATACTCTATTACTATTCTCTTCTAGTGTTTTTCTAGATAGTAGCAAGAAGTAGGACTCCACAATTAGATTGACCATGGTTGAGCCTCCAGACTCTAGATAACCACTTAGGAGCTGTAAGACCTTGGACATGTTTCTCAACCTACTTGTACCTTATGTGGAAATGGAAGATATAAAGATGCATATTTTCAATTTCCTAGTGTTTTAGGAAGAGTGGCTCAGTGTTCTCAACCCATACTATCCAACAAGGCAGACTCCTTTATTTCTAAATTTAGCAATTTCATCCAGGAATATTTTTCTGACCAGAAATTTTTTGGTCAGAAAATTTGGTCAGAAAATCACTTACCCACCCCTATCTGTGCGGATAACCATTGCATTTATTCTATAAGGCACTTAACAGATTGCATTGTAATTATGTGTTAACATGTTCATTTTTCCTATTCCCACAAACTGAAAGGTTGAGGTTGGTAGTAGGCATTGTGCCTGTATAGATTGGCTTTGTATATCTAGTCATTTACACTCTGTCTACCATACCACATGGTGGGTTCTCAATTTCTCAATAAATATGTGTTGAATAAACTCTTGAGTGTTTAAGGTGCATTATTAAATAATAACCTGGTAGCTTAAAGGAAGCAATTTATTTTCCAGAGTCTAGCAGTGTATTGCATAATGTATCTAAGGAGCAAGTTTCATTATTGTCTTTCCCTCAAGCTGGAGATATTCTTAATAAGCTATTTTATTACTCTACTGAATAGAAAACTTCATGATCAAGGAGAGTAAATATCATTACAGAATCTGGTTCACTGACTATGACTCAAAGATAATTAAATACTTGAAAAATCTTACCAATTTAATATACTGCAAAGAAATACAACTGTAATTATTTCCTAGAATTGTAATTGTCATTTGTATTTCTACATCAATGGTCTGATTTATTTTTTAAAAACCAGAAGAAACAAAAAACTAATAGATGAGGATTATTTAAAATAGAATTATCAAATGATACTAATCTTAATAATTATTTCAAATATTAACAAAATGATATTTTTTCACTTAATTAAAGTTTAAAGAACCCAGAATCATGAAACAAGAACCTGGGGTCTGATCCCTTGTCCGCCACCAAGTGACTGGTATAGATGTTTGCCATGACACAACCACTCTGGACAACTGCTCCAAGCTTCTCAGATTCTTAGCACTGTTATGAGTCATAGCACCAGATCAGTAGTTTTTCAGTATTTCCACAGTGAAAACCATTTTTAAAAGATAATTTTAGAGAACTTTGATTTCTAAAGTAAATACAAGTGCTATTGTTCTTATTAAATAAGGTGGTAGGGGGAACCCTGGGTGGCTCAGCGGTTTGGCGCCTGCCTTCGGCCCAGGGCGTGATCCTGGAGTCCCAGGATCGGGTCCCACATCGTGTTCCCTGCATGGAGCCTGCTTCTCCCTCTGCCTGTGTCTCTGCCTCTCTATCATGAATAAATAAATAAATAAATAAATAAATAAATAAATAAATAAATCTTTAAATAAGGTGGTAGGGCCTTGAGTTTATCAAGTATTCATGTCCTCCAAAATGACATGTATGGTACCCCCAGGAAACTTCAAATGTCTTCAAGGTATGCTACTTGAAAACTAGTGTGATACCTTTCAGCATAAAATTCTATTATTTCATTCGCTCTGTATATGGGGCTATTTCTAATACCTTATAATAATTTAGACCAGATTCTGCTAAAAATGCACTAAAAGTTTATGTTTTCTAATAAAGATACCATGTTGTAGTGTATGCATCATTATGAAAATATTTCATGGATAAATAAATTTATGTTTAATATATCATTGTGGAAACTTCTATAAACCTTTTGTGAGTAAGTAGTATGAGCCTATATATAGATAGAACATTTTAGAATTTAATGCGATATTTTTGAGCCTTATCTAACAGAGTGTTATTTAGAGCTTCATATGTTAGAATTTTAACAAAAAAGTCTAAACCAGATATCCATATATAATTATGTTCACATTTTGAAGAAAAGGTGTGAGATCAAGAATTATAGGTCTTCTAGAATTCTTGGACCCAATCTAACACGGGAGGTAGCTTCTTCTCCTGCCAAACACCTTGGTGGTCTGAGAACTGCACGTAATTTTAGCATTCTGCACAGCAGCAGATTCCACAGGTTAAGGTTTCAGTCCTAAAAGACTGCCCCCAGCCCCCTCCCCCACTTCAGATGCCAGTCACAGGCCTCAGGCTCTCTCTTTCTTTCTTTCTTTCTTTCTTTCTTTCTTTCTTTCTTTCTTTCTTTCTTTCTTTCTTTCTCTCTCTTTCTTTCAAAAATTGTTGAACATGGAAAGAAACAGAAGGTTTGTACTCAAGGTACAAACAAGGTACAAACAATACTCAAGGTAAAAGCAGTTACAGCTAACAGAACTTGTCTTGGAGCAGGATAGGCATCTATTGCACTTAGAAAAGACTTTAAAACAACTATTATCAGGCAGCTCTGGTGGCCCAGCGGTTTAGCGCCGCCTTCAGCCCAGGGTGTGATCCTGGAGACCTGGATCAAGTCCCATGTTGGGGCCCCTGCATGGAGCCTGCTTCTCCCTCTGCCTGTGTGTGTCTCTGCCTCTGTCTTTCTTTCTGTGTCTGTTATGAATGAATAAAAGCTTAAAAAAAAAACTGTTATCAACATATACAAGGAAATAAAGGATATAATGGTTAAAATTAAAGAAAACATAATGACAATGAGAAATGAAATGAAAATCTCAAAGGAAACAAATTACTGAGCCAATGAAAATTATTTACTTTTAAAAGACCATAAGTGAAAAATTTTAAAAAGCATATTTAAAGGTGGCAGAAGAAATAATCAGTGAGCCTGATTGACAAACCAGTATAAGTTGCCCTATCTGAACAGCAGAAAGATACAACAATGAATGAAAAGAGGTTAGAGAATTGAAAGTATCAAATACATCAACATATGAATAACAGGATACTCAGAATGAGAAAACTAAAAAGATAGGAAAAATAAAAAATATTTGAATAAGTAATGTCTCAAAACTACTTAAATCTGATGAAAATCATTAACCTGCAGATCTAAGAAGCTTAAAACTCGGAGTGTAATAGAAAGTAATTCACATCTAGATAGTGCATAACCAAACTGTTGAAAACCCAAACCAAAAATAAAATCTTGAATAAGTCAAGACGAAAGTGACACATTCATTACAGAAACTTAATAAATGTTTAATAACTTGTTTTTTTAGTTAAAAAGTAAGTGAAGACCAGAGCCACCCACGACATATTCAAACTGTGAGTGGAATAAATACCCTATCTGCAAGGGAGAGGGAACTGAACTAAATAAAAACAAAAACAGACACAAGATCCAACTCTTTGAGTTCTACAAGAGACTGAATGTAGACTCAAAGACATAAAGAAATTGGAGGTTTCAGGATAGGAAAAGATGTAGTATGTAACAAACAATAGAAGAGCTGGAGTGGCTGTCCTACCATGAGACAAAATACATTTCAAGAGAAAAGCTATCAGAGACAAAAAATAACACTTTATAATGATAAAATGACAAATTCATCAGAAAGTTACAGCAATTCCAAACATGTTGTCAACTAACAAGAGAATTGCAAAATACAGGAGGCAAACACTGGAAAATTGAAGGGAGAAAGAGGCTATTTAGCAGTAATAGTTGGAGAAGTCAATATTACATTCTCAATTATGGATTAAACAAGTGTTCAGAAAGTCAGCAAGAGTATAGGAGACTTGAGCAGCACAATTAGCCAACTCAATCTAATTGATATGAACAGAATGCTGCACACATCAACAGCTCAGTGAACATTTTTCTGAAGGACTCAGGCAATAATCTTCATGATAACTAATAATACTGGGTCATAAAATAAGTCTCAATAAATTTTAAAATATTGAAATAACTCAGTATGTTTTCTGACCCTTATCACATTAGAAATCAGCATATGGAGGGCTATATTTGTAGGCATATCTACAAATACTTGTAAATTTAAAAAACATAAATAACCGAGGAATCAAAGAAGTCACAAAGGGAATTAGAAAGTATTTTGAAGTGAATGAAATTAAAAGCACAACACATCACAATTTATGGGATGTAGCTAAAGCAATATTTAGAGGGACATTTATAACTGTAAAGGCTTATCCTAGAAAAGAAATAAAAATCATTAGCCCAAGTATCCAATTTTAGAAACTACAAAAAGAGCGACCTAACTACAAAATAAGCACAATCAAGAAAATAATAAAAATTAGAGCAGAAAGCAATGAAACAGCAGAAAATAAAAAGAGAAAACAGTGAATACAAATCTGATCATTGGAAAGATTTTTAAAAATCTGGCAAATTAGCTGGACTGATGATGTAGAAAAAGAGATAAGACAGAAATGACCAAAATGAAGAATATAGGTAGGGATGTAACTAATAATCTGACAAGAGTTAAAAAAAGATTATAAAGGAACACTGTTATTAACTTTGTGTCAACAAATTCTACAATTTACATGAAATCAACAAATCTCTACAAAAGAAAAAAATACCGAAACTGGCAAAAAATAGAAAATCTGAATAGACCTATACCAAGAGTTTGCATCATTAAAAACAAACAAACAAACAAACAAACAAACAAACAAAATTTGTACAAAGGAAAAAGCCAGGTTTCACTGGAGAATTCTATCAAATATTTTTTAAAAGGAATAATACAAATCCTTCTTATACTATTTTAGTAAACAGATGAGGAAAGAATGTATTGCATCTTGTTCTAAGGAACCAATATTACCTTGATAGCAGATAAAGAAATAGGAAAGATTAAGCTAAAGATCGACTTCCCTCATAAATATAGATGAAAAGTATATAAGAAAATATCAAACTTTATCTAGCAATATATAAAATATATAAAAAGAATTATACACACTTTTTAGATATGTGACCATGTATACAAATGATCAAATGATGTTATCCCAGGAATGAAATGAAGATACCTTTAATGTTCAAAAAGTCAATTAATATAATACATTATACTAATAATACAAATGACAAAACACATGACCAGCTCAACAGGTGTACAAAAATCATATCACAAAATGCAAAATCTACTCATAGTAAAAATTTGCAACAAAGAATAGAAGGGAACTTTCTTTTTTTTTTTTTTTTTGATAAAAAGTGGAATGGGAAAACCTATAATTAAGATTACTATAAAAAAAAAGAAAAGAAAAGATTACTATAGATGGTGAAAGAATGATTTACTCCTCTGAAATTGGGAATGAGGCAAGGATTTCACCCCTGTCACTTTTGATCAACTTTGCATTGTAGATTCTACTCAGTGAAATAAAGAAAAAAAAGAAGAAAAAAAAGAAGTCAAGAAACAAAAATCTTTCAGAAAGAAAGAAATAAAGCTGGTTTTATTCACAAACAACATGACCCTAGATATCTAAAATTATAAAGTTGCCCCACTACCAGAACTGATAAATTCTTTGTATCAGCAAGGTCTCAGGATACAAATTGACATACAAAAATTAATCATATTTCTATATACTAGTAAAAAATGATGAAAAATGTAAAAGTAATGCCATTACAACAATATCAAATATAATAAAATATTTAACAGTAAATTTTATCAAATAGGGCAAGATTTGCACTCTGAAAACTGAATTTATTAGAAGAGGTTTTAATAAATAGCCACTCTGTGTCACTGGCTTGCAAAACCTGATGTTGCACATGCTTATGCAATAGTGAAGTTTGTAAATGTTATCAGTATTTACCATGGTGTTCTAGAGCTTGATTTTTCTATTAATATGATGTAATCATTTAAATATTAAAAATTAAGATCTGCATAATAGTGCATGTATGAAAAAATGTCAACTTTGTTTACTAGACTTTTATATTTATTTTATTAATTGGGTGCACTTCTGATTTTGTCTGCTTTTTTCTATGTGGACATCTATATGTGCATATATGTAGGTATATAATATTTCTATTGATATATATTGCATATATGAAGAAATACATAAATGTTGTCGATGACTTAACTATAGGTTAATGATGTAAACTCTTTTTTTTTAAATGATGTAAACTCTTGTTGTCAATTCTCTGCAACATTTTCCCCCAGAATGATTATTGCCTTTTGAAATATTTTTTACCTGAATATATTCTCAATATTCTTATGTATTCTATTTTATCAGTGTTTTGTCTTTGAAAATCCTGTTTTGTATATCATGTACTGAAAGGCCTTCCTAGCCCAAGATTGAAAGTGTATATATCATATTTCTTTTCCTCTGGCATCAATATGCTTGTATTTTGCACATTTAATATTTACTGTTCCTAGAAACTGCAGATATATTAAGATGTTCAAGATTTATTGCTTTCCTGTTGGTTTCCTTGCCTTGTTTGTTTTTTCTCTATTTTTAATTCCTAGTGTAATTTACTGATTGACTTTTAGCCAATTCACCTCTGCGTCTTCTAATAAAATACTTTAAAATAGTCAAATTATTACATTTATTTATGTGGGCAAATATAATACATCCTATAGTGTACATTTAAAATGTTGAGACACATTGAATTCAAATACATAGACTTATTCCCTCCTTAAATGCTTCTTCCATTTGTTTCATTTTCAAAATGATGTTCTGCATACAAGCGGTTACTTAATCTTCAAGGTTTTTATTAGAAATTAAACATGGATATGTAGATATTCAGATTGATATATTTTCATATAACAAATCATCTTTCTTATTTTTATCATCAACTCACACATAATTATAATCCACCACTAGAAAAATTATCATAAATTTACTAATCCAAACATAATTAAAGTCATTATGAGAGTTAGCAGTACCCTATACATGTAATAAGGAACAATTCTGGTTTTCTTTTGGTGACTAATGCTAATACTTCATTTATTTTTAATTTGTACAGCATTTCCCATTTGGCTTTGACATTTTTAGTTACTAATTAAGAATTAATGTAAGGTGTGGGGGGAATTAATAAATGCTTTCATGATGCTGATGAATACATATTTGTGAGGGAATTAGTTAATATATTCTAACCACTGCATGGATACATCCCGATCTGCACAATCCATAGATTGCCCTCATATAGGTACAATTCTAATATGTTTCCATTGTTTCTTTAAAACACAGTGCATTTATTAACAAATTTACTTTGATTTCAAATTAAACACAATAGGTAGCATACTTCAGATATTAAATACATACGACCATTGGAGTTCAAGTATTTATTCTGATGGCAATACTTTTATTATTTTGTTCAAGATTTATTATATATTTTTCCAAATAGCATTTTATGACTAATATACTAAGCATAGACATTAACGTACAATGTATTTAAATGTGTGATTTACATGTAACTATATTTCTTCAACATTAATGTAATTTTCTTCTATTTTTATATAAATTGCTTCTTCTTAAAGTAGAACATCATATTACTTTGTTTTACAATTGAGATAAAAAAATGTTCATATTTAATAAAATCTTTAAACACGTATAAGTAGTTTTATTGGATAAATAAGTATTAATCTAATAAATAAACATTTGGAAAAATCAAGTTTCATATTTGTACTATATACATTTATAAATTCTCAGATTAAAATATAATATTGTTACATTAATCTTTTTTAAGGTTTTATTTAATTATTCATGAGAGACACAGAAGAGAGGCAGAGACGTAGGCAGAGGGAGAAGCAGGCTCCATGCAGGAAGCCTGATGTGGGACTCGATCCTGGGACTCAAGGATCATACAGTGAGATGAAGGCAGAGGCTTAACTGCTGAGCCACCCAGGCACCCTGTTACATTAATATTATAAAGTTTTAAATCATGAAAGACTATCTATATAGATTAAAGGATAAATTTATAACATATTGTATCATTGCCCTATTTCTTTTCCAATTAAAAAATAAAGCATGACAGCTTGTCTCTATATAAGATTTGGATTTGTCATGATAGCATTAATATGTCTGACAAACAAAAACTAACCCTTAATTGTTAGGAAACAGGACAAGCATACTTAATTTAATTATTTTATTTGTAATATTATTTTAACAACTTTTGTTCACATAAAAATGAATCACTGTCATATAATTCAAAGATGTTAATATCCCGATCTGTTTTACATCAGTTTACATATATAAAAATAGATATGCACAAATATGCTTATATATGTGTGTTGTTTGCAAATGTGTAGTAAACTAGCTATAGCTGTATCTATGAAGCAAATCAGAAGACTTCTAAAAACAATACATAAATATTGGAAAACCTTTTTTTCTGCTCAAAAGCTTGAAAACCCTTGAAGAAAGGACAAAAGTCATTGGCAATTGTGCCCCAAACAGAACAATAATTAAAGCAAATTCACTGGAATGATATACTTTCTCACTTCCATTTAGAGTATTGCAGACTATTTGAAGTAGCTATCACATCCCATTTTATAGAATCTTGCATATGAAAGATGTGTTGAAAGATAAATTGAGGCACATTGCAGTTGTCAAGGGTTTATTTGAGCAAACATGGATTTTGAATGGGTGGCACCAAATCAAAAGTGGTTGGGACCACTCCACTGAAGAAGCTAGGGAAACTTTTTTATACAGAAGCGGAAGCAAAGCAAGGAATTTGATTGACTGTAGTTAAAAGACTACCGTATTTGGGAAAGCCTAATTGGCTGTTTGTGATTGATTGTTCTTAGGTTTGGATTTCAAAACCTTAAGGTATTTTTTTCATATTTATTCTGGTTAAAGTTTCAGTTTGCTTACTTAGGCTTTTGAAGGCATTAGAGACACTTCAGTCTAATGGTCTGCTCATTTAGTTGTCTAGGTGGGAGTCTCCTCATAGACTCCCATCTGCCTATGCACAGCAAAACCAATCACTGAGACATCAGCTATGTAGTGAGGAGAGGAGAGAGTAAGTTTCAAATACACCTCCCCAATGGAGGAGAGAACAAATTTTTATAATCATCAGATTGAGATGATATACATATTGATGAAAATGGTGGGGAAACTTATGATTAGTCATAAGGAAAGATGGAGCATGTGCATTGAGCAAACATATGTAATATATATCCGGTGTTCACTTTGGGGTCGAGATTTAACATCAGAACAAGGCAAAATTCAGCCCCTAACCTCAGGAAGTTCTTTTAGGACAAGAATAAGGGGTTATTAGCATGCCCCTAAGGCTGGTATAAACTAAATGAGGTCTTGAGCTTGTTATCTTAGGTAAGGAATGGACCTTGCTTGTTCTTAGGCTGGAACTGTATCAGTTGACCTTGAGTTCAGGCTTTTGCAGAGACAGTTAATGTATTTGTTAGTGGGGTCTGAAAAGAGATAATAGCTGATTAGGGGGGATTCATTCTCTGAAAAACAAGCTTTAAATTTTATGTTAGTCTCAACCTCATTAACCCTATGGGGTACAGTTTCTCCATGATACACTCCAAATAAGATTATTGAGGTGGTGCAGTAAACACCATAATATATGTGACTTTGCTTTTTGGAATTTGTTTTTACATCTGACTTAAAATTACTTTAAAAGCCAATCTTTGAAAAACACAGAAGAAAAAAATAATTGTACAGTGAGTTCACACTGGGAATCCCACCACAAATCTCATTGACTAAGAAAAATGTATGAGAGAACATATAGACCTAGAAAGAAATTAGAACAGGCTCAGAAGTATAGGATGATCTTACTTCCTGATATTAATCTGTTGCTTTTACATTATTATTAAGAGTATTTGTCACTCTCAAATGTGTGTTGGTTTGAAAGATAAGTTCTAATTGTTATCGTCAATTTCTTAATAAGAAAAAATAGAAGCCTCAGAAGCCACTCTCTATACTATTATAGTGGTTTTCAGATATCTCAGAGATTGGATTCCATTTTGTATATTGATGTACAAAGGCTTTCTCAATACAAGGTTATAAAAACTTTCTCCTTATTGAAGGGTTTGTACTAAAGGAGGCTACAAAGAAGATTATAGGAGAGGCAAGAGTTAAATAAAAATAATTAATATAAATTACCTCCAGTTAAGGATGAGTTCAGGAGGAAGAAAAAAAAAAGCAATCATTTTATGTAACCTTTAAATTAACCTGGATAACTAGCCAGACTGAGGAGCGGTACATAAATAGTTGCAGAGATTTTCAAATAATGCTTAAGACATGACCTGAAATTACTCTGTATTAACAAGGAATACATTTAATATTGTTAAGGAAAACGCAAAAATCTGGAGCATGCAGTTTTCTTCAGGGACTAAGAAGCAAACATTATCTTATTAGAAATATATCAAGCAAAGGATATAGTTGGTAGTTAGGATTAAAATTGAGAGAGGGTAATAGAAGAGATTTGCACTGATCTATAACCTTCTGGGGAAAAAGAGTTAATAATAATAGGTGCAAACATTGCCCTGAAGCAGAAGGAACTTCCAGTAACACAGAGAAAAGGATACATAAAATGGATGTGGCTATATAAATTGTATAATTGCAATATAGCAAACATTAGGAGATTGCATAAGTAATATTCTTCATTTTGTTTATGAAATGAGAAGCTAGGTTCTCTTTATGAAAGGGATATAAATTTAACAGGATAGTGGCAAAAATAGGAATAATTATTCAAGGGTATAAAAGGGAATTGGCAATTAAGAATGAGTAAAACAATTAATGGGAGGATTGAAAGAACATCTTATGTTGGTTTTAGGCAATTATAGTAAATGTAAGCATGCATTAAGACTGGCTACTGAAAGTTGATTATTTTCTTAAAGAGAGACTTTTTTCTTTGGTCAGTCGATAGAAACTCATGTCTATGATGTGATATGTGAAAATTTGTATATCCATGCTAAGTTGACAATAGCACCAAAGTCATAAAAAGATTAATAATACATTTTTAAGTTATTTTTCTTTTTGTTGTTCTGGAATAATCCTACATAGTACTTTATAGATCATTAACACATGTATAAAACTTGTATAAATTTTAAAAATTAAAAAATTTAAAATCATTTCTAAAATTATTTACTCTTAGAATTAATATATCAGGTCCACCTTAAACTATATCTTTCTTTAAATACAGCTTCTTGAGATGAAAAGAATTTTCTTTTCCTGCTGTCATTTGGTATCAGGAAGGAAATTGTGTTAATTTAAGAGCAAATCCTTTGTTCTGTCCATTTCAAGCTTCACATCCAAAATCTCAACCTCTGGATTACAACAATTTTTCTCTCCCTGAGAATGTGTTTCTTATAATACAGAAAAAGGAATGGAAGAAATTCAAAATCTCCAGCTATTTAAAACTGAAATAAAACATACACACATGCACACATAATTTGTTTCAGCTCAAAATGTATGTGTTGTCCTTGAGTGAAGATTAGGGCAATTAATTTTGGTTGTTTCCCAGGCAGTGATGATATCATCAGACACATCAAAGGTTTTAAAGAAACAGTAAACAAGATTTAATTATTGCACTTACCACATAGTGGGCGCACTCTAGGAAACTAAACTGTAAGGCAGATTAATTTTCTTTTATTTTTCTTTCCCTGTAGTGATTGCTATAGCAACTAAACTGAATTGCATGTGAGGCCAACATCTACAAACTTTTAACGCAAACAGCTGCTACACTGTACTCCCAATCTTTAGCATGAAAGAAAGAACAGCCATCCAAAGTGTTGTTGAATGATTAATTCTACAAAAGGTCCTATTTAGTGTGTATTGAACAGATCTCTCATTGTTTTGAAAAAAATCTTAGAAACATCATCTTTGTTTATACGCATCATGCAAATCATTGCTAGGGACAGTCTTTCTTCTTCATAAAAAATACAATAAAACCTTCTTACAGAGTTAATTAGATTTAGTAGATAGGATTATTTGTATAAACAATGATCCTTTTATAAAAGGCCTACTCTAGCAAAATTAGAGTAAGTGAAATTACACTTTTTATTATATGGTGTCTATCCTTTTTATTGTTTTCTATGTATACATTGAGGCAAAAATGTCTGAGATGAAATTCATTTTATTTGAAGTAGAACTGTGTATGAGAGACCGTGATAATGGTACAATGGAAATATGTTTGTGGAGATGAAGAAATTAATATAACTGTCATTTTTACCTAATACAATATGTTTATTTTTTGTACTCTTAACCATAATAGTTTTTAACATATAGCAAATATATGATTTTTATATAGATGCAATTTTTAAGTGAAAATACAACTTTTATAAGTAATAAGCAATCATCTGTGGGTCAAAACTCATGGGCTTTTGTTTTTAAAGATTTTATTTATTTATTTATTTATTTATTTATTTATTTATTTATTTATCAGAGAGTGCGCAAGCAAGAGGAGTGACAAGCAGAGGGAGAGGGAGAAGCAGGGTCCCTTCCAATCAAGGAGCCTGAAGGGGAACTCCATCCAAGGACCCTGGGATTGGGTTCTGAACCCAAGGCAGATGCTTAACCAACTGAGCCACCCAGATGTTCCAAAACTCATGGGCTTTTGAAACCAAATATATTTGAATGGTCACTATCCTAATGAAGCCTTTATTATTTTTTTTAGAAAAATAGATGGCTAAATATTAAAGCATTTTTAAGTATAATTAAGGATTTTTCATGTAGTATTTCATTAGCTAATTTATCAAATATTTACATAATTGCTTGTAGTTTGTTATAGGCAGCTTGATCTACCCGGGCTGGCTTTTTGACATTTATGTATTTACTTCTCTCCTACAGCCCTAGATTTTCTTTCTTTCAAGTAATACCCACATTGTCTAGCAGTCACATAGTTTAAATGAAATTCACCCCACTTCAGGTCTAAGAAAGGCCTCCATTAGCCTGTGGTTATATATTAATCCATATCCCTTGTCACCCAGTTATAAGGTTCTCTCTTAAACATATGATTGGATTAGGGAAGGAAACCTGTCTTAATTTGGTCCCATCATAGTGAATCCCAGGTATAATACTATTATTATTATTACTATTATTATTTGGAGAGAATTATTTTCTCTTCCCATACTTCTCTCTCCCTCTCTCCTCTTCTCTTTCCCTTTCTATCTTCACCTTTCTCTTGGATAAGCACGGAGGTAATGCCACTGCATTGGTTAGTATCTTGTGAAAAATAAGGGCCAGGTATTTGCTAAAGCTAACACTGGCAAAGTGCAAGAAGAAAGCCTGGGAGGCGAAAGCATTGAACCATTCAGCACAATCCAGAAGCCTGGAAAGTTGTTGCCTTTCCAGGTGAAGGTCTTAATTCTAAATGTTTTAGTAACATGTGCCATTAAATGCTCTACTTATTTAATGTGCTTTGAGTTAGGTTTTATGTTAACTTAAAACATAAAATCCTCACTAATATACTCCCCTTCTTGACTAAGGCATGATGAAATTAATTCTCCAGATTGAACTTCAAAAATTTTTGACTGTTTTTATGCTGTATGTCATTATGACATGCTATATACAATATAAACAGAACATGGATATATAGAATTAAACACAAGAGTATTTTACCCTAATTACTCACTTTTATGAGTTTTTTATATCATAAAATTTAGATTATTTATTTAAAGAAAGCTACAGGCTCAGAAGTATTTATTCATTGAAAACTGGCATGGGGGATGCCTGAGTGGCTCAGCAGTTGAGTTCCTGCCTTAGGCTCAGGGCATGATCCTAGTCCTGGGATTGAGTCCCACATTGGGCTCTCTATGGGGAGCCTGCTTCTCCGTCTGGTGTCTCTGCCTCTCTCTGTGTCTTTTATGAATAAATAAGTAAAATCTTTTTAAAAAAAGAAAGAAAACTGTCATGGACACTCAGCAGTTCCAATGGTCTTAATAGGTTTAAACATTATTGCCAATGGTCTTAGTAGGTTTAAACATATGTATTAATTTACTTATAATATCAACTAATATTTAACAAAATTGCATTAAATAACAAAATATACTATTGTCTTTCCCAAAGAAACACAATGTTAATAATTTGTTATAAAAGTAATCAAATGTTTAAAACACATCTATTAATTAACTTTAATATTAAATACCCATTAAATGCAGATGATTTCAGGAACTTTGGCTAGAGTTATGGTAAAACAAGAATTTGTGATGCTAGTCTTATTGGAACTTACTGGACACTAATACTTCAGATATTTTAAAAATCTACAACATTGTCTGTAATCATATAATGACATCATGCTCTGAAGAAAGTAACTGGTAAACATGAAAGAACATAATTACTTCCCTGGGAGGTAGGAGTCAAGGCTCCTTCCAGAAGATACTATTTTGGTAGACATATTTGTGATGAATAACAGTTACATAGTTGAGGTTAGACGGTGATACAGGTCCTACAGGCAAAAGAACCAACATGATGAGGGCTTTGACATTGACAAAAAGAGAGCAAAAGCTCTTCTTAATTAGGAAAATGAAAGAAGGAAGTTCCAGAGCCTAGTAAGCAGTGACCAAGAGAGTTGTATCATGAGACCTGAGAAAATGACAAGAGCAAGATCAATAAGAGCTCATAGCTCCTTTAATTTATGTGTATATTTAATTATAAATTCAAGTGCAAATTTGTTGAAAGACTATATACTGTCCTTTAGTATCCTATTAAAATATTCATTAGCCTATTGGTTAAAAAATAGATTTAAAGAGAATGAGAGATGAAACAAAAAAGATACAAAAGCCTGTTAGAAGTGACTAGGTAAAAGCTGCAGGTCATTAGGACTAAAATAAATACTGGTGATGGAAGAGAATTAAATATGTATGTGTGTGTGTGTGTGTGCACCCAGGCACACCCATTTACACATTCCTGTGCCAATAATAAAGGTGGAGTCAGGGAGATCTGGTGTTTGATTTAAGGTGAGATGAGAGAGCTAGCTGCCAAAATGGATTTACTGTTTCTATAATGTTACTTTGGGTAGTGATATTGCTCTTTTCAGAATTGAAGAATGAAGGAAATTTATAAATGGGAAGTATAGTTTGAGGATTCAGAATTTATGTTTTATTTGAATAGATGTTGGAGCACCTCAGTCCCATAGCCCTAGAGAGGTCAAACAGATAATTGGCTACTCATGAGTGAAATTCAGGAAAGTGAAATTCGGCTGAAATGTTAATTTGGAAATTGACAGTTTTTAGATCACTCATAATAAAATGGTAACATCACATCATGTGTAATTAATGTCATATTACTTTTTAAATTAACATGCAGTAAAATGGACTTTATAATTTGGTAGTTTTATGAATTTTAGACATGTGTGTATATTCACATAAACACCACGATAATCAAGATACAAAATAGTCCCACACCTTCAAAGGCTTCCTCCTGTTATCCCTCTGTAATCATTCACTTGCTCCACTGTTAATCTCTGGCAGGCATTGATCTATTATCTGCCATTAGGTTTTGTCTTTTGTGACAAACTTATGTAGCCGGAATCACACAGTAAGTGACTTTTGAGACTGAGTTCTTTCACTTAGTCTTTTTTTTTTTTTTTTCACTTAGTTGTTAATATTCATACAAGTTGTGCACATCAGTAAAACCTACTATTGGGAGCCAAGTGACTCGGTGCATCTAATTTTTTTTTTTTATTTATTGATGATAGTCACAGAGAGAGAGAGAGAGAGAGAGGCAGAGACACAGGCAGAGGGAGAAGCAGACTCCATGCACCAGGAGCCTGACGTGGGATTTGATCCTGGGTCTCCAGGATCGCGCCCTGGGCCAAAGGCAGGCGCCAAACCGCTGCGCCACCCAGGGATCCCAACTCGGTGCATCTAAACGTAAGCATTCACTTTGATTACCCAGTATTATTCCATTGTATGGATGTACTGCATTTTGTTTTTCCATTCCATTCACAATTTGAAGTACATTTGGGTTGTTTCCAATTTTCTTTTCTTATAAATAGAACTTCTTTCAACATTTGCTTCTTTGTTTTTATATGAGTATAACTTTTCACTATTCTAGGTTAAATCTTGATAAATAGGATTGCAGATTCATACGGAATGTATGTGGGTATTTTTGTGAAAGAAATTGCCAAGCTATTTCCAGATTGGTTGTATAATTTTTCACTTCGGTGGACTATGTGTATGATTTCTGTATGCTCTACATCTCCACTAAGACTTGATATTGCCATAGTTCTTATTCTTTTTAAGATTTTATTTATTTATTTATTTATTTATTTATTTATTTATTTATTTATTTATTTATTTATAGAGAAAGGGTGCACCTGAGCAGGGGCAGAGAGAGAGAAAGAGAATCGCAAACAGACTCCACGCTCAGTGTGAGCCCCAAAACAGGACTCAGTCCCATGACCCTGAGATCATTACCTAAGCCAAAATCAAGAATCAGGCATTTAACCATCTAAGCCACCCAGGCACCTCATCTAATAAATTGTTTTTAGTATCTTCATTGTCATTGACTCTTGCCTTGTCATCTCAATACATATATTGCTTTGCTGGCATTTTTAACTTCGTTCAGCAGTCTTCCTCAATGACTATTGGAGCATTTTACAAATAGCTATTTTTAAAGTATTTTTCAAAGAATTTCCTCAATGATATTACTTGCCATTGGTATCTCTTGATTGTGTCTTTCCTGATATTTATAGAGATTTTCCTGGTTTTTCACTTGGTGATAAGTTTTGGTTATACCATGGAATTTTGTGATATGACACACTGAGTCTTATCTAATTTCTGTGGATTTTTTTTTGTTTCTAAGCTGGCAATCGACATGGCTGAATTTGGCTGACACATTATTTTTAGGCTCCAGTGGATTTTGGTGTTAATGTTAGTTCAATTTTCAAAGAGTTTGCAGTGCTATTCTAACCTGCTCCATATGTGTACCAGCCAGTAGCCACTTTTGGGAACTTAGCAGCAATTTATCTCTTTGTTTATGATTTAAAATATTTTCATGCTATTTTAGAATTAGATTCATACATACTTCATTAGGGATGAACCAAGAGTTTCAACTCCCTTCCTGTCATCTTCTGGGTGCTAGCTAGTTCCCCTGTTAGTGCTTTGTCTAAAAACGTTGAACACTATTTACCCCCTTCCCCCACCAGTGTGCAATTCTTTGGTTTTACCTCCATTCTGGCCCAGGTACGGAAAGACAGAGGTAGAGAAACATTAATGGGACTTGTCCTAGTGTCTAGTTATATCATTTGTTTTTTAATTGAAGAGTATTTTCCCCTCATACAGAGTTTTAGGTGCTACAAGTCCTGGCTATCACTACTGTCCTTGCCAGAAGAATCCTTTCCTACACACTAAGCCTGAACTGGAGGCTTTTCCTGGCATTCTCTGTGACTGTGTGATGTCCAAGTCTAGTTTTTGAATTGCCTTGAGACCAGGCTGAGAAAAACAGGAAAATAATAATTCAATGACATTGAAATTCTTATCTTCTCAATATGCCTGCTACTGTTTATTTTTCAGAGTTCTCACCTAGTTCCCCCATATGCTCTGTTTAGATTGTATAACTAAATTCATTTGGAGAGAAAGAGTGTATTGTGCTTGCTTGACTTTCCAGGCTCTGGAACGAGGAACCTGCCTAATTATTTTATTTTTACAACATGGCTAAGCACACTTGTCTGATATGGGACTTTCTGTGGCAGGGATTAAAACAAATCAGCCTTAATTACAAATATGCAAACCTATAGACTTATCCTACCTAATACAAGGCCCTAAAGACAATTGAGTACTTGCTTTGAGAGAATATGAGCTTAATGGAGGTCTGAACAATGCAGCATCCTCATTCACTCAGGTATGTCCGAGCATCATCAATTTGGAATTATTTGGAAAATGAGTTTTTAATAGCAGCTATTTCTAACCCTAAATATATGTACCATTTAAGGATTCAGCTTGAACATCACTCCCCAAACAAATCTGAACCTTATCAGCATGCAATTCATGGAAAACAGAGCAGCCAGGACTGATAATTCAGGCTCATAGAATACCCCTGTACTGATCAGTCTATGAAATGCATAGCAGTCATAGCAAGACTAAAGAGTTTAGGAACCATTCTAAACTGTTTTAACAGCTAGAATTCTCCAAAGTGGGAATTTAAAACTTAAAATTTAATAGTATTAAAATACTATACTAATAATATATTTAAAAAAGAAATGATGAGGGCTGTTTGTCATAATATAACCACATCCCTAAGGCAGTAAGAGATACTAAACTTAACCAAGTATCTGTAATTCCCAAGAGTAGTTATTATCTTATGACAACTATGCACTAGATTCACTTTGCTTCTATAATAAATGTCTGTATTGTGATAGAAAATGTAGCATAATTTTCTAGAAGATAAAATAGGTTTGACAGTAGTCTCAGTTTGTTTCACATGAAGTAATCCAACATGTAAAATATTTTCTAACCAAGTAAGGTACCTCTTTTAACTTCTCTCATTTAGAAGTCGGCGTCACTTTGAAGACATAGAGACCTGCCAGTGAGCTTAATCCATGGGGTTCTCTGAACTATCAACCCGTAGTTGACAAGACATTCACATTAATGCTGTATAATATGTATCGTTTCACAAAATTTTAGAGTACAATGTGAAGCTAGAATAAGAAGAGCATCAATTAGCATTTGTCTTTGGAAAATAAAATAGGTCTTTCATTCTAAAGGTCATACAATTTTGCTTTTATAGTAATATTCTACAAAGTTTTTCATTATTTTTGGATTATGTGAGGATTTCTATTTCTAATTTTTTTTATTAAGTTTGAGGGAATGTGCATTTGGTTTAGGAAAACAGACTGCTTCAGGTATTTTAAACTGCCAGGGACGTAATATGGGGAATTAGAGTCTTAAAATAATATCAGAAATGTTGAGGTGAGAAGGTCAAAGAGTCCATAAATCCCGTGTAAGAAATCAGGAAATGCAGATATCACTAGGAGCCTCTGCAGATAAGATGAGCTGCCTGCAGCATCCAGCTGGGGGATTTGAAGAGGATGCTCCCAACCTACCAGCAAAACCTTACATCTATCATCTGCCAAAGCCAATGCTTAGTTACCACTGCTGCAGGGGCAAACCTGGCTTCTCTTTCACTTTCCAAATCTGCACAAATGTCTTTTAATGGAAAAATTTAAAGTGGAAACTTTCAGGCCAGCAAGCTCTCCATCAAGTGTAGCATGGACAAAAGCTTATTAAGGCAGGAATTGTGATTACTATCAACAGGCAATGACTCGCTACTTAGCATTCTTGAATATCTTCCTACTCATAATTAAAAGAAAAATGCTATAGTATCACACTTTTGCTTATTGTGCTAGTTTCTTAGGATTCCTATAACAAAGCCCTGTGTAGCTTATTCAACAGAAATCCATTGTCTCACTGTTCTGGAGGCCAGAAGTCCAAAATCAAGGTTCATCAGGGTTGGTTCACTCCTTCTGAGAGTAATGAGGGAGAATCTGTTCCATGCCTCACTCCTATGGTCACTATATAAAAAAAAAAAAAAAAATCACTAAATCAACAGATGGCATAGCTATGAGGGCATTTTGGCAAAGAATACACATTTATGTTCAACTGAAGTACCTTTTCACGAGAGCCATCTATTGCTTCCCTGGGAGATGATATCATTTTGATTTCTCAGCTGATCTCTGCTTTTGGATAGTGGCGTCAGTTCAACCTTGGAGAGAAAAACTTCATCTAGTTGAATCTTGGCAAGTACCTCCATACTTTCCACCATACTTTGTTCATGAGCTCATTGAGCATAAGCTAGGATAGGTGAGACAGAGGCTGACTGACTGTCATTAAATAAGTCATCTTTCCCACCTAAGTATTAAGGACCTCATCAGTATGGAGTGAACTTCAAATGGAATGCAAATCTCTTTATATGCTATATACCCTTTCTAACAGATCCTTCACATGTATTTTCTAAGTCCTATACTTATGCAATCCTCTGATTTTTTTTCCCTTATCATTCAACCAAGTTATTAGCCCCTCCATATCAAGCAGTATACATCCATATATTTGACCATTTCCTTTTTAGGCAAAATGTACACCAGATATATGTCTCAGGTCTTTTTAAAAAAAATTATTTATTCATGAGAGACACAGACAGAGACAGAGACAGAGACATAGGCAGAGGGAGAATCAAGCTCCTTGCAGGAAGCCCAATGCAGTACCCAATCCCCGGATGGGGATCATGCCTTGAGTCAAAGGCAGATGCTCAACTGCTGAGCCACCCAGGTATCCCTATATCTCAGATCTTATATTTTGGGAGGATTTTCTTTTTCATTGTATTTTACATACACTCTACACTGAGGACATTTTAAAGTAGTGTAGCAATTCACTTGTAGATGACGCTAACATTTCAACTGGATTCCAGATATTTTCCTCAACACATGAAAATAAAAGTGTTTCTCAAGATTTCAGATAAACGTATGAATGTCTTCTATCACAGGTATATGCTTACATATTTCTCTTTTCTTTTCCTGAGTTTTCTGATTCATAGAAATTGTTATGGAATAGATGCAGAGATATACTAAAAACTGCTGTAATTTTGGCAGTCTTTTGCATCATGAAGTGTTCTTTTTTGTCTCATGTAATGATTTTTAATTTTTTAAAAAGATTTTATTATTTATTCATGAGAGACACACAGAGAGAGAGAGAGGCAGAGACACAGGCAGAGGAAGAAGCAGGCTCCATGCAGGGAGCCCGATGCGGGACTCGATCCCGGGTCCCCAGGATCACACCCTGGGTCGAAGGGAGGTGCTAAACTGCTACGCCACCCGGGCTGCCCTCATGTAATGATTTTTAGTCCAAAATCTACCTTATGTGATATTAAAACCATGATCCAAACTTTTAATATCTATTTACCTTTATATGTTTTGTATATATATTTTAATCCTTATGAATAAATCCATTTTATGTGGTTTTCTTCCCAAAACATCAAAATACATTTTTGCTATATTATTGATATATTTCTTAAATAGATATATTTACTTTCATTTATTTTTATCTGTATGTTTGAGCTCAGTGGTAAATATTTTTATGTGTTGCTTTTAGATTTATAGTTTTATTCTGTTGATATTTTATATTTTTTTAGTTTTATTGATATATTCTATTGGGGTTTGTCATGGGAATGCAAAGTTTATATAACATTTGAAAATAAGTAAGTGCAATTTTCCATATTATCAGACTAAAAAATAAACACAAAATAAAGAAAAACATGATATTTTAAAATATGTGCCATTATAGTTTTGGGTACAATTTAACATCCATTCATGATAATAACTGATACCAAACCTGGTACATGAACAGCACCCCTCAAAAAACTTAGATATACCATCATATTTAATGGTGAAGACTAAATGTTTCCACTCTAAGCTGAACACTAGTCTAAAATGTCCATTGTGATCATTTCAATGTTGTACTAAAGAGTCTAGCAAGAATAGAGCAAAATGCAAGGATAAACTTCTGGTTTCCAATTCAGCATATAAAAAGCTTGGAAGTTGCCACTAACAAGAAAAAGCTGAACAAACTAAAAAATCAACAACTCTTCTAAAATCTGTAAGAAAAGTGAGGTCACAGGGTAAACCAAAGTTGGAGTCATGGCTTAATTGGGTAGACTCGTGAATGATCCACCCTTGAATCACCTGCAAAGCTAGGAAAAACTGAGCTATAATTGAGGAATTGTTGAAGGCTTAGTGTGGACATCTCTGAGAGTTAAAAACTCCAGGAGGACCTTATTATACCAATTCATCAACAATTTTGTGAAATTTATCTCAAGGAGTTCTAATAGATTCTCTTAGTAAATATCAGAAAAAAAATTCCTTCTTGGTTTCATAGGGAGAATGTTAAGGGAACCATTTTAAATATTCTAAGATACTCTATTCTTTTTTTTTTTTGAGACTTTATTTATTCATGAGAGACACAGAGAGAGAGGCAGAGACATAGGCAGAGGGAGAAGCAGGCTCCCTCTGGGGAGCCAGATGTGGGACTCAATTATAGGACCCCGGGATCACACCTTATGCCAAAGGTAGCTGCTCAACCACTGAGCCACCCAGGTGCTCCAGGGGTACTTTATTCTTGCCCTTAGGAGAAACTAGGTAACTAGATCTTGCTACTGTGTTATCAGAGTGTAACTTACCAGAGGAAGAGAAATACCCAACTCTGACTTACTCTAGCCACTTTTTCGCATCTGAAGGGAAAGGAAAAGAAATATATATATATATATATATATACATATATATATACACACACACACACACACACACATACATAAGCAAATATATAATGGGCATCAGTTATACAAGGGACAAGAGGGAGGAATTAGGATTATTTTGTTATTATAAAGTACTCATACTACCCATGAAGTAATAGAGTGTCATTTGAAACTGGGCTTGAATTTGTTTCCAATATTCTTGCCTTATAGGGCAACCACTAAGGAAGGTTGGGGGGTGGGGTATAACTTATATGCTAAGAAAGAAGAGAAAAGGGAGTCATATAAAATTCTTGGTTAAATCACAAAGGCATATTAAGAGTGGAAGACAGAAATACGAACAAAAAATAAGGGCAAAAGAAATGAGTAACAAATATGGTTGATACAGTCTAACTATATCTTATAATCACTTTGAATGTCAATGGTCTAAATGTACCAATTAAAAGAGATTGTTAGAGTGGATCGAAAAACAAGACCCAATTATATTTTGTCTGCAAAAAACCCACTTAAGATATGAAGACAAATATAGATTAAAAGTAAATGGAGAAAAATATACCATGCTAGCACTAATCAAGGAAACCAGGAGTAGCTGTATTATTTTCACACAGAACAGAGGAACATCATCAGGGATGAAGATGGGCACTATATCATAATATAGGGGTGAATTCTCCAAGAAAGTATAACAATCTTTAATGTACATGTGCCCAAACACAGTGCCACACTATGTGAGGCAAAAACCAATAAAACAACAGAGGTATAGATAAATCTGTTATCACAGCTGGAGACTTCAATTCAGAAATGGACAGATCCAGCAGTAAGAAAAGCAGTAAGAATATAGTTAAATTTCTCAACACCAGCAATCAAATAAACATAAAAGACAGCTTTATATTACTACATTCACCAACAGTAGAATGCACATCATTCTCACATAGAACATTCACCAAACATTTTATGGCCCATATTCTGGGCCATAAAACACAACTTAAAAAATTAAAAGAATTAAATTAAATTAAATTTAAATTTAAATTTAAAAAATTAAAGAATAGAAATCATACAATTCTTGACCTCAGACCAAAATGAAATTAATCTAGAAATCAAAAACAGAAAGAGTGCTGGCAAAAGACCTGGAATAACCCACATGGTATTGGTGGAGAAGAGTAAAACTGGAGAACTGGCACTACCTGACTGACTCCAAGACTTACTATAAAGCAACCATAATCAAGATAAGGTGGTATTGAGGAAAGAACAGATAAATATATCAATGGAACAGAATAGAGATCACAGAAAGAAACTTCTAAAATTATATCAACTAACTTTGGCAAAGGAACAAAGGTTAATGGGACAAAGATTGTCTTTTCAACAAATGATGCCAGGGCAATTGTACAGCCACTTGCAAAAAAGAAAAAAATAATCTAGACATGGATTTTACACCTTCACAAAAAATAACCTTAAATAGATCACAGACCTAAATGTGAAAAGTGAAATTATAAAATCCTAGAAGATTATATAGGAGAAAATCCAGATGACTTTAAGCATGGCAGTGACTTTTGGATTGCACACCAAAGGCATGGTGCATGAAAGAAATAATTCATTAGCTGTTTGTTTTTTATTCTGTTGACTTTTCCTTTTCTGTACAGAAGCTTTTTAGTTTGATATAGTGTATGTAGTGGTCTCTCTATATATATGCACACATACATACAGCGCACTCTTACCCTTAAATAGGAAGGAATGTTACACCATTTGTAACAACATGCATGACCACAAAGGACATTAACTAAGTGAAATAAGCTAGACACGGAAGGACAAATATCTTATGATACCAGTTACATGAGAATTGAGGTAGTCAAACTCATAGCAACGGAGAGTAGAGTAATAGTTGTAAGGGGTTGAGAGGAGGGGAGAGTGACAAGGTATCAGTCAAAGGTATAAGCTTCAGTTTTGCAAGATGAGTAAATCCTAGAGATCTACTATACAACCTGATGCCTATGGTTAACAATATTGTATTGCATACTTTAAAAAGTGCTGGGAGAGTTGATCTTATGTTAAGTGTTCCTATCACAAAATAATAATAATAATAATAATAATAATAATAATAATAATAATAAATAGCTATAAGAGGGCAAGAGAATTGTTTGGAGGTAATGGCTATGTTTATGACATAGATTTTAGTAATGATTTCATATACATATATTTACTTTCCAATTATTTAAGTATTCCAACTCTACACCAAGTAATTACAGCTTATTATATGTTAATCTCAATCAAGGGGTTTACAAAGGAAAAAAGGAAATAAATATATGGTTATGTACATATACTTTCACAAAATATTCAAAATATATACATAAATAAAAAATAAACTTATTGGCAAAAATATTTTAGATCAATAATGAATTATTACAAAAAGATAAAAGGAAAATTTCATCAAAAGACACAGATATCCCCAAACTCAATACAATCAATAATATTTTCTCACAATGTATAGACTAAAAATGTCAGAATTTGAACAATAAATTGATAAATCTATACTATGACCATAACAAGAAAATGTATCACACAATTTTAGAAATTCAAATAGCAAACAGATAAAAAGGATAGCCCTTAGATGATTTGAACAATATAATTAAAAATTCATTCCCATGAATTTTTAGAACCCCCGCACTGGATAATAAAAATCAGAGACAAATTTCCTCTATAATTTTTATTGAATTGTACACAGTATTTGGAAAATAATAGTATCGTATTTTTAGTACATACATAAATAAAATCTATTAAGGCATAAATTAAGTAATTGCTCATGACAAGGTTGTTTACTGTTGTTCTGGAACCCAGGAAATAACTCTATAGTGAAAGAAACTGCACACAGGAGGGATTATTATTTTGTTGTTATTTTTTGTCTCATGTACACCATTTACAAAAATTTCATGACCTTTTAGAACTCAGATGGATATGTTATTAAGTTTTTCTGCGGGCAGCCTGGGTGGCTCAGCAGTTTAGTGTCCTCTTGGCCTAGAGCGTGATCCTGGATACCGGGGATCGAGTTACACATCAGGCTCCCTGCATGGAGCCTGCTTCTCCCTCTGCCTTTTTCTCTGCCTCTCTCTTTCTGTGTCTCTCATGAATAAGTAAATAAAAATTAAAAAAAAGAAAAAGTTTTTCTGCTTCACATGTGTATATCATTCTGATCTTAAACTGAACCTAGAATTGATAAATTACTTGAAATAAGACTCAAAGTTAAATTTGCTCAAATATATCCCTTTTATTAGACTATAATCCTTTAATTTATTTGCTGAAATATATAAAGAAATATAAATATAATTAAGCTTATCCAACCAGGCTAGCTTACCATTGTCAAACTCATCCCACTTTGTTTGCACTTCCATTTATTAACTGTAAAATCTTTAGAAAATGTGGACTAATAATTTATATTATGTGTCATATCTTAATTTCCTTTTTTTTTGGCTGCATTTATTTTCCCAAGTTGATTGACATTTATTCTTAGAAGACAAATGTGTTTGCTAAAATCAAATATATTATGAAAGTGAGTTTTAAAAAATCTCAAAGTCAACTACTAAATAAAGTATTAATTAATTCTTCATTCTCTAAAGTCACAAAAGAGTTAATTTGGTTTGTCCAAGTCCTTTGATATCTTTGGGGAGTATTTTATTGGCTGAAAAGACTTTCCTAAATGTATCACAACTGTTTTATTTGCACATTTTCTCTAAAATTCAATTCTAAATCAATTTCCTTCCTTTTCTTTCAGCAGCTTGAAAAAAGGTGATCTCAAGTGAATGCAAGCAGATGTTCCCATTTTAAAAACTGTCAAAAATTTGACATCTCTAATTCTAAAACTTATTTGTATTACTTATAAAATATATTTTAATTAAAATATTTTTAAGTCAAATAAGTTCTATCAAATCCTAGTGGTGGCTTTATCATTTGTTTAATTTCTTATTTTTTGAGAAGCTATGTGGGCTGATATATATACATAAATATATGGCTTAACTCAGATTAATTACTCATTTATTAATAGTTCATCATGCCTTTACGTTTTGGCACTGTGGCTTTATCGTGTATAATTTTTTCTTTATGACTATTTGGTCTAGAATCAAACATTCTCCTTATAAAATTATTTGCCTTTTGTTTCACTGGATTTTTCTTTATGACTATTTGGTCTAGAGTCAAACATTCTCCTTATAAAAATATTTGCCTTTTGTTTCACTGGAGTATAAAATGTGCACTCACTGTGAATTTAGTTACACTTTGTATCTGCAATTTAATATTGCCAACAAAAGTTATTAGAAATCATATTTTAATGTAAAATAAAATAGATAAAAATGTCTTAATATGAAAAGTCAAGACATTTGAAACATGGCTTAGAAACTCAGCAATTATCTATTATTAGTTAAGTATTTGAACCCAGATAAACCATTTAGTATTTTGGGACCAAAATATATCATCTTCAAAATTAGGGAATTGCACCTTATTTCCCATAAAACAGTAAATTAATATTATTCTATAATGTGTGAAGTTATGAAAATTTCTTTTCACTGTACTCCTTTCATCTTAAAAATAAACATTACAATTTTATTGATTGTTAATATCTTCTTTTGTGCAAGTTGATTATCCTGTGAGATAAGTAAAACTGTCTCTTTCAAGTATTACTATTAATCTCTTAAAATAGAAGCAACTTAATTCAGTCATTATTAGTATAAAATACAGTATAAGATACTATTATGAGACTTTTGATAGATTTCTCATTTATATTCTCTAATTATCTTCATTCTTCAGTTTCCATATTATGAAGACTGAATACTTGTACAACTGAATTAATGTACATCATGTTTTAGACTATCTTCTTTCAAATACACTGACTCATTAAAAATTAATGTGAAGGAATGTTTTCTTGAATAACAAGCAAATTATTTATTATAATATGTACATATTTGTCAGTCAGTTTTGTGATTTTCTTTTTCTTGTATATGTATATGAAAAATTAAAATTCCTAGAAAATTAAAGATATATGATTTTTAATCATGTGGTTCTACAAAATAAATGATCAAAAAAGAGCCTAGCAACAAGTTGGGTTACATTTTATGTATATATTTAGATAATGATGTAGATAGATTAACAAGTTAGAGATACACACTCACATATACATTGTAGATACAGGCATAGATTGTGTGTACTTATAGTGATTAGGTATGAAATAATAGAGAATTCCATTGGTAGGGATAAAAAGCACACGCTTTTTCTTATTACTGTAGAAAATTTTAAATTAAAAAAAAAAGAGCATGGGAAGCAGTGCAGCTTACTCGGGAGAAACCATCTCATCTTGAGGGAGGTCTTTGTCTCGATGGTCAAGGCAGACACCTTGAAATGAAATCATCATCCACATACCTGGTTGATTGTTGTTGATACCTATAGTTGTCACGCTGGGATGCTAGATGAGGAAACTGACATTTACCACAGAGCATCAAAAAGGACTACTATGAGAATCCATGAATAATAACTCTCTAGAGGTTCTCAAACATTATTCAGAAATAATTTGAAGAGACTGAAGTGCAAGCATTGCCCCCAGAGGTGAATTTAATAAATATTTTAGTGCTATTTTGACATCATTATTACATAAAGATGGGTATGGTCTAGGGAAACACATTGTAATAAGATACAAGTTAATAGATTTTTTAAATAGCTAATATCTGTATAATAATGTAATTTTAAATTATGCTTCCAATTATGATCTAATTTCAATAGTAAATTATGGTGATTTGTAAATATTTGTATTTTTATAAGTATTAATTATGAGTAATAAATTAAGGTGGCATAAACAGATTTTATTTTATACCAGCTGCTGAGAATACCAAGGGAAGAGAACTATGGGAACAAATCAGATTTCCCAAAAGTATACAAATAATGAATCTTTTTGTTAAGAATGTCAAGTTTAATTTAACATTGCTGTTTCAGTGTACTACTCTTCAACGTGTATTTATTTGGGGCCTAGTGCCAGCTACCTGGATCAACTCCAGAGCCTACTGAGCTAAAATCTGGCTTGCCTAAGGAATGATTCCAATGTATTCAAATTTGATACACAACATAAACATCCTTCTGAATAGTTAAGTTGTTGAGAGCTATTTGAATGATGAACTTTGTTTCAATTTCTAAGAAGTATTCATGTGATTTGGAGTCTATTATACTATTTCAAGTTTCTCTTTCCTCTTCACTGAACCTCCTTCCTCTTTATTAAATATATTTTCATTCAGTCTACAGAAATAACAAACAATGTTTGAAACATCTGGAGCTGTACTACCTGATAAAGTACCTAGAATCATCACAAATTGATTTATTTTCCTTTGTATATATTTGGTACTGCTACAATTAAAGGGAAAAAGTTTGTTGCATTTAATAGAAGAAAATATGAACATAAGCCAATTAGTAAACTAATGGAACTCCTCAGAATAGCTGGGGGGGGGGGTTATAGATCTTATATGCTATTGTAGTGTAAGTACAAATAAATAATAAGGGATCAATAATCCAAAATTACAGACACTGAAATTTGTAACATCAAAATATTCATAATTTTCAGCACAATTCTAAAATTTTTCTAATCTTAAAATTGCTAGAGACTGTTTTGGAAAAAGGAAATGGGACTTGCTACAGGATATATATTTAAAATTATGCATTCATCTATGTATGATGTGATAATAACCCTCTCACAAAACAAACAAACCTCTTAAAGTCTGAAATCTAGATTCATTCTGTTCCAGTCCAACTAGAGAATATAAATTGGAAGAAATATTTAGCATTTTTATTTTTATTTTTAAATTTTTATTTATTTATGATAGTCACACACACAGAGAGGCAGAGACATAGGCAGAGGGAGAAGCAGGCTCCATGCACCGGGAGCCTGATGTGGGATTCGATCCCGGGTCTCCAGGACCGCGCCCTGGGCCAAAGGCAGACGCCAAACCTCTGCGCCACCCAGGGATCCCTATTTAGCATTTTTAAAATGTACTTTCACCCCTTGTTGGACTATGTCTCAATTCTGGCTCAATGTAGTCACAGAGATCTTGAGATTCACAAACAAAGTTGACTCCAGGTTACTCCAAAGCCTTCACACAATATGAGAAATGCCAGTACACTGTTTCTGGGAAAGACACTGAAATCAAGTGTAATATTTGAGCAACAAGATGTTATTCACTCAGCTTCCTTTCAGAGTGTCAAAGAAGCAGAAATATAGAGAGAGGATTCTTAGGCTTTAAGCATATGCCATAACCATTGTACTTCCCAGTCAAAATGTTAGGATTCTTAAACTTTAACAATCCTCCATTGAGCTTTACAAATTAGGACATATATTATAAATAATGATCTTTGTAGTGTGATATTATGGATAGAGGAAAACCACTCAATGTCAAATATCTCCTTGATTTTATTGAAATTGTATCAAAAATGAGGTCATTTTATTAAAAATTCATACAAAAGATTTCTTAGTTCAGCTTTAATAATGCCAAATAGGCTAGAAACTACAATAGCACCGGATGCTAAGGGTCAGAAAAGATGTGCATAAAAATAGAATAAACAATAAAACTATTAAAGGTAAACTATTGAAAACATTTTTACTTCTTTCACTGTTTGCACTAGACTGACCTACATTCAAATAATAGATATTATCGACAAATTTGTATATAAAAAAGTATATATTCAGGCTGATATATACTTCACAGCATATCCTTACAAAAATATCAAATCAACTATTTTAAGCCACAGTATTATGAGAAAATAATAGTTCTGTATTTTGCCTGGCAAAATTATGTTACGATAAACACTTATGCGTTTGATGCCCTGGATTCTGAAATAACTTTATTTCCTGCTGTGAAACTGAGAAAATGTGGTTGATAATATCAGGTTTAAGGCTCACATTTTATATTGATTTGTCAGAATGAGAAGCAGTAACTACAGGCCTGGGAAACCATGCTGCTCTGCCCTTCTGGCTTCAAATAAGCCCTAAGATGAGGAGTAAATAGTAATATGAAAAAGCAAAAGACTCAAGGATTATTATATGAGACATTTACTAGATCTTCTTTAGTCTAGACACATGACTGTCTTTGGAATATTTAAGAATAAAGAGTATGTAAATGAATTTGAATTTACTGAATATATTTTTCAGTATTAGATATTCTGATACTGGTAATGAAAGTCTACAACAAATAAAACCTTTCTCCCTGCTATGCCTCATGCCTTGAGAAATGTAATTTCCTGAATAAGTAATCTTAATCCAATGAAGATTTAATTTGGTCTTTTTACTTTACAAATGTAATTCACTTATTCAATAAAAGTTTGCTTGGTTTAAACAGCAAGGGATATATCAAATACATATTAAAATGTCCTAAATAAGTCTATTTTCTTGATGCTGCATTATGAAACATTTTCCAAGTCATAAAGCTAATCTGTATACCCCCATAACTGCATAAAATGTACAGATAATGGATTCTTCTATGGTTATTCCATTACTCTAATGACCTCAATAAATCAATAGCATGCCTCCAAATATTCCCCTCCCTCCAAGAAACACTACACTTCACATCATAAAAATAATTTCTCTTAATTTGTATAAAACTACTATATTTCATCTATTCTTACAAATAAAGTTTGGAGAGTTCATGACAATTATTGGGGAAGATATTTAAATAATAACAACAAATCATGGGTGGGAAAGACAAAATTACTGAATAAAGGTGCCTGATGTGATTGATTGGTACTTCCAAACCAGTGTTCTCTGATCCTTAGTGAAAGAACAGGAAAAGGTAACTAAAAAAATGGAAATTTCAAAATTCACTACACTTTGACAGAACCAGCTGCTGAGTATAACATGGTCAGGCAGAGAGACTATATCTAATTCATCTTTGAATTGAAATATTTTCAGTGGTTAGGACAGAATCCTATCCTTGTCAAAAATCTGTATTTAAAAAGATATATTCTAAGACGTTCATAAGTGAATATGGGGAATGTTGTAAATTGTTACCATATTTACAATAACTCTGGGAAACGAACTAGGGGTGGTGGAAGGGGAGGGGGGGTGGGAGTGAATGGGTGACGGGCACTGGGGGTTATTCTGTATGTTGGTAAATTGAACACCAATAAAAAATAAATTAAAAAAATATCTCTCAACAGATAATTAACAACAATTCGGACTTTTTGAAGAATTTTTTTCATTTTTAAAACAAAACAGTACTAATTTTTTGATATATAGGAAATACTGTTAATCTTTCACCTTAGAATATATTACAAGTACAAAATGAAAACAATTAGCCAAACTTGCTCTAAATAGCTTCAATGACACCATACATAAATTGCTACAAATCTGCTTTTGAGTCAGTAACGTACTTGAACATCTGCATTTAATTCTCTAGTTGAGGATGTTGAGTACCCACCATTCACTTCGATGTGACTGGACCTGGAGGGTATTGTATTGAGTGAAGTAAGTCAATTGAAGAAGGACAGTCATTATATGGTTTCACTCATACGGGGAATATAAGAAATACTGAAAGGGATTATAGGGGAAAGGAGGGAAAATGAGTGGGAAAAATTAGACAGGGTGACAAAACATGAGAGACTCCTAATTTTGGGAAATGAACAAAGGGCTGTGGAAGGGGAGGTGGGCAGGGGGATGGGGTAACTGGGTGACGGGCACTGAGGGGGGCACGTGGTGGGATTAGCACTAGGTGTTATACTATATGTTGGCAAATTGAACTTCAATAAAAATATATATAAAACGTCAATAAAAATATATATAAATATAAAGGACATATATATATGTATATACACATATATAAATGCTATATAGTTAACTGTGAGAAAAAAAAACAAACAAAAAACAACAACAACAACAGTAAATCTTAGCTTAGTCTCCAGACCAAAATTATTATGTGGTAAAGAGTTCTCATTCAGAGTAAAAGATCTACATACTTGACTCCCAACTTCCACCTCATTCACACACAAAGGGCAAATCACAATTAAAATTTTAGGTATCATCTGCTCCACAAGTCTATTATTAATCAGAGTCACATAGCCAGGCTAAGTTGATGTCTGCCTCTATGAACTCAGAAAAATGTGCATGCCACAAATGCCCATGGATAAACTAGAATGGTCACTGGAGACATGCCTAACGAAGAGTAGACAATGAATTCCTTCAGGTCCTGGACTGTCTTTGCTCTCTACAGTCTGATAACTTAGCCCATTGGTTTTCACTAAATGTTTATTAAACAAATGTGTTGTCTCTTCATGTGCTATTTCAGGCAAGTTTGCTGTTTTCCTTTTTTTTTTTTTTTTTTTTGAAGCAGAGTTAGTTCTTTGAATTGAGACCCAGGCAGAGGAGAAGCAGACTCCGTGCAAGGAGCCCGGTGTGGAACTCGATCCCGGGACTCCAGGATCCTGGGCCAAAGGTAGGTGCTAAACTGCTGAGTCACCCAAGGACCCGCATGAATTGAATAATTGTTAATTCCTATTTTAAAATATATCCTTTTTGTACATTTAAAGCTAATTTTAAATTGATGATGTTTTAAATTTAAACCTTCCTGAAGGCATATAAAAAAGTAAAGGTTTTCATTAGATTCATGTTTTACTACTGAGAACTAGTTTTGTGAGAGATCCTCTAAAGGAAAAATGTTTCATAAGGATATGTTTTATAGCATGTTTTCTTTTTGAAAAACTACCAAAAAATACATGGTACCCTAAATATTCTGATAATATCTACAGTTAAGAGATTTGATTACCCTGCTCAGTCATGAATTTCCCAAGCTAATATGGACTTTGAATCTTTTTATAATTCCTATTAACAACTTTGCATCTTCACATTTTGGAAAATATATTCTGAAAAAAAAAGCTTCATTATTATCAAATCAAAATTTTAATATCTATTAAGATTAGCGATAATGTTATAGAAACAGTTGAGGAGTAACAGTATCTTAAAAAGAGTTATTCCATAGTGAGAGAGTAGAACAAATGAAAGCAAAATAAGTCATCCAACAGATAATTAAGTAAAGTCAACAGAATATGTACAACATTTTCCAGATTCAAAGAAACCACCACTGAGTGATATAAAAATTTTTGAAATAGATATACAAGAAGTTACACATCCACTGGGCATCAGAAGAATGAAATAAAAGAAATTTATGCAAGCTTCTGGTAAGAAGTATATAACCATAACAAATATTTTCACATAAAGAATAAAATAACAGAAGCTCATGGATCTTCGTGCCAGTGACAGTGGAAGCTATGAGACGCTGGAACATTCCCCACAAGGAAATGTTTTTTCCACATAAAATTTTACACCCAGCCTTACTATCAGTTTAATGTGGAAATGTATTTTTATAAAGTTTTAAACTTTACTGTACCACCCTGTCTTAGTTTGCTTAGTTTGCCAAAACGGAGTACCCTAAGACTGGTTGGTTTAAACAATGGAAATTTATTTCTTGCAGTTCTGGAAGATTGCAGAGGTCTTAGAAGTTCAAGATCAAAGTATGAGCAGAGTCAGGGTCTGGTGAGAGTTCTCTGGATTGCAGGTGGCTACCACCTTGCTGCATTCTCACATGGCCTTTCAGCTGGTTTCTTTTATAAGGCCTCTAATTCCATAATGAGGGTCTCACCTTCGTGACCTAATCCAATTTTAAGTCTCTCAAAGGTCCCATCTCTGAATATCTTCATATTGGTGATTAGGGCATCAACATATGAATTGGAGGGGGACCCAAGCATTGAGTATATAAGCACACACCTCCTTCATTTTCATTGGGTTATTAGAAAATGCACTGAAACAAAATGAGGATCATCAAGCATGAACCCTATCTGTTCCACAAATCTGTAAACCTCAGTTGCCAGTAGATAATTGATTCTGTTTGGTATCCTACTGTGTTTTACACTTAATTTATTCCTGAAAGGCACTTCAAAATGCCTGCTATTGGAGAATAATTGACTTTATGTTCTTTAGGAAGTGTCAGTTTCTATGTTATAACATGTGTTCATTAATTATTTTTTTCCTGTGTAAACATTCAATTTTCTTGGCTGCTATATGTCATGAGTGGTATACACCTACAATCTTTGCAGTTTAAAAATTCATCAGGAAAAATAAAGGTTATAGGATTTTTATTTCCTTTTCTATTTTCCAATATGCTCCATTAAAGAGAAAGTGCAATTGTTTTAATAATATACCTTACATCTTTTTATTAAATGGATGTCAGACTGTGGCAGAAGATAATTCTCTTAAGGTGGGTATATAAAAAGAGAATTGTGAGTCCTTCCAAATCTTATTTAACATTCTCATTTTCTTTTATCTTTATCCTGTGCTTCCATCTGTTTTTGTTGATAACATGCTATGTGGATATGTCAATGCACATCTGATAGGCAAAGAGAAGTAATCTGTGGAAGGAAACAATACAAAAATGGAGTGGGGGGCGGCCCAGGTGGCTCAGCGGTTTAGCGCCGCCTGCAGCCCAGGGCGTGATCCTGGAGACCTGGGATCGAGGCCCCATTGGGCTCCCTGCATGGAGCCTGCTTCTTTCTCTGCCTCTCTCTCTCTCTCTCTCTCTGTCTCTCGTGAATAAATTAATAAAATCTTTTAAAAAATTGAGTGAGAAGGGTGTTAGAAGCAGACAAAGAAATATCTTTTGCTGTACAGATGAAAGGCTGAAGAAACTTTTTTGGGTCTGATCATAGAATTCCAGGTAGAAAATTCATTATAATTAATTTAATATCTCCTTAGATAAGTCCTAAATACAGCGGGAAGTTTGGGAATGTCTATGGAACACATAGTATAGCCCTTTCTATTCTGCTCTCTGCTTAAAGAATATTGTAACAACAAGTTAAATAGATGTTTGCGTTTAAATCAATATGGTTGCTTACCCTGAATAAGGCAATTTGTAAGCACGCAAGACCATTACATGGGTTTAAAACCCAGCTGTATCACCCATTAGCTGTGTTACATTGATCAGGCTATTTAAACTCCATAGGCCATGGTTTCCTCACCTGTATAAAGTGATAATAGTAGCAGTTACTTAATAGGGAGATATACAGAGCAATTTAGCACAGTGCCTAAAACATAGTAATCAAAGTTGATTTATTCAAAGTTGGTTTATTATAATGACCATAATAGTATTTATATAAAGAAAATGTAGTACAATAAATTGCCAATACTTACAAAATAAATAAGATTAGAATGTGTAAATCAGGGATGCCTGGGTAGCTCAGTGGTTGTGCTTCTGCCTTTGGCTCAGGGAGTGATCCCAGAGTCCCGGGATTGAATCACATATCCTGCTCCCAAGGAGCCTGCTTCTCCTTCTGCCTATGTCTCTGTCTCTTTCTCTGTGTGTCTCTCATGAATAAATAAAATCTTTAAAAATATGTAAATCATTATATAATTCTGATATTTCCAACAATGGATTTACATGAAAATAACAGTCATATTTAGGTTTCTTATTTTTTTATTATTTATGATAGTCACACAGAAAGATAGAGAGAGAGGCAGAGACATAGGCAGAGGGAGAAGCAGGCTCCATGTACCGGGAGCCCGACGTGGGATTCGATCCTGGGTCTCCAGGATCACGCCCTGGGCCAAAGGCAGGTGCTAAACCACTGCGCCACCCAGGGATCCCTAGGTTTCTTATTTTTTAAGCAAACAAGGAAATAGCTTTAATGGGATGATGTACCACACATTTTTCTTATGTTGTCTTGTGTCATCATGTTATTTTTATTACCTATACAAAATACAAAGACTTTCATTGGGTGTTCTGAAAGGATATTAGGTTTAAGCTGAAGATATTCTAAAGCCTGTTGGGCAACATTCCAACTGACATTTAAAACACACTTTTGTAGGTAAAACTAGATGGACAACTGATTCTTTTGCATGTTTTCAAGTGGTAAAAGTACTTTGGGGATATAAAAACTCTTTCCAGGTTCTGAAATTCTACTAAAAAGAACTACGCAAACACTAATACAAATGGAGATATGCTCTTGAACCTGCCATGCTGCTAGAATACTGGAATATGGGCAAAATTCTCTAATCAAACTTGTTTTATCTTTAACCATAATAAAGATTAGTATCTTGAGTTACCTTGATCTTCTTTCATGTCACTAAAAACTTGAAAAGATTTGTAGATAGGGATATTATTGAAATTGAGCCTTAATTGGAGCTTAATCTCCATAATTATGCATAATTGCCTGTGTTTATTACTCCTACAATAAGGACACATTTTTCTTTAGCTCCCAGGAAGCATGTGTTAAAGCATCACAAACAGCATTAGATAATATGATTGTATACACTTCACTGACTTTATTTGGTTATACAATATTATTATTCAAAGAGAGACACAAAGAACTTACAGAACAACGGCCTCTGACTTTGCTAAGTAACTTCACTGAAATCAAAGATAAAACTTCAAAAATATTATCCTTTAAATATATTGATAGGTGGGCAGAATTAATTTAGATTAAAACTCGGTAATATAGTGAATACTTCTAGAAGTCTCAGTTCTGAAATGTTCAGTAATACAGGTGTTTCAGAAATAAGGGATCAAGTGTTCATTACATTTTTACTAAATCAAATAAACTTATTTAAGATATTAACTTCTGGGAAATATCTGGAGTACAAGCAGAATGAATGATTAATTTGAAAAATGCTCAAAATTTATGACTGACAGTGATGTCTCTCATTATTGAGATAACAATTTAAAATGATCAATAGGTGCTTATATACCTTTTTTTTTCTCTTTATGATAGACCATTCTTTCAATTACGATTCCAGATCTTGTTATCAGTAGCTATGATGTACTACTACATGCTGGTAGTAGTACATATCCTAGCAATTGTTAGAACTAAGGGTAAATCTAAGCAGTTTGGGTAAAAATTTAAATGAAAGAATATGAAGAACAATTTTCAAATGGCCCATGGATAGGCAACTTAAAGATCCTTAAAGCTTCAATTAGTAAAGAAATCACTGCATGTCTTCTTTGATATTTTATCAAATAGCTAGGACAAGGCAGATTTACTTTCTATCCCAATTCTCAAAATAATTAGCATGCCTAAATCTGAAATAGAATTTTCTTAAGTATTATTCCTTACAAATCTCAAATGAAATTGTGAACACTTTTTTGAATGCTAAATATTACTTATTTGGCTTCTTCTTTTACTAGGTACATTTTATTAAGAGAAAGCCTAGTTTTGTAAATATGTACTTTGGCTAGTGCTGATATATTTAGTAACTTTTTTTTTTTTTTGTATATATGCAACAGAACCCCTGTTTTTGAAAACTGTAGTCTGTGAAATTACCTATCTAGGCCCAGTCTCAATGAATAAAGTTTCCGCAGGATCTTTTTGAAACATAACAAAATACTGATGTCATACTTTTTCTTATAAGATTCTAATTTCTGATGTGGGAATACTTTTCAGATCATTGTAATAGGGTCTGATAGTTATGAATTACACCAGTAGACTGTGAGCTTATTGTGAGCAGGAATTTTTTACTTATCCAAGTGGGCACCAAAATATAGATCAGACCCTATAACAACGAATTTATTTTATTGTATAAATAGATTTTTTAAGTTCTGAGAAAAAAAATCTGTTGGCAGAGACCTTCTAGAAGACGCTGACCAATCTGAGGTTCACATTTGTCACTCATTGGACTTCAGTTGTGAGAAACTGAATGTGCAGCTATTTTCACCAGATACATAGAGAGAAGTCACTTTTGTTACTGATGATGTTAGAAACAGCTAGAATTTGAAGTATGTGGAATATTTTTATTTTTTTTCATAGATATTATGGATTATTCACTCTTATCAGCTCCCGAATTTTGGAAAGAATCATAAGTGGTCTTTGAAATACAAGTAGTTAAAATGCATTGTATACTACATAATAAACTCATCACTGCTCAAATTGTGTACTTAGTACTTGGATGAACCCTAAAAAGTGGGCAGTTTTGCTAAAAAAGGAAACTGTGGTCTAGATCCATGTTATAATTGCTTTGACCTTACATAATGACAAGTAATAGAATTAAAATTCAAAATGGGATTAGTTAGAACTCTTAACAGTGATAATTGCCTAGTGTGCTTGCTGATAAATTTATAAAACTCCTCTAATAAAAAAGTTAGTCATGTTCTCCTGCAAGTCTCTGTAAACTGTGATATATTTAGAAACATAGCGGAAGTTTTGTTTAGAGTAAAAGGTGTTGCCATTTTAGAACCCCTGAAAGTCTGACTTTCTTGGGATCCTGGGACCCACTTCTTTGAAATGTAATCATTAAGGAAGATGCCTTCATCTTCCATTTTTGTAGGAGAGCAGAAGCCTAATTTTGGCAAGTGCTTTGCTCCAATTTTAAAAATAACTTCTGTCACAGAGATATGACAAAGCTTACTTTTTCTTTGTGCAAAGCCAATTAGCAAACAGAAATGTCCGACAGCCTCCCTGCATCAGCTCTTAAAAACTTTTCAGTCCTTCATTTCAAAGCAAAAGCCTTGAATAAAGTGGGTTTTTTTGTGTCTATTTAAATTTGCCCAGTGCATTTTTCCTTTAACATTATTTTCACATTTTCATTTTTGTTAACTTAAATATATACATATACATATATACATACACACACATACACATGCTCACATACTGTTCTTGAATAAGAAAAGTAGAAACAAAAAAACTTATTCAGGAGTGTATGTATTACTTTTTATGGCCTTGTTTTCCAGTAAAACCATATAAGACATTATCTGGATTATGACTATGATAACAATAACCATAATAAAAATAGTATTTTAACAATCGAGTTTTAATCTATGAAATCAGACTATATTTTCATTCTGCTAAACTAGGAATTAGGAACCTAGAATTACATTTTAGCTTTGACATTACTTTTTAAGTATCAATACATCCCATTACCTTAATAAATCTGGGTATTTGGGGAAATTTTGCATTTATTTTAGACATAGAGTCTCAGCCATTAGAAACGACAAATACCCAGCATTCGCTTCAACGTGGATGGAACTGGAGGGTATTATGCTGAGTGAAGTAAGTCAATCGGAGAAGGACAAACATTATATGTTCTCATTCATTTGGGGAATATAAATAATAGTGAAAGGGAATAGAAGGGAAGGGAGAAGAAATGGGTAGGAAATATCAGAACGGGAGACAGAACATGAAGACTCCTAACTCTGGGAAATGAACTAGGGGTGGTGGAAGGGGAGGAGGGCGGGGGGGTGGGGGTGAATGGGTGATGGGCACTGAGGGGGGCACTTGACGGGATGAGCACTGGGTGTTATTCTGTATGTTGCTAAATTGAACACCAATAAAAAATAAATTTATTTAAAAAACGAAATAGAGTCTATAAATTATTTCATTTAGAAAATGTGTGTGATTATATTGCTTAAAGAAAAGTATTAGGTGCAAAAAATACAGATTAAAAAACAATATATTAAATACATGGATCCCACATTCCGTCATTTCTGCTTTTGCCCATTAGATTTTCCTCCCTAATAGAATTAAGGCTGGAAACTTACTTTTATTAACAATAGCATCATGTCGCTTCTCTCCCTTAGATTCCTGAAGTATAGATACTTCAAAATGCATATGAAAAACCGAAAAAAACCATTTTCCTTTATTTTCATCATGCTTGCACCAACGTCCTCATATTTTTATACAGGTTGGTTAAACTGTTATAAATAAATAGGTTGTTCTTTTCTTGCCATAAGCATAAAATTTTAAATGTACTACAGCTTTTATCCTTATCCATGTCTCAGGTCTTTCCTCTGTCTGGTATATGTTGTCAAATAACAAGTGATTGGTAGGAAGAGGACTGCTATCAGTTCCTACCTGCTGCTCCTCTGATTGAATTACAGAAGGGAAAGTACAAATTCTTCTCTCTTTGATGTCAGTATTGTTTTTGTTGCACATGATTGGTTCTCAACAAGTGTGGTCACTGTATGACACTCCGAATGTCTAGGCTTCAGTAATATGCCTATATCTAGATCTAGGTGCAGATAACTAGATGTTTACACATCAACTTTGAGTTAAAGGACAGTTGACAAGAGAAAATTTAGGCTATTTACCCAGAACACTCTCAGTTTTCTTAATAATTCATTAAATAAAGAGCAGCTCATCCACATTATACAAAGGCTAAATGAGTCAGATAGTTGAGTAAAAAAGTAAGTTGTAGATGGCAGTTGCATTATACTATCACACAGTTGAAAAAATACAAAGTGTAGAGTTTGTGTGTACTGCAATGAGGATAGTGTTTACATCTATGAAGGTGGAATGAATTCTGGGTGGTAGTCAGTGGAGATATTAGTATACTTTTATTTTAAGGACCAGTTTATTGAAATTAATTTAACATCTTAATATATTCATTAAAACAGCAACTAAAAGTGTAAATTTATTATTAAATGAACAGACTATATACTATGAAATCAATGACATTTTTACTAAAATATACAAAAGAAACCATGAATCAATAAATACATGACATAGTTGTGTTTTGAATGAGTCACTATAGTAGAATTGACATTTCTTTCTAAATTAGCATATAAACTCCTTCATTTTCTGTTGAAATTCCACTATTTTTGTAAGTTATTTTTAAATTGCATCTAGAAGATAACCATTAATAAACCATTCTAATTTTATTAATGGAAAGAGAGAGAGAGAGAAAGATATTGAGAATAATGAATGACTTGAACAGCTAGGCATCAAGATTAAAGAAATTAAAACTGTACATAAATGACATCAATAAACATATCAATGAAATAAATAATGCAGAAATAGGCCAATTTATAGATGGAATTTTAGTTTTGATAAAAGGGAACTTTTAGATCTTTGGTAGAAGGATGGATAATTCAAACAGTGTTTGAATTGAAAGGGAATTGAAAGTCTTTTAAAATGTAAGCATAACTTCAGAGTTCTTAAACTGCACACAGATATCCAAATAATAAAAATATGAATATGGGAAGATGAGGACTCTGAGGAATAAATCCTGTGACAAAAGGTAGTAAGTAGAGAAAATCTGACACCAAAGTGTGACCTCAGACTCTACATAAAACAATTGTACTTGAAAATGCATTAATAGTGAAAGGGAATATAAGCGAAGGGAGAAGAAATGTGTGGGAAATATCAGAAAGGGAGACAGAACGTAAAGACTGCTAACTCTGGGAAACTAACTAGGGGTGGTAGAAGGGGAGGAGGGCGGGGGGGTGGTGGGAGTGAATGGGTGACGGGCACTGGGGGTTATTCTGTATGTTGGTAAATTGAACACCAATATAAAATAAATTAAAAAAAATAAAAAAATAAAAAATAAAATCCAAAAAAATAAACTAAAATAAAATAAAAGGGAAACCCAAAAATAAAAAAATAAAAAAATAAATATTCTATTTAAAAAAAAAGAAATTGTTAATTTTTATAAGTTGACTGTGGGGAAATACAAATCAATAAGATAAGACTGAAATGTTTGAATGTGTTAAAATTTAGCAAATTTATATGGCAAAATAAATACCTTAAAGGAAATGATAAGATAATGTTAGGAAGAAAGTATCCACAACATAAATTAGAGAAAATGGTTAATATCTACCATGTGTTTTAAAAAATATTTTAAAGTAGAATAAAATACACATGAAAAATTGAAATATTTCCCCTGAAAGATTCCATATTAGAGCATTCATTAACTGTTCAGAATATACCTTTTGAGGGACTACTATGTGGATGCAATGATGGGCAAGCAAATGCACAGGTTTTATCATGAGAGATAGTATAGTCTACTAATCTGTTACCAAAAAACACAGTAGTGAAAACATTTGGCTTAAGTACAAATGGGTAGCTCTTAGGGATTAATTGTACATTTTCTTTCTTTCTTTCTTTCTTTCTTTCTTTCTTTCTTTCTTTCTTTCTTTCTTTCTTTCTTTTTTTTTTTTTGGAAAAGACTTTTTTTTGTGAGAGAGAAAGCATGAGTTGGGGATAGAAGCAGGAGAGGAACAAGCAGACTCTGTTTTGAGCACAGAACCAGATATGAGGCTGGATCTTAGAACCCTGAGATCATGATCTGAGCCAAAACTAAGAGTTGGATGCTTAACCAACTGAGCCACCCAGGTTCCCGGTTACTGTACATTTTCTAAGTGACCTCTTAAAAATGATGTACGCCATAAATAAATGTTTTTAATAAGAACATAACATATAGTTTGTTTAAAAGAAAACAACTGGGTAAATTTTATTGGCTTTATTCAATAGTTCATGAACCAGTCTAGCAGATAGAAAGGAGCTCTGAGGAGCTGCACAAAATGAAACACTTTTATAGGTAGAAGGAAATTTTAGTATGCAAAGTAGTTATTTTCCTTTAGGGGATATTAAGGTCTATCCAGTAGGTTACCTAATTGATGATGATCAGGGAATTCCTGATTGACTAGTGTAAAATTCCATTTTGGGAAGAGCCAAAACTGTAATTAAATATCAATTTGGTATCATGGGGTTTAGCATAAGTGACTCCATTTTGTATCTGTTGTTTTTAACAGGTTACCTATTTTAAATTATTACAATTTTTCTCATTTAATTCATGCATCATTTACATTCAGAATCATTATGCTTCCTTATTGCTTCAATAGGACCAAGAATAATGATAGCATAGAAAATATATACAATTTTTTTCTTCCACCAGACTCTTCTCTTATACTTCATGTTATTCTAGGCACAGACATTCTCCCAACTAAGAAGAAAGAGGACAATTAGAAAACAAAAACAAAACCTTTTGAAGAAAATCTAATACCCCCTACCAAGCTAAAGAATTGTTCAGTTATCTTTAAATTTAATGGGGTGCTGAATTGTAGTGGAAAGAAAATGGATCTCAATGTTATTAGACATGCTTCAGAATGTTTGCCCTTGACATTATTACATAGAATAACAATGCAGAAATCCAAGTACATTTATGATCAGCAAATAAAAATTGTTGCCAGAGATTGAAATGCCCTGAGGAGGACTGTTTGACCTTCTCTTAGAACTGAAGCATATCAGTAAACAGCAATGATAAATTAAGATAAACAGTATTGCGAATGAATATAAGGAATGTGAATTTAAATGTATCTCTTTCCAATGAGTCTGTGCAATTAAATATCAACATATAATACAATTAAATACTATTATTGCTAAAAATAGCTATTATTTCAGTAGGCTTGCAAAATTACTTGGCCATTTATGTCTTAGTGACATAGTGTGACAGCAGGCTTTTTCTATTTTATAATAACATGTTGTCTCCTAACATGTTAATCCAGCATAGATACAATGATCTGGATATTATTCCCACTGAGGAGCATTATTTTCATGTTTTTGGAATCAGTATTATAAAGTGTTCATAGTTATTGCAATTATCTAGGCAATATAACAAAAGGACTCTATGAAATTGAATCACTAAACAGTTTGTTTTAACAACACAGGATTGTCTTCCGTGTAATTTACTTTGCTGACAGGGAACATTTCTCCAAATTAAGGGAATGCTCTTTATACCTGCTTTACATTTGGCATTAATTTAATATAACCAGATTATTACATTTTTATAAAGTTTACTCTATAAGATGCTAAGGGAGGTAAATGAAGAAAAATAGTTTCTTGAAAAAAGTTGGTTAAGTGCATTATTACTTGGATTGATCCTGGAAGAGAAAACAAAGGTGGGGGGACCATTAGTAGAAAAACTGGTGAGATCTGAATTAAGCCTGGAATTTAGTTGAAAATAGCCTTGTACCAGTATTGATTTCTTAATGTTTTAAGTGTACAATGGTATGCAAGATGTTAAGAATTAAGGGCAACTGGGTGTAAGATGTACAGAAACTTTCTGTACCATCTTTGCAACCTTGCTGTAAAGCTAAAATTATTCAAAAATTTTAAAAAATATACTTTGAAAAGTTGAGAAAAGGAACTTTATTTTAAAATTAAGGGTTAAGAAAATTAAAAAAAATTAAGGGTTAGATGACACTCAACATATGGATAATATATTTAATATGTTTTCTTTTTTATTTTTTAGTCTTGCCATTTGTTGTTTTCACTATAGTAAATGTACTCTTTAATTACCATTCCCTCTATTCCCTAACCAGCGACCTCCTGTCTGGTAACCACCAGTTTGTTCTCCAGAGTTAAGAGAGTGTTTCTTGATTTGTCTCTTTATCTTATTTTTTTCCCCCTTTGCTCATTTGTTTGTTTCTTAAACTCCACATATGAATGAGATCATAGGGTATTTGTCTTTCTCTGATTGACTTATTCTACGTAGCATTATGCTCTTTAGCTCTATCCATGTTGTTACAATGACAAGGTATATATATATATATAATATTAATATATATATTAATGTATATGTAAGATTTTTATTATATATGTTATATATACATAAATCACATCTTCTTTATCCATTTATCTATCAATGGGCTGCTTTCATAGTTGGCTATTGTAAATAATGCTGCAATTAACATAGGGGTTAATGTATTTCTTTGAATTTGTGTTTTTTTTTTTATTTTTGAGGTAAATACACAGTAGTGAAATTACTAGATCATAGGGTGGTTGTATTTTTAACTTCATGAGGAACTCCCATACTGTTTTCCACAGTGGCTGCACCAGTTTGCATGCCCACCAACAGTGCAGGAGGGTTACCTTTTCTCCACATCCTTGTCAACACTTGCTGTTTCTTGTTTTTGATTTTAGCCATATTTATATATTTTCAAAAATAAAGTATTGGAAAGTACATTGTAGATATTTTGTCAAATGAGATCATGAATAAAGGGATGTCAATCCAATCTGCTTCTCTTTGGTGTACAGATGAGAGATATTATGGGTAACAAGGATAAGACACAAGCCTCCAAAAAGTAAATGTATTTTTTGACAAAGATATTCATTACAAGTTGGAAGCCCTCTGTTTTTGTCTAAAGTTTCTATGGGTAAAAAAATTAATTGTGATAATACACAAATTTGTCATATATTAGTATTGACATAAATAAGCCACCTGGATAGAGTAAGGGAAATTGAATCATAGAAAAAAGAAAATGGGGATCCCTGGGTGGCGCAGCGGTTTGGCGCCTGCCTTTGGCCCAGGGCGCAATCCTGGAGACGCGGGATCGAATCCCACATCAGGATCCCGAGATGGAGCCTGCTTCTCCCTCTGCCTATGTCTCTGCCTCTCTCTCTCTCTGTGTGTGTGACTATCATAAATAAATAAAAAATTAAAAAAAAAAGAAAAAAGAAAATGTAAACATATGGTACACATACCAAGAATTAGAAATTAAAAGTTTTATGGCTTACATTCTCATCATCTTACTGTTGGAAAGATCTTCATATAAAATTTGAGAAGCTATTTTGCCCTGGCATTCTTGCATATATTTTTCTTTCTCCCATAGAATTTTTTTTAACTTTTCCACTCTTACTTGACTTGAATGGTAGTTTTAAGAACAATGCACTGGCTAAGAATATTCAATAATCTAGAGCTTCCTTAGGAAGCAAAAAACATAATGAAGCATAAAAGCAGAGACTCAGGAAAGGCCACCAAGCTATGATATTCCCATGATGCAAAAACATGCAAAGAAGGTGGATGAAGGATCTAGAAAGGGAGATTTCCTGTCGCTTTCCTCAACTGATTTAACTGTATACCCCAAAAATTGTATCAAATATCACTCTGGTGGCAGTGGATACTTAACTTTTATGGATAACTTGATTTTCAATAATTTCATCATACATATCTAAGCTTCTTCTGTTTTGAAAAGCAAAATAAAGCCAAGGGTAATGGCATTAGTTATTGCAGAGTTAAGGGAGAAGTTAAGTTATCCATAGAAGGGAATTCAAATTAGCTAAACAAATGAGAAACTAATACTACATAATATGTATTATTATACTAATCACTGATCAAAATTATAATTACACTTCCTATAATGAATCCAGCACTAGTTTATCTTCCATTTCGGAGAGACAGACATTTTAAACAAGTTGCTGATATATTGATTATGAAATGATGTGATTAATATTTTGACTGAGAAGACTATATAAAAGGATAAATTTCTAACCTACCACACATGAAAATAGGTAATAAAGGTGCCCCCCAAAATTAAAGATGGAAGGAGATAATAAAGAATACAAATGAATAGCCTGAGAAGATAATTGGGGTAATAATTAATTCAGCTTATCAACATTTAAAAGAAAAATTGGTTCTATAAATGGTATGACCCAAGAGGGTACCAAGAGGTACCACAGAAAGAACTCATTAAAGGGGAATAAAGAGGGGTGGCTTGGTAGCTCAGTTCATTGGGCATCCAACTCTTGATTTGGGCTAAGATCACAGTCTTGTTGTCCTGAGATCAAGCTCCATGTCAGGTTCCTTGCTGAGTGTAGAGCCTGCTTCAGATTCTCTCTCTCTCCATCTGCCCCTCATCTTGCTTAATCTCTTTCTCTCCCCCTCCCTCCCTCCCTCTCTCAAATAGATAAATATTTTTTTAAAAAGGAAGAAAGAGTTAAGTACACATGTTTTATCCAATAATAATATGACCAATGCTTCTAGACTAGAGTAACTGATACAGTATGGGGATTCCCTATTAGAAGAACCAGCCCAGTCATTATTTCATGTGACTTCAGAGAATAAGAACTACAACGAAAAGCAAGTGAACACTGTGGACATAATAAACACTTATTTTTAAGCTGTGCAGTAGAAGCAGGTAAGGAAGAAAGGTATCTTTCCTCTCAGAAATGCTCTGGGAGTGAGGACAGTGCCTTAGGAACATTATACATTTTATGAGAATAGAGTAAATCATCCTACAACTGAAGCAGCAAAAAGCATTGAAGGGCATCATGCTTTGATGGTTTTATGGAAACATCTCAGTAGCTAATGAGTGGCTAGCATATTTTGACAAGATTGGATATTTCAGCACAGAATTTTTGGGTAAGATTAGTCATCTCAACTGCACTAGGAAAAAAATAAAATTGAGTATCTCCTTAAATGAGCTAAGAACATAAGGTCACAAGCACACAAGAGCAATTCCTGAGAACAGCAAAAATTGTTTAAATTTTTTTATTTTTTAAGGATTTTATTTATTTATCCATGACAGACACACAAAGAGAGAGACACAGACATAGGCAGAGGGAGAAGCAGGCTTCTCAAGGGGAGTCTGATGTGGGACTCAATCCCAGGACTGCAGGACCATGCCCTAAGCTGAAGACAGATGCTCAACTGCTGAGCCACCCAGGCATCCCTGTTTAGAAAATTTTAAGAAAGATGGAGGTCATGCAGTACGAGAAGCAGTGAAGTTATCATGATACTTATTTTTCTACCAGTATTGTGATTCAACCTATATTTGTGGGCTCCTATATTCTGGAATACTGGGTATTATTTGTAATGGTGCTAGAAATGTTTTATAAGAGATCATACTGTATTTTACAAAGGTTAATTCCTAGAGTCTTGGAAAGTATAATATGCTAAAAAAATATGTATTACTATTCTCAAGGAAGTCACCTGAAGATTTTTTTTAAGTGGAAGTCCATGGCACAATAATTACAATTTCCTTCATAAAAGAAAATTTATTGAATCATTAAAATTCCTATTTTTTTCATTTTAGAAATGAAATCTACAGGTTTCATTTTATAAATTACATATATTTCATTTTATAAATTTCATTTATAAATTCATTTCATTTCATAGATTGAAATGATTAGATAGATTTAATTTTATAAATTACATATATTTCAAAAGAAGTCATACAAAAATAAAGGAGATAAACCAAAATCATCATTAAAAGAGTGAGAAATCTGACAACTGATTTAAATTTTTTCTTTTTTTTTAAGATTTTATTTATTTATTCATGAGAGACACACACAGAGAGAGAGAGAGAGAGAGAGAGAGGTAGAGACACAGGCAGAGGGAGAAGCAGGCTCCATGCACCGGGAGCCCGACGTGGGATTCGATCCCGGGTCTCCAGGATCGTGCCCTGGGCCAAAGGCAGGTGCCAAACTGCTGTGCCACCCAAGGATCCCACTGATTGCTTTTCTTAAAGTGAGTTTATTAATGCAGATACTCTTATATATGGCACAGTTCCCCAAAATAATGAATGACAATATCACCATACTTAGGATTTTCACATTCAATGTAAAACATTAAAATCTATATGTGGAAAGAAAGATATAATGGTGAGAGAATAGTGACTGTCATGGGTTACATTGTGTCCCTTTACAATTCCTATTTTGAAGTCTTCTCAGTGCCTCAAAATGTAAACTATATTTGGAGACACAGCCTTTAAATGATGATTAATGTTAAATGGGGTAATTAAGGTGGTCCCTATTTCTGTAAAATGGATGTCCTTATGAGAGAGATTAGGACACAGATACAGATGAGAAGACTCTGAGAGGGGAAGGAAGAAGACATTTTTCTACAAGTCTTGGAGAAAGGCCTCACAAGAAACCAAACTTGATGGCACTATTGTCTTGAATCTTTAGGCTCCAGAACTGTAAAGAAATAAATATATGATGCTGAAGCTAGCAAGTCTGTGGTACTTTGTTGTAGTAGCCCTAATAAATTGGTGTAGTAATACTACATCTTGTTAGTGGTGGTATGCAAAAACTCAAACTATCACAACAATGATGGAATTTCACATCCTTTCTGTATTATAATTGACAGAAATAGTGGATCATGTGCCTCAGACTGATTAAAAATACATTCTGTGAAAGTGCTCCAACAGTTTAGACTTAAATCCATTTTTAACAGTAAATGGATGTTTCATCCTTACATTATCAAATTCAATTCCTCTTGTCTTTTTGAAATTTCTAGAAGAAACTGTTATTTTAAACCTGTATCCATTCATTCTTTCCATCTTTCAGCCTATTCTTACTTTCACTCTCAATTTTTCTAGAGTCTCCCATATTTTTCAAAAATACTTCAGACAAACCAAAACTATTATGTTCTCTCTGGGAGACTTAGAAGAACAATCTTTCTTGCACATTGCTTAAAATGCCTCCAGAGTACCCAAAAGTAACTTATCTGATTAATAAAATTAAATCTTATCTTATAGCTACTGTTTCCATTTGGAAAATTCCAAACATAAACATAATTCTGGTAAATATGTGTATTATGTTTGTGTTATATTTTTCATGAAGTAAGCATGGTAAGAATTACTTAATTTCAAGTTGCTAAATATTCATACAAGAAATGTCTTAGCAAGCCATAGAATGAATTATAACTAAATTGAAAATAATATTAATTCATTGGTTATTAATTGTTATATACACAAGTGAGTTTACTTCTTATGATAACACTAGTAAAATCTGAAAGATAATGTTGCTGGGATGATGAATATAAAAGGAAGAGTGAACAAAACTATATCAAGTACATTACTAAGCATTATTTCATTTAAATTCCCTAGCAACCGTTAAAGTTAAGCATTGCTATTGCTTTTGGTATGTAAAGAAAATTAGTCTCCTAAGTGAGGGACTACTTTTTCAAGATTAAATAGTACCTGGTGATGCTGAGTCTCAAACTCAGTTTTGTCTAACTGCAAGTCTTTATTCCTTTTTTTTTTTTTAATTTTTATTTATTTATGATAGTCACAGAGAGAGAAAGAGAGAGAGGCAGAGACACAGGCAGAGGGAGAAGCAGGCTCCATGCACCAGAAGCCCGACGTGGGATTCGATCCCGGGTCTCCAGGATCGCGCCCTGGGCCAAAGGCAGGCGCCAAACCGCTGTGCCACCCAGGGATCCCGTCTTTATTCTTTCTATTACAATATATATCCATTCAAAGATATTTTCTGCGTGACTATTATGTGTCTGTTATTTTTCTAGGTGTTGGGTTATTCAAGATTGAATAAAGGAGACAAAATTGCCATCTTTCTGTTATTCATATACTATTGGAGGATATATATAATTAAAAATTTTTAAAGGAAATGTGTAGTAAAGTAGATAGCGATACATAATACAAAAATTAAAACAGGAAAGTAAAATAGGAAACAACGTTAGTGAAGGGTTCAATTTTTACTATGGTGAATGGAAGAAAGACTCACCAACAAGGAGATTTAGAACAAAGACTTGAAAGTGTTCATGTGAAACTCAGAGTGTAATGCTTACAACTAGAGAAAATGTTAAATGTAAAGACAAGTGTGCCTGGAGTGTGAGGAAAACCAAGGTGCTCACTCCTGACAGTGATTAGAAGAATGGTAGGATGTGTGTTCAGAAAGGTAGATGCTATAGAACTAACTTGCAAGGGGTGTCTGGGTGGCTCAGTTGTTTGAGCCTCTGACTTGGTTTTGGGCTGGGGACATGGTCTCATAGATTCTGAGATTGAGCCCTGAGACGGGCTTCGCCCTGGGCAGGAAGATTACTTGAGATTCTCTCTCTCTCTGTCTCTGCTTCTGTGCCGTCCCTTGCTCATGTGCACTCTCTCTGAAATAAAAATAAATAAGTAAACCTTTCAAAAGGAAAAGTGCCTTGCTAAAAACTTAGGTAAATGCAATTATTTATGGAATTTCCCAAATAACGCAAAAGTACAAAAGTAGAAAGTGCATAATGTACCTATAATCCAATCTTTCACCCATAAAGTTAAGTATGTAGTATGCATGTTGGTAGGTATGTATGTTTCTATAGGTTTATTTAGTTTTTTATTGCTTTGATCAAGTAGTTTAAAGCAAATCCAAATTTCATTCACCCATAAATACTTCAGTATGTCATGTTACAAAATTTCAAAAACTACTTTTTTACATGACTGCAATGTCATGAAAAATGCTAATAAATATAACAGTAATTCCATAACATCATCTCTGTTCATAAAAAAAAAATTTCCCTCGTTGTCTTGAAACTGTCATTTTACAGTGTGCTTTTTTCTATCAGAATCAAAAAAAGGGCATAGTTTTGTCATGCATTTTTGGCCTACTTTATAATCATCCCCACCACCATATGCACACAAACACTTTTCTTCAGTCAACGTTTGTCATTGTTGAAAAAATAAGGATATGTCTACATCAAATCAGAAGGACAAATGAACAAATACCCCATTATGAAAGTTAATCTGCTGATAAAGACATGGTCATTCTGAAATGTGAGGGTTCATGTATCCTTAGGCATATTGAGTACAATTCAATCAGCCTGTTTTTGAAAGATTGCAGTTAATACTTCATTGAAATATACTTAACTCATCCTCTTATAGAATCCTTACTTCTTTACTCAGCTTTTTAATTTCTAACAATACTATGATTTTATAAAATTCATGTTTCATGTCAACTTTTTATTAACACATTACATACTTATAGCCTTATGTACAATCTTAAGTATGCAGCTCAGTTGGTTTTCACAAAGTGAGCAGACCTGTCTGAATAGCATCCAGATCTAGAAACACAAAAATAACAGAGCCCCGAAAGCCCTTTAATGCTCATAATAGCAACTATTATCCTAACTTCTAAAAGAATAATTTTGTTAATCTATTAGTTTTGACCTTTATATTATATTAAAATAGTTTATATTAATGGGATTATTCAGAATACACTCATTTATGTCTAATTTTTTTCACTGAACATAATGTTTGTGAAATTAAGTATACATATACTTGCTTGTAGTTTTAATCCTTTATATGGTATGATATTGTGTGAATATGCAAATTTGTTGATTCCTTGTAGTGCTGATGGATTATAGTTTTGAAACAGGTATAATAAGTAAAAATAATTTATCACATAAAATAATATGTAAAATAAATATTATATGTAAATAATAATAAAATAAGTAGTTATAAAATGTAGGTTAATTGATTAAAATCTCTTAAAGTTTGGGTGAAAAGGAAAACCGATATAAAACCTTAGTATCCATTTTCTGAGCATTTATGTTTTGTCACTGAGCATCTTTATACATTGTCTTATATAATTCAGTCCTTGAGGTAATGGTGAAAGCAGCTTTCATCATAATATCCATTTTTGGGGTCATGAACTATGGCTTGGGAATTTTAATAATTTTTCATGGAAAATAAATGGTAGAGATAGTATTCAAGCTAGATCCCTTATATTGCAGACTGCACCCTTATCAACAAAGTATATTACTTGATGGCTCAGACACCCTTTGCTTTTTTGCAGCACTTTGAGTACCCTATGACATTTTGCAAGTCCTATTGCTTTATTCATTCTTTCTTCATTGAAAATTAGACCCTGTGCTTATTCCCTCAGGTAATTATGATGCAAAAACCATAGTCTCTGAATTATAGGAGCTCCTAATAAATTAAAGAGGACATATGAACATCCATTTAATTGTATGTAAATAGTATTTAAGTATAGACACTAGTATACCCAAATCAATTTTTATCAAATCCTATACTGATGGACTAATTCTTGCCTGATCTTTCCTAGGTCAACCACCTCAGCATTCACTTTTGTAACATCACTTTGAGTCTTTCCTATATCTTCCTCTACATCTCTTGAGAAACGTTAGCTAAATCTATATTTTAAGTTACTCATTGTTGAGAGTTTAGCAAAACTACTCCATAATATTGCTGCCTTGGCATCCATTTTGTGTGGCTAAACAGCCTGCAGGGGACTTGAACTGACATTAGTGCCTCCTGCCAGCAGTACATGCCCTAGGTAAGGGTCACAGGTAAATATAAGTTCCTAACAAGACTCCAACAGCCCTGGTGATGAGCATTCTCCTCCGCCTCCCAGGGCCTTCCCTCTGTGTGCCTTTTAGGTTAAGAGCCCTGTACCAAAACTCTACTATCTTTGGTTTGAATTGACCAATCCAGCCTTAGCCCAGGAGACCCAAAGCACTCTGCCAGCACCGGGCTTTGACATTTCTACATGGCTGCTAGAGGGTTGTCTTGCACCACTTCCAGGACCTGTGAGTAACAAACCTCTATTTCACGCTGCCTTTTGTTGAACAGTGGCTCACCACTGGACATCTCAGGGCTCTACTTAACGGGTGTTAATTTAACAAAATCACAACACTTGTGAACATTGTTCATTCTTCCATCCCCACTTATACTGCCAAATTTAATACCTTATATTCTCCTATCTAATATTTTTGCATTTTCACTGGCAATAGAAATCTATGACCAAACATAGAGACAGAATTAAAAGTAGGGGTTGCACAAAGAATAGATACTGTGCTAAATCACTAACTTCAGACATTGTGTTTGTTAACTTATCCTAACTAATAGGAGGTCTTATCTCTGGGTTCCTTTCCTCCCTTTCCTCTCCCCTCTCCCAACAGAACAAAGAACAATATAAATTCCATCACACTAAACTCCTTGGTACTCCTTACACAGGCATCTTAGTATGCTGCTTTATATTGTTAAACTATTCATAATCTTCTCTTATTCCATAAAGGCAATGACTTTCTGGGGAAAAAAGATAAATCAATTTTAATAAGGATTATCATGTGGAATTTAAAAAATACTGGCCCTTTGTTCCTAACTTCCATTTTATAGGGAACAGGGGCAGATATATATTCTATTGCCTATGGGTTTTGTTTCTCTGGAGAAGTCGGCTCATACAGTATGAATATAAAATGGCATAACAGAGGTCAATTAAGAGGTTACTAGACTGTCCTCAAAAGTAGACCAGTAAAAAAAATGAAAGAAAAAAGAGTATCTGTTATTCTTAATTTATAATAAAGCCTAGGAATGGAATTTAACTATATTGCTAATAATATGATGATAAGTTATTTTTTCAAATATATCATTTTACAATGATGTATTTGCACTTATGAATGTTAAAAAAAACACATTAACAGCATCAGAAATAAATTAAAATATTTGGAAAAGAAAACCACAGCTGATAGTTTTATTATTAAGTGGTAATTTGTATGTTGTTTTTATTTATAATTTTAACAATATTTAATATCTTTGCTAAATTGTGATTTTTAATAATACTGGAAGTAAAAAGTATTTGGAATTAATACATTTTAGAATTACTTTTACATTAAAGTATCAGTACTTGTCCTAAATGCTTTACATAGATAACTAGTTTACTATTCACATCAATCCCATGACATAGGGTATGTCATTTTCTCATCTTCATGATACAGGAGAGCTTGGTTCTTGTCTCATGGAATTTAAGAATGAATCTTGCAGACAACAGAGAGTAAGTAAAGCGATAGAAGTTTATTAAGCAGAGATACACAGACAGCTCTCAGAAGTGAGAGGGGTCCTGACAGGGTTGCACTGAGGACTTTTTGGCTGGCCTTTTATTAAGAACCTAGCCAGGGAGCCCATAGTTGAGATTCTTGTGCTGTCTTGGTTTGAGCAGAGACTATTGATAACACCTTAATGACATATTTCTTTGTGGTCTGTTGAGTTTCTGTGATTACTTAGTAGCCATTGAAGGGGGATACTCTCTAACCTTTTGGAGTTAGGAAGCCAAGTTTATTATTTTTCCCTGTTTTTACTGTCTTACATCTGTTTTCTTGGGATGCATTGTAGCCTGATTCTGGGCCTTTCCCCTGTCTTTCCCTGCCTAGCCCCATCTGCCCCTAACTCGTTCCTACATCATTAAGGTGGAAAAACTGTGACACAGAATGCTTATGAACCTTGGCATAATGTTTGCAAATGATCAAGCCAAGGTCTGAGCCAGCCATCATCACTCAGACTCTTATACATACTTAGTTTCTATTTCACCAAAGGACTTTGCAAGTTTCTGTGTATGTTGGAAACATATTTGAGCTGTTTCCCTTCAGTAGATCCTATTCATGGGTTGCTATTATTTCAGGATTAGAACAACTTCATTTTGTTTCACATTTAACTATTTTTAAGCCATATTGCTTGCTATGTGATATTGAATGCATTTTGTTTTAAAAATCCAAGATGTGACTGCACAATCACTGTATTAAATGACAAAGTTACATTTGAAAAGAAGAGAAAGATACTGTTGCAATTTTTAGAAATGTGCTCTGGATTGAAAAATCCTATGGATCCTAATTTCCCCCTGCAGAAGTTTTACCCACAAGAGATTAAATCTAAAGTTTAACTATAGATCTTTTTCAAAAAAAATAAAAAATAAAAAAATAAAAAATAACTATATATCTTTTTCATTGATCACTATGTTATACAAGTAAAAGTAAAATATTTTATCAATTTCTGTAGAAGGATTAGTCAATTTCTATACAATAAAAGGGAGCAGTCCTCTACAAATGAATCACATCCAACACTTAGCCATCTGGCTAAGAAAAAAAAAAAAAAAAGTAGACAGAGAAGCTGAAAACAAATGGAAAATGTTTACTTACATTATACCAGTTTCCTTACATTATACCAGTCAGTGTGTGATTGTTATCTGGCGTCTAACATATAAGAACTTAAAGCTCTGTTGGGGGATTCTCCATTTCAGGGGCTAATTGTGATTTTATGTTTATCATAATTGAGCTCTTGATGGGCAATCACCCCATGAGTTTATATTCACCAACAACAGGTTCTGTACATTTGTGTTAATTTCCTAAGGCTGCCTTAAAAAGGACCACAGACTGGGTGGCTTAAAACAGCAGAAATATATTGTCTCACAATTCTGGAGTCCAGAAGTGTGAAATCAAGATGTTGGCAGTGTTGGTCCCTTCTTAGGTTCTCAGAGGGAGAATGTGTTTTATTACCTCTTTCTTAGCCTCTGATAATTACTAGCAATCCTTGGTGTTCTTTGGCTTGTGGACAGATAACTCCAACCTTCCTTTGCTGTCACATGGTATTCTCCTTCTTTATAGATGTCTCTTCTATTCTTATAAGGATACCAGTATATTAGATTAGGTTCCACCCTAATGCAGGATAACCTCATCTTACCATGATTACATTTGCAAAATAACCTATTTTCAAATAAGATCACATTCATTTGTACTGAAGTGTATAACTTCAACATACTTGTGTGGGGGGAAAACAATTCAATCCATATTCATATGCCCTCTGGCTGTCCAAAATCCATGCCTTTCCCACATGCAAAATACATTTACTGCATCCCAGTTTCCCCAAAAGTCTTAATCACTATAAGCAGTTATATCATCCACTCTGCATCTAAAATCTCATATAAATATAATCAACTCAAAAAATCCCAAATGTCATCTTCAAAGTCATCAAAATCAAGTGTGGGTGAGACTCTGAATATGTTCCATCTGGGACAAATTTTTTCTGCATATACAGACCTGCAAGACTTAGGAAACAAGTTATCTGCTTCCAAAATACCATGGTGGAGCAGGCACCAATTAGGCATTCCCAATTCAGAATGGAGGAATTCAAAGGGAAGAGAGGAGATACAGGTCCATAGCAAGTTGAAATCCAGCAAGGGAAATTCCACTAGATGTTAGGCTGAGATTTTTTTTACTCTGAAAATAAGCTCTATGGTTCAGTTTTCTGTCCTCTGGGCTGAGTTGGCAGCAGACCCATTTTCTCAGCCCTTGGTGGTGAGCTTGCCTTCTAGGCAACCTCACTGGCAGCAGTAGCAACCCTGAGTCCTCTGAACCACCCTCAAAGTCATTCTCTCCTTTTCTTGAAGTACAGCACATGTTCACAAGCTGAGGAGTTCTATTAGACCATTTTCAACTTGTAGAATCCCAGAAGTCTAACAGCTTTCCTTCATTCTTGTCCTATTTCTTCCTCCTTCAGTCCACTCTAGCAATATTTCTGCCAAGGTCATTGATTGGGTCCTTGAATTACAGTCTTAGTCTCTCCATCATAAGTTTACCCAGCGACACACTGATGTTCTCTCCAGAGCAAGTTTTATTCTTTCTTTACTTTGTCTTTCTTTTTTTCCCCTCAATTCAGATAGGATAAGAATTTTCCAAATCATCAAGTCCTGATTCCTTTTTGTTTAATAATTTATTCCTCAACTTACCTATTTTCTCTCACATGTTACTATAAGCAAGCAGTAAGGGAAAACCAGGCCACGTCTTTAACTCCCTGCTTAGAAATATCCTCAGCTAACAATCTATGCACATTGCTTACAAGTTTTGCTTTTCATCCAACAGTACAACACAATTCAGCAAAGCCTCAGGCTACTTTATAACAAAGATCATCCTCTTCCAGTTTCCAGTAACATGTTCTTATTTTCATTTGAGACCTCACCACAAGCACCTGTGACACTCTTATTTCTATCAAGATTCTATTTATGACAATACATGTACTTCCTAAGAAGATGAAAACTTTGCCATTTCTTCACTTAGTTCTGATCTCTCACCAGAACTGCACTTAACATCTATCTACAAGTCTTCACTTCAGAGCAATTTAGAATTATTCTATCATGTTCCTCAAAATTATTCCAGACTCTACCCATACTGAATTCCAAAGCCACTTCCACAGTATTTTTTTTTTTAGATTCTATTTATTTACTCATGATAGACACACACACACAGAGAGAGAGAGAGAGAGAGGCAGAGGGAGAAGCAGGCTCCATGCAGGGAGTCCGACGCGGGACTCAATCCCAGGACTCCAGGATCATGCCCTGGGCCAAAAGCAGGTGCTAAACCATTGAGCCACCCAGGGATCCCCACTTCCACAGTTTTTGATCTTTGTTACAGCAAAACCCCATTTCTGTTAATACTAAACTCTGTATTTGCTTCCTAAGGCTACTCTAACAAACTACCATAAACTGGGTGTCTAAAAACTACAGATATTTATTTATTCATAATTCTGGAGCCAGAATCTGAAACCAAGGTATAAAGTAGAGTTTATTTTTTTCCTGGAGGCTCAGAAGGGTGAATCAGTCTAATGCCTTTCTGATAGTTGAAGGCAGTTCTTGCCATTTGGCTTATGGCAGCATAACTCCAATCTCTATCTCTGTCATCATATGACATTCTCTCTTCTTAACTGTGTCTCTTCTCCTCTTCTTCTCAAGGCACCAGTCATACTGGATTAGGGACCATACTAGCCCACCATGGTCTTGTTATAACCCAGCTATATGTGCAAAGAACCTATTTCCAGATAAGATCATATTTACAAGTACTAAGGGTTAGAACTTAAAATATGTTTTTGGGGACACACAATTCAATCCTAACAGGATCTTACATTTTAAGGAAAATCCACATGTTTTCATTGTTTGCTTTTAAGAGAAAAGGATTTGGAGTAAATATCAAAATGTAGGTATTTCTATGGCTTAATCCTCCAGTATTAAGGTCTCACCTAAGCTTCTTTCAATCAACTCTTCTAACACAACTCAGAGATTTATGTCCCATTTGATTTCTCTTTCCAGATAAATCCCTGTCACAGGTCCAAATTCTACATAAAGAAATAGTGGGATAGTGGAAAATCAAACTCTTACTGTTCAGCTATATATTGTAGACTTTAGGTTTAAAGTATGTTCAATACCAAATAATGAAAATTTGTGACTCGTGCAATTTGCATTTTACCAGCAGATGCAACAAAAATTCTGGCAATTGATCCAGACCTTTACCTGGCTGATTTACTTAATTAAATTAAATTTTTTTGAGCTTTAAAACATCATGTAAATGCAACTTAACGATATCATGAAAAAATATAAAAAGAAAATATCACACAACTATTCATGTCACAAAACACTTTCAGTGTTTTAAGATGAACATTAGGAAAGAAAGTATTTTACAGAATGCAAAATGGCTTACTCAAATCTGTCTCCAAACAGAATCACTGTTTTCTATTTTTGAAGTAAGAAAGTTTATATTGCCTATCTGCCAGGTACTTTTTATGTGTGTTTGTACACATCTGTATATAGTATATATAAGATTCTAACATATGTTTTATGGATTACTGGTCAATAACTCTTTAAAAATATTTTATTTATTTATTTATGAGAGACACGGAGAGAGACAGAGATATAGGCAGAGGGAAAAGTATGCTCCTTGTGGGGACTTGATCCCAGGACCCCAGGATCATGACCTAAGCCAAAGGCAGATGCTCAACAACTGCCACCCAGGGGCCCTCAATCACTCTTTTTTTCTTTTTTTAATCTAAGTATAATCTCATAAATTTTAATCTAATTAAAAATTCTATGCAATATTATATGGGAAAATCTTTATATATTTAATATGTAAAATAACATAATCCATATTTGAAGTTTGGTGAGAGTTAGATACCCAAAATGTATATAAAGACTTATTTCTGTTTTTTTTTTTTTAAACTCTCAATGAACTATATCTTACTATGAATTCTTTTGATATCTGACTCAAAATAAGTTTAGCTTTTTCAATTCAGAGTCCAATAATAATATTTCAAGACATAGTTATTAGAAACAAGAGTTTTAATTTACATAGTAAAGTATTTTGTGACTAGATAGATAGATGGAATATATATATATTCCATTCTTGGAAAATATGGAATCCAAATTTGGAAAGCAAACAAAGATTGAATGGTCATAGATTTCTAAAACTATCATAGTTTGTTGTTTAGTGCTCACAAGGTATCAGAAATTGAGATAAATAATTTATATGCATTAACATATTTAATCCATAAAGCAACACTATATGGTCAGTACTGTTAATCTCTGACTTTAGAAATTAAAAAAAAAAAATAGAAAGAGAGAAAGCACAGGACATTATATAATTTACCCAAGGTCACAAGTTAGCAAATGCCAGAACTGAGATTTTTAAAAAGGAGGTCAGGCTTAAAAGCAAATATCTTCAGCCATCAAACAATCAAATTATGCTGCTTTCTGCTAAATTACAATACAATTAAAGTTAACATTTATTTTTATCTCTAACTTTTGGCTAGTTGTCTCTGATTCTGCTCCTCTTCATTTTCCACCAAAAGACCTTCAGAATAAGCAAGCTAGAATGTATGCCATTTGAGAACAGATAGTGTTTTAATTGTCGAATCCCTAGTACTGAAAGCAATTCCTAGTTCACTTTAGGCTCTCTATAAATATTTGAAGAAATAAACAAATGGATGGGTGAATTTGCTCTTCCCAATATTACTTTGCTATATTCATAGAAGCAAGACAAAATTAAATGGAAAAAATTAGAACATATTTGGCAACACGAATTTTGGTCAATTATCTAATAAGTTGTCAGTGGAAGTGTTAGCATCTATAGCAAGAGTCAGCAAACTATGGCCCACTAACGAAATCCTGCTCTCTGCTGTTTTTTTGTTTTGTTTTGTTTTGTTTTGTTTTTAATTAAGTTGCTTTGGAACAGAGCCACACTCATGCTTTTATATATAATCTGTAGCTGTTTTTTGCTTCAAGGCAGGGTTGAGTGCTTATGACAGATGACTGTCCTGCAAAGTCCTAAGTATTTACTATCTGGCCTTTTACATAGGGAGTTTGCTGACCCCAGATTTAAAATACAGATGAAACTCTGAGGTACAACTCAGAATTTAGTTGAAACAATTTTATTCTTTTCTTGTTATCCTTGGTCTTGTCAAATAAATAGAGAAAAGTGACCACCTTGATGCAGAAAAGCCAGAACCATATCTTTGTAATGTCACTTAATGTAACTTCCTTGACGGCTTCCAAGAAAAAAAAGAGAGAGATTGAGAGAAATTTAAAATACAATGAGGGATGCCTGGGTGGCTTAGTGGTTGAGCATCTGCCTTTGGCTCAGGGCATGATCCTGGGATCCCAGTCAATTCCCACAGTGGGCTTCCTGCAGGAAGCCTGCTTCTCCCTGTGCCTGTGTCTCTGCCTCTCTCTCTCTCTCTGCCTCTCATGAATGAATAAATAAATCTTTAAAAAAATACAATGAAAATGGGTATCAAAGTGTATTGAATTATGATGTCAGCAGTAAAATAGGGCTTAAAATGAATAACGACAAATAAACACGGGAATGGCACATCATGGAGGTTAAGGTTAGCATTTTACTTTTTGCAGTAAGGAATGCAAAAAAAAAAAAAAAAAAAAAAAAAAAAACCTTCATGTGCCTGGGTGGCTCAGTTGGTTAAGTGTCTGACTTTAGCTCCGGTCATGATCTCAGGGTCCTGGGGTCAGTCTCTGTGCTCAGTGCGAAGTCAGCTTCTCCCTCTCCCCTCTGCCTCTCCTCCTGTCCGTGCTCTCCCTCTTAATGAGGCAGCAGAATGAGAAGGTCTTCCTATTGCCATCTGGTTATACTAAAAAATACTACAAAATAGTAATAATAACTTAAGGTAAATCACATAGCAATCATCAAGAAGGTAAGGAGAAATTCTGTGAATCTGCACTGATACCAAAGGCCTAAAAGCAGTTCTTATCAGGAGATTGTTGTAACCATCCTCTAAGATATTGCACAGTGAGGCCTGTATCTTGATTTTCACAAGCTTGGGTGGTCCATCACCCTTCACACTGTACCAGGGTGTGTCTGAGGGTCAGTGGAATACCAGAGAAATGATGGTATGTCACACAGAAAGAAACTGAGGTACCTCCCTCAGTTTGAATTCCCAGAAGTCTATGCAGTAAAGAGGGGGTCAGTCTGAGAATCTTTCCTCCACCAGAAACTGAGCTCTAAACCACTATGATATCAACCTAAAACAAAGCCATTAATAGTTTTTACAATGTTGAATACAGTAGAAAGACTGACTTCAATAATTATTGAAACTTAACATTACAATTGTTAAAATCGATTGCTTTGGTCACTGCAACTCCACAGATGTTTAATTTCACAACACATCTATCTGTGAAACTACAGCAAAGTGAATTCTAAAATGAATAAATCAGTTTTCTTGTTGTTTTCTTTTAATATAGTCCATTAACTATAAATTGTTAAATTATCTTTTTGCTAAACGTGAGGGCATAATTATAAAAAAAATAGTATTTTATATATGTATTATGGGCAATTCAGAATAAATGTAGGGAAATGAAGTCCTGACAGATTGGTAATACTCAGAGACTAGTTCACACAATTTACCATTTCGCTCATAATCATGCTGCCCATCATAATTGGGCTTCAAGTTTGACTTGCTACAGTAACGGTTATATTAAAGATGTTGCCTTATTCCTTTGAAAAAGTAGAGACAAATTTATTAACTGGAAAATGTCAACAATGAAAAAGGTTGGTATATGAACATTGGAAGAATGGGAATGTAAAATCATTCTCAAGAAATCCCATCTAAGGAATGAAAGTTATAACACAAATATGGGAACAGGGTGCTAATCTTCAGCAAATAATTTACATAAGCTCTGATAATATTTGCAAGTTGCTGAAATATTTAAAATGTGTAGCAAATCAGTTAAAAAAATAGGAATCTAATTTTGCAAGAAGCAGGATCACAGAATAAGTGAATGGAAATGTCTTGATGGCTTGGGTTTATAAGAATGCATGCATTAAAGTAAAATATTCATACAGATTTACGATGAAACAAATGACTGTTACTACAGAACTAAATCTAGCTCAGAGTAAAGACGTTTCTTTATTATAATGTCATTCTTTGGCCCAAAGGTCATGTCATAAATTAAAGCTGAAATTAGTCCAGCAGGGTCCCATTATTTTTTCTCAGCATGAAACTTTAATAATATGACTTAAACTGACCTTATTTTACTATTGTTTCAAGACATCTTGTTAATATTCCTCTATTGCATTATCACCTTCTCTTTAACATATACTTTTTTTCCTCCAAAAAATATATTTTCGCTCCAGCTGCACCTTACTCAGCTTGCCATCTGTTGAACATTTGGATTCAGCTGTAAATGCTGGCATATCTGCTCTGCAGGGATATTTTGCCAAATGACCATTCTTTCTCCATACAGTCATTCCTAACACCACTGTCCTGTGCATGTGTTCTAACTCTTGGTAAAACAAATCTCCTATATTCAGGAAACAATGATTTCCACAAGTACCTTACAACAGTTAATATTCAATCTTGCCATGCACAAAGTATGTGTTGATACTAATACAATTGTAGTTTGTGTTTATTGTAACTGAAATCAGAAATACAATATTAATAAAATTCCTGAAAGCATCAGTTTATCCACAAGACATTCATTTTAGTGATTTTTAAAACTAAATCGAACAAATGCAGTTGTATGATCATTCTGTATCTACCCAATATACATGTTTAATCATGTGAATCTACGATTGCTAACAATAATTTTTTTTTTTGCGTGAAATGGAAAGGTTTCAGTGTATGTGCCACACTTTCCTAAACATCTGCATATAATCCATTTGCTGAATTCTATCTAATAACCTCTAATTGTATAGTAGAATTTAAGAGGTTTGTTTTTTAGATTTGAATAGCCCAGAAACACAGATGCTCCTTCTGATTTTTGTTCTTCGCCCCACCTGGGCTGTGCTAATAACTACCTCTGTGATATTCATGGAGGCAAAGCACTAGATCAGCAGTGAGTTTCATCAACTTTAGAAGTCAAAGGAATTCTTATGAAAATGAATCTTTATATAAAATTTGTGATAGTTGGTTTGTTTTATTTTTCAGTAAAAACAGATGGTTTATAGTTTAACAACCTATTTGTCACATAGAGATTATAAAATATTGAGCATTCTTTATTTTTTTTTTTATTTTTCATTTTCCTAATTATTTGCCATCATCTCAGGGAGAACTTGACTACAGCGCAATAGGTACTGAGACATTCAGAATTAGAAACCTAGAAACATACCCTGTAAAGTCCATTTTCACTCTTTTTCCAGAAAAATAAAATTCCTTATGATACTTGTGAGTAACATTTATTGCTCTTTTGGAATCCAGTGGAAATTAATAGTTGTGTTAAGCAGGAAATCAGCGGGGCAAAATGAGTCCTTACCTGCTAAAAGCATCAATTAAAAAGTCAGGGAAGTGATGGACTTAGCTATTAAATGCTGACAAGCACATCATTTAAAAGCTGAAAGTTCAAAGAGGATTTCTAAAATCTGTGAAATTGAGACCATTCTGGCCAATGAAAATTGGAATGAATTGCCAGGGAGAAATATTTTAAAGATGAAACTGAACACCTGTGAATTTGGGACCAGTTGGTAAACATATTAAAGGACATTGAATTCACATCTATAAAATTGATAAGAGTTTGAGAAATGAAATGTGCTTTTCCCAGGTTCAGAAATTCTGCCAACTATATATTGTTCCATACATTTTTACATATCAAAGATTGACTTATGGACAAGAAGATAGACATATTTATTATGGACAAGAAGATAGACATATTTATCCCATTTTTCTTTACATGGGAAATTAAAATACAAACACAAACCCACGGAAGTAAAATATATGAGCAGATGGTCTATCAGGCAGGATTTTTTTCTTTCTCCTTTCACCATGCTGTATAATAGCCCATCTATGTGGACTTTTATTTAAACATTGGAGAGAACATAAATATTTTATTTTCTAACTAAAAGAATTTGTCAATGCAAAAGCACAACACTTACAAAATCATAAAATACTCATTTTTGGTTTATTTTATTAAGCTTAATAGATCAAGAATAATCAAAATATCTTTGAGTTTATATTTGGCTGCACCTTTTTAGAAGAACAAAATGAAAGTACAGTACATACTTGCTGAGAAGAAAAAGACACTTAAGTTTCATTTAAGATTTAAATAGTAGGAAAATAAGCATTCATTTTTTATAAATTAGTTTATGATTGCTGATAAAGAGATTTTGTGATCACATTGTTTCAAATATTAACCACATGACTATTATTGACTGAAACTACTTGGCCTTAGAAGATCAGACTATTTTATGTATACACTTTTCAAAAACTATATTGTGTTAACTACAATATGGAAACCAAGAATACCAAATATATTTTAGAAAAATATTTAAAGTTTTTTAATAATTAAGATAAATTGTTAAGTAATTGGGAGTTTACTCTTTTACAGGACTTTATCTTTACATAAATCTCAGTGACTATTTGTACAAGGATAGCAAAGAGTGTAACTCCTCATTATTTAAAAGAGAAAAAAATGAATTAATCATGCCTTAACATTTAAAATAGGAATATAAAAACAGAATACCTTTACTAAAAAGCAACCCATGAATTTTTATGCTATCTATATATTTTAGAGAGTGAAATATGTATGCAGATTTGAAAGCAAATAATTGCACAGTATGTTAGAAATTGATCCTAGCTGAGCACACATTTCAACTTATTTACATATATCTGTTCATATGTATATGAAAACTGATATTAACATCCCTATTCTTATGAAATTTGCTTTGAAATATATGTGTAATTTATATATGTGCATATATGTATATATAGTTGATGTGCGTATATACACATCTATACATACACATATATAGATGCATATATGCCAATGTGAGGGAAAATTATTTTAAATTACATATAATCAGCTGCAAGCTAGTAAATAACATTAATAACAAACAGCTCAAAGGGAAGGAACCAAAACAATTTGTACCATTTGCCAGTCATCAAGCCAATCACCGTTGCTGATACTAAGCTACCAGTGTGATGTTAGCTGACTTACAAGATTTGTGAACTTTTAACAGCCAGTTTTTGCAAGGCAGTAAGAGCTAGTTCCAGGACACCACCCTAGGTAGTACACAGTAAGAATGCATGGGGGAATTTTTTTAAAATATTTTTTTAATTTATTTATTCAGAGAGAGAGAGAGAGAGAGGCAGAGACACAGGCAGAGGGAGAAGCAGGCTCCATGCAGGGAGCCTGACGTGGGACTCGATCTGGGGTCTCCAGGATCACACCTTGGGCTGCTGGTGGTGCTAAACCACTGCGCCACCAGGGCTGCCCACATGGGGGAATTTAGCTATTGCTTGTCAACTTTATTTAAAACATTTATTATTAATATTGGCACATACAAATAATAACACCAAGCAAAACACACACTTTTATTCAGCACAAAAATGTGAACAGTTCTCACAACAAAATGAAGTCTTGTTCTGACTCCATGTTGCTTTATTACTTTTGATGTATATGTCCTTTTAAATTGTAATTTTCCATATTTTTCATGTGTTTTGTTTTCATTTCCACTTTTTCCTATATTATATTTTCTTCTGTTCATTTATTTATTTATATTTTTTAAAAATTTATTTATTTATTTTAGAGAGAAAGAGAGCACAAGTGGGGGAAGGCTACAAGCAGACTCCCCTCACTGGGGACCTGGATGCAAGGCTATTAAGACCCTGAGATCTGCCCTGAGCCAAAATCAAGAGCTGGGAGCTCAACTGACTGAGCCACCCAGGTTCCCCCGTCTCCACATTTTAAAAATAAAACAACTTTGAATAAAAACACTATGAGGACTCAAATCTGCTGAAAATACAACAAACAAACAAACAAACAAAAAAACCCGCTTAACCCCAAAACAACAAAACTTCATCTTAGCAGTTTCTCTTAGTGGCCTCATGAAAACCATTTCCTAAAACACTGAAATTAGTTTTACATGATATAAAAGCAGTATTTTCTTATTTTTCAAAATTTCCGTATTGTCAGAACATTAATCAAATAGATTTTATCACATAATTTTTTCCTACACCTGACCCATTCTACAGTATGTTATAAAATTTCACATAAATATCTTATATCTCTCATTTTGAAATTTCCCATTCATTTTCTAATTACTCTGCTTCAAAATAACTGTGATTTCTGGGCCCTATGTTAAAAAATAAAAGTGAAAATTATGTCCTTAAACAATCATGTGATATTTCATATTCACTAATATCTACCACCTTACATATAGGTAGCAAAAGACAGAAGATAAATAATGGGTTAGTTAAATAATTTATTGCATTTTTTTTCATTCCTGCAGTCCTTCAATGTGTTTGATTCCCGCAAAGAAGTGAAATTCTTCCTTCCATATCTTAAGGTAGTCACTATGGCTCTGGATTATTCACAAAGTGGATTTTGTCTCAGAATTCTGCTTATACTGGGCAGCCCCGGTGGCTTAGCACCTGCAGCCTGAGGTGTGATCCTGGAGACCAGGGATCAAGTCCCACGTCCGGCTCCCTGCATGGAACCTGCTTCTCCCTCTGTCTCTGTCTCTGCCTCTCTCTCCTTTTGTGTCTCTCATGAATACATAAATGAAATCTTAAAAAAAAAAAGAATTCTGCTTATACAAATAGTGCTTGACTTACAATGGTTTGACTTAAGATTTTTTGACTTTATGAGGGTACAAAAACAATACACACACTCAGTAGAAACAGAACTCTGAATTTTGAATTGTGATATTTTCCTAAATGATTTGCAGTAGGATACTCTCTGGTGATGCCGTGCAGCCACGGGACAGCCACTGCTCCAGTCAGCCATGGTCACAAGGGTAAACTGTTCTGCACCCATACAACTATCCACTTCCAGGGTAGTATTCAGTAAATTACATGAGATAGTCAACATTTTATTATAAAATAGGGTTTGTGTTAAATGATTTTGCCCAACTAACTTCAGGCTAGAGTAAGTATTCTCAACATTTTTAAGGTGGGCTAGGCTAAACTATGATATTCAGTAAGACAAGTATATTAAATGTATTTGACTTACGATATTTTCAATTTGCAAAGAAATTTATTGGGATGTGACCTCATCATAAGTTTAGGAAGATCTGTACATCTTAATGGAAATAACCTAAATATAGTTACACACAATACAACACCGTGTAGCACATACAAAAATGAGTATTCACATGGTGTCAACTTTATACATAAAAAGTTATAAAAGAAATAGACTCTTAACTATAGAGAACAAGCTGATGGTTACCAGAGGGGAGGCGAGTTGGGGGATGGGTTAGATAGATGATGAGGGTTAGGGAGTACACTTATGATGAGTACCAGGTGTTGAATAGAAGTGTTGAATCACGATATTGTACCCCTGAAGGTAATATTACACATAAGTTAACTAACTGGAATTTATTTATTTTTTTAAGATTTATTTATTTATTTATTTATTTATTTATTTATTTATTTATGATAGACATAGAGAGAGAGAGAGGCAGAGACACAGGAGGAGGGAGAAGCAGGCTCCATGCCGGGAGCCTGATGTGGGACTCGATCCCGGGACTCCAGGATCACGCACTGGGCCAAAGGCAGGCGCCAAACCGCTGAGCCACCCAGGGATCCCCACTAACTGGAATTTAAATAACATCTCAAAAAAATAATTTTAAAAACATATATAATTTTAAAATAACTAATATGTAAATGAGGAAACTCAATTCAGAAGAATTAAGTAACTTTTCCAAAGTTATGCTAACAGAAGTGACTTGTATTCTAGTAATCTGCTTGAGTTAGAATTGTCAATATCCTACCATACAAGAGGAATTTTGCATAGTTATAGTAGTGTAAAGATAAGAGCATGCTGTTTGCTTTCTGGATCTAAGATTCAGGTAAAGGAGACTTGCAATTGTAATACGTTTAAATTGGATAAGTACTGTCATTGAGAATTGTCCAATATATTTTTTGAACACATGAGAGAAATTAAATCTTCATAAAAGTAAGGTTTAGAATGGAAAAAGCCTTAGTGAAGGATATTATATTTTATCTATGTATTTAATATTTTAATAATGTCTACAAAAGTCACATTTTAAAGGCAAAATATATAGAATTAAATGAAATGAGAATACACCATATTAGATTTGTAAGGCCATGCTAAACCAGTGCTGAGATAAAAATCAGTGTTCTACCAACACTGTTTACCTTAGAAAACAGGAAAATTTTTAGATCAATAATTTGAGCTCCCTCTCAAGAAATTAGAAAAACAACAGCAAAATAAATCCAAAGCCAGCAGAAAGAAGCAAATAATAGACAAGAGAGAAAAAGAAACACATTTAAATTGAAAATAAGAATACAGAAGAATTAATGAAACATTGCTGTTTCCTTAAAAACAAAAACAACAAAAAGTTAAAAAAACATCTAGCAATACTGACAATATATAAATAAATGTGTTTATGGATATTTGTGTACACATGTGTACATATATGTATATGTGTGTATAGATATGAAATGTCCATGTTGAATGCCACTGGCATCTTTTTGATTGCCACTGTTCTTATGAAAATATTCAGTAGGGACATTTCACAATGAACATACAATTACTATTTAATATTTCACTAAATCTTCTTGACATCCTTAAGAAATCCAACATTTCATGATTATAGATATCAAACCAGGAATAAGGTATTCATATAATATAAGTGTGTGATACACATTTACTGATTATAAACTATCTCCATCTAATTAATCAAAATTCCCATTTTATGATTCATTTACTTATAATGTTTCTGAAATGCAATACTCTAAATCTTACCCTAATGTGAAAGTATAACAAATAATATTTCATTTTTCTCTTATTATTGTATATTTGGTAATAATTGGACCTATTATTTTAAATTCAGTGTTCACCAGATAGCTCCATATGAAATTGCCAGAAACTCTAATGGTTCCAGAATATACTTTAGGGATCTGTGTTATTTAATTTTTTTAAATTTATAATTGTGATGTCTTACAAGTACATGCATCTTGGGATCCCTGGGTGGCGCAGCGGTTTGGCGCCTGCCTTTGGCCCAGGGCGCGATCCTGGAGACCCAGGATCGAATCCCACATCGGGCTCCCTGCATGGAGCCTGCTTCTCCCTCTGCCTATGTCTCTGCCTCTCTCTCTCTCTGTGTGACTATCATGAATAAATAAATAAAATCTTTAAAAAAAAAAAAAAAAAACAAGTACATGCATCTTATAAGGCACAATGTTATATTTTATGAATTACTATTAGTTTTTCTAAAATTTATATTTCAGGGTCTAAGTCTTCCAGAAAACAATGACACTCTAATGCAACAAAAAGGTTCCCAGAGTGGAGGAATCGTTCTGATAAGAAATAATCAGCCTTAATAGAGATACATTGCCTCAGTTTTAATTTTAAATGGCATATTTTGGATAGCCATAGAAAATTATATTGAGTTCTAAGATTAAATAGTGAAGATATTTTACCATTAACCATTTTCCTAAAGACATATAGGGTATATAGGGTTCTCAGCAAGCACCAGATGAACCACTTTTTTGGTTTTCCCACACCGACATTTTTTTTTCTTCTTTCAAATTTGTGCACATTTGTCAAAAATTTTCAAACTTTGCACTTAAAAATCTCATCATTTTATGTAAGTAAATCAAACTTTGGTCAGATTTGTTATTAAATGTTAAACAAATCCAAAGGCAAATTGAAGATTTCATTTAGACCAAATGGATATGTAATTTGTAATTTTACATGTGTGTTCGTGTGTGTGTGTTGAACTAAAACTAGCTAAAAGACCAATTTGTCAAATCAAACCCACAGGAATCCCTCTTACCCAAATTAAATTTTACTAATAACTTCAAAGGTTCTATCAGTAAGTAGACACAGGTGAAGCAGAGGTGTGTGGCACATCTTAGAAGGCCCTTTCCTTTCTACAACTGGACACACACTCCCTGGTAAAGAGCAGTAAGTGAATGAGGTCCTAAATGAAGTATTGTATCACCTTACACAGCAAGAAACATTCATTTTATGAAACATCTCCATCTTTTTACCACATAAAGTTGACTACTCTACTTACCTAACATTGTGGAGCTAGGCATCATAAATCCATAGATTGCAGGAATATTTACACAAAACAATCATAAACTAGTAACATACTATTAAGAGTATTTCGAAGGTCAATACTCTCCCTTAGCAAATACTGTTTACCTTGAGGTCTGGTTAGCTTGCTTACGATGATATTAGATTGGAACATTTGTATTTTCTCCCCTGTCAGTGCCTGATTATGTAACTACAGATAAATGGATCACAGACCAGCTACTTTATCCCCTTCCTCTTCACTTTTTATACGAAAAGAAGCCATTTAATAATGTGCACTCCATTGTATTCCATTTTTAATTTAGGTTGGAATCAACTTACAAAGCAATGCTTATTTATCTTTACTCAATTTTAATGCTGGACAAATCCTCCACAATAGCTAGAAAGAGATCCCTGAATAAATGCTAACAAGCAGCATATACAGTCTTCAGATAAGCTTGCAATGAAATTCTAAAATTGTTGAGATTGCACATATAGCATTTCCTTGGGCCTTAAAGTGACACTCAATAATATCTATTCTTATTTCTAAATAGGCATTAAAAAGAATACATTTTAATACACCAAAAATATGTATATATAATTCTGAAAAATGATTAAATTTAATCACGTGTTATTTTACTATGTTTTATTTAAATATTAGCTTCACAGTTCTATTATGCTTTATATATAGCACTTTATGTTTGGAAACCTTTACTTCCAATTATTTTGATAACATTTTTAATTGGACATCCGATTAAAATCATAACCATGAAAATGCAATACTATAAAACCCTTTTGATTGCAGCAATGATATTGATAAAATATCTCACAAAGTAAAGAATGCTGGAAGTTATACTTCCTAATTATATTTTAGGCTGTTTATTCAACCATGGATTTATTGACCTATATCTACTACTCTTAATCCCAGCTATTCTTTATTCAGTTCTCCAAACATTCTATTTCAGAAAGTTTGGAAATGGCATTCCTTAGTATTTACCTTTCAGGTCACAACTTTAGTGACACTTCTCCAAGCATAATTGCCCAGGAACCTCAACTAGGTGATAATTCCCACTTCGGCACTTTGCTAGTACCCGTACTTCTTCATTAGCATTTGTGGTGTTTTAGTAATGCATTTGTGTAATTACACAATATCTATCACAGCTCCTAGAGTACAAGCTCCATGAAGGCTGTGGATGTATTTCATTACTTCACATTTTTATTCTTAGCATCTAACACAGACCTAGTTCACTGAAGGTATTCAGGATGCCCTTGCTTATAGAGATAGAGATAAAAGAAAGAGAAAGAGAGAGAGAGAGAGGGAGGGAAGGAGGGAGAGGGAAGAAGGGAGGGAGGGAACAGGAGAGAGGAAGGAAGCAAGGAAGAAAAGAAGGAGGAAAGGAGGGAGGGGAGGAAGGAAGGAACTTAAATGTGTCCACTTTATTAAGTATCAAAGGACATGAGGGCGTAATTGCCCTCTGTGAGCTTGGGCATTCACTAAAACTTAACTCCTAATATGGAGGAGAAAAAATGCATTTCTCCAAAATTTTTCACTTTACACATTCTTACATAGGATTAACTAAGGATTATCCAGATTTACTGTTATGGGTTGAATTGTGTCCTCCTAAAGTTTACATATGGAAGTCCTAACCTCCAGTACCTTAAAATATAATCATATTTGGAGATAAAATCTCTCTTTCTTTTTAGTATTTTTAATGACTGAGACAAAAAAGATCTAACTTTTTTGTTCCACAGCTTCTAGAAGAATCATTTGTTCTTATCAGTCATACCTCTCCTCCAACTTGACCCTGGCATCTCCTTGGGCCTCATATTTAAGAGCTGTGTCTCTGAAGACATTCTTGTTGACAACACTTTTTTGCAAAGGGATATCCATAGTACCTTTGTGGTAATGAGATGATTATAGTTATAAACTTTTGCAAAAGACTTGATTTTTGACCTCTTGGCAATTTTCTTCTCACCCGTGGCAGCTGTCACTTTGTGGGGATGGTGGTCAGTTCCAGCCACTGGAATTGTAGGGATGGCCTGAGGTGCCATGATCAATGTTTTTCATGATGACAGCTTTGCATCCAGAGCAGTGTTGGGCCAGGACCAGCACCAACTTCCCAGGTTTCATAAACAGCCACTTGAGCCTGTAGCAAAAAGAAGAAACAGCACTTCCACTCAAGATAAAGTCTTTAAATGGGTGATTAAGTTAAAATTAGGTCTTTAAGGTAGCCTATAATCCAATATGACTGATGCCCTTATAGGAAGAAGAAATATGGAAAGTGCCAGAAACGTGTGTGCACAGAGGACAGACCATGTAAGGACACAGTGAGTGTGTGGTGGCCAACTGCAACACAAAGAGAGAGGCCTCAGAAAAAACTAAACCTACCAAGATATTGAATTGTGAGAAATGAATTCCTGTGGTTTAAGTCATCCAGTCTGTGGTACTTTGTTATGGCAGCCCTAGAAAACTAATTCATTCACCCAATCTACTTTAGTAGTCAACATGATAAGATGTACTGATTGTAATTTTTATATGGGCCACAGAAACAAACAAAAATAATGTTTAAATTCATATTTAAATGGAATTTCAGATATAGTTACTGGGAAAAAATTTGTATCCTTAAAATTTTTCTTTCTATTTGTGTATATGTGTGTGTGTGTTTTTTAAAGATTTTATTAATTTATTCATGAGAGATGGGGGGGGGCAGGGACACAGGCAGAGGGAGAAGCAGGCTCCATGCAAGGAGCCCGATGTGGGACTCGATCCCAGGACTCCAGGATCACACCCTACGTGGAAGGCAGGCACCAAACTGCTGAGCCATGCAGGGATCCCCTATGTGTGTGTTGTAGATTAAGTATGTTTGTATATGTTTGGGTGTTGGGGAAGGAGAAAAATAACTTTGGATAAGGAGCATTTTAATGCCAAATAAAATAGAAGTGTATATTTGCACCTAAAATGCTATATCTTAAACATTAATAAATCCTATAATTCTCAGTGTGAAACATTAAGTGCCAAAAATCAATATTCTAATAGGCATAAACAAAAAAAGGAAATAAATAATAAATAGTTTGTATGTCTTCCACCTTTAATTCAAAAATCGGTCAGATTGTTTATTATTTCATTAAATTTTCACTTCAGTGAGACATCAAAGCCTTGCACTCTGTTTTGAAGTATATATTTGTTTACAAATAAAAAATGAGAATACAGCTTGACATCTTAGATTTTCTTGCAAAACCAGTAAATGAAGAGTCATGCCACTAGTATGATCCTACCTAATGGCTTAAAATAATGTGGAAATCATAAGATTATGATTTTAAATAACAATTCATTTCTAAATATCTCTTTTCAGAAAATGAATTTAAAAGAGATAATATCAATTCTTTAATTTTGACTTGTAACAACTATGATAATTTTTAAGATAGCACTATATATCTCTATCATGCACAGCTGTCAGAAGAATATAGCAAACAAAAGTAAATAGCAGTTCAGAGAACTTACTAGACTTTTCTGGGACACAGAAATGTGAAAGAAATCAGATATGCCATAGGGATACATCACACTTTAAAATAAATTCTATTTAAGGAAGCCAACCTATATAGCAGTTTTCTGTTCTTTTTCTTTCTTTTCTTTACTTTTTTAAAAAAGTAATTTCTCACAAAGCCCTAGCATCTCAACATACTCTCAGACAAGATTTATTAGCACAGGATTTTAGTTGTCTAAACTTCAAAATTCTATTTTGTAGGTTACTAGAGGCTATTCATTAGCATACTGTGAAGCATGTCATAAATAATTTAAACTATAGTTGTCAAGATAAATGAAAAAAATCAATTTATGCTGCACTACCCTTAATTTTTTATTGTGCATGGATTTGCTTGCTTACTAATCTACAAAATCTAGTAAATCACAGTCCCTGTCATTTCAGTGAATTAATCTGCATCATTTTAACTTGACTGATTATGTCAAAGGAACCATCAAGAATCTTAAGCTATTACTTAGATATTGTTTCTAAAATAATATAAATACCTTTTGAAATGATGTTCAAGAACTTCCAGGAAGTAATAAAGGAAAAACATTCAAACAGATTAGTAAAAGTGATTTTCCACCATTCAGGAAATTTTAGAACAACATATTTAGGACAAGAAATGAAAAAGAGAACATCAAATTGACTCAAAATATATTAACAGGAAAAAAAAAAGTAAGCCATCTATTTTTACTGTTAAGGATTAGCAAGTAGCAGAGATAATCTAGACTCCAAAAATACAAATTAGATTAAAAAAATATTCTAAAAAAAATATTCTAGCTTAGTGTTTAAAGTGGAGAACCAATAAAAATGTCTGGAATTCATTTTTAGTTACATAACTTAACAAGTGGCCTTGAGTTAATGATTTTTAACTTGCTGTTTACAGAAAAGTTATTCCTTATCTTTTCTTTCTTGCCATGATCTTTTGTCACACTGAATTCTCTGATGTTCAATTTAAACTTGGCATCCATTTTAGGATCAGTCTCAGTCAATTTGAATCTTCTCAGACTGAGAGACTTGGTTTTAAAGATCTTCTGCTATGAAATTTTTCCCTAGCAGTGGTAAATAAGACATTTTCATGACTGCCTTTGGGCAAGAACTCTATGCTTGAATACATTCTATTATATTCTATATGAAAGATAACATAATCTCATGAATAAGACTTTGGACTCTACAATGTTCTGTATGAATTTAATACCCTTATTCGACGTAACAGTAGTCCACTCCTTTTTTTTTTCCTTTATACAGATTCACAAAACAAAATTTTAAGGCTGTGACAATTACCTCAGAGCTAGATATGGTTTGAGCCATTGCCAAAGGACAGTTTTTGCTGTGTAACTATCTTATGGAAGCATATTCTCAAATTTCATAGAAAGCCAATTTATACTGGCTAAAGATGCATTTTGGTGAATAAGTATAACACAACAAATACAATATATAATTAGTACAATACAATTTCATGCAAGTTTGGTTGAACGTATGCTTTCAAGCTGTTATTCATTGGGCTAGAGAATTAAGTATAACAGAAAGCTTATAAAATCTTTGAAAAATTAGCTGGGCAATTTCTGGTTCTGCATGTAAGGAGAGCAGAAGTCACCAGTTCATCCTGATGAAAAGTAAAAATCCAAACAGACCGAAAAAACAAAAACTTTTCTTTGTTTTCTCAGAGAGATGAGGAATCAAAGCAAACCCTACCCCCAAGCTTAGGAGGAAAGACAAACACAGGGAGTCTGCTTACTTCAGCAGAGACCCATGAGTAGAATCTCCATGGGAAGTAGTGCTTGGGTAGGAAAACCTGAATCGAGGTGATTGACAAATTGCTGGAGGTTCAGTGTGAACAACTCTGGGAGTTAAAAATCCACAGAGCCACAGTCATAGGAGAATACCCCACACTTTGATGAGTTTCGCATTCAGAAGCCTCCAGATTCTCACAGTAAATAGAGGAGAAAGATTTCTCCATGCTTCAGGCAGTGGAAAGGGTAAGGAACTACCTCTAAATGCCCCAGAGTACACTGTTCTTAACAAGGCTTGCCTTCAGGATAAACTAGCCGATAAGAGCTAAACTACCTATGATAACAGAGCCTAAGTAACGGGGGAAGGAAAATACTCAACTGCATTCCACTCTAGCCATCCTGTCCCACCTAAGTGCAGAGAGGAGATTAAAAAACAAACAAACAAACTCAGAAACATTTGTGAAGTTTACAGAGATTTACTGAAAAGACTGAGACCTAATCATAGGTTTACACAGCACCTCCCCTCCTCCCATCTCACCACTGCTTTACTACAGATGAATTTGCAGCAGTTCCTTATGATTGGCTCATCATGTCTACCTATCAAGAACAAATTAAAATGCATACCAAAAGGCAAAAAACACAAATGAAGAAATAGAACAAGCATCGGAGCCAGATATGGCCTGGATATGGAATTATCAAACCAGGAATTTAAAACAACTATGATTAATATATTAAGGGCTCTAATGGAAAAAACAGCATGAAACAACAGATGGGCAATATAAGCAAAGATATACAAGTCCTAAAAGAATTTTTTAAATTCTAGAGATTAATAAAAAACCCACTGCAACCAAAATGAATAATATCTTTGGTGGCCCTGCTAGTAGACTAATACAACTGAGAAAAGAACTTCTGAGCCTGAGGTTATATTGATAGAAACCTCCAAAACTGAAAAGCAGGGAGAACAAACGCTGAAAGAAACAGAACAGGATATCCATGAGCTGTGGGACAATGCTGAAAGGGAAAACATACATGTAATGGGAATACCAAAAAGAGAATAAAGAGAGAAATGAAAGAAATATTTGAAATAATAATGACTGAGAATTTCCCCAAATTAAAGTCAGACCAAACTACAGATGCAGGAAACTCAGAGAGCACCAAGCAGGATAAATTTAAAAACAACAACACAACAACAACAACAACAGCAGCAGCAAAATCTTGTACTTAGGCATATCATTTCAAACTACAGAAAAGCAAAAATAAAGAAAAAAATGCTAGAAGAAGCCAGAAGAAACAACAACACTTTACCTACAGAGGAAAAAAGATAAGCATTACATCTGATCTCTCCTCAGAAAACATGCAAGCATGCAAGCAAGAAGAGAGTGGAGTGAAACAAACTGATGACAGGGAAAAAAAAAAAAAAAAAACCACCAATCTAGAATTTTTGCTTCATGTGAAACTATCCTTCAAAGATGAAAGAAAAATATTTTCTCAGAAAACAAATATTGAGGGAATTTGTTGCTGTTAGACCTGCCTTGAAAGAAATATTGAAAGAAGATCTTTAGAGAGAAGGAAAATTATATGTGAGAAACTAAGATCTACTTAAATAAAGGAAAAGCATCAAAGAAGGAATAAGTGAAGATAAAAACTTAATTTTTCTTACTCTTACTTCATCTATCAGATAAGAGTTTGTTCAGAGTAATGATTGAAATACTATTTTCTCTTGGGTATACTTCTAGGTAAGTAAAATGAATGACAGTTATGATACAAATGATGGAGTTGGCAGGTAGCTAGATATGAGCAGGGAACAGGTGTTTCTGACTGTTGGGAAGGGTGGGAACCAAGTGTCAAACAACCAGGAGAGATGCCTGGGAACATACATGAACTCTCCCGTATGACCACTGCTGCCCATAGTAATCTATAGCTTCATTCTAATACATTTACACTGTGATTTGAACCCCCTTGTGATTGGTCGTTGCCATGACAGTTCCAACAAGGACCATATATGGTCAACACCTTGTCCTCCTGACAGGTAGGAGGAGTTCCTTAGATAACTGGCTGCAATTCTAGTCAGGAACTGCCCTACCTATGACCATAACCTATTCAAACATAAAAAGAAAAGAAGACCCCGACCCCAATTACAGCTGCCACCTGCGCCTGCCCCCTCTTCCATCTTGAAAGTATACCTCCACTTATTAAACTTTCTAATATGCTCTTGCTTACTTGGGAGTTTGGCTCTGAATTCTTTCTAAGCCAAACTCAAGAACTGAGGTCAATGCAGGGATCAGGACAGACCTGCCACTAACACAAAGGATGGAAGGGAGGGATTAGGATTACTTTGTCATTATAAACTACTCACACAACTTGTATAGTGGCATAGTGCAATTTGAAATAAAATTTGGATTAGTTGTAAATATATATTGCAAACTCTAGGTAAATGTTTTCTTCACATGAATCCTATCATTGTATCATCTGGTTTACTGACTTTTTGCTTAATTGTCTTTATTCCATGATTAAACCAATTCAGTGTATCATAAATGTCAAATGATTTTATTTTTTCAGTTCAATTATTTCCTGTTGGTTCTTTTTTATATTTTCTACTTTTTCTAATGAGACTTCTGTTTTTTCATTAATTAGGAACATTTTTGCCTCTGTGTCATTCAGCATGGTTATAATAATTTAGAATTCTTAAGTGCTAGGTCAACAAAAGGATCATCTCAGAGTCAGCCTCATTGACCCCCTTTTTTTCTTTGGAATATAGAAAAGCTTGCTTCTTTCAGAGCCAAGTAATTTTCCTTGTATCTTGGGAATTATCAGTGTTATAAGATATGCTAGAATCTTTCATATTCTTTTGAAGAAAGTTGATTTTATTTTTTACTATTTTTTTTAAAGATTTATGATTCATTTGAGAGAGAAAGAGAGAGAGTTCAGAAAAAAGAGCATGGAACCTGGCACAGGCCTCCATCCCATGACCCTGAGCTAACAATCTGAGCCAAAATCAAGAGTTGGAAGCTTAACAGAATGAACTACTCAGGTGCCCCAAGTTAACTTATTTTTTAAAGAGATAATTGACTTCTTTAAACACAAACAACAAAATCTGTCTCGAGCTGTCTTGAACTCAGTTCAAGTTCAGTGAGTCTGTCTGAATGGTTAAGGTATACATCAGTTATTTTTGCAGAATAATACATGAAAATTTGGGATCCCCTCTCTGGCTCTAAGCTTTCTACGGTTCTTTCCTCACTCTCCATAACCTCTGGGTAACCCAGAATCTCTTCTTGGTTCTTGAAAGCAAAACAAAAGCAGATTCTCTCTAGATTTCTAACTACCACATGCCATACTGCTAGGACTCAGCCTTCTGATGAAAAAGCTGTGAAAAGTAGAAGCTCAAATTTAGTTATTACATTATCCCAACCTGATTATTATTCAAAACTATCTACTATTGTTTACTCTCCAGTACTTGGCATTTGTTTATGTACTTATTTGACAGTTTATAATTGCTGAGGGATAGTCATTATGAAGTTTTCTTGATGGGAAGCACTATTATCTATAGTTATATATATATATATATATAGTTATATATTGCAATTATACTTGCAATTTACTTGCAATTTTTCTGCTTAAAATTTATTCTATCAATTATTATAATTAAGCATAATCCCATTTGATTTTTTATTTCCCATAGATCTACTTCTGAATCTCCGGTCTGACACATCTTTAACTATCCCTTAATCTACACTACCAGGCTGGCCTTTATACTTTTAGACATTTTTATATAATTCCTGAAAACATTTAATATTATTTAAAACTTTCTATGGCTTGTTAGTAAATGTATATTAAAAAAACACCCTTATTATTACTGACTTAATAATTTGCCCTTGGATACAAACATAGTGATTTGAAGATATATATATATATATATATATATATATATATATATATATATATACACCAAATTCTTGCTATCTGCAATGATGTGAATGGAACTAGAGGGTATTATGCTAAGCAAAATAAATCAAAGAAAGAAAAATACCATATGATTTCACTTACATGTAGAATTTAAGAAACAAAACAGATGAACATAGGAGAAGGGAAAGAAAAATAAAAGAAGGTGAAAACAGAGAGGAAGGCAAACTATAAGGGACTCTTAACCATAGGAAATAAACTGAGGATTGCTGGAGGGGAGGATGGGGTAACTGGGTGTTGGACATTAAGGCAGGCACTTGAGGTAGTGAACACTGGGTATTGTATGCAACTGATGAATCACTAAATTCTACCTCTGAAACTAATAATACAGTATATGTTAAATAAATTGAATTTAAATTAAAAAAATAAAAAAATATAATCTACTCTTTGCACACCTACACTACAATTTCATCTTAAACTTTCCTGTGACTCAATTCAGTTACAGAAAGCTATATGATGTTTGCACTTCTTGGAAAACTTTGAATTCCATAAATAACTGATACTGTGTTTTTTATCTGCCAGCTGTATGTTGAAGTTAAGTTGGCTTGTACAGAATTAATAAATGAGATCAGCCTTGAATATATAAAATTTGAATTAATATCTCCACTCTAAATCAAATAAGCATAAAATTTTTGGTAAATGTGAATTAGCAAATGATCTCCTAAATATAATTTTCCTTAATTAAATCCATAATATAATAATATTTTGAATTTTTTTTTAAATTTTATGTATTTATTCATGAGAGACAGAGAGAGAGAGAGAGAGAGGCAGAGACACAGGCAGAGGGAGAAGCAGGCTCCATGCAGGGAGCCCGACGCGGGATTCGATCCCGGGACTCCAGGATCACGCCCCGGGCTGAAGGTGGCGCTAAACCGCTGAGCCACCTGGGCTAGCCCTGAAATAATATTTTTGTAAATGTGTTCTTTAAACCAAGCTTAGGATTGAACTCTCAATTCTAGGGTGAAGAAAAGAAAAACCCCAAGAATTAGTGAACTATTTCATTAATAAAAAAAGAAAAAAGAAAAATTTGCACAGAGATTGTACATCGTCCAACATGACAGAATGTCCACAATTTGCAAAACCGACAGAAGTCTAAAAGAGAGCAACGTAGTCTAGATTTAAAATATCGTGATTTCTCCAGAACTATTTATTCCTTCCACTAATATTTTAGTTTTAATAGCTAAAACCTCCATTGTTTTCTGAATCATGATGCCTAAATGTCCAAACCTTCAGATTTATCTACCTGAATTATCTTCTACATCTACTGTGTCTAGTGAATGCATATATACTCTTCAATATTCATCTCAACACTTTCTACTAAAAATGCCTCTGTTTAACTGTCAGGCCAGTCAGCATCCTAAAATCAAAAAGAAAGAAAAAGAAAAAGAAAGAAAAAGAAAAAGAGAAAAGGAAAGGAAAAGGAAAAGGAAAAGGAAAGGAAAGGAAAGGAAAGGAAAGGAAAGGAAAGGAAAGGAAAGGAAAGGAAAGGAAAGGAAAGGAGAAGAGAAGAGAAGAGAAGAGAAGAGAAGAGAAGAGAAGAGAAGAGAAAAAGAAGAAAGAAAGAAAAAGCTAGACCAGTGAAGTGATTGGCCATCAAAGCTGTAATGAAACAAAACAAAATATATAAATAAAGTTTGTTGTTACAGTTTTTAACATTTAAAATATTTCATTTTGTTGTCTATTTGCTATCTCTAGGCTATGCTTGATTATTTCTATATAGAGAGTCAGACTTTATTTTCAAGGATCTTATACTATATGTTTAGTTCAGCTCACATTTTCTTTTCAAAATATTTGGATGATTATAAAAGATTGGGAAATGTAAATTTGCAAATAAGATTTCAGGGAAGCAGGGCAGCCGGAGTGACTCAGTGGTTTAGCGCTGCCTTCAGCTCAGCAGAGGATCCCAGAGTCCCAGGATCGAGTCCCACATGGGCTACCTGCATGGAGCCTGCTTCTCCCTCTGCCTGTGTCTCTGCCTCTCTCTGTGTCTCTCATGAATAAATAAATAAAATCTTAAAAAAAAAAAAGATTTCATGAAAGTCAACATATATGAAGACAAATCCAGACTCACTGCTTAGCAGTGAAGTGAAAATGAAAGAGAAAAAAAGATACTCAAGTTTTCACCTTAAAAACTGGAAATAATTTAAGATTAATTAGACAATAGAAAATGAAACATTTCCAGGCCATTCAGTAATTCTATACCATAAAAATATAGTAAACTGTAAATGTGATAAAACAATTAAGAAAGATATGTGATATCAAAGTTTATGATATCTCTTTGTTTTATATGCGATACATATGTGATATGTGATGCATACATGCATATATATGATAAACGTGTATATATAATATAAAAGTTTTTGAGAATGCATTCCATAGTAATATAACCAGATGGCCAAAATAGTTTTTTATATAAAGGAAAAATTACAATATAAAAAAGTATAATTTGATTAATTATGGTAAAATTATATGATACATTACACTAAGCTTTCAAAAATGATAGTTTTGGAGAACATACGCAGGAAAGTGCATTTAGAGGGGGAAGTTGTTGGCAAAGCATGTAGTAACTTTAATGACTTTAAACGTTAACGCTAATAGTTTAGCAACATTCTTTGAAGCATCAAAAATGGCAGAGAAAAATCAGGACAAAAAAATAAATATTCTTAATATATTCCATATTGCAAAAGGTGCCATAAAATAAAAAATCAGAATAAGGAGATACAAAATGACATACATAGGCGGGGGGGCTCACACTTAGACAGGTGAAGTTGAGAGGAACAGGATGTTAGAGTAATCAAGGATGGTTCCTTTGAAGATTTGATAAATGTTGAAAATAAGATGGAAATACTTGTCTTAATTTTCAATGGCCAATGAAACAATGGTAATTTTGGCTAATTAAAGAGAAAATAAGCACAAGAAACACCTATTTATGCAGGGGAAGGAGTGGAGTCCCACCACAGACTTTAGTACAAAACATGTTTTAAATTAGGAGTATATAGTTGTTGAGGTAGCTGGTGAATGTTTCTTGAAAGTTACTCTCTGAGGGGAAACTTCTTGGATACTTTCCTTCATATGCTTTGGCTTTACACTCAAAGCTATTCTTTCTTTTTCACTCTATGTTATTCTTCATAGCCTGTCCTGAAAAGAATGAGTTTGCTTCCTCTTAAAAAGACTGCTCATGAGTGTTCAGGTTTTATCAATTCTCTACATTTTGGACAGATTACTAGGATTTTTATTTCTTTGGCTATATAATTGCTTGGAAAAATGTGGTAGGCTCCTAATATTCTTGATTATTGTCAGTTCTGTGAACCAACCAACTACACACAAAGGTTTTATCTGAGCCTAAGTTTCATTCTTTCTGTACTCCTTTGTTTCTTGGGCCCCAGGCTATTGTACTCAATTTAATGACATTTTTTTGAAACCATCTGGAAGACCACATTCTTAATCTGAAGTTTGACACAAGGCTGTTTTATTTTATCCAAATGAGATACTTTACAAAGTTTTCATTTTCCAAGTCTTTTTTATTTCAATGTTCCTGTAGCAGTTATTATTTTAATTTACTCTTTGGAGTCTAGAATCAGACAGATTCTTAACCTGAAATGGGCTTAATCTTTAAATTCTATTCCTCTGCACTTAAAAAACAGTATTCTTTCTTGAGCTATTTATTTTAACACTTTGCCTAAAGTATCCAATAATAGACAAACACATTAGCACACTACTCCTTCCAACCATTTCTCTTAGAAACACAGCCTCAGTATATTTCATCTGCTTTGAAAATCATCACAGGAGACAGTTTTACTAATGTTTGCTTCCATAAGAAGGATCTCCACTCTTTCATCCAGAAAGATCTATTTTGTGGCCCTCTCCCTCCAGAGCACTAAACCAGTGTCACTAATCTACCAAGGAGTCTCCTCAATGTTTGTTATCAACTTCTCTATTAATAAGGCTACAACCAGTCCTTTCATATATACATTTTAAAATCTCAGTGGCTTAACCCCTAAGTTAAAAGTCATATAGTATTAGTGCCACTATAAGAGTCATGAAAGAGTTTGCTTCCTTTTTCTGCTCTCTAACCTGTGAAGATATAACTAGTCCACAACCTGGAAAAGAATCCTTACTGCAACTCCACCATTCTGGCACCCTGATTTTAAACTTCCAGGATCTAGAACTATAAAAGAACTATATTTCTGTTGCTTTTGAGCCACTCAGTGTATGGCATTCTGTTTCAGTGGCCTGAATGAAGATAGCTAGCCAGACATTGACTTAAAAAAGAATTAAAACATCACTGGAAATGATAAACTAGAAGTAGAAAATTGTTTGCAAGAACATTTATTGGAATTTGATGAGTGATTTTTTTGTATGGATATGTGTTTCTCCAAACATTCCAAACCGGTGTCTAAGAATGATGTTTTGCTTAACTCTAGAACATTTTTTAGAATTTTATTTGTTTGTTTGTTTGCTTATTTATTTATTTATTTGAGAGAGAGAGAGAGAGAGAGAGAGAACATGAACAAGAGGTAGGGCAGAAGGAGAAGCAGACTCCCTCACTGAGCAGGGAGCCCAAAGTGGGGCTTGACCCCAGGACCTGAGATTAAGACCTGAGTTGAAGGTAGATGCTTGGCCAACTGAGCCACCAGGTGCCTCTAGAGCTTTTGTTTTTGTGAATGAGTTATGCTAAATTACTTGCCCTCATTTTCCAACTCCTTTTACATACAGAACTCAGTGTATTTATCTAAACAAGAAAGGTTTACAGGTTTTTTTTTTTTAATATTATTTCAGATTCTCCCTAAGATGTGTAAAGCTGGAAAGAGCATGCAACAGACACAGCAGAGTTGTACTCCTGCACAGGCTCTTCTGCTTGACTATCCATCATGGGTTCATTGGAATGTTTGGAGACAGGTGTATAGAGAAATATCTCTTGGTGACTTGTACTGCAATGGAACACACACAGCAGCCCAATTTAGCACAAAATATGGGTGAATTTCAAGGAAAGATGAGATGTTAGCATTGACCTACAGTGGCAGAGAAGAGGGGGAAGAGATGTGGAAACCATGCAAGTAGACAATAAGTTGTAAGAATTCATCTAAATTTTATAACAAATGAACATCGGTGTACAAAGATCTGTTTGAGTTATTACTTTTACTTCTTCTGGATATACAGAGGGGTGGAATTGCTGTAGATTTGCATGTTTAACCTTTTGAGAAAACTGTACCACTTAACATTGCATAACTAATATATAAGTGTTGCAATTTTTCCATACCCTTGACAACACTTGTCATTTTCCAGTTTTTCCTTTTTAATTACAGCTATCCTAGTATGTGTAAAGTGATTATTTCCTGGTCTTGATATGCATTTCTCTAATGGCTAATGATATTGATCTTTTCACGTATTTGTTGGCTATTCCTAAACCTTCTTTAGAGAAATGTCTTTTCGTATAGTGCACATATACAAACATTGACAATTCTTTTTATTATTAAATTCTTAGAGACAGTTTTCTTTTTTTTTAAGATTTTGTTTATTTATTCATGAGATACACACAGAGGGAGAGAGAGAGAGATAAAGAAAGAGAGAGAGAGAGGCAGAGACACAGGCAGAGGGAGAAGCAGGCTCCATGCAAGGAGCCCGACGTGGGACTCAATCCAGGGTCCCCGGGATCACACACCAGGCCAACGGCGGGGCTAAACCACTGGTCCACTGGGGCTGCCCAACAATCAGTTTTCAAGAAGGCTTTTAAAATGTCTTGCCAAACCTTAGTAACCATGAATGTAACTGGCTGATAAGAGCAGTTTTGACATGAAGTTTGATTGATATTTTTGTTCAAATTAATGATTAAGAGAAAGCAATGATTACTTATATTGGAAATTCAAAATTTTGTCAATGATGTGTGTCCCTTATTTGATTACAGTTTTATAAGAGTAGAACATTACTCCAAATTTTCGTTCTAATCATTAACAAAATAGCTACAGACATGGCATATAGAACATTTTCAATCACTTTCCTGCATCTAACAAATCTACAAAACAATAAGTTGAATCCTGATTTGTAGCTCTAGTACATGTTCATGGTACAAACACTCTCACATGAGACTTTTTCAAGTTACTAACTTAACACCACCTGGAATTAAGGAAAAAAAGCAAGGTAGCAGATACTTAGTGTTGTCACTACACAGCTAGAATAGATATAACTTCAAGACACTGTATTAGAAGAATTAGAAAGTAATGAGTTTCAAGCTTTTTTATTGTAATTTTATCAGTATAAAATTTGTTTTTAACATAATTTAATCAGTTTAACATAGATTTAATCATGGCTGTGTTTAAGAACTAGATCGAGATGGCTGGTATGAATTGGCTCCTTTACAGAATTATTTGTATACTAATACCTAATATCACTACCTGATCTCTCTTTATTACCCAACAAGTGATTATGTGACACAGAGTGAAAATACATCTGGTTTCACAAATCCTCTTCTATTTGCATGCTTGTCTATTTTTTTTTTCAAACATAAGATGTCCCTAAAGTGATATAAGCATGTGCAGTCTTTCTTCCTTCCACTGTTCTTGGTCAATAAAAAAGTATGTTGAGAATTCTAGTAATTCTTCCGGAACCATTTCTTCTGAAGACAAAATATCAATTTATTTAACATATTGTTGTGGATTTATTATAATAGTTAACTATCTGTGTGTTAAGAAAGGAAACATAATCTCTTAGAAAAGAAACATATAAATGTACCAGGACCCCACAAAAGGCTTGGCAATATTACTCAGTGAATATTCTTAAAAGAATGAGTTAAGTGTTTTAACACATGGTCCTGGATATTTGTTCTGAATTTCCAGTATAAGAAAGAAAACACCCAATTTCAACTGTCAGTAAGAACTTTAGATTTGAAATAAAGAGAATAAACGGCACCAAAAACAAAACAAAACAAAACAAAAAAACATGAGGCATCTGGTAAATTAAATAAAAAAAAAATCTTTATATAGTGTATGGCATTCTCAATCAAATTTCATTCTAATTCACTCCTTTTCACAGTTAAAAAAAAAAATCTTTAGATACTTTCTGTATCACCTTTTTTTGTTATGTTGTTTTATTCCCAGGAAATTTGTGTATATAAAAAACATAGATTTATTTTTCTCTTAAGAATCACCATAATAACAGAGATGGTACACTATATTTTATAATAATGTGTCATCCCAATGCTGCAGGGAGTCCTTGAACACATGCTGCCCATATGCCCAATGAATTTACCCTGTGCAAATTCTCCTAAATGACTAACTGACTAAATAAATTCTCTCAAGACATATCCCATCATAATGCTTGATCAGCTATGGTTCATTCATTGTTATATAATTGCAAAGGATGTTTATCCTTTCTTGCCCTTTCATGCTACACAAGCTGTTGTAATGTTCTGGGTCACAGATAGGATGAAATTGTGACTAAGCTCTTTTGTGAATATCCTATAATTTGTTTTTTTGCAAAACTCAAACAGATACATGATGTCTCGTATTTCGTAAATCTTTACGCTGAAATATAAGTACAGTACAATAAAATAATAAAAAGTGATTTAAATTTGTCCGAGTGCTATAAGTGATCTTCTATTCTCCATATTATTAAAAATTGCAGTGAGTTAAAGAGATGAAAGTACTTTAGAAACTTCTGACATACCTTTGTCTCAGAACTGGATAAATTGAAGATTTAAAGAATATGAACAGCTTGTATGAAGTTACATAGATTATAAATGTATTACAACTGAATGCCAGGTCCTCAAATGAAAAGTCTTGAGATGCTTCATCTGACCAAAAAAAAAAAAAAAAAAAAAAAAAAGTCTTTTTTATAAAATTCAGAATGAAAAATGTATTTCTGCTTGCTTAAAACTTTAGAGACAAAGGCTTTGTAAATCATGATTCTTAAAGCTTCCAATTGTTTTTCATATTTATTGATACAGTTATGTTTAATCCAAAGATAATTCAGTTTTTATTTTGGAGGACTGCTATCAGCCATGTAGATAGAATAAGTATCTTGGAAGCAAGCAAGTTTTAGTTCCTATTCAGATTCAGGACAGTTAACATTCCTACCATAATTAGTGCCTTCTTAGAAGGTGGGAGGAGATGTGAACTTGAGTTGTTAGAGTTTAGGACAGTCTTTGGTAATATTCATCAATAGACAGAGCCAATGTCTAAGTATAGGCTCCTCAAAGAAGAGTGCAAATAAGATGCTTTTCTTTTTTGCTAATCAATGTTGAATTTATGCCGTGTAAAATCTTACTTTTTAAAATTCGCAGCAAATTTTATAACTTTGAGTTTACATATTTGAAAGTAAAAGCCCATCTTTTATCACTGCATTCCATATTTTCTTCTCATTTTTCATACAATGGAAAGATATTATCTCCAGGGACTTGAAGTGGGAAAGGCATCTGACTTACATTTTTACTCTCCCTCTTACTTACTCCTGCCCTTTGATGTGGAGATAAGTGGTATATTTTGATTCAGAAATGCCTCCTTTTTTTCTTTTTCAAGCTCTTAGTATTCTCCTGAGAAGCTTGGGGGTGGGGGGGAAGAGTAAAAAACAGGGCAAACATTGATTTAATAAACTTTCCATGGCTGTAGACATTCTTGGTTGGTTATTCCGGATACCCTGGCTTAGCTTGGCCATCTGTTCACTCTGTATCAGACATCTGTAGATATTGGTTCTCAGGTAGGGTTCATGTATTTGTTATTAAGGAACCCTGTAGTGCTTTCAAGTAGCATAATTATCTAATGTTGCAATCCGTCACCCATAACCTTTCCCTCTATCTCAGAGTCTGCCACAAGAAATTTTTTTTTTTTAGAATCTCTGGTAGTATCTCCCCCTCCCTGTGGGTCCCACTCTTGAATTACCAACACTGCTGGAGATCAAGCCCTTTGCAAAGAGGGAGACAAATCTCTGGCATGCCAGTTGGTAAGATTGCAAGACACTTTACTGTCAAGAACCCCACCACCACCACCATCCACCTCAACTCTCCAATTTTATTCCCTGTTATTCAAATAGATCTGAGCCACATGATCAGGCTCATTAAGTCCGCTACTTAACAAAAATTTGATAGGTGAATGAGATATCATTCTCCTCTTTTCATATATTGTAAGTGATTATCCTGAAGGCCTTACCAAAGTGGAGGGGAATTCTTCACCACAAACATTTTAATGAATCTCTTCTTTCCTTTTACCTACTGTTTTGTGTACAAATCATTTTCAATACCTCCTTATGAATCGATACATATACTTTATATATTTACACATTTTGCCATTTACACTGCTAGCATATTTTTTACTTTTTATTTTATGGTATATAACAAATAGAAATATTAGATATATATCATTAAAATTATTGTTTTCTTTTGTTGTTTTTTTTAATATAGAAGCCATTGTACTCTCACTATCAGGATAAGAAACATTTATGTTTATTTTAGTAGGAATTTATTTATTGTTTCATATTTTTGAAGCATGAATATCAATAACTAATTTGTATTCTTTATCAATGCTAAAATTATGATTCTACATCTTTTAACTCCTGTTGGCTCCTCATATCTACTTGTAATTATTATCACAAATATTTATTTAAACCACGTTTTCATTACATAAAATTTGAATAAGTAATTTTAATAATTAAGATCACATTTGGTACTGTCAACACAAACACAAGAATAACATTTCTGAATAATTTGTCATACTATTTTTATGCTAATATTGATATGTTAGATATCCAAAAAATGTCACCTTTAAAATCGTTTTTTAAAAGATTTATTTGTTTTAGAAAGAGAGAGAGAGCGTGCATACAATTTGGGGTAAGGGCAGAGGTAGAGAACTTCAAGCAGATTCTCTGTTGAGAGTGGAGTCCAGCCTCTGGCTTTATCCCATAACATGGGATCATGATCTGAGATGAAACCGAGTCAGAAGCTCAACTGAGCCACCCAGGAACCCCCAAAATCATTTTTTAAATGTATTTGTTATATTATTTTGTATTGAAAGGTAGTACTTTCATTTGATGCAGCTTCTAGAAGACATACTTTTCAGCACTGTGCACTCAATTTTTCTGTATATCTATTGATTTTTTAAAGTACTTAACTTATTTATACTTTAAATGCCTTTCAGTGAAAATTTTTTTGATTATATGAAGTATTCACTATGCTCAAAAATTAGAGTTGTTTAAAAAGGTATGTTACCAAATTATCCTTATCAAAGCATCCACACATCTGGCATCACCTTTATTTTTTGTTTCTTCATAGTAATATATATGAATGTATTATCACTTTCTAAACTTCCTAATTTAGTTTCTTCATCTTAAACTTTTCACTTAACAGATATAATACTGAAATCTTCCCATACCAATAGAAAGACACTATTTGTAAAAATTTTTCAATATTTTCTATACCTGAATATACATTTTGTGGGTATACTTTTTTAAATAATTCACTCATAGATGAACTTTTATATTGTTTCCAACATTTTACTATCATAAACAATACTCCAAATTAAAAACTTTCTACATCTTTTAATTCAAAAGTGTTCTATTTATACAGAATTTAGTTCTAGAAGTGATATTGCTGGGTAAACTACAAAGGGTAAACTACAAAGTTATTCCTCAAAATATTTTTTTTTCATTTTACAATCCCTTTACCAATATATGCTAGCACTTATTTCACTACTGAGTGTTGTTACTATTTTGAATGTTCACTATTTTGAAAAGTTAGGAATGATGCTAGTGCCATCTGCAAATAGTGATATTAATTCCAAATTTTTTAGCTATGATTCCCTCCAGTAGAATATTGATTGTTACCTTTTCTTACTATGGTAAGACTACTTCCTTTATGTCTCTATTAGGTAGATAATGATATTGGATCAGTATAGATTTGTATACTTTATTCTGTTTAAAGGTAATTATTAATTTTCATTTTTTGAGTCATTTTATCAAAATTGTGTACTGAAATTTTGAAATTCTCATATCAAACGATTTGTTCATATAATTATTTTATATCTATTTATCAGAAGACTTATTTATTAAACTCAACACCCAAGAAACAAAAAATCCAATTATGAAATGGACAGAAGACATGAACACAAATTTCGCCAAACAAGACATACATATGGCCAACAAGCACATGAAAAAATGCTCCGCATCACTTGCCATAAGGGAAATACAAATCAAAACTGCAATGAGATACCACCCCACAGCAGTGAGAATGATGAAAATTAACAAGACAAAAAACAGAAAATGTTGGAGAGGATATGGAGAAGGGGAACCTTCTTACACTGTTGGTAGGAATGCAAACTGCTGCAGCCACTCTGGAAAACAGTGTGGAGGTTCCTCAAAGAGTTCAAATTAGAGCCGCCCTACAACCCAGCAATTGCACTACTGGATATTTACCCTAAAGATACAGATGTTGTGAAAGGACACCTGCACCCCAACGTTTATAGCAGCAATGTCTACAATAGCCAAACTGTGGAAGGAGTCACGATATCCTTCAACAGATGAATGGACAAAGAATATGTGTAATATATATATATATATACAATGGAATATTAGCCATTAGAAAAGACAAATACCCACCATTTGCTTCTACATGACTAGAACTGGAGGGTATTATACTGAGTAAAGTAAGTCAATCAGAGAAGGACAATCATCATATGGTTTCACTCATATGGAGAATATAAGAAATGGTGAAAGGGATTATAAGGGAAAGGAGGGGAACTGAGTGGGAAAAATTAGAGAGGGAGACAAGCCATGACAGACTCCTAACTCTGGGAAATGAACAAAGCGTTGCAGAAGGGGAGGTGGGGGAGGGTTGGGGTAACTGAGTGATAGGCACTGAGGAGGGCACTTGATGGGATGAGCACTGGGAGTTATACTATATGTTGGCAAATTGAACCTCAATAAAAACAAATAAAAACCAACAAAAAAAGAATATTCATTTAAATTAATAGATGTCATAATAGTGAACCAGAATTATATTCTTAGGGTTCTAGGGTTGAGTAACTCTACTTATGATATGCTATTAATGTAATGCTGGATGATGACATTTTTAAAACAATTTTAAAATCAATACTGATTGAGATTATTATTTTCTTTTTTTATTCCATATATCTCAACAGTGGGTATTAATATAACCTTACTTCATAAAAATTTGGGAATTTTTCTTCTATATATAAATATATCGAACTTTTTAATATGAAGTTATCTGTCCTTTGAAATGTAAATTCTATCCTTCACTGACTCATATCTTTGAAGAAGAATTCTTTTTCAGTTCTCTTCATTCCCACCCCCTGCCCCAGTTTGTCAGTTTGTTTGGATTCTCTCTTTATGGATCCATTTAGATAAATTAAATATTTCTATTAGATTTTAATTTCATGTGTAATTTATTTGCATAAATAAGATTGAGAAAAGTAGTGTAAAAAGGAACAAAACTGTTCAGAGGTTCCTCAAAAAGTTATTTTGCAAACTGTGTGTATTAGCTAGTTCTTTGTAGCTAATCATCATATCAATCACATCTATTTGTGATTTCTCTTTTTTTCCTTATTCAGTTAGATAAAACTTTATAAACTTTATTGAACATTATAAGAAACTATCTTATATATTGATTTATTTGGATTAGTTAAAATGCTTCATTTTTTCTACTACATTAATGTCTTGATTTTACTTTTTAAAATTTATCTTATTTATCTATTTTATTACATTGACTTCTATTATTCCCATGTGCTTAATACTTTCATTTTTTATTGAAATCGAAAATTCAAATTATGATTTATTTTTATTTTTATTCAACTTCAGCTCATCATATTGGTATTTTCATTAATATTGTTTAAATGTTTTCTTCTTTGAAAGGAAGGATTAGTTTTTTACAATTTACAATTTACAAATTTACAATTTACAAATTTACAATTTAGTTATTTACAATAACTTCCTGGTTTGTTTATCCATTTATTTATTCAAGGACATCTTATCTCCAATTTTTTACAATTATGAATAAAACGTTCATGTTACTATATTGAACTTTACAAACTGGATATTATCTTTTATTTTCACCAAAAATATATCATTCATTTTGACTTTTAAAATGTCTCAGAATATCTCATAACTTTAAAGATATTTTCTAGTTGTTCCATTGATTTTGCCTCAATAATAACTATTAAACTTATTGAACAGTTTCCCTTCTTCGGTTTACACATTTGAAATAATCAAATCCTGCTCATCTTAACACAACTGTTGGGAGATTGTGGTCATCAGTTATCATGGCTGTGTTGCTTTGCTGACAAAGTCCCAAAATAAAAGATCTCATTAAGTAGTTCAGTATCAGTAGTGGACTCCCTCATCACAATGAAGAACTAATGGTAGAAATGCAATAATCCATTCAACACAGGTGGGTAGATCTTTCCAGGTTTTCATCCTAGGATCTGACAGAGATGGACAGTCAGCGCCGTATACAAGACTTCACGGAAGCCACCGAGAAACCCAAATAACTGCAGAGCCTTCTTGGAATCCAAGAACCTTAGAGATGTATGAGATCTGCAAGCTTCTGGATAAGATCACATTATCCCATCTTCCCATAATGCTTGAACACTGCTTCTAATGCAGGCATATATGCACACAGAGTTCACTTACAATTTAATTCAACTAGCAAGAAACAGAGAGAAAAGATAAACTTAAATATACCTTCAGGCAAACACAGGTTTGTAAGGAATTTAGTTTGTTTTGATGTGTAATGAAAGGTTAATAGATTTATATTTCTTGAAACTGTTTGCTTGTTTTTACAAAATAATTTATTGCTTAGTGTTTATGCTCTGCTACTGTTTAAAGTATCATGTTTTGTTATGAAACTGGTTTTATTCTTTTTAAAAAAAATGATTTATTTATTTGAGAGAGAGTGAGAGAGAGAGCAGGGGGAGGGGCAAAGGGAGAGGAGAGAATCCTAAAGCAGATTCCATAATGAGTATAGAGCCCCATGCAGGGCTCAATCTCAGGACCCTGAGACCATGACCTGAGCCAAAATCAAGAGTCAGCCACTTAATCGACTGAGCTACTGAAGAGCCCCAGAAACTGGTTATATTCTACCTTTAAATGTTTTCTATTTTCTGGCATTATTTTTAATGCTATTTTTATCTTCAAATATTTACTTTAATAATATTCAATCAAAATCCATTTAGTTATTTAAATTATTTTATGTGAGGAACTGTTATAAGTTATTGTTGGCATAGATTCCATATCATAACAATTCTCAGTGAATTTCTTTTTCTAGATAATATTTAGGATATTTCTACTATGTTTTTAAAAATCACATTATAATTATGATTTAAAAATGTGATATCTATATGTAGTTATTTTAGGAAAAATTTTAATAATCACAGTGTTTTAAATCATTTTTCTTTGTATTTTTGTTATCATGAATGCTCCAATTTTAAGATGTTCTCTTTAGGAACTCCAGTTATTGAGACTGTATCATATTTCTCTACTCTCCAAATGAACCCATATGCTTTCTTTTCTTTTTATCTTTTTCGTCTTTTATCCTTGCATCCTAGGAGTGTAATTTCAAATTGCAATTTTTCATTGCAGTAATATTGCTATTTAATATATGTAGTTTAAATTTTCTTCCTACTATTTAATTTAGAATTTTGAATGATTATTTCTATCATTCTTTTTCCTTTTTCGTTATTTTTTCCTTTTTCATTTACATGTTATATTCTTAAATTTTATGGATCCTGTAATATTAATTTCATTTAGATGTCCTACATCTTGTTCCAATTTATCTTTCTGTATTATAAGTCCTTCCTATTCTTCTCATTGGAATTGTCAACATAGTCTCCATATATAAAAATTACAACAAAATAACATTTTCATTATGGACAAATAATGTGCTTTAAGGTTTGATTTTATTGCAGTCAGTAGCCAAAATGATTTTGAGCCACATTTTAGCCAAAAATAAAATAATTCCAAAAATGTGTTTTAAGATTTATTAATCTCCTCCTACTTCTAAGAACTTGATAATACACACCCACATTCCAAAGTCTTAAAAATCTACAAAGGGGTGTATTGGTTGGATTCATCAGTTTAAATTTCTTCCTTATTAATTGTATCTTCACACACACAGAAAAAGGACGTATGTTCATCCATCTAAATTCAGTGTCTGCCCATCAATAATACCATGTTAGACTTAAATCTACAAATGCAAGCAAAACATTTTGGGGATACTAAAATGCAGTTTTATAGTTAATTGGGGTTTGTTGGAGAGAATAGTTAGATAATTGTGGAGGGAGACAATCAATCATGTTTATTAAATCATTCCTATATCGATAAAATCCTATTCCATTCTGTGTTGGATCAGTCTCCCATTAGGAGCATCTCCATCTGTGGTGTTTTTTCATTAATTCCCTTAGGTAATGATTGCAAAAAAGCATGGCCAGGTATCTTATTTCCCTTTCCTGGCACTTCTAAAACTGAAAAGTGAATCTAGCACCAGTTATAATACCCTTTAAATATTAGGAAATAATATATTTTAAAAGTAAATATTTTAAAATAAGAAATAAATAAATGGATAGACATGTAAATTCCAAAGTCCCAGGGATTCCTTTTGTGAAAAATATAAACAAGCCTCAAACTTATTTTCTTTTCTTAAGTGGGCATGTGCAAATACAGTGTGTGCTCTTTCCTCTCTTGATTTTGTTTTTTCCAGAGTTTTACGGTTTTGCAGAATTTTTTAAATGGCCAGAATTATAGTGTTTTTACAATTGCAGTCTTTTTGTTGTTGTTGTTGTTGTTCTTTTTTCTTCTTTGTTTTAAACTTCTTTTTTTTTTTTTTTTTTTTTTTTTTGAGAGAGAGAGAGAGAGAGAGAGAGCGAGCACACCCAAGCAGGGCAGGGGAGGGAGGTGAAGAGGGAAAAATCTTAAGCAGGCTCCATCGCAATACCCTGAGATCATGTCCTAAGCTGAAATTGAGTCAGAAGCTTAACTGACTGAGCCACCCAAGTCCCCCTCTTCTTTGTTAATACTGCCATGAATCTCAAAATTATTAGACTTTAAGTCTTTAATTTCACATCTTCTTAAAATCCAATGGTCTCTTGTCTCACAAATACCTGCTAACAATCTACTTGAGCCACATATTTCTTCATCTCTCAATGAGATCATACCATTCTTCCCATTTTCTTGACAGTGGCCATGTTGCCTCTATTTTCTCCATGCACTTTTATTACTTAGATTCAGTTCCTATTTGATCTGGTTCTGGTACAGAGATCTCTTACCAATGAATTCTTCTCTAATGCCTCATATATTAAAACAGTTTCAATAAGGGACAAGAATGTGTTGCAGGTAGGCATGTGATATGTGTGGACCCCTCCTCCCTACTACAACCACTTTACCTGCTTTAAAACAGTGAACAGATGCTGAATCTACATGCTAGAATGTTTTGCCATTGATTGTACTGGTAAATTTTAGCTCAATTTCCATGAGGTTCCATCCATGTTCCTTTACCATTAGTTATTCTTTTAGTAGGCTTCTGTTTTGTTTTTGTTTTTGTTTTTTATCATTTTGTTTGTTTGTTTTTCAGGACCTCTACTGGGTATTACTTATAGAATAAATAACAGAAGTCAGTGCTTTAAAGTTTACATTCAACTTATAAATCAAAAGTATGGACAATATAAGACAATATAAGACTAATTTCCAATTGGTCTCTGAAAGCATAGAGAATGAAGTATATGGAAACCTTAATTTCTTTACTTCAGGGCTAGGGACTGGTGTCAAGCTAATCATCATTATCATATTTATTTGCATCTGTCCTCATCCTCTTTCTCTCTCATTTCAAAGGCATTCTACTCCTGTCTGAAACAAATTCTTCCACTCGGAGTTCAGGATTATAATATTTTATGAGCTTTTTCTCTGTGATTGCTGACTACTCCATCTTAATGTTTCCCTCTCAACATTCTTCCCTTATCAAATATCAAAAACCATCAAAACACAATTGTCTAAGCTCCTTACTCTGACTCACTGTCTTTCCTACTTCAGGCAAACATTAAACATAATAGTATGTAACCACTCCCCCTTCCCATCTTTATTTTTATTTTTATTTTTTTTAAAGATTTTATTTATTTATTTATTCATGATAGTCACACAGAGAGAGAGAGAGAGGCAGAGACACAGGCAGAGGGAGAAGCAGGCTCCATGCAGGGAGCCCGACGTGGGATTCGATCCTGGATCTCCAGGATCATGCGCCGGGCCAAAGGCAGGCACTAAACCACTGCGCCACCCAGGGATCCCCCCCTTCCCATCTTTAGTATGTAATATTTTATTTATTTCTGTAAACATTATAATCTGATTTTTATAACCAAGAGCACATAGGATGAAATGCTTATTGCCAACTGACATATTCCTTGTTACTACAATCCTTTTTCATCATTTGCTACCACAGACCATCCATTTCCTCCTGATTGAAATGTTGTGTTCACTTGAAGTTTGTGAATTTTCACTTTACTGATTTGTTTACTAAATTTCCAGATATTTTCTTTCATTGCCAATTGTGGCCCTCTCTTTATCTGCTTCTATGTAAATGTTTTTCTCTGCTCTTGCATTTCATCATTTTATAATCTCTTCCTTGATGATCTTAAATATTCCAATGACTTCAAAGAGAATTTCTGTATAGATTTATCTCTGTATACCAGAAATCTCTTCTGAGTGCTAGACTCTTAAATAATACAATGATACTCCACATATATAATAATCCAAAATCAAATTTATAGTTGTTTTCTATAAGTCCATTAATCTTATTTCTATAAATGACACAATACCAATCAGTGATCTCCTGTAGCCAGCTACCTATAACCAATGGTGTGCATTTATTCCCAATTCCGCATTTAGTGATATTGTGTTCAATGGCTTGGAATCAGCCATGGTTTGTATATTTATATCATGGAAATTAGCAAAGGTCCTGAATCAGCCTTCCTTCCTTTTTGGAGAGATGATTGTTAAATATTTATCAGCACACTGCTGGTTCCTATTGTCCAAAACAGGAATGTGAGGCATTGTTGACATTTACTAACTTTTTTTGTCCCCATGATCTATTAACCACAAGCTCCAATCAGTTACACTTTAGGAAGATTTCATTAATTTATTCATTTTTTTTCAAAGCTCACAGACACAATTTAAGATAATCTTCATCTGTAAACTCAAGTTAGTGTCAAATTATCTGGGTGAAAACCAGATCTCTCCTTTGACTACCACCACTATATTCAAATCTATACCAATACTTTTTGTAAAATTCAATAACAACAGAATGATTTAGAAGGTGACATAAAAATGACATACAATATAAGTAAAATGAATGATTTAATTCCACATACATAAAATTATATTTCAGTAAATATAATTAGAACAAATTTAATATGGGCAAAATTACAAAAATTACATTAGTTCCTGATCACTGAAATTGTGTGCATAGATAAAATGCTGTATGTCTGTTATACTCACATTGTTTTCTGTTATTGAAGCAAGCAAAATATTATGAATGGTTTCTTATATTAATCCTCTAAATGTCCCCTTATAAAACTGCTTTGTATATAAATGTTTAAATGTTTCTAATGTGACAATGAGCTAACTTCATGTTTATTAACTTACCTAACATATGTTGGATTCATGTTAGTACCAAATACAAGGGCTACAATACAACTAATTTGTTTCTGTTTTTTGTTTTAATAATAATCACAATAAAACAGAGTTTCAGAGAGGTATAAGATATAACACATGAACTAAATATTTAAATCAGTTTTAGCAATCTCAAACTTCTTTTCTCAAAACAATACAGGTACTCTTATATTCTCAAATGTGAAAATATGTAGCATTAGTCTATCTGCAGCCAGTTCCTTTAATGTATCCTATATAATTACTGCTAAGTTTAAATAATAATGTTACAAAAATCTACATGCAGAGTATTCTATTTATTTATCTTCTTTTATTGAAGAATAACACAAAATATTTTATTAATGTTGTAAAGTGGTTGTAACTGATTACAGAAATGCAGTATAAAGATCATCACAAACTCATTGATAATTACTGGTGACTTATTGAACATGTCAGAAGATTCGTATATATTGCATATATATATATTGCCCTTTAAATTGATCTGACACTGGGAAACATGTAGCACTTCTTCCTTGTAGGTGGGATTGCAGTCATTAAAATATTGAAAATATTGGATATATAAACAAGTATGACTGTCCATTTTTTAAGTTGAGACCAAATTGATATCTTGCAGAAATACAGAGTTCATTCACATTCTCAAGGGACATTTTCCTTTCAATAATAATATCTCCTATGTGGTAGTTGTTTATATAAGCTTCTGTAGTGATACTAACATTTAAATGCAGTCATTAGATTTTGTGAATTTCATATCTTTATATTATTAAATAAATCATTCAATTATAAACTTTTTATATCAGAATATCTTGAATGGGTCAAGTGAAACTTCCTATGTTTGGGGAACAACCAGAACATATTTCTATATGAAACTTAAACTTCAATCCACAAATTTGATATTGAAATGCTTCATGCTATATTCACATCAGAACAAGTTGAATTTGAGTCTTGAAATTGAAGGCATGCATTTCTTCAAATTATACATATGCAATAATTTACCATGTTAATATAAGCAAACTCATTAAATTGCAAATAATACTTTGCCAACTTCTTTTTTTTTCTGAATTACTCTTTAACATTATAGCCAATTTTTTAAACAAATATCTTTGATGTAGTCTTCCTGTGATATTTCAACAATTGGATATGTTTTTATATATTTCTCTAAGCATCTATGAGTCTATCTATCTAATCATCTGTCTATTTAACGCTCCTTTATAAGCCCACAAAGCACTCATGTTCACTTACGAATCTTGAACATCTGCTTCTGTCAGTTCTATTTCATAGAACTCTTGGATTTGAATTTTTTCTGAGTTTTGTTAAATAAATGATGCTTACATTTTAATGGTCTTATTGTTTCATTAGTCTTTACATATTTGTAAATGTTGAACTGTGCTTTTAGGACTCTACTATCAATCATTGCTACCAAATCAAACTCAATATATACACAATTATTCTGGGTGAAACTAGAAAGGATCTTAGAAGTCATCATTTCTTCCAAATCAATGTTATCGTCATCCTTTACTTGATTACCACTGTGGAATTGTGAAATGCTGATTTATTTTCTTTAAAAAAAAAATACAGTGAAGCTGGTCTTATTACCAGAAGATTAGACGAAAACATAATAAAATTTATATCCTTAAGTTAGCAATCAAGATAAATTAAATATAAAAGTAGACTTAAAAAAAAGTAGACTTAAATAAAAATAAATAGTTGTGAAAGTTAACAATTCGTATAAATAAATACATTCTCAGATTTTTATTCACCTTAGGTTTAAATATGACAAACCCAAATATTCTAAAAAATAAATCTAAAATCCCACACATTTTTGTGCACATTATAAATGCCTAATATGCACCTTGTTCCAATAATTATGAATATTACTTTTTAAAAAAATTACAAATGGTTATATTAGCATATGTATTAATCACTTTTTCTTACCCTATTCCATTCTCTTATCATGTTACATAAGTATTGTCTTTACTGGTTAACATTGAATCTCAAGATTTAAGTTTAAGAATATCAAAGGGAAAATATGAAAGTCAAAAAGGAAGAATCTTAAAAATAAAGAGGTGGTAAAATATTGTAGTTAAAGTGGGAAAAGAGAAAAAAATGGAAATTTACAGTCTGATATAAAAACGAGTTGTAGTGGAAAAAGTAATAAAAAAAGAAAAAACAAGGAGGTGTATCCTCTGATTCTATATACTGTAAATCCCTCAACTTCCCCTGGAGCTTTCCAGCGCTGCTCAGTCAAGAACTTGCTCTTCCCCTGTCCTTCCAGCTGGTCTTCTGGGGGAGGGGCCTGCTGTGCTGATTCTCAGGTGTGTGCACCTGGGGGTGCTGCCCCGCCCCCTGCCGGGTGCATGGCTCAGTGGGAGCTGTTTATCCTGTGAGGCCCCTGTTCCCTGGTGGCCCTGCTCTGACCCAGGCACAGGGTGACACCAGGAGCAACACCACCAGCAGAGGCGGCCAGGTCCCCAGAAAATGGAGTCAGCTCCCGCAGTAACTACCGCAGCTCCCAGTCTGCACCGGCCTGGATGCTCCCTGGGGCAGGGGGTGCTGACCTGCACAGCTCGGGGGCGCTCCGGGGCGTAGGAGCGTCCTCGCTGTCCTGTGTCCTCCCAGCCTCCGCCTGTCCTGGGGGAGCACAGGATCCTGCCATGAAATGGGCAAAAGACATGAACAGAAATTTCACCAAAGAAGACATAGACATGGCCAACAAGCAAATGAGAAAATGCTCCACATCACTAGCCATCAGGGAAATACAAATCAAAACCACAAAGAGATACCACCTCACACCAGTGAGAATGGGGAAAATTAACAAGGCAGGAAACCACAAATGTTGGAGAGGATGTGGAGAAAGGGGAACCCTCTTGCACTGTTGGTGGGAATGTGAACTGGTGCAGCTACTCTGGAAAACTGTGTGGTTCCTCAAAGAGTTAAAAATAGACCTGCCCTACGACCCAGCAATTGCACTGTTGGGGATTTACCCCAAAGATACAGATGCAGTGAAACGCCAGGACACCTGCACATAGCAGCAATGTCCACTGTGGAAGGAACCTCGGTGTCCATCAAAAGATGAATGGATAAAGAAGATGTGATCTATGTATACAATGGAATATTACTCAGCCATTAGAAATGAGAAAAACAAGAAAAAAAAAAAAGAAAGAAATGACAAATACCCACCATTTGCTTCAACGTGGATGGAACTGGAGGGTATTATGCTGAGTGAAATGAGTCAATAGGAGAAGGACAAACATTATATGGTCTCATTCATTTGGGGAATATAAAAAATAGTGAAAGGGAATAAAGGGGAAAGGAGAGAAATGAGTGGGGCATATCAGAGAGGGTGCCAAAACATGAGAGACTCCTAACTCTGGGAAATGAACAAGGGGTAGTGGAAGGGGAGGTGAGGGGGGGACGGGGTGACTGGGTGATGGGCACTGAGGGGGGGACTTGACGGGATGAGCACTGGGTGTTATACTATATGTTGGCAAATCGAACTCAAATAATATACAAAAAAGAATATCAAAGGGGTATATGATTTAGGTAGAGAAAAATAGAAGAGCCAAAGATAATTATAGATCTCTGGGGGGACATTAAAAAAAAAGATTTTATTTATTTATTCATGAGAGACACAGAGAGAGAGTCAGAGACACAGGCAGAGAGAGAAGCAGGCTCCATGCAGGGAGCCCGTCGTGGGACTCGATCCCGTGTTTCCAGGATCCCGTGATTCCAGGATCATGCCCTGGGCCAAAGGCAGGCGTTAAACCACTGAGCCAACTAGGGATCCCTGGGGGGAGCTTCTGAAGCATCTTTCAAGTCATGCATTGTTTTGATTATACGAAGAAAATTTGCATTATATTGGATATAATCATGATTTTATTTGTGCTTTTACTTAAAAGTTAAACATGGTTAGAAGTGGTATATAAGGAGGCCCAATTGACAAAATTTGGGCTGTGGTAAGTTTGTAGTGTGTTAGCATAGCTAAGCTGGAACTATATTTTTCCAGTATTCCCTCTGCCCTCTACTTCTAATTATACACAATTACAAGAGATGTTTTTTTGTTTGTTTGTTTGTTTGTTTGTTATTTTGTTTTCTGGTTTTTTTTTTTTTTTTTTTGGAAGTGGAATAACAGTCATATTCTTTTTTACATCTCCAGCTTGGACCAAGGCACAAAATGACTTTTAGGTGACATAGCTTGCCAATTATCTGCTGAATGTCTTCCCCCCACTCCCTTTTTTGTTTTTGTTTCTTTTGTTGTTGTTCTTTTCCTTTCTAGGAGAGGAAGATCTGCTGCAAGTCCAGCTCGTGACAGACCTTATCCTTTAGATTCTTTGATGCCTCAGCCACATGGGTTATCAAGTCCATGGTGAAATGTCCAACTTCTCCCGCAGATCATCCCATAAATGAAGTGGAAGATTTCAGAGTGAAAGAAAACTCTGATTCCTGTCTGTCTTTATGAAATCCACACATATTCACTGCCATTTCTTTTCCCACATTGCTTCCATCTTATTTCCCAACTGCCTAACTTCCTGATGGTTTTGTTTCTATTTAACTTCTAACTAATATAACATACACAAAAAATATATGTCCATAAAGCACACTATTTGATGTCACAAATATTTCAATTAAAATGACAATAATCATTTGAGTTGTCTATTTAGTAATATGGCTTAAAATTCTTCACATCTCAATATCCTTTTTTGGAAAATGAGTCTAATAATATCTAGCTTAAAGAGTTGTTTTGGCAAATATGAGCTAACGAATGCAAAAAAATGCTTCTGTTATTATGTGAACTGCTCTCAGGGAGCACTCAGACAATGAAAAATATAATATATGGAAAAAATGAAAAAGTTTATTTGATTTAAAGCAAAAGTTAAAAAAAACTATTAGTATTTTTCATGAAGTTTTCTATATATATATATGGTTCAGACATTTATTCTTCCAAGAACATCTGAATAAAAAATTATACTGTCTAACCTTAAATGAAAATCAATTTCTGAATATCATTTCAAAAGTTTATTTGTTATTAGAAGACCATGAGAAATATGAGGCATCTTTCAAAATCAAGAAAATATTTATGCTTATAAATGTAGGAAATTATCTCTTTTAAATCCACTAGATACATTAAAATATAAATATATTTTCATTTGGAGAATGAGTAGTATTAAGAAGTCCTAGAAATTTCAAATGAAGCCATAAAGCTCTAATAAGGGAATAAACCAATAGAAACATGGAAGGTATTTTATTTATTTATAAAGATTTTATTTATTTATTCATGAGAAACACCTAGAGAGAGGCAGAGACACAGAGGGAGAAATGGGGTCCTCACAGGGAGCCCAATGTGCACTTGATACCCAGACCTGGATCACACCCTGAGCCAACTGACGCTCAACGCTGAGCCATGCTGGTGTCCCTGGAAGGTATTTTAAATTTTGACTATAGTCTGAAATAATGAGAAAAGTTAACCCAAGATGTGATAAATGTGATAAATGTATATGTGATATATGTATATCTATATAGTGGATCTTCCACTTATTGCATTTTCAATTTATAGAACATTTTTACTTTAGTATTTTTTCAATATTAGTAATATTGTGAAATAGATACTACCATTCTTATTTTGAACTTTTTAAAGATCCTACCATTTATTAATGTCAAACCTAAGGATTGTCCAAATTCATTATGATATATTTCAGTATCTCTGAGGTTACTATGAATTGCATTACTTTGGAAATTATAGAATGCTAAACAATAATTTATTTTCAAGATGTACATGTGAAATGAGTAATGGAACCCTTTTTTATATCCCACTTCACAAGGAGAGTGGTCTCTAAAATATATTCATGGCAATTCCTACACAAAGAAGGGAAAATAAAATGAATAGACATTTTATGAAGGATACCTAAGAGCTATGCTCTGTAAAGTGGGCATCCCTGATTGTCTAACCAACTGTTAAATCTTTTACAGATTGAGTTTGTGTTAATGTTACATAAAGATGTCTCACTAATATGTTTATGCACTCTCCCCAAGGTTACAACATTTCAAAACACAAGTGTAACAAGTATTATGTAGGTATGTGGAAAATCACTCTGTCTGCCTTGCATCTCTTTGTTCTAGAAATCAGCATTGTCCTTCTTAAGGCACCTAACTTTGCAGAAACTCTCACTGCTAACCTAATGTTCTCACTGCTAACCTAACCTTTTATTGAACAACAAGAAAAAAATACTTATGAAAAAGTTCCAATCAAATTAATATGCTAGGAAAGATTACATTGAGCCTAGAATTGAGATTTACTACAGTAATAAAATACCAGAGTTCACAGAAACTAAAATATAAAAAAAAGTGTTAAAAATAGTGTGATAGAAATGATGAGAGGGAGAGGGAAATTCAGTTAAGTGAGAAGAGAGTGGACTGGTTGACCTAAGGAAGATGTCAGATAGTATAATAATTTAGTGTGGATACACGGTTTGAGAACTTCTCTGTGGAGGGTTTTCTTTTAATAAACAGTTTATAGGGGGTAGTTTCCCTGTGATTTATTTATTTTGAAAGTGAACGTCTCTTTCTATTTTGTTTTAAAGATAGACATCTTAGCAACTGTTATCAAATTTTATATGCTTCTCTCTATATATAAAAGTATGAAGAAATTCTTCCAATTACCCTATCGTGTACACTAAAATAAGGCTGAGGCAGAACTTTTTATCATAATTTTCTGAGATAATTAGACAATCAGACCTCAACAGAAATCATATACATTTTTATCATCTTCATACTGGGTTTTATAAAAGATCATTGCACTCTCATCTATAGTATAATTTGACATTAGAAAATGCTGTCTCATATGTCTTATATAATGCTATAAGAAAATATAAAATTTTGGCAAACCATAAAAGTACTGAAATTAAACTCAAAATATACAGAGTTTTTTAAATGTAACATTTCAGTTAAAGAATAATTAAACTCAGATATCTGTTATTGCCCTGATAAAGTTGGTGAATGAACACAGGAAACTCATTTAAATATAAGCAAACATATAGAAAATGGTGAAGATATTGATCAGTAAAAAACCTAAAGCTATATATCTATTTTTGTTGTTGCTGATATTGATCAACCTATTTCTTTTTCTTTCTGGGGAGGAGGTAGAAATACTCTATTTGAGAGAGCAATTGTAGAAAAGCAAAGCTAAGTTGTGTATCTGTGTGTAAATGTGTGAACATGTGCACACGTGTGTGTATTAATAATGCTTCACTATGTCGCAGACGTTTTAAAGGAACTCTCTATCCACTTTCATTTTTAAGTCTCAGGATCACCCAGTCAAAGCTCGTTCATATGTCACACACCAGAAACTGAGAATCAGAGAAGTTTCTTCACCTTTTCAAGGCCACACAGCTAACAAGGAAGAGGAAGAGTGGAAATTGGAAACCAAATTTTTATGACACCAAAGCTACCCATAGTTTTTCCCACTAAACTATGTTCCATGCTCTGTATTATTTATGACAATTGGGTGGGGGTGGTGGATAATTGGAATAGCCACACTTGAAAACAATTGTGAAAGCAAAATTTACTTCTCAAGTGTTACTGCTTCTCACCATTTCTAGTTTTATTTAAAGATGTTTTCTACATTGCATAAATGTAGTGTTCAATGGAAACCAAAAGCATTAAGCTATTAAATACCTAAAACACACTTAAATGTAATAAAAAATACTGAGGTGGGAGTTCACTTAACGTAAGTGCTTGTTCCTTAGCTGGTAGCTTGCATGAGTTTAATCAAAATCACTTATAATGAGAAGAAATGCAATCAGCATTTAATGTTCTCTTCTCCATAGTTTAATAGTAGTGTTTCCCCCCATTATCTGGCTTCCAAAATATGAACAAATTAGTAACTAATCAATATTATAAATCTTTCAAATGACTCTTATGTCTGTTGAAGACATTAGTCTATTTTTCCCCTTTCCTTTACTGCCAAACATTAATCATGAAGGGAATTCAATTAAAACCAAAAAGAGTTACTACTGTACACATGTTACAATGCCTAAACTGAAACAATTGACTATACTAATTGTTGGTGAGGAAATTATTTGGCTGGAACTATCATACTTCACTGGTGAAAAGATAAAAGTGTAAAAAATATTTGGAAAACAGTTTGGCCTTATCTTATAAATCTAAACATGCACTTACCTTAAAACCCAGCAATTCTACTCCTGGATATTTACCTAAAATAAATGCAAAAATTCATACATACATACATACATACCTTCCACAAAAACATGTATTGATATGTTTAACATATCATTCATAACAGTCTAAATGTGGAAGCAACCCAAATACCCATCAACTGGTGAATGGGTAAATTATAGTGTATCAGTACCTTTGCATACTATTGAAAAATAAATAGGAAAGAACTACATGCTTAAACATGCAACATGACTGAATTTCAAACATATTAAGCCTAAGTGTATTCAAGCCAGATGCAAAAGACTACAGCTGAATGACTGCATTTATATTGCATTCACTAAACTGAAAATAAATAAATAAAGATATAAGAAGAGAGACACAGCCATGGTGTTCAAGCAACTGGCAGAAAGGAGGAGATTGATTTAAAAACTCAGGAGATATTTTGGAGGTGATGAAACCATTCTATATCTTGGCGCTCATTGCATGGTTATATGCATATGTCAAACCCATTAATTATTACACTTACAGTTGATGAATTTTAGTGTGTGTGTGTGTGTGTGTGTGTGTGTGATACCACAATAAATTTGAATTCTACATGGCTTTCCCTCTAGCAAATGAGCATGTTTTGGAAATAATGTTAATCAAATTTTTTTTAATGTTGAGTTTGGGCAATTAGCCTCAGAGTACTTCTGAGTCCTCATTATGAAAATGGTTATACTAATAACTTCTTCTGACTTAGAAAATAATTAAGTTGATAGACCTTGGTGAATGCAAACATGCCTTAGAAACTACTAGCTTAGTGGATCATAACTGTTTTCATTCCCAAGAATCAAATGTACTGCTGAATCCTTGATAGCAAATCTTTCAGACTCTGCAAAGCACTGCCTATGAACTACGTCTCGTGTGAAGAGGGCATCTTTCTCCTGTGAGGCTCAGGGGTAAAGCCGTTGCAATCGACTACTCTCAGGCCTGAAAAATCACACAAATCCTTCACTGGGTGCAATCTCTGATGTCTCAAGTAAGTCCAGAGGGTCCTCAATGGTCTCAATAACATATGTGGAGCTTTGATGCTGGCTGGCTGGTCTCTCTTCAAGTGGGTTCTCACTGCAGCCTGTCTACTACTGGCATTTGAAAGGGTATATTGTTTGAAATTTATTAGAATTAGAGATAAGGTGGCTGTGGTCATTGCTATGATATTAATTATGTCTCACAAGGATTATTAAAACTTCCTCCTAGGTGGCCTTTCTTTTTTCACTATTGCCATATCACAGTCAAACCTAATCCACCAGCCAGATCGTCTTAAAAATTACAACTCTGTTCACGTAGTCCCTTTCCTTAAATTTTAGAGCAATTTTCCATTTCATTTAGAAGAGTAAGTGAACTCATTACTCATTACTACTTTCTATAAAGTCATAAAAGAACAAGACCCTGCTTACCTATTTGCTTCCTCTCCTCCTCTCCTTTATTATTATGCAGGTAACATTGGCCCTTGTTCCTATTTTTCAAAAATGACAATGATTTTCAGTGTAATTTCCTCAGAGGGCATTAGATGACTATTGTTACCTCACTGCCCCCTGTAACTTGAATTACTCTGAAACACAGTATTCTGTTGTATTTTTTAATGAAGTTTCTCAAAATAAATTACTTGTTAATTATACATGTTTTATCATCCCCAAATTGTAAGCTTTCTCTGATAGAAGGACACTTGGCTATAATTCACTTGAAGCTAGATGGCAAGCTATATTGCTGCCATCATGGCAAGTCTGATATTTTTTCAGTTACAAAGTTACTATATATATATATGGAGGTTAAAGTTTTGTTTGGTTCTTATTATTTAAACATATTAGAAAATATGTTTTCTATTCACAGTCAATGCAATTGCTCATCATAAAATCTTAGATGATAATCAAATTTTGCAAAGACTTTATATATAATTAGAACTTAAATGATTTTTATGAACTGTTATTTAATAATTCCTTAATGTGTTATTTTGTTTATATTTTTATGAGTGATAAAATTACATGTATTTTTAAATTTCTTTTTGAGTATTTTATTAGTTCTTACCTTTCAAATGTCAGTGAACTGTTTTCCATTTACAAGTCTTAAAGTGCAATGAGGACAAATTCTTATAATATAATGTTGATAATTCTGAATAATAGTTAAACCATAGCCCACTTTCCAAGAAAATAATAATACAGATTAATAGTTCATGAGTGTGAAAGAAACATAAGCTGAAATATGCTTCCCAAATAAAATGAGATGGAGGCTACACCACAATTAGGTACCAGGATATAATAATGAGAATAGTTTCAGATAACACTACCACTGAACTAGTTACAGGTAAAAAACAAAAACAAAAAAACAAAACACAAAAAAACAAAAAACAGAAAAACAAAGCAAAACACCTCAGTCTCAAAACCTTTTTTAGGACCATGCAGTCTAAAAGGTTGATAATGTTAGGCTAGCAGAATCCAAAGCAAACAAGCAAGATGCTACAGACGGATAAGAACTTGAGGTAAATATAAAATGAGAAAGAAAATAAAAGCCTATCTGACACCTGGGACTAGGAATAAGGAGACTAAGGATAGAGAGCTAAAAGCTTTTTATCAACACAGCCAACCCTGGAAAAATCAATGGACCCCAGGGAACTATACATATGTTTTCTTTTGTGCCTATCCCTCTGATTCCCATACAAGTTACTAAAGGGGACTTGTAATTCAAGTGCGGAATTTGGGATTTAAATACACAGTATTTTAAAAAGATATCAGTTAGCTATCTTGCACTAACAAAATACAATACACCATAAAACTCATATAAATATACATGTATATACACTGTACTCATGAAATAAGATGATGTAGAAAAAATCATGACAATGACTTTTTTCGAGCTGGGCAATTTAACATAATGACTTTTTAATTATCTAGGAGAGTAAAGAAGATAAGAAGACTTCGTATAAGGAAGTATTTTACTCTTGCAAATGGTTCTGCAGGTTACCATCTTAATTCCTGAAGCTCTTACTATAGCAATTCAAGTGGTTCCATCAAGTAATTTTGTAGCACAGCATCCTCAACGTCTCTATTCCTTTAATACGATAATAATGTAAACAGACAAATTCAAAATAAAATTTAAAAACTCCATGTTTGTGGTAAACTACTAGATGAAATGTAACTGTACACAGACAAAAGACAAATTGTATCTCATGGTTATGAGCCCTTAGAAGACATCTTTCAAAAAATATATGTGAGCATCCCTTAATGGTATATTTTTGTGTTTGCTCTTTAAAACATACTCAAAAGAAAACGGTATATGCATTTTCAGGAATTCTAAGACCTGACACCTATTATTCAAAAATCTAAAATTAAGAAGTCTCCATATTGTAATGATTAAGACTCCTACAAATATTGTGGGGCTCCTATTTGTAAGTACACAGGATTGAACCTCCCCACACACTTTAAAGTTAGATGTGGCCATATTACTGGCCCATTGGAGGCTGAGTGGAAGTAACCCACAGCACCATTTAGAACCCTTTGAGGTCCACAGCAAAATTCCCTATATCTGCCCTCTTCCATGACATGGTTTGTGGAAGGACCTGTCAAGGTAAACATTCTGTCTGAATCCATAACTGAGGAAAATAAGCAGACCCTCAGGTCTGAGGTGGTTATGTAGCATGGGAAAACAAAAAATGTTGGAAAATAAAGAATACCAACATAAGGTTGGTAGCAGAGTAGGTTATAACTTCAACATAACTAGTTTATCCTGACTCATATACCAAATGAGATCAAATCCTCATGCTGATCCTGTAATTTTGCTGAGAGACACTGCTGTTCAATTACCACCACCACCAACAACAACAACAAAAGATGTGTTAAAATCAGCCAGGAGGCTCTTTGTACAAAATTAAGTTTAAAAAAATTCTTTGAGGACTGAAGCATAAAAGATGAGAGCAGTGAGAAATAGAATTTTGCTATATCCAAGAAGACAAGACTTGGTGATTTTTTCCTATGTGATCACTGAGAACAGAATATGATTACTTAGATTCTAGCATGGGTAACAAAAAAGAAATTAGTGCCATATTTGATAGGTGAGATTTAGAAGGATGGATTAGATGCATGGACATACATATACACACACAAAGACACATTTGTATTTATATATATTACTTGTTGCATGTAGTTGCATGTATATATATATATATATATATACATATATTTAAGTGGGCACTTATGGAAATAATCATCTTGTTCTTGGTATAGTCACAGAATGAATCCTACTGTATACTTTTCTTTGTTTTTCCCCCTCTTAATATTAAGTGGAATAAAATTGCATATATTCTTTTGTGCTTGTTTCTTTAGCACAGCATTTTTTGTTAGCTTCACCTACATTTTTGTGTGCAACTGGAGTTTGGTTATAGCAGTAGTTTTTACATAATATATGTGATATAGTACTCAATTGTATTCATAATATGGCAAAATTTTATGCATACTATTGTTGATATTTTCATTGTTTGAAGGGGACTATTATTAAAAATACTATTATGAACAATGCTGTACATTTCTCACACTGCACAGGTGGAAACATTTTTGAATAACATATGCATGAGATCTGAATTTTTGGAGCACTGTTTATGCCTATGTTTAATTAGTTAATGCAAATGGTCTTCAAGAGTGTAATATACACTGCCACCAGCAATGCTTATGAGTCCACATTCTCAGGGGCCACTGGCTGGCTCAGTCAGTGGAGGATGCCACATTTGGATCTCAGGGTTGTAAGTTCAAATTCCATATTGGGTGTAGAGACTACTTAAAAAAAAAATCTTAAAAAAAGAGCCCATATTCCTTCATTTTATCAAGATGATCTCTCAATCTCCATCTCTCTCTCTCTCTCTCCCTCTCTCTCATCTCATCTGTTGTAATTTGAATTCATTTTCTGAAAAAAATTCATTTTCTGGCTTTTAAGCAATGTGAAAATATTTTCATATGCCCATTGGCCCTTTTGCTACTTTATTCTATTAGGTCTGTTGTAATCTCTTTTGTGATGTCTGTTTTTTGTTTTTTTACAGGTCTGTAGGAGTTCTTAACATATATTCTGGAGTAGACTCTTTATTTGACTACATATGTTGCAAACATATTCTTCTGTATGGTACTTATTTTAAAAGCAAATTTGTATTAATATTAACACTACTTTTCTTTAAGTTTTCTTATATCCTATAAAGAAATTTTCCCTAGTCCAGACATTTATATATTATTTTAAATTTTAGTCTATTTATTGTTTTACATTTCTTATATAATCTTTGTAAATGATGTCAAATTAGGAGTCATCTTTCATTTTCTTCCATAAGGACCCACAATAATGTCTAACTGATTGAAAAACTACCCTTTTTCTTTTTTAAGAATTTATTTATTCATGAGAGATAGAGGGAGAGAGGCAGAGACACAGGCAGAGGGAGAAGCAGGCTCCCTGCGGGGAGCCTGATGTGGGACTCGATCCCAAGACCCCAGGATCAGGCCCTGAGCCAAAGGCAGACAGACACTCAACCCTGAGCCACCCAGGCATCCCTGAAAAACTATCCTTAATCAATTTCTCCACAGCACCTACCAACTTTGTCCAAAACAAATAACCAACTATGCATTTATCTGATTCTGGTTTTTCTATTTTATTCCATTCCAACCACACTCTTTTAGTCATTTCAAACATAAAATAACTCTTGATATATGATAGTTCTTTGATTCTCTTCATAAGATTACTTTGAGTACTTTTGGCCTTTTTTTTGAAATGATAGTTTCCAAGCTTATAAATTCATTTTTCCAAAAAAAGAAAGAAAGAAAGAAAGAAAGAAAGAAAGAAAGAAAGAAAGAAAGAAAGAAAGAAAGGAAGAAAGAGAGAAAGAAAGAGAAAGAAAGAAAGAAAGAAAGAAAGAAAGAAAGAAAGAAAGAAAGAAAGAAAGAAAGAAAGAAAGAAAGAAAGAAGAAAGAAAGAAGAAATCCCTTCTTTGGGATTGTCCACATCACCCTGCTCAGATCAATTATTACTTGAACAGAATTTTTCTGAAGTCCAGCCTAGCATTTTGTTAGCATGGACTCTGGAGTTACCCTACCAGGGGCTGAAACCCAAGTCCGTTCTAGAAGGTTCTTCGCCTTTATTATTTTGGTTTTTGCCTTTGGACAAGAGGCAGGGATCAGGGTGAGATAGAAAGAAGAAAAGAAAAGAAAAGAAAGAGAATAAAGATAAGAAACTCGGGGATCCCTGGATGGCTCAGTGGTTTAGCACCTGCCTTGGGCCCAGGGCATGATTCTGGATCCCCAGGATCGAGTCCTGCATCAAGCTCCCTGCATGGAGCCTGCTTCTTCCTCTGCCTGTATCTCTGCCTCTCTCTCTCTCTTTCTCTCTCTGTCTCTCTCATGAATAAATAAATAAAATCTTTAAAAAAAAGATAAGAAACTCAGACATCTTAATAGGGTACATAGAATTCTAGATCACTTTTGCAGTGGGTTGAATATTTATAATAACGAATTTTCCAACTAAATAACATGAAGTATCTCTTTTTATTTAGATCTTCTTAATTTTCTCTCAATAATGTTTCATAGGTTTCTATGAATATAAATGATATATTTTAAATAGATGTATTCTTCAATGTATTCTATTAATTTTGTTATTGAAGTTATGATTTTTAATTTTGTTTTCTATCAATTTGTCTGTCACACATAAAAATACAATAGATTGTTTTAAATATTTCATTTATTTGTTTATTTGAAAGAGAAAGCGCAAGGGGGTGGAGAAAGGGAAGAGGCAGAAGGGGCGGGGGAGAGAATCTGAAGCAGACTCTGCACTGAGCACAGAGCCCCACACTAAGCTTGGTCTCACCAACTTGAGATCATGACCTGAGCCAAAACTAGGTGTTGGACACTTAATTGACTGAGCCACCCAGGTGCTCTATTGAAATTTTTTTTTAATTTTTTTAATTTATTTATGATAGTCACAGAGAGAGAGAGAGAGAGAGAGAGAGAGGCAGAGACACAGGCAGAGGGAGAAGCAGGCTCCATGCACTGGGAGCCCGACATGGGATTCGATCCTGGGTCTCCAGGATCGCGCCCTGGGCCAAAGGCAGGCGCCAAACCGCTGCGCCACCCAGGGATCCCTAATAGATTGTTTTAATATACACCTTACATTTAGCAGATTTGCTACCTTCATTGGTCAATAACATTATTAGTGTTAGCTATTTTAAATTTTATGCATTCATAAGGAAAGTTCTACTTCTTCCTTCCAATCTTTATACATCAGAGTTTGTAACCATTTCAGCTTCCATTACAATGTTGAATACTAATGGTGATAATGAGTAACCTTGTCTGTTTTCATTGTCAGGGTGAAGCTATCAATATTTCACTATTACCTGTAACACTTTTTTGGCATATATTCTTTATCGTATGAAGATAGTTCCCTTCTATTTTTATTATGCTGTTCTTGTTTTTAAGGATGGTTGATCTGCATCTACTGAGATAATTGTAAGAAACTTCTCCTTATTAATTAATGAATTATATTGATTGATTTTCAAATTTAAACAAACTTTGCATTTTAAATTGTTTGTGATTATTTGGGAGTATTGGCCTGTAAATTTAATTTCTTGTAATGTCCTTGTTGAGTTTTTGTGTGTTGGTATGTTTTTTAAATACTTTATTTTCTTGGAGCAGTTTTATGTTCACAGCAAAATTGAGAGGAAGGTACAGAGATTTGTATATATATTTGCCTTTACACATGCCTCACCTCCCTCTTATCCATAGTGGCATGTTTGTTAAAACAGATCAATCTTCATTGACACATCAAAATCATAGTTTAAATTAAGCAGGACTCTTGGTATTGTGCATTCTGTGGATTTGGACAAAAGTATAATGGCATGTACCCATCATTGTAGTATCATACAGAGTAGTGTATTGCCTTGAAAATCTTTTGTGCTCCACGTATTAATTTCCCCTCCTCTTCTCCCAAAACCCCTGATCATTTTACTGTCATTATAGTTTTGCCTTTCCCAAAATGTTATATATTCCAAATCATACATATTTTTGGATTGGCTTCTTTCACTTAATAACGTGTGTTTTAAGTTTCCCCCATATCTTTTCATAGCTTGACAGCTCATTTCTTTTACAAGCTGAATGATATTCCATTGTCTGGATGTTACCACAGTTTACTTACCCATTTACCCACTGAGGAACATCTTGGTTGCTTCCAAGTTTTGGCAATTATGAGTAAAGCTGCTATAAACATCTATGTGCAGGCTTTTATATCAGTATAATTTTTCAGCTCTTAGGCAAATACAAAGGAACCCAATGGCTGGGTCAAATAGTAACTATTTTTAGTTTTGTAAGGAGTCACAAATTGTCTTCCAAAGTAGCTGAACCATTGTGTATTCCCATCAGCAATGAATGAAAGGTTATGTTGCTTTGCTCCACATGCTTACCAGTATCATACGTTACATTACAAAAATTGACAATAGTTTTGTTTATAAAGCAGATATGGAAAAAATTCAAAAACACTGACATTATACAGAATATTGTCTTTTGACATGTATTTTGAAACAAATAACAATAACTAATACCTCCTTCATTGATAGAAATAGTTTTGGGGGCAGCCCGGGTGGCTCAGTAGTTTAGCATCACCTTTAGCCCAAGGCCTGATCCTGGAAACCCAGGCTTGAGTCCCACATTGGGCTCCCTGCAGGAGCCTGCTTGTCCCTCTGCCTGTGCCTCTGTCTCTCTCTCTGTGTCTCTCATGAATAAATAAATAAAATCTCTCTTTCTTTAAAGAAAAAAAAAAAGGAAAAAGAAATAAATAGTTTTGATCCTTTAATTGTCCTAGACTAGTATGGGTCACACAAAATGGTTATTAACATTTTCATTGTTGACATTTTAGCATTTAGGAAAGTGACTTCACAGTAATATTAGTGAACATGATTTGTACTACACAAACAGAAGATTGGGAAGCTAGGAATTCATTCTGAACCATCGGATTCCACACTACTTTTGCAGCCTGAGTATTCCTAATATGTTCTTTACCATGTCTCTAGATCTGCCTCAGGAGAGATTGAAATGACGTCATGTGGTTAATCTGCACTTTGCTTTCGGGTTCCAGTATAGCTGCATCCTCACTAGTAGACTTAGCGCATCTATTCTCAGGTAAAATTACTTAAAGGAAAATAGAAGATAATTTATTCTGCTTATATTCAGGATTCTCTTGGACTCCGTATAATTCTTTTCAGGTTCTGTTCTTCATCTGTCTGCACTTATGAACATTACCTTGCTATAGAAAAATCAGCTTCTTAAATCTGCCAGGTTCTAGGTTATTTGCTTGTGGCCAAATTTAACATCTAACTGCAGACAAACTGGGCTTGTCCTGACAATACCATATTGTTCTCTTTTCTCTTTTACTCAGATAAGTTCTCTTTGTACCACACTTGTCACATGTGCAGACTTCCTTATACTCAAGGTTCAAAGTAATCAATGCACTTCAATGTTGAAGATTTCTTGGTTAGTTCCTAAATGCCAAATCCTTTGACTCCAATATTAAACAATGTTATAAGTTGATGTGTTTCACAAATGCTTATTTAGCAAGTGTTGTCATCCTCTAAACCCGATATCTTTCTAATCTTCTCACTATCTCTAATTAAAATGAGTGAACTAGTACCTATTATCCGAAGCTCCCCCTTCATGGTACTGAGTCTTAAAAAAATCGAAGCTTTTAATAGCAAAAAATCTGCTAACACAAGATAAAAATACATTTAATATAAGACTACTGGATAGATCACAAACTTAGCCAAAAATATATTTATACAGGGTTCCCAGTTAACTTGGAAATTCTGTTCAGTAACAGCAGCAACAACACATAGCAAAGGTAATATCTGTTCCATGCAATATTTGGGATATACTTATTCAAAATAGTATTTATCGTTTATCTGAAATTCAAATTTAACCATGCATCCTGTATATTATCTGGTAATCACATTTAGATAAAGCAACACAAACACATGGACACCGCACTGTCAACACTATCCCAAAAAACCCTCATTTTCTCATTGCTTGGAATTGCTGCTATTAGGTAAGTTTGCTGCCACCACTGGCCACTGTTTCTGCGGCTTTAGAAAATGGCTCCATAGCTAAATTCTAAACTGACCTTTTGTTTTGGGGTTATTTCCAAGAGACTTAAACTCATAGTTAGGAGCTTCATTTGTCTCTGACCTTAACACCAACATGAGCATAAAGGATTTTTATATTCACTCAATTGTTTAGTAGAAAAATAGGCCCTATCTCCTACCAAGACTTGCAAAACTAGACAGAAGCTGGGGTGGAGCAAGGGTTCCCCTCCAAAATAATACATTTGTGTCATACTAAACAGCCTAAAATGTTTTGTTTGTCTTATTGTAGTTACCAAATGGAGGTTACATTAGCACAAATAATAACCAGATTAAAAAACAAACAAACAAACTTATCAACAGCAATTTATTTGACAAGTTGAGAACCTCCAGGGCATCTCCCCCCCCTCCCCCCCAGTCTTGGTCAGGAAATAATTCTAGACAACAGGCTCAGACAGTTGAATTTAATGAGGATGTTAAGTAAATTGGGGGCAGAGTATGATAATCAGAAGACTGGCATGGGACTCCAGGGGGACTGGTCATCGTTGCCATATAAGGGTGGGAAGGAGAGCAACCCTTCCTCTCCAAGACAAGGCCCAGGCTATTTGGCAAGAAGACATGACAAGTAGAACCCCACTGTCAAAGAACATGCTCGGGAAGGCCATGGAAGTCTATACAATGTGGAGATGGGATCAGGCCCCTTGAGCCACGGAGCAAAGCATTGGGGAAGCAAGTTGAGAGCTAAGGCTGTTGGGGCAGAAGCTTGTGGTTCATCTGGGAGATACTGATGTTTATGCTTCTCTGCATGTTCTCGAGGAGGGAGCTTAGGATGTTTGCTACTTCCTGGGGCATTTTTGGTCATCCCCACAGCCCCCACTTCCACTGGATGCCAGTGTGATCTTCTTGGCTAGGATCAAGGGACCACTGACCCCCTGTACCAGCTGGGGAAGCTCCTCTAGCAGCAACTAGGGACCAGCTGAGCAGCCTTCTAGTGCAGTGAAATGCTTTTTGCCTTCTTGGCTATCTGTTCAGCTTCCACCCAGGTCCCCTCCTCCTCCTCTTCCTCCTCCTCCTCCTCCTCCTCCTCCTCCTCCTCCTCCTCCTTCTTCTTCTAAGATTTTATTTATTTATTCTTTGAAACAGAGAGAGAGAAGAGAGAGAGAGAGAGAGAGAGAGAGAGAGAGACATAGGCAGAGGGAGAAGCAGACTCCTGGCAGGGAGTCTGATGCAGGACTCCATCTCAGGACCCTGATCCATTATGATGACAGGTCTTCTGCTTCTTACCTACTTACTTACTTACTTACTTACTTTAAAGAAGGGGTGGGGAGAGGGAAAGAGAAAATCTTAAGCAGGCTCCACATCCAGCACAAAGCCCCCACATGGGTTCAACACAAAGCTCAATCTCACAACCCTGAGATCGTGACCTGAGCAGAAAACAAGAGCAGGATGTTTAACAGACTGAGCCACCCAGGTACCTGGGGTCTTCCACCTCTATAGCAAAGGCTTTGGACTTCTCACATATCTGGGCACTCATTTGCCTCTGGCATAATCAGCTGGGACTCCTCTGCTTTGGCTGGGCCTCCTGCTTGTCATGCTAGGCTTCTGGTGGCCTCCTCTAGGTCTTTCCCGGGGTTATTTCCTGCTCCTGCACTGCCACCTGGTGGGCCTGTTCCACCGTCCATTCCAGCACCTGCTACTCTGATTGCCTTAGCCTTGGCCACCTGAAGCTAATAGGCTGGTCTTCTCCTGCTAGGCTGGTCTTGACCTTGATGTCAAATGCAGGCAGACTTCTTCAGCTAGTAGTTTCTGCACCTTGGCCCATCTCCTTGTCACTCAGGTACCAAGCCTTTTCCTGCTTGTGGCCTCCTGGATCCCAGTATTTTACTTGCCCTCTGATTCCCCAATCCAGTATTTTTTGGATTTGAGCTGTTAGAGCCTTTCCCAAGGAGTGTAAATAGTGTTGATCACCGTCAATATCCTTCAGGGTATAACTAACCATGTTAGTAGGCCTTAAAGAATTCACAAGAAGAGATTGTTGTTATTGTGATAATAATAAAAAAGTCTCTTCTTGTTGTTTTGTTCCAGGCAGTAAATACCCTCTTTCACCTTATTTTTTTCAGTTTTTCTATTACTTGCCACCAGAAGCAATTTAATAAATTAATCCAATTATTATGAATAATAAATAAATCTATAAATAAATCTATAAATAAATAAATAAATCTAATTATTTATTAATCTAATAAATTAAACTAATCTCAAATTTTTGTGTTTATGCCTTTCTTTTTAATTTAGTCAAGGAGGTTTTCTTGTGACAGTTCAGCATATTACTGTTTAATCTAGTGAAATGAATATTCTTTATACCTCAGTTGGGGTGCTAAACTATGTTATATTTTGAACATTCCATGTGTTAGATAAATCACTACATTTGATTTTCTTTGTTTCAGTTTAGTGTCTGAGAAAAAATTTCCACAATAGCACAATAAGCCTTCCACGATAATAATGATCTGCTTTTCATTCTTCATACCTTTATATAAAATAACCACTTTCAGAATGAAGAAACTCATACCCTTGCTCTCTCTATACTCATCTTGTATAGAGAAAGCTCTCATTTCTGACAATGTATAACAACAGTGGATTTGAAGGAGCCAGGACACATTTTAATTGATGATGATTATGATGAACTTTTGTATGTAATTAGCATAGCTTCATAAAAATCTGGGAGTAATTACTCCAATCTAAAAAATATAAGTCAAAAAATAGATGAAGGTAGTCAATGAGAGAGGAAGACTATTTTTTAATTTTATTGATTTCATACGCAGAGGCTATGGTATACACATAGAAATAGTACTTGAGAGATAATTAATATAAAAATTGTTTTATTGTTCATAACTAGTTATGATCTTTGGGGTCAAGAAATTTTTCTTTGGAATAATAAATGGGAAGACATTAAATGGCTACTTCTTTTATTCCAAATTCTATTCACTAACTATATTATAAGTACATCATTTTTATATATTTATTGCAGTATCTGCTAAAGTGGCCTGTGTTACCAAAGCAAAGAAAAAAAAAATCCATGATTAGGTACTAAAATTCTAGAATGAGATACTAAGGAGAAATAATATGTACTGGGAGTTTCCTGCACATACATTTACTAATGCAACAGACAGACGTCTATAGTGATTAAAATTATCAAAGATGTTAAGGACATTTATTTAAACCAGGAAAATCGAAGTGTATTATCATATTATGATTTCTCAGTCCATACAATCTGAATGCCTATTGATCAAATAACTTGATCATTTAATAATCTTTGTTTTACCTTTTTATTGACACATAAAATATCCACACGTGCTATTTAATACTAGAGGTGGCACTAATTTGAATATCCACAAAGAGAGCCAGAAACAGAATTCAGGCAAACAAAATATATCTCCCTGTGATAATAATTATGCTGCCATAATTTCCAATAGCCCAAGGCCACTTTTGGATAGCATACAGAAATAATCCATTCTAACAATTTCAAAATTAGCCTACAAATCAACTTTTAACAAAAGACCTGCCATCATAATGGATCAGATAATAGCCCACACTGGGACTTTTGTATGCCCCACTTTCAGTCAGAACATATGACTAAACTTTTCCTGTTGCAAGGAAGATGCTGTGAATTTATTCAAGGGCCACAATATCACAACACAGTCCTGTGGTTCAATTCTAACTCAATACGGTTTACTAAAAAAAAAAAAAAAAAAAAAAAAAAACACCTGGACATTTGGTCCTGGGGTTGATTAGACTGGGTCAAGGTGGGAAGGCATTTTAATTACTCAATGTTTGATTCAGCTTCCTTTTCTTGGTGGTCAGAAATTAGTAACAATAATATTAACAATATTAAGAGTAATAAAAATGCAGTATTGGCCACATTAGAAAAAATAATTTAAAATATTTTTCAATATAGTACTTATGATTTACTCAATAAGAGGCTAAAGATAAGACGTATTAGAGACAATGAATACTATGGTATAAGAAAAAAATTAAGATGTGACTTTTTATTAGGAATCAAATCCTAGAATTAAGAAGAAAAGAAGCTCATTTTTATTTAATAAGACTTTTAGGTAAAATATGACTATGAATAATGCTTCTAAATTTAAATAATGTATATAGTACATATTATTATTAGGGGATAGTTATTTTACAATCAAATGAGATAAAACTTTTTTTCTTTAAATAGCAACAACTCATTGTTCTAATATAAACACTTTGCTTTGACATATTTCATCATAAAAAAACACCTAAAGACAAAAAAAAAAGAAACAAAAAACACACACTCATGAGGACTATATCTCTTTTCACAAGCACTGAGTAATTTATAGAATTGTTGACTCATTATGTTATAACAGCTTTCTCAGGTGTTATTTTAGTTAGAGGATAAGCAGCACCTGAATAGAGCTGTGTCTTCTCAGGACCCATTTGAAGCCACCTGGGGCTCCTACCAACTATATCCTGAAACTTTTCCTCCAAGACTCTTTTCCAAAGTCATCTGTAGATCATTTCTTGATGATGATGATGATGATGATGATTATCATCATCATCATCATCATCACGGAGGCTCCACACCCAGCATGGACGCCTGAATCCATAACCCTGAACTCGAGACCTGAGCTGACATCGAGTCGGACACTTAACCACCGGAGCCACCTAGGCACCCCATCTCTTTGTTATTTTTGAGCAGTATTTTACTGCATTAGCAGCTGTAGTTTGTGATTAAGGAATGTGTTGTTCTACTGGTATTATATAGCCCAAGTACCTCTATGCCTTATCCTTCCATAAATCCAAATAACAACCTCAAGGATCAGAAGCAGATTACTTTTGAATTCTAAATCACATCTGAATCAGCAAGTGTTTTTTTTTCTTTTTCTTTTTTTTTTTTTCTGGAGTTGGAGGAAGCTACATAGCCAAATGTAATTCTCCCCTCATATTCTCCACAGAAATGTCTACAGTTGTGTTCTCATTTGAGGAGGGTCCATTTGCTTGGCAATAAGAAAAGATCTTCAGTCATGTCATATTCTTTTAGATATCCAAGTATCACCACCTGGGGACAAGGTTCTAGGTGTCCCTGTACAACCACATATGCTTTCCCCAATACTGCCTATTTTCAAGTCTCACTTTTTAACTTCTACAGGCAAAATGGTAATAGATTTCCAAGTAAAATGTGGAAATGAGATTTGGGAGATTCCATTGGTAAACTAGCTTCCTTTTTTGGACAAACTTATAGGTTTTAGTCCATTCAGCAAACAAGATGTGATTTTTTTCTAAGATTCTATTGGTTCCAAGAGGAAAGGCTACAAACAGCTCACAGATAAGATAATGGCCACCTAATCTACATTGATGACATGTTCCTGCATTAGCATCAGATTTCCCAAATGGCACTGCTGGTACTGCAACTCTTCCAAACAACTCTTTTTGTTCTGAACCCCAGACAAATTCAGATTCATTTCTGGTAACTTTTTGTATAAATGTTAACAGGATAGGTGGCGTATATATGTCCACCAAAATCTAACAAGTTTCATATAGTGTTATAGTACTTTATTGTTAGAAGAATGCAGTAGTACGTCTGCATATCATATTATTTGTGGAATGTCTTTTCTGGGCCATGCTCAAGCTATTCTAATAATTTGAAAGAATCATTTGGGCCCTATACTTTAAGTGGCTTAATTTACCGTTACTTATGTATCCCATTATATATTGTACATATGCTATATAACAATCAGTCATATATGCTATTCCATTTCCAAAATATCTTAGCTACCTTTTCTGCAAAAGACAATGCTGTGATATAATCAATATAATGAATCAAGTCTATACCTCCCATATCATAAGGATGTAACAGTACACTGGAAAATTCAGACGCCCTAAGGAAAGAATAGTGAACGAATTCAACCAAAAGGCAGTGGGGTGGGGAGGGGGGCAAGGGAGGAAAGGAAAGGATAGGAAAGAAAAAAGAAGGATATGTGCTTAGCTTTCTTCAAAATTGAGATAGAACATAAAAGGAAACCTTAGCCAACTTTATGACAGCCTAACAGTCAATTTTATACTTTAGCCTGTCATCATACCTGGCAGCAGATGCTATTAGAGAAAGTATGTAATTCATGCCATCAGAGTGAGCATTTACTTTTCAGGAACCATTTAGTTTTTCTCAGAGGCCAGGAGAGACTCTTGCAAGTGGACATATTTTGGGTCTAGTATGCCTACTTCTGCCATCCTTTGTCTGAATACAAACTTTCTGCTTTCAAAAGTTCCAAAGTTTCTATTTAGCATAACAATAAGACAGAGTCCAGACTTGCCCAACATCCAACTATAAGCCACCAATAATAGTTGCTCCATTAGGCATCCTGTACCCTTCAATCATACAGGTTAAGCTATAGTTTCACCATAACACTGCTACCCTTGTGTGATTTTACCTTCCAGGATTCATTTTAGTATATTTTTCCACTATGGTATGCGTCAAAATCTATTCCTTCCAAAATTTGTGTTTTCTACTCCGGACTATTTAACTTTAACTATAGCAATCAGCTGTGGATCCCCACCTGAAAATTTGGTAAAATGATATTGTTCTTCAAATCATTCATCTTTTACCACCAGCATGTTGAAGGATTGAGTTTATTCAGTAGCCTGTTCTAATATCTTGGTGTTTTGTTTGTTTTAATCTCCTTTAACATTAATGTAATTAAATGTATCCAAAAAGATGAAGGGAACATACTTGACAGGTCTTTTAGCTGCTGTGGTGCCTGGCCAGGGGTTGGTTTTCCACTATTCAGATGGCAACAATATGTCACTAGCTTTTTGTAGCAACCATGTCAGTCCTCTCTTTTTTAATCACCCCATAATTGATTTAATCTTCCATTGCCATTCAGTTTACTTTTTCTTATTGCCATTATTATCATTATTTTTATGTCAACCATCCTCCTTCTTTTGAATGATTCAAACTTTGTTAATACCATTAAAGACTTTATTTGCCTAGTAGCAGTTTAGCCAGGTTCCAGTATGGTCTCTTGCACTCTTAAAAAGAGAAATGAATAAGGTTCATGCAAAGGGGGAAGACAACCTGTATCATTGTTTCTATTATTGCTTACATAATGGGCATATTGGGCGGCCCCTGTGGCTCAGCGGTTTAGCGCCACCTTCAGTCCAGGGCCTGATCTTGGAGACCCGGGATTGAGTCCTGTGTCCGGCTCCCTGCATGGAGCCTGCTTCTCCCTCTGCCTGTGTCTCTGCCTCTCATTGTGTGTGTCTCTCACGAATAAATAAATAAAATCTAAAAAAAAAAAAAAAAAAAAAAAAAGATAATGGGCATATCATTTGACTTTCCTCTTTACTCATCACTGTATATTCCTTCTTATATTGCTGGTACCTATAAGTGTTTTTATAGTTGTAACAAATTGCCACAAATTTAGTGGCTTAAAACAATTTAATTTTATTATCTTATATTCTTGGAAGCCAGAATGCCACAAATGGATCTTATGGGGCTAAAAATAAGGTGTCAGTAGAGCTATATTCATTCAAGGGGCTCTAGGAAAGAATCCATTTACTACCTTTTCACAGTTTCTGGAGGCTGCCTGCATTCCTTGGCTCCTGGCCACTTCATTTCAACCAACTTCTGCTTCTACCATATTTCTTTCTCTGACCCTGGACCTCCTACTTTCCTCTTGTAAGCACTCTTGTGATTACATTGTGTCCACTCAGATAATTCAGGAAAATCTCAAGGTCCTTAACTTAATCATGTCTGCAATTCTTTTGCCATTCAAAGTAACACATGCACAGATTTTCAGGATTAACACATAGCATGTTGGAGGGAGGCATTATTCTTCTTGCCACGGTTTCAAATATATTTCAACTACTTCTTTATTTGATTTTGTTTACTTTGCCTTTCCATATCAAGTTTATTTACCAAAAAGTCAAGAGAGGATATTCTCTTTTTCTGAGAGTAAGGGAACCAAAAACAGCATGGCTAGTCTATTACAACTAGTCTCTATTTCCAAAGACCCAGATATTCTGCACTTAAGATCTGTGTAATTATAAAAGATGAACATAATTGTTTGAGGAAGAGGCCAGCTCAAAACAGCTATGGTTTCCCTTTAGTGATTACCCTAGCTGGTCACATTATTCCCTTAAGGCTATGTGACCAGCTAGCTAAAAAATTCTCAAGAAATACATAATAATGTCCATTTTCCAGTGCAGCTGCATCTCATACTATCCGGTTATTCATTACTTGATAAACAATGTTGACAATGAGATACAGATGCTCAGTACATAGCCCTGGGCTGGATTCTCAGTTCTCATTGATCCAATTTAATCAAATTCCTAATAGTTCCTTGAGTTAATGTTGCAAGGTGAATTTAATCAAGAGTCAAATTTTCAGGTATCCCTGAGGTTAGAGGAAAGACTACCAAACTGCGCATCCATCCTCTCTCTCTAGTATCTTCCATTGGATTTTAGAAATGCATGTCCATTACCATTTCAAATATTGGCTTTCTGTTTCCTCTCTCATATTCTTGAATTCCAATTACCCATTCTTAGGGTTTCATTGATTTCCACAATTCTTTAATCTCCTCTTCCCTTTTCCATCTCATATCCTCTACTTTTGCTGTTACTGACATTGCTTTCATGGAGAGGTGGGGCCTATATTCCCTCCCGTTGAACCTGAGGTTGGCCATACAGACTGCTTAGACCCTCAGAGGACAGCAAAAAGGATACTATATGACTTTTGAGGATAAGTCATAAAAAGGATTAGCTTTCTACCTTCCTTACTCTAAAGGTAGTTGCCCTTGAAACCCAGCCACCTGTCTGTGAGGAAGTCAACATGGAAAGTCCACATGGATTCGCCCAGATAGTAAGTAAATAAGGTCCTTCTCACTGTGAGTCAGCATCTCCCTTCAGACATGTGTGTTAATTAGCGAGCCTAGAAATGCCTGTACACTTGGAGTCTTCCGGTGATATCCAAGGATGTAATAAATAGTTTTTTTTTGCCCAGGTATTTTGCTCACAGTTTTGAGGGAAGCTTGGAAGTAATTTGCTACATTGCCATAGTAACTATGAAGGAGGATGATAAAGGAATGAAGTACTCGCTGCCTGGACTGGCCAAATGTGTGCTTCATTTAAATATGAAGAATAGTAAATGGAAAATTCTTTGGAAAGGTTTCATATGTGTTGGTAAGAATGGGGGCATATGTTGAGGAAATCAGGGGATCATTAAATTCTCTGTCTCTCCTACATCACAAAAATTGACCATTCCCTTGCCAGATAACATTGCACCAGGTGTCAGACTGCACTTAACTATCCTGGCAGAGGGAGGCTTCTGCTCAGGACAGTATTTTAATTCCTCAGAATAACACAACAATAGGTTAAAGAATGACTTCCCTTTAGAGCCCAAACTAGACCTAATGATATATGCACTCAAATTCCCAGTAGTAAAGACAATCCTATTAGTATTTTATTTTTCCAAAAGAAATCCTTCTCGAGACCAAACCAAAAAGGAAATTCTGGTGGGTCTATTCCTGAAACTTACTCTGTGGGTAGCCAGTATGGATGGCTCAAAGACTCCCACTCAGAATATCAAGTCTACATAATAATAGGTAATAAATGGAGAAAGAGGAGAAATTGTCACAGGCAGTAATGAAGCCCATAAATGGAAAATGATGCTGAGAAAGGGTACCATCACTCTCTTCAAAGAACTCCTATCAGAATAAAAGGATATTCACACTTGTTTCTCTCAGTTGTGGTAGCAATCCATGGCCAATTCCCAAAGACATCCCTGATTTGTTATCCTCTGAGAAGAATTGAATAAATTCAAGCTATGAAATTTCCCTGACAAGTATACTTTGATGAAGTGAAGGAAAGACATCAATCTGTGTCCTGTGATATTTCACTTGCATACAGCAGTGTGGAAATTTTCATCTGGGTTATATATTTTTTTATTATTTTTATAATATTGGTTCCTATTCAGCCTGGAGATAAATCTTCCCTCTGAGCTTGACTAGATTTACTCTGACTGGCATACGACATCTGATGCATGTGTTGCTGTGAATCAGAATGACATTCTGTTCAGCCAATTTCCTAGGTATGAAGGACAACACATTTCCTGGGGGACACAATTCTAATAGGCAAATACATTATACCTAAATTGCTTCAATACCACGGTATTCAATAGACATAGCACTTGTACTAACTTAATCGACACTGGCCCCAAATCACAGGGCCTTGGGGATCTTGGGAACTAGACTGACTGTGTGGATCCAAAGGCAAATTTATTATCTGGAGGTTTGGGCACAATGATGATGACAAGATAAGTCCTAGATGGAGGCCCTACTGTCATTCATTTCTAGGAAATTGGACATGTTTGGTAGTCAACCTAAAAGGCTGACAAAGCTAAATACAACTATTTCAAAACTAGCACTGCATTAATCTCACTGAAAATCCTGAAGAAGATATTTACCTTTATTAAAGAAAATATTTTAATATGTTAATTACAATGTGCCCTGATGTATTTAAAGGACATGGCTAGGAATGCTGAAATCTCAGGATAGTGAGGTCATCCTCACTTTGGTGGAATCCTATGGTCAGCTCATATAATGTAATATCACCACTACCAATTGTGTTATTTACAGCTGCACCCTCTTTATCACTGTGCCCCAAATTTAAAAGAAACTTATATTTCCTGGTACTATTGGTTAAAACACTCAGATTAATGATCAACATTGTGTTGAGTCCATGTAAGGCAGATGAGTGGCCTTCCTCAGTGATATTTGGAAATGTTGTCAAAGAAAACATATTGGGATGCTTGGGTGGTTCAGTCGGTTAAACGTCTGCCTTCAGCTCAAGCTCAGGACATGATCTTGGTGTTCTGAGATCCAACCCTGCATGTATCCGGCTCCCTGCTCCACAGGGAGTCTGCTTCTCCCTCTGTCTCCACACCCTCTCTCTCTCTCTTTTTCTCTCTCTCTCTCTCTCAAATAAATAAGTCTTAAAAAAGAAAAAGTAAGAAAGCATGTTTTTTGCAGGTTGTTTATAGTTATACCCTCAGATAAGATGGAACTCAGAGTTTACATGGTAGTAGGCTCTAAGACCTCCCAGGAGATGCAGAGTATATGGGAAAGAGCATTTTTGTTTGTTTGTTTGTTTGTTTGTTTGTTTTCTAAGAAGAAATAAAATACATTATTATTAACTAATTCGTGGTGCAATAATCATTATACTTACACTTCAATAACTCTGTAGGGTTAAAAAAGTATTTTTGGTTAAAATGTATAATTAAATAAGAAATGAAGTCTGTAGAAAATGATCTCCAAGAAAAACACACATTTTGAATAGCTGACTTAAAATCCAAGCTGATATACATGGAGACTAATAACAGAAAAAAGAAGAAATACATTTAGCTTTGGTAAAGCTACACCTATATATAGTTAAATGCTTTTATCAACACTTGTAGAAACCTGCAAGTAATAGTAGGTAAAAGTATATGAAAAATAGTCTAGGGACGCCTGGGTGGCTTAGTGGTTGAGTCTCTGCTTTCGGTTCTGGGCGTGAACAGGTCCTGGAATCCAGTCCTTCATCAGGCTCCCCACAAGGAGCCTGCTTCTCCCTCTATGTCTCTGACTCTCTCTCTCTGTCTCTCATGAATAAATAAATAAAATATTTTTTAAAAAGAAAAATAGTGTAGTTGCTAAAGGACTATCAGAAAGCTTATTTGGGCTATGGCCATGTTTAATGTGTTTGATAAGAGAATTTTAACTCTGTAATCTTCTCTTCTTAAGAAGTTTGTTTATTTAAAAAAATTTAAAGATTTTATTAATTTATTCATGAGAGACATGGAGAGAGGGAGAGAGAGAGAGAGGGGAGGGGGAGAGAGAGAGGCAGAGACACAGGCAGAGGGAGAAGCAGGCTCCATGCAGGGAGCCCGACGGGGGACTCGATCCCAGGTCTCCAGGATCATGCCCCCAGCCAAAGGCAGGCACCAAACCACTGAGCCACCCAGGAATCCCCCTGTTTGTCTCATTTCTGGATAAGCTGTAGCAAGGATATTAAGGTAATCCTTGATAAGTGGTTTAGGGTGGGAGTAAAATGGAAGGAACAGATTAGAAGAAGTTTCTAAGATTTTTATTATGGTCTTGGGATGCATGAATCTTTTGCTCATGTTTGAATACTTTGTATAACCTTTACTCAAGGAACTGCTCAGTGCTTCCCTGTATCTACTTTATACAAGATGGAAGAGAATCTGAGTAAAGACCATATGCCAGACCAAGCACCTGTAATTCCTTTTTGAGATATTTCATTTAGTATTGAGTAACTGAGAATGATAAGCTGCAGGTTGCCTGGGGAATGAGAGTGAGTCACATTTCCCTGAGTGGGTTATGTGCTTAAGCCAAAGAAATCCCATGATGCGTGGGTTTCTGGAGCTGAGATTATTGACAGACACTCAGCCTCTAGTCTTGTGAACATCCAGAGCCAATATGGAATGACTAGAGCATCAGATGCATGGGAGTCAGGAGATCATTGCTCTGCTGCTATTACTGAACAATCTTTGCTTTTTTCTCTCTCCTGTATCTTTTCTTGAGGCTCAGTAAATGTGGTGTCAGATGAAGCTATTGTTTTTATGAACCATATAGTAAAGCTGATTCTAATACTACTGCTGCTAATAGGGCAGAATGGGCAGCGTGGTCATCAATCCATGGAATGAAGATTATCTAGAAGTCATAAACCAAATAATTACAAACATATCAAGATATATCATAGTAAGACAACCAGATATCAAAAACATCATCTTTAAACCACCCAGAAAAAAAAATATACATTATTGTCAAAGAGCCTGTGACATGATTGACAACTGAGTTTTCAAGAATATTTATTTCAAGTGAACATAGACCATTTACCAAAAGTGATAATATTTGCTGGGGCATAAAGCAAGTTTCAACAAATTGCACAAAGTTAAAATTATTCACAGTGTGCTATCTGACCAAATTGATCATAAACAAGTCTAAACAAGTTTCAAAGCTTTGAAATCCTCCAGGATATTATCTTTTGACATATAATATCGAAAGAAAAGTAAGAGCTAATACTTTAGTCACTTAGTTAAACTGATATTGGGAAATATTTTGTCATGACGGAAATATGCTTAAGCTAGATTTTGATGATGAGTGCATACTGTGTAAATTAACTGAATTCTTTGAAATGTACATTATAGTGGGTGAACTGTATGGTATGTGTGTATGAGCTTACCATTTTTATTTTTTTATATTTATAAAAAAGTAAAATAGATATAAAGACATTTTTAGGGTTAATAAAACCCTGAATTTTTCCAAACATGGTTTTACCCTGAGCTCATTACATGCTGAAACAAATTTTCCCACTATGTGATTTTTTTCAAATATATAAGAATCTAGTATGAGGAGAATATTGATAAATAAAGTGTGTTAGAAATACTAGTGACTCATAAACAAGTAAAATTTTTTTCAGGGTTGCTAATATGCTTGATAGCTTTATACCTATTAATGTAATGGAAGATATTAATCACTTAAATTGAAAACAATCACCATCATTTTAATAGATATCAAATTCATTTGATTAAATTTAAAGATAATTTTTGTCTGTTTAGTTTTTTTATCACAGGTTTTGTCAAACAACAACTGAATAAATGAGAAAAATCAGTAAGATTGCTTTTAGGTATTAGCTTTTATTCAGAATGATGTAATTTGAGAATGATTCTAAAGGAGAATTCTACTTTGGGGAAGAAAATTATAGTCGTAGCAAGAGGGGTCAGCCAAATTTCAACTAGTTTTGAGACTAGGCTATCAAACAAGAGTATTAGAAAATAAAGGAGTTATTCTTGTAGTTTTGCACTCTTTGGTTATTTGGATGGTAATATGGGTTTGACAAAAAAGATAGGGAGGAACAACAGGCATGTGTGACTTTTTTTTTTTTTTTCAATTCTCTTGGGACACTTGGCAGATATAGTAAATCCTAGCTACACATCAACCACTGTAGCAAGTATCAACAATTTGATGGGCATTTTTGTCATTTTTATTCATCCACACATTCACTCTTAAATATTTAGTTAGATAGCATATTGTTCATCCATTTACCTATTTCATTTAGTTAATTTATTTGGTTAGTTTATTTTTATTGGGGTTATTTATTTATTTATTTATTTAAAAGATTTTATTTATTCATTCATGAGGGACACAGAGAGAGAGGCAGAGACACAGACAGAGGGAGAAGGAGGCTCCTCGCAGGAAGCTCAATGCAGACCTCCATCCCAGGACCTGGGATCACGACCTGGGCCTAAGGCAGATGTTTAACCTCTGAGCCACCCAAGTATCCTTATTGGGATATTTTAAAGAATATATCAGCATGTAATATTCAGTTGTCTAAGACAAAGTCTCTGAAAAACAAGAACTTTTAATGTACACACTGTGGTACTCTCATTCACACAAGTACTAAAATAATTTGTTAATTTTATCTATATTCAGTTCATAATCACAGTTTCCATTGTATTAAAATACATGTCTGTTTGAATTAGGATACAAGAAATGGTCTACATATTAAAATTAGATGAAATATATCTTACATCATCTTCATTTTTATTTTTTTTTCATCTTCATTTTTAAATAATCTCTCTTATTTTCTGAAGCTATTAATTTGTTGAAGAATCAGGTCATTGAAACCATAAAAGTCCCTCACTTTTTTAATAGTAGGCTAATTAAAAAGTAAAACATTTTACTAAAAAGATATAAACATCCATTATGCAACATATCTTTAGCAGTATCTCACAGACCTTTAAAATACTAAAATTATAACAAAGGAGTCAATTGAATTTTAAAACAGAATGTTTTGTAAAATAGCAATTATATACTAACGGCCTGTGGGGCATATTAAAGGGCAGAAAGAAGCTCTCATGTAAAACTAAGCTACTGACAGTCAGCTAAGTATTTGGCAATTATTGTCATTACCCAACCAAATAAGAAATAATTGTCAACACTGCCAAAGTTAAAGTCTATACAAATTACTAAGGAAAACATACCGCTGCAAAACACAGAGAAAGGAGTTTCCTAGTTACTTTTATTATACAAATTCTTTTTAATATTCAATATAGAAATCAGACTAACAAAAGGAGGGAAATTAGAAGATTGCACATAACATTGGAGACAGTATTTAGATCTGTAGAATTTTAATTATGATGATATAAAAATTAACTTCAAGCTAAATATTTATATCATTTAGAAGTTCTCCAAGTGTTCTGGAAAAACTGAACTTTTCTTAGTATGAAAAAGTAGGAGTATTATAATAGATATAATACCTAGTATTAAAACAGAGTAAACTACTATTTTATAAAATTTAGGTGAGATGATGTCATTTGTTATCCAGTGATTGTGGAAGGAGCAATTCCCTTAGATTTATTTTTTAATTATTTATTCATGAGAGAGTCAGGGACATAGGCAGAGGAGAAGCAGGCTCCTCACAAGGAGCCTGATGAGGCACTTGATCCCAGAATCCTGGGATCACACTCTGAGCCAAAGGCAGATGCTTAATCACTGAACCACCCAGGCATCCCCTCCCCCCCTCCTTTTTTTTTCTTTTGGAGTTTCCTTAGATTTAAGAAATATTTATAAATTATATTCTTAATTCCTTTTCACAGTTTTTAAAGTTGAGGTACTTCACACTCAAACTATTTTAACACAAACAATTCAGTGGCATTTAATACATTCAAAATGGTATGGAGGGATCCCTGGGTGGCGCAGCGGTTTAGCGCCTGCCTTTGGCCCAGGGCGTGATCCTGGAGACCCAGGATGGAATCCCACGTCGGGCTCCCGGTGCATGGAGCCTGCTTCTCCCTCTGCCTATGTCTCTGCCTCTGTCTCTCTCTCTCTCTCTCTGTGACTATCATAAATAAATAAAAATTTTAAAAAATGGTATGGAACCGTCATCTTTACCTAGTTCCAAAACATTTTTATTACCCTAAAAAGAAACCCTACACCCAGTAAGCACTTGTTTCCCATCCCCCTTTCCCCAGGAAATACCATTTGAACATGACAAATAGTATGAATTCTTATAGAAATCATTTCTTTACATAGGAAACATTTGAAAGTATATTATGCATTTCAAATAGTTATATGCTAAAAAGGAAAATAAGAGTTTTGCAAATTATGTAAAAGCTAACATGTGGTAGTACATATTGTGATGTTTACCTCAAAACTGTAAAAGTTTTGCTTCGATTTCATAACTATGCACCATTAGGTGATAAATGGTCTGTGTAACATTCATATTAACATATTTGTTCTTAAAATATTAGTGGGAAATATATATATATATATTGATGCTTTAATATGCTATAATCTCCCAATAGTTTTTGCTAGTATTCTCTTATTTGATGTCTACAATAATCATTTTCATTAGTTGTGACACTTACGTTTTATTTTTGATATAAAAAGTTTATTCCAGAACATATCCAAGGGCACACATTGAGAGGGTGGTGAAACCAAACTAAACTCCAGATACCCTGCCTTAAATTTAGTGATACTTGCACTACATTACATTACATGTTTGTATGTGCATGTACTTTATGTACCTGGGTGTGTTTTCAAGCCATGTAAACTTCAAAATTAAGCTTCATATGCATGTTGATGTGACAAGCAAATAACTACAACCAATGAACCAGCACATGGAGGCTCCTTACCACTTGTTGGATACTTGGAAAAGGGTGAAAATCTGAATCACAACTTTGTGTCACAGTATTATATTCAAGTGTTTCCTTGAAAATTCATATGGAATTCCTGACAAAGTTGGAAAAGTTAACCCTTAGTAGCCGTGGCATTTAGAATTCAATTGCTGAGCATATAATCCAGCAGAAAACAGATCCTTAGAGATATGACCACAGGGCGGCCAAAGTCCAAAGCAAGAGCAATAGTATATGTAGGTGGGCACTGGAGTGGAATGACCTGGAGAACTGAAAACAACTTTAAGAATCAATAGAGTCATCTATACTTGTTGTGACCAATTTCTCTTATTTTTTTTTTAAATTTTTATTTATTTATGATAGTCACAGAGAGAGAGAGAGAGAGAGAGGCAGAGACACAGGCAGAGGGAGAAGCAGGCTCCATGCACCAGGAGCCCGACGTGGGATTCGATCCTGGGTCTCCAGGATCGTGGCCTGGGCCAAAGGCAGGCGCTAAACCGCTGCGCCACCCAGGGATCCCCCAATTTCTCTTATTAATTCTATCTGTAAACCCTCTCTCATTCGGGTTTCACATAAACACCATTGGAATTGCAATGTCAGTTGAAAATGATTACTCCCACCAATGAAGAAACGTAAGACTATTTTGGACGATTCAGGTTTTTTTTAAAAGTCTCACAATTTCATAGTCATATCCTACAGCATGATGTCAAATAAAGAGTAATAATATTCTACTCTATCAAAATCAAGTTAATAATAATCACAAATATAAAAGTTTGGAAGTTAGCACAAATAAATTGTATCATTTTCTTCCCTCCAGTTATTTCCTCACCCAAAGCCTTAAGAATCTATAAAGCACAAGACTACAATCTCTTAGAGAATTATCACCATTTGCATTATTCTTATGAAGTAGTTTCTAATAATCGGCTTATATAATCAGATTTTTATGAATTTATTTTAAACATTAGTTTTTGTGGGTGAGACCATCTGGAGGAGTAGATTATCTAGATGATCATCTTTTCAGTAGGGTTATCTTTCATTTAGTTAAATACCAAATATCTGTATGTTCCAGGAACTCTTCTAAGCACTATGCAAACAGTGGTGTATGAAATAGTTATGATTTCTTATGACAATCTCAAGTTCACAAGTACTAGAGGAAATAAATTAATGCAGAATAAATATGCAGCTATTCATTAAGATACACAGATAGTCATATTAAAGAAATATGGAATGATCAAATTATGATTGACTATTCAAGAAGGCCTTTCTATGGAACTCATATATAATAAGCTAAGACCTAGAGGATGAGCCTAATTAGTAAAACAAGATTTGAAGTATGTATACTGCAGGCACAGAATACTGAATGTTTGAAAATACCTTGACAGAAAGGGACCTGGATGGCTCAGTAGGTTCAGCATTGGACTCTTGATTTTGGCTCAGGTCATGGTCTTAGGGTCATGAGATAGAAACGATCTTGGTGTTTCAGAAAAAATAAGAATAAGCTGGTATGGATAAATTGAACAATATATATGAGCAAATGCATGTAGAAGTAAAGTTTGAGAAGGTGAGTATCTTCTAGATCATGCAACATATTGTAAGGAGGGAGACCCTAAAATTTATCACTCAGACTCAGCAATCTTAAGAATATAATGAATCACCCTAAATAAATATGCCAGGATCATAAATGTAGACTGAAATTGACCAAGTCAAATCAGAAGCCCTTAGATAGATCATTATTTAAATTTCACTGATTTTAAAGCAGAAAATTTCCTTTAAGACTTTAAGGTATTGGGTTAACTGTACAAAGTAACATGAATAAAAATGGGGCAGTAGACCAAAAGCCACAGAATACGGGGCAGTAACATTAAGTGGTAGCAGGAAAAATGTTAAAAACAAAAAGACAATGACACTCATGTCATAGGGGTAGTGCATGCCAGTGGCACAGGAACAGAAATCATCAAGCTCAAATGAGAAGCATAAAAATCATGCTTATTTAAATTCCTGTATTCCGTGAACTTCCATTCTCATTATGCTATGTCCCCACCCCCACAAGATGTTTAATTTTCATTTTCCCTTCAGATTTTAAACAATTAAATCCATGCACTTGATTAAGGATGAGGAAATTTAAACATATTTGAAGATCTTTGAGTCTATGAATACAAAGATCACCAAAGAAGGTAATGAGACTAGTGCTGAATGTCATGTAAATTTTTAAATCAAGATATCCTGAAATGGAATATAATAAATATTAACAAACATTTTCTAGCATTCCTAGAAATTTCCACAAGTTTTATGTTCTTATGGAGTATGTGCATTATAACATGGCAAATACGCAGAATGTATTGATGAAATCATTAAAACAATAATCCCCCCCAAAAAAACTGCCAAGGTTTATATTAAATTTTTGTACTGCTTTTAAGCAAGTATGAAGTATCTGGCTTTCACATATAAATACCAATATGAGTCTATCAGACAGAGTTTGGTTGAGGAAACAAATCACTCTACATAATTTAAACCAAGAGGGACATTGGTACAGATAATCCAATGGCTTCATACCTTTGGAAGGGCCAAGGAGCAGGGTCCTGCTAAGCTCCCAGGAGTAATATAAGAGCCATGCAGAACTGAACCAAGCAGGGAAGCAATGAGCTCTGAAGGCACAAATGAAATTATTCATTCAAGAATAGTCATCTCCTCACTCTCATCCAAGGTTGTGATGTAGTCTCAGAAAGCTGGAATAATGACAAAACTTGCTGTTAACCAGGTTGCAAAGCTAGTGGGCTGGAGAATGAACAGGGGAATGCATGTTCTAGAAAGATCTGGGCCTGGCTTTCTTGGTGGCAAGATGTTGATGTGCTTATTAAATTTATTTACGTACCTATTCAGATAAGTTACAGTTGATCATGGACATATCATCCTTGTTATATGTGGCTGGATTTTATTTAATCAACATTTATTATGACTTTTTTGGGTCTATGTTCATGAAGGACGTGTGCGCATGTGTGTGTGTGTGTGTGTGTGTGTGTGTGTAATGTGGTGCCAGATTTTAATATTTGGCTAGCTCTGCCTTCCTGTTATAAGTTAAGAACACCTTCCTTGGCTGTTTTCTGAAAGTATGTGTGCATGTTACAGTGGTGTTATTTATTTTTTAAGAGATTGATAGATTTTTTTCCCAGGGAAATAATGCATCTCAATATTTATTTGTGGAAAAGGTTTGTAATACAAAACACTTTTTTTTTAATTTTAAAGAATGGTGTTTAGATTTTCATTCTCTTCCACTTTCAGTTTTGGTAAGGCAAATTATTTTGTAATTGTTTCTATTTTTTTTAAAGATTGTATTTATTTATTCATGAGAGACACAGAGAGAGAGGCAGAGACATAGGCAGAGGGAGAAGCAGGCTCCATGCAGGGAGCCTGATGTGAGACTCGATCCCAGAACTCCAGGATCATGTCCTGAGTCAAAGGTAGATGCTCAACTGCTGAGCCACCCACGCATCCCTGTAATTGTTTCTATTTAATCTAAGTTATCATTTTTTTTTCACATAAAGTTCATGTTGTTAGGATCTCTAGTATTAATTTCTCTTTTTCCTGTGTTTTTTGAATTCGTATTACTCAGGGTTAGTTTATCAATTTTATTAATATTTTTGAAGAACAAACTTTTGGCTTTGTTAACTTTTTGAAATAGTTATCCTTTTTCTATATGATTGCTTTTTTGTCTCTTATCATTTCCCTCTTTTAACTTTCTGGGGCTTTAATATGCTTTTTTTCTCCTAGTTTATAATTTTAAGGCTTAGACAAATGATGTTATACTATTCCTATTTCTAAGATAGGCATTTAAAGCTACAAATTTCCATCTAAGCACTGCATTATCTTCATCCCACACATGTTGATATGTTGTAGTTTTATTAATATTCAGTTTGAAATATCTTATAACTTTTTCTTTCAAGTCCTTTCCTGACTTACAGGCTATTTAGGAGCATTATGTTTAATTTTCAAATATTTGGTAATTTTCTAGGTGTATGCTTTTTCTTCCTTGACAGTTTAATGTAACTATAATAAGAGAATGTATTTAGTATACTTTTAACCTTTTGAAATTTACCATGGGTGTTTTATGGCCCAGAATTTCTGTTCTAATTTGGTAAATGTTCCTTGGGCACTTGAAATAATTAAAATTAATAATGTGTATTCTTGAGTTGCTGGGTGTGTTCAGTAGATATCAATTATTGGATTTGATTATTATCCAAATATTTAATATCTCTAATGATTTCCTGTTTATGGTTTTCTCAGTTACAGAGGAAGGAGAATTCAAACACTGGCAGGGTTTATAGAGAATTCTGTACTATTTTTTCAATGTTTCTGTATATTTAAAATATGTTGTAATTAAATATTTGAGCAAAATGGAAGACTTTACCTCTTAAGCATGATTAATTTTGTTATTGTATAAGGTTACTGAGCACCACATATTTTTCTAATCGCAAAACTATTTTTAAAATAAGCAAATAAAAACCAGGAGTATATAGTAGATAAAGACAAAGCTGAAAAATCAAAGCAATGTGGTGGTAGTGTCTGGGAGATCTTGAAATCATTAGTGGAAGACTCCCACAGATGATTTAGGGATGATTTCTGAGACAATTTTGCAGAGCCTCTGTAATAGCACTGCTTAGTATAAATTCTGCAATGATAGAAATGTTCTATGTGCTACCAAATATGGTAGCCATCAGTTAGCCACATATGGCTATGTAATTTGGGTAGAACAACTCAGGAACTGAATGTTTAATTTAATTTGATTTCATTAATTGACATTTAAACTTAGCCACATGTGGTGAATGGCTACCATATTTGACAGTAGAACTCTACCGCTTTATTAGCATTCTATTTTAAAACCACAGCACAAAATAATACAGGCAATTTGGATAGTAATTATAGCTTATATGTAATATATTAAAATGCAGAGATTAAAAAAAAAGGTGAGGGGCACCTGGGTGGCTCAGTCGGTTGAGTATCTGATTCTTGATTTTGCCACAGGTCATGATCTCAGGGTCATGGGATGGAGACCAGTTCAGGCTTTATGTTCAGTGCAGAGTCTGCTTGGGATTCTTTCTCTCCCTCGCCCTCAGCTCCTCCTCCAGCTTGCACACATTTGCACTCTCTCTAAAATACACACAAATGAAAATCTTTTTTAAAAAGAGCAAATTCCTTAAAAAATGCTAAAATCATGTCAACATTGACCTATTTCCCTTAACCTTCTGAACGACACAAATAATTATACTTAAACATTTTTGAGACCAAAATTCAGGGGATCCCTGGGTAGCTCAGTAGTTAGTGCCTGCCTTTGGCCCGGGCATGATCCTGGAGTCTCAGGATCGAGTCCCACGTCGGGCTCCCTGCATGAAACCTACTTCTCCTTCTGCCTATGTCTCTACCTCTCTCTCTGTGTCTTTCATGAATAAATAAATAAATCTTTTTTTTAAAAGACTAAAACTCAGTAGAATATAATAGTATTTTAAAATAGTAAATCAAAAAAAATAAAATAAAATAGTGAATCAATATATTTCTTCTGGAGATTTTTTCATATTTAACTTTGTTTTGTAAGTCTCAACACATTAATACTTTGAAGCAGTATTTTGTCTTTGAAGGGAGAGTATTCATTTTATCTTTTTAAGATTTTATTTATTTATTTAAGAGGAGAGAGAAGGAGAGAGAGAGTGTGGGAGTCAGGAGGGGCTGAGGGAAAGGGAGAAGCAGGCTTCCCCACTGAGTGCAGAGCCTGATGTGGGGCTCAACCCCAGGACTCCAGGCTCATGATCTGAGCCAAAAGCAGACACTTAACTGACTGAGCCTCCAGGCACTCTTGAAAGGAGATTACTTAATAATGTGGACAGAATCTTTGTCAATTATTATTTAATAATAACCCCAAGAATGGGGTTCTAGAAACTAATGAAGTCTAAACTCCAGGGCCCTTTATTGCATGAGCCACTTCTAGGTTCTGTACAGAATTTTATATTTTAACTTATATATTCCTTTTCTTAAAGAGTATATACAGATATTGTAATAATTAGGTCCAGAAAACCCTAATATAGAAATTGAGGAATAATTATTTAATAGTTCACTGTTTTTTAAGAATTGAGAACAGACTTCTGAAATATCTACTATTAGGTCTCTTCATCAGGTTCAAAGCTATGCAATCAGTGTGTTTATTTTAAAGCAACAATCACATTACTTTTGTTTAATTACTAATCTTGATCACTAGAGATAAATGTCTAAATATAGAGGTGCGTTTGTTGTCTCCTTCCATAAATCTCCTCTTTTCTTCATTCTGTTTTTTTTTTTTTTTCCATTTTGCTGAAAATTTCAGGCTAGCACAAAAACACTCTGACACTTTCAGAACACTGTCAAGGTGAAAATGATTTTGTAGTTTCTTAGAAGATAATCAATAGCTTATGGAGAATTCTACATTTGTAGCTCTATAGGAAAAATTGATTTTATATATAGACTACTCAACACTGTAAATAAAGGTATCACCTTCCACAAATGAAATATCATCATTACTAAATTTGGATTTAAAAATTAAAATATGTTAGATGTTCCACTGATCTGCAGGTAATATTTTTAATGCTGAAAATTCTACAGCTATACTTTTTTTGCATGTCTGTTTTTGTGTTTTCATTTTCAGATTTACAAACATATGTGTACATGGGCATTTACCTTATAAAGAGAATTAAATCCATAGTCTCTTGATACAGTGAATAATTTTTTTTAAAGTGTACTTTGGGTGAGCAGATTAGCAAGGAAGAAACTGAAAGGTGAACACAGATCCTGCTGAAGATTTTTTGTATCCAGTCAGAAATAACATTTACATAATTTAAAAATGTATCTTCAGTTTATCTGTTAAGTTCAAGAGAATTCAGCTAAATGAGAGAAGCTCTTATTCTGGAGATGCACTGTGGCAACAGGAATTCGTTGTATTACGTATTTTCAGTTGAAGGAGGAAGAGGTACCCTGGTCATTACGACTTTCAAAATCATTTTAGCCTAATGTTTCTGAAACCAAGGAAATATTGCAAATTTTGAGCCTTTCAAGTATTGTACAGAGGAAAGCAGGTCACTCACAACAGCATTTATAATTTGACAAGGGATTACAAAAACATTTGGTGCTCTTTAACTGTTGTCACAGCCATCTATTACATTAAGAACAAGTTGATTTTAATATTAGTCAAATTAAAAAGCATTGTATCATGCTAACCTTGGGCATTCATTTACATAATTGGCTCTCTGCTTGCTGTGTATTATGTGACACCCTCATTTGATTACTGTTCATTTTTCTGAAACTCTGAAGTGGCATCTAACATAACCCGCATATTAATATTTCATTTTCATCAGGCCTTATTTTATGTAGTCAAGCTGCAGCAAATGCTACCTTTTCATTATTAAGCTTGTTATAAGTCACTTGTTCCAGAGCTTTTAAGGAGATAAAGTTCAATTCACTGTTCCACTATAAAACAATAATACTGCACTCTAAAGGCTTGGTTTAAGTAGGTAAAGACTCCTCTTGCTGGGGTTGGTCTTCAGGAAATCTTTGAAATTTGGATAAGACAAATGTTTATTGGACCTGATATTAGTCAACTTTGTGTAACAATAAAATAAAATCTTAGCAACTTATAGCAAACATGTAATTCTCTTTCTAGATCTGCAGGTTATCTGTGGCTCTGCTGGACTCAGCTTGGCTAAGTGCCAATCACAAGTCTTCTTCAGGTCTGTTCTATCTGTCTCTCATTCTAGGACACACACTGATAAACAGCAAGTGAGTGCTTGGGCATAATCTTCTTACAATGAACGGCAGGCGTATAAGAGTGTAATCTCAACTTCTGAAACACATGTAAAGCCGCTATTCAAAAATTAACTGTTCTTGACACTCACATCCATTGGCAAAAATGCTCATGGTCAAAAGAGGACATCAGCAAAATGTAGGTTTTTCATCAATAGAAAATAGAGTGAAGAGGTGCCTGGGTGGCTCAGTTGGTTAAACATCTGGCTCTTGGTTTCGGCTCAGGTTGTGACCTCCGGGTCATAAGGTCATGTCCCACATTGGACCGCATGCTCAGCATGTAGTCTACTTGGGAATCTCTTTCCTCCTTCTGCCCCTCCTACTCACGAGTGCTCTCTCTTTCTCTCTCTCTCTCTAAAATAAATATATAAACCTTAGAAAAAGATATACTTAATACTTAATGAAAAAATAATACAGTCTATCCTAATCCTTCAAGGAAAGGTCCAATTTACTAGGCAATTCATATTTGTAGACTCATTTGGTTATCAAGCAATCCTGAGAGGCAGATTTTTTTGTTTCTCCTTTGTAGGTTATGAAAGTAAGGTGCACTGACTTTAAGAAAGAACATTTACAAGTTTGAGCTGTTTAGTGAGCCAGGAATAGAATAGTGAGCTATTTAATCCAAAAGACTTTTAGGAATACAACCCAAGTAGGTTTTGTTCCATCTACCCCACTGATTATATTTCCATCTCTCACTTTATAAGCTCAACTTTTGAAGATTGAAACTCTACTATAGTCCAAAAAACTCATCTCTCTGTGTAGGCTTTCTTTTATTCATGCAACCTGACACATAACCCTACCTGTCATAGAAATCTAGCTTCTTGAATGAGGTAAGTTTAAAGAAAGCATCTAGTTAATTTAGGTCCAAGAAACTCATAGAAGTAGCCATTTTTGTTCTCCCACAAGGCCCCTGCATAACTAATTTGGGATATAGACTTGCAAGAAGAAGAGGAGATAATATCATAGTTCGTTCATGTAAAGAGATGTGGAATAAAATGAGGATTTCCTACAACATTTAAATGTCAAGATTGTCTATAAACCTTTATGTCTTGTCAAATGCCAGGTCCCAAGATTAGCACCAAAGGATTGTAACGTGCATGATTTACATGTACCCGGAGAAAATCTTTCCTCTGGGAGAATGGTTGAGGAAATATGGTAGACAAGAAGCTACAGACAGAAGAACAATTAATTCTACAAAGCTGCAGGAAAAAAAAATAACCTGCAGTTTTGCATATGTATTGAATTCTCACTGTCCAACCTAAACCCCATTTAAAAAGTATATTTATTTATTTACTTGAGAGAGCGAGGACAAACATGTGCAAGTGGAGGGAGGAGCAGAAGCAGAGAGAGAATCTGAGCGCAGAGTCCAAAGTGGGATTCCATCCCAGGACCCTGAGATCACAACCTGAGTCGAAATCAAGAGTCAGGTGCTTAATTGAATGAGCCTCCCAGACACCCCTCCTTTTTGTGTTTTAGATGATATTCTGTGATTTGTCAAAAATGCAAGTATTTTAAGTAAGTTCTGTGGTGTGTTCATTAGAAGCTGTTCCTGGCAAATAAAGCAGAAAAGGCAGTAAAGGGCAATTTTGAGGTGTTGGGAGTGCCAGAGGACTAGATCTACCTAAACTTCCACAATTGCTCTAAACAACATAGATCTGGTCTGAGAAGGAAAGCTGCTGCCATGAAGGGGCATTAGATGATGCTTCTTTCTGCCACTTGTGATTCTGCAGTCAAAAGCCAACCATGGGTCACCACCACTGCCCCTGAAACAGCCTAATGATTTTCTCTTTACTTATCCTGAATTCAGTAAAGAAATTGGTGCATATGTTTCTGATGTTGAAGAGGCAGAGGTAGAGAATACCACCATGTCTAGTTCCTCTGAGTAGTGGAGGCCAAGCAGGACTCATAAACATGGATGTACCACAACATGATGGGCAAATAAATGGGAAAAAATATGTTCTAGTGAAATAGATACAGTTGATCTGTAATTTGCAGTGTATATGGCTATTACCTAATAATGCAGCTTTTGGCATGCAGGCTACTTAAATATATCACTATGAATAACATATATGGAATATCAGTGCACCAGATGCAGTTAAATCTGTTGCATGTTAACAACCTTATGGGAGTTTGCTAAATATGTACTGAAAAGCCTTTTGTAGTAATACAAAGCATATAGCATGCTCATGGCTATAGTGATATTTTAACTCATTTTTTAAAAGTGCTGACTATGTAATGAAGACCAAAGCACCTATGTGTAAACATTAAATAGGATACCATGTTATTTAGAACAGAACTCATGTTAATTATAAACTAATGTAACAGTAGAATTTGAAATTTAGTGTGACATCAACTGTATTATGGTCCCAAATTGCCAGTAATTTCAAGCTAGAGTGGTATACTTGACTTTATATTTTTCCTTATAAAATATATATAGTCATTTCCTACATCTAATTTTCCTTATTAAACAATACTAATAAAATATCAAGTATGTGCCTCCTACATTTCTGTATTGTGGCCAAAACATTTTAAAATTTTATTTCAAAAAACTAAAATAAAATTTTATGTTTCCTTAAGAATGGAGAATTGAACCTCTATAAGCAGCATTAAAGAACTTCACCAATAATAATGTAGCCTTTTATGGCATATAATGTTCTGGGCATTTTTTCCCCACAATTTTATGGCATCAGTGAAATCATTATTATTTTTTTTTTTTGGCATCAGGGAAATTATAAATCAATGTATTTATTTATTTTTTTAGGTCAATGTATTTAAATTTTTGGTAAAATAAAGTTTTTTGTTTTTTTTTTTATAATTTTGAAACTTCAATGTAGTTGTATTTCTGAATTTAGCATAGTACTGCAAGAATGCATCAGTGATGGGCAGCCCAGGTGGCTCAGCGGTTTAGCGCCACCTTCAGCCCAGGGCGTGATCCTGGAGACCCAGGAACGAGTCCCACGTCAGGCTCCCTACACGGAGCCTGCTTCTCCCTCTGCCTGTGTCTCTGCCCCTCTCTATCTCTGTCTCTCATGAATAAATGAAATCTTTAAAAAAAAGAATGCCTCAGTGATGTTGAATAAAAAACTCAATTTACTGAATTCTTCAAAAACAGTATGATTTCATTTATGCTAGAAAAAGAAAAGAAAATATTGAGGGTAGAAAAATTCAAGATTAGTATAGTAAAAAAAAATCTTGGAAAATTGTTTCATAAATAGATGAATAGAAAGTAAATTGCCTTTTAGTATCAAAATTAAGGAATATTAAATCACACAAACATCTTCATTTTATAGTTGAGCAGGCTGTCAGGGGTGATTAGTTGCCTACCAAATATCAATTCTCTTCCCTTCTTTTAATAAAACCTTGATTTTATGCAAGGTGACAATGGACCAAAATAAAATATACCTGCCTTATTCTCCCTTGAAGATAGGTATCACAATGGCATTAAATTCTATTTAAGAACTTATATATAAGCAGGATTTGATTGTTGAGGTTTTCAGAAAAGTTTCTTTAAACAAGACTGACCATTTTAAATCATGAGGTGACATTGAAGATTGAAGCCACTTTTAAGGATGGTGATATCAAACAGGAGATTGGGTGGCTAGTAGGTGCCTACCTCGAATCTCTTTCAAAGAGAGAAATAAACCACTACTTTGTTTAATTTTTTATTTCCAGACAGCATTTCTAGCAGCCAAAAAATTTCCAATTCATGACATATACCCAGGCAGTATCATTAGTTACATAGATCTACTAGCCTTTATTGCTAAACTTTTAAATATCCTACAATAGTTTTAACACTCTAAAATATTGCCCATACTACTTCCATACAAATCAGGAATTAAACAAACAAACAAACAAACAAACAAACAAACATACCAACTATAAGAGAACAAAGAGGCCAGAAAGAAATCCATGCATGTATGGTCAATTAATTTATGACAAAGGAGTCAAGAATATACAATAGAAAAAGGACAGTCTCTTCAATAACTGGTGGAAGAAAAACTTTTTCCTTGGTGAATTATAGTTTTTAATAACTTTATGAAATATCTTTTTTTCTACACTTTAAGATACCCTTTTCTACACTGCTGCCATTTTTCCCCCCCACAAAGCAGAATCAGACAGACTAAAATAGTAGACTCTTGCTACCCAGATTTCTGCTGCATTTCTCTTCGGCAAACCTTTCCAAGCAAAGCTTTCCATCCAGTTGAAATTCCCCCCATCCACTCGCATGCCTTGGGGTGTAGAACTCAAGATGTTATTAGCTTTTTATTATCCCTACATCCTACTTATGCCTTTTTTTTAAATTTTTTTTAATTTTTATTTATTTATGATAGTCACACAGAGAGAGAGAGAGGCAGAGACATAGGCAGAGGGAGAAGCAGGCTCCATGCACCGGGAGCCTGATGTGGGATTCGATCCCGGGTCTCCAGGATCGCGCCCTGGGCCAAAGGCAGGCGCCAAACCGCTGCGCCACCCAGGGGTCCCCATCCTACTTATGCCTTAAACCCAACTTGAATTGCCCTAATTTGAGTATGCAATCAATCTGTTTGCTGTTGGAAACCCAAACAGAATACTCAAGGTTTAAAGCAATGGCTGCATATTCAAAAACCTGCTGGAGACAAGCAATTGAGTATGCAATAAGTTTAATGAAAAATTAAAAAAATGTTTTTACTTAGCATAACATCAGCCTCATCAGGGCACCTGCAATGTCTTCAGGCAATATATTTCCCATTTGTGACTCATGGTTTCTTTGTATTTCCAATTGTTACAAACACTACAGCATTTCCTCCACCAAGTTTCATTAGGACTTTATATTTTACATCTTACTATATCTTATAGAAATAAACTATTATATTTCTACATCTCTCCAAAGACTATGAGCACCTGGAAGTTACAATGTTCTTATCCATCTCCGAATTCAAAGCATAGTCATCATAGTAACCACTAAACAGAATAGTTGCTGACTTTCATTAATAATATTTTGTACACTTAATTCAACATGTACTTTAATCTGCATATGTTCCATATACCCTGAGAAAACATGGGTTTATTTATAGGGTATTTGGATGCCTTAAACTTATTTATAGGGTATTTGGATTATATATTTACAACTTAATACTAATATTAATAATTACTAATATTATTAGTTAATATTAATTGTTTCTGACAGTTTGTAATCATCTCAATTGGACGATTAATTATAAAGAAGTTTCTATGACCCACTTTAGTATCATTCTTCAGAAACAGCTTGTGCTGTGTTGTAAAACTTAATCTGTGTTAAGAAACAAAAAAAATTATGTTACACAAAGGCATCTTCATGGATGGATAGTGTGGAGGATATTCTGATTTTCAAAGGTGTTCAATACTAAAATTTTTATTAAAATCATTAGTGAAAAATGCTAACAATCATTTAGGAATGGAAAACGAAAGGCAAAATTTAATGTGTCTGATCGTACTACAATATGTTTGATTCATTAAAAATTGAAGGATTTTCAAGAGCTTGTGACTTTCATCTATGATCATGACTAAATATAAAATGAGTATACAACTCTATAAATGCAATAATTTTTCCTGCCAAATTATTTGGTTTTTGCATTCCTATAAATGTTCTTGCAACAAGATACCAAAAAAAATGGTCATCAATACTAACTGGTCAAAAAAAAAAAAAAGTGACTAAAAGAAAGTAGATCTACTAAAGACAAATGGTATAAAAATGATGCAACCAAGAAGGCATCTTATCAGTAACCAGCATATGTGTGCCACCAGTGAAGCTTTTTCTTTCACTTGATACAACAATCTCATCAGTCATAAACATAAAACCCAATTCTTGCAGTAGACAATCTTTGCTTCTCTGTGAGAGTTAGATTATGCAGTTAAACTAATGCTTTGTTAACTACACTCCCACTGCATGAGTCATAGCACCTGTATATTCAGGCTTAAGGAAATTCTTGCTTTTTAAAAAATCTTTTGCTCAGCTAACGTAGCACAGATGGTCTTATCCCTAAGCTATGAGAATTAAAAATAAAATGCATTAAAGCATTAAGTAAAATTATTTTCTACTTCTACTGTTTTCTTAAGCAGTTGAATATTAAATCTTAAAAATGTCAAGGAGATTAGAAAGCAAAATACTGTAATTCATTACATCCTAGCCCTCTTTTAGGTTATTTTCTATAATATAGGATGCTCAAAATTTAAAGCAGTCTTCTGATTCTCTGGTCAAAAAATTCCTAAATGTGTGCAATATTTTGTTAGACAAATTAACATTCTAGCATTTAGTTGAATCATTAACATGTTTAACATATTGTCAAGGAAAATGTGATTTATATCTTAAATAAAAGGAGTTATGGTCATTAAAGTATAAAATTTAATTTATTAATTCATGGCATAAAAGTATGAAGGAAACAATTCTAGAATGGTAATATGGAGTTGGAGATCTGGTTTCTCCTTTCATCTTTGAGTCTTGTTGATTTTCCATGAATATGTTCACAATTCATTTTAATTTTTTTTTTCATTTTAATTATTTCTACAACTTTGAGCACCTGCTATGATCAGGAGCTATAGTAGAACTCTGTGTTGCAAAATAGTATAAACCACAGACCTTGCAGACAGTGATGCTTATGATACATCTATATTCATAATATACTTTGAGAATTATATATATATATATTTTTTTTTTTTTTTTAATTTTTATTTATTTATGATAGTCACACAGAGAGAGAGAGAGAGAGAGGCAGAGACATAGGCAGAAGGAGAAGCAGGCTCCATGCACCGGGAGCCCGACGTGGGATTCGATCCCGGGTCTCCAGGATCGCGCCCTGGGCCAAAGGCAGGCGCCAAACCGCTGCGCCACCCAGGGATCCCGAGAATTATATATTAAGTGTAAATGAATGGTTCGGCTGTTCACTTCTTGTTTTTAAGATTTATTTATTTATTTGAAAAAGAGTATATTGGAGAGAACCTGAGCAGTTAGTAAGAATAAGCAAATAACTATTAATTCTATGATATACGGAGTAAAATGATCGAACTGACTCAATTTAAGTAGATTTTCCAAACAAAAGAAAAGAAGTAAATTGGGCTAGAAGAATAAATATGGATCTCATGTAAATAGCCTTGAATTTATATTATATAATTTATATTTAATATTTTCAGGACTAAAAGCAGTAGAGACATATTATTTTTCATGCAGAAACATACGGTATTTTAGGAATACACACATTTTTAGGAATACACACACACACATATATATAGATAGATAGATGATAGATAGACACACACATATATATAGATAGATGATAGATAGATAGATAGATAGATAGATAGATAGATAGATAGATAGACTCATACACATAGGAATGTATTCTAGGAATATATATGTAGAGAGAGTAGTTGATAAAGTAAATAACTTTCAGAATGGTTTAGCAAATATTAAAAGAATAAGCATAAACATGCATACCTAGAGAGGAGATCATGAATTCCCATTCATTTAACTGAGATGGAAACTGCAGAGAAACAGTTTTGGCAGGAATTTCTAGTTGCGTCCTGTCTTCCCTGGTAACAGAACTCTGATTTTATATGAGGCAGCAATGGAACCAGATGAAAGAAAACACCATGCAACTTCCCTTGCAGGTGAATGGGGCAATGTAATGAGGTGTGGCAAACGAAGCGTAAACAGATATTGTTGGTTAAGACTTCATAGAGAACTCTTTTGAAAGGAGTTTTTGCACTTCATTGTTTCTCCTTCCTGCTATCTGTAATGTGTTCTTGATTCTGGAAATACCAGTAGCTATCTTTGTCCCCTGAAGCAACTTTAATGATTAATGCCAAATGTCAAGATATTGACTGGAAAGATAGAATTTGGAATGATTAGTAAATGCATACCAGCTCTTGGCTGCCTACATTCAGAATAAAAAATAAACCATTGTGTGTTTATGCCAAAATTATTTTGAATTTTCTTATATGATGCTCAAACTGACACTGGTAAAGGATCTCTGGTGAAATGTCAAATGAAGTGCTAATACAGAAATGCAAGATCATTACAATGATGTCAAATATTTTAGATAAAATTTCCAAAAAAATTCCCCTTTAGAAGAAAATTGGTTCCAATGAACTTGTTGTGCCTCAACTAACTGTACATATTACATACATGCATAGTCAGAAGGTGAATAATAAAATGCAACTTCCAACAACAAAAGTAGAGGAAGAACATTCTAGGGGAAGGGGTTTTCTCAGAAGGCTTCTGAGGATCTATAGTTGCCTTTCCCTGTTGAGTGGATATTGCCTGATACAGGATCTGGACTGCAATGATTCATATGCTCTTGTAGAAATTCTCCATTAATAATTTATCATGGTGAATTATATTGGTGGATTTTCTTAAAACAAACTAATCTTGAGTTCCTGGAATAAAGCAAATTTATAAAATATTAATTAGTTGTGTTTTGTAAAGGGCCCCTAATATTGTTTCTAAGTTTGTTTATATCAAACGATATTAGAACCATCAGGTACAGGGACCAGAAACTGAAGAGAAGAGTTGACAGTAAGTAACCTAAACGATTCTACTGAGGTATGGCCTAAATATTAGGCTTAATTTCTGGTTATAATCTCTACTCATTCCAGAGTTACTTTCCGAACTACATGTGTATGATCCATATTTCATGCAGGCAAGCTGAACTTAAAGCAATTGAATTGAAATTTGGGCTGCACCCATGGCTGAAGAGAATTTATAGTACAGACTCAGCTGATTAATTGCCCCCTTAAAATAATATTCTTCAGAGGAAAGCAGCAGAATTTATAATCTCTACAACATGTCATAGTATTCACAATTTCAATGAAAGAAGAAAACATGACCCATTTCGAAAGAGAAAGGATCACCAGGGAATAAACACGAAATAACCCTGATTTTGTAATTATGAGAAAAGAGTATTAAAGTAATTAATACATCTATGCCCAAAGATGTGGATAAAATATAATGATGACAATAAAAAGAGAAGAGTTCTCAGTACAAATAAACCAAACAAACTCTGTGACAATGCACCATATAACATAAAATATTGGGCAGCCCATGTGGCTCAGCGGTTTAGTGCCGCCTTCGCGCAGGGCCTGATCCTGGAGACCCGGGATCGAGTCCCGTCGGGCTCCCTGCATGGAGCCTGCTTCTCCCTTTGCCTGTGTCTCTGCCTCTCTCTCTCTCTCTCTCTCTGTGGGTCTCTCATGAATAAATAAATAAAATCTTTAAAAAAAACCCATAAAATATTCACTAAATAGGCTTATGAGCAAAACAGTAAGCTTGAAGATTGATCAGTAGAAATGATCTATTAAAAAAAAATCACTGTGGGAAAAAAAAAATTGTCTCAGGGATTTGAGGGACAGTATCGGAGGTCAAATACATGTGTAATTATAGTCCCGATAGAAAGAAGAGTGTGGTTCAGAAAACAAAAATGCAGTTATAATGACTGTTCCGGAAAAAGCATACATTTATATAAATTTAGAAATTTAAAAGCTCAGAGAATATCAAACTGGAATGATAAAAACAAAATTTAAACCACTTATGTACATCACAGCCAAACAGCTAAAGAACAAAAATAAAGCAAAAAATTAGAAAGAAGCCAAATAAAAATGGCACATTGCATGTGATGGAACTTGGTTGAATATTCAGAAAATAGGGAGGCCAGAGGTAGTAGGAAAATACTTTTAAATTCCTCGGGGGAAAAAAAGTTAACCTAACATTCTAAAACTGTCAAAAATACACTGGAAGAATGAAAGCCAAATACATATGTGAGATGAAAGGAAACTAAAAATTGTGCATGTGTTTTTTTTTTCTTATTTTTCGCCAAAGGACATGCAATATAAGAAATGCTAAAGCAAAATTCTGACCCAACACAAAACTCAAAAAAAGAAACTGAAGCCCATTGTAAATACTAATATGAGTGAAATAAGCAAAATTTTAATATTGTATTGAGATTTATTATAGACAGTGATGTAATGTGTATTATAACTAAAACATCAAAAACTTATACAGATTAAAGTTTTTCACATTTTCGGAGGAAGGGTGAAATAGTAACTCTAAACTCTCTGATGTTCAGTGTATATACTGGAACCCTTAAAAAAAAAAACAAATGAGGTAAAAACGAATATTTTTCTGGAAGTTCCTCACATTCATGTAGAATTTCTTATGAAGTTCAAAATCGAGTTAAATCACATCATAATTTAAAATTATGGGAAAGCCTAAGAAGAGAATACACCAATATGCGCTTCTCTTTTGGAGATGATACTAGTGGTGACAATTTTTTTTTTTTTTGCATTTCCATTGATACTTAAATATGTGTGAAGCACTATTAAAATGGAACATCTTATTAAAAAAGAATAAAAATAATTTGGAAAAGGAGGAAGAAAAATGTTGTAAATAAAAGACCAAAGGGGGTGTTTAATTCGCTGAGTTACATCATAACCAATGTTATAGCAATATCCCAGAATAACTCATATGAGTTTAAATAATTCTACCAACTGCTGTAGGACACGTTTATTCTCCTGAAGGTTTTGATAAGGTGGATATTTGTTGTTTGCCAGGTTCATCTATATGTTTATTAACGATAAAATTACTTTTATATTTTTTGTGGATCATTGATAGCCTTTATCTGTTATTAAATAGATTGAAAAATCTTTATTTTCTCTGTTTATTATCCAAAGTACACTGGAAAGTGGTTTATTCTGAAAAAGGTCTGTGATTAAGTATTTCATTTTTTAATACACCTCGTCTAGCTATTCTCAACAGAGTTTGTCAAGCATCTGCCTAAGGGTGAGTGGCGTACTAACAGGGTCTCATTCCAGATGGTTATACTAGGTATTTTAATACGGAATCTTCATTTTCTGTGCCAATGCAACCAAATGATGTTTCTAATATTGGACTATTAACTATGAGAGATCTTCAATTTGATGTCTGGATCACAGATCATAATATCAATGCAATTTTCTACAACAAATTGTCCCTTCATTTTTTTCCCCAGAAGCATCTGCTGCTTTGAAAGGATTACATTAAGCTTTAGCTTGGATTTCGAGTTCAGGTTTGCTGTGTATAATTTGCGCTGCTTTGAACAGCTGGCTATCACTTTTGCTTTCCCATTTCCCTCACAGTTGAAATGATTTACCACCTGTAGATGCATCCTGTTTCTTCTGTGTTCATTTGTTAGGTTAATTAACTTTTACTCTTTTTGGTTTTTTTTTAATACAAGTCTTAATAGTTAATGCAACCATAAACAGCTCAAGGGTATGCATTATTGTACAAAAAGAAAAGACTGCATTGAGAAGTCTGTAAATTGTGTGAATTTTTCAAAAAAGCAAACTAGTTCCCTCAACTTGCAGGCTATCATATTAAAGCTCAGTTATTTCATAGAAAATTGGAGTTTGATATTAGAACATCTAGACTATCAGTAACCAAATTTTTGGTCAGAAAACAGTCTTTTGTATCTTCATAATTTTCCCACAGAAATATCTGCTTCATTACCACAAATAAAATCAGGGAGCCTAATTTTATTTCCAACATGCCCCTTGGTTGTGATACTTTCCTGATGACTATATATGTTCAATCTGCAGGCAAAAATGTTTTTTTCCCAATTTCCCTTGCCACATTTTTTTCTTTTTACATACCTCAGTTAACATGGTTCCTCTTTCCCTTCAAACCAAATTATAAACTCTAAAATGAGTCATGATAGAAACAAAGAAAAATAATTTTGTATTTTATTTTTACTTCTAGTAGATTTCACCTGAGTAATATGGGTATAAATATGGTATATTTATTTATTTATTATTTACTTATTTACTTATTATTTTAAAAAAAGATTTTATTTATTTATCCATGAAACTCACAGAGAAAGAGGCAGAGACATAGGCGGGGGGGGGGAAGCAGGCTTCCTGAAGGGAGCTCAATGTGGGACTCTATCCCATGACCCTGGGATCATGACCTGAGCCAAAGGCAGATGCTCAACCACTGAGCCACCCAGGTGCCCCTATTTATTTATTTTTTTTCAAAAATAACCCATAGCAGTTCTATTTTAGTTAACACTTACATGGAGAAGCACTCCAGGATGTGAAGTCGTGTGGGCCATAATTTGTATGCCAGGATCAATCTTTTTGGCCCCAGCTCTGTGTTGAACTATTCAATTAGCAACCAGTAAGTATCAAGGCTACTCTGATTAGTTTTGTTCAAGTACAACCAGGCAGCCTCCTGACCAAAATCTTGCTATATACCTTTAGTTTCTTTTTTTAGGAATTTCTCTGATGCCATGAAAGATGCCATCTATGATAAACCAGGTGGCAATCACACATATATACCTAGAAAAAGCAAGAATTAGTAGTACAGGGCCAATTTGACCGTTTGAGGATGGCAACTTGTGGTTAAATAGTTTCCATTTTTATCAGAGAACAGAGGATTTGAGGCAGGGGGTGTTTTTTTCTCTTGAGTGCAGAAATAGCTCCATGTACAGATGGTGACCTCTCAGCTTTCCAGTCAGTGGGAAGCCATGGAGTTTACCTTGATGCTCCCTGATCAAACATCCCTCCTGGCATTCCCTGTGATCTTGGCAGACCTTAACTTCCAGTGTGGGGTGTCTGTCCAGGTTTGTATTGGTGGCAGGTACACATTACCTAATGGAAAACCCACTGGCATGACCCACCACCCCGTCTCTCCCACTGCTGATTTGTTCATGATTTGTTCCTCTAAGGGTGCTTTGTATTTCTACTTTTTTTTTTTTTTTTAATGCTGCTGAGGGGAATTTAATTCCCAAGAATTTAGGTTATGACTTTCAGGAATGCAGACTATGGTGACACAAGGTCAAGTGTCTTTTCTTTCTTCAGCCATGGTTAAAAGAAATCACTGTGGCAAATTATTTTCCTTTCATTTCCCATCACTCCCCGAGGTATTCCTTAAAGCCAATGGCAAAACTCTAATATTCTACTACTTAATGAAAGGTTAATGAATGTATATTATTTGGAGGTTTAAAAACGTTTACAGATTTAAAGGAAGGTGTAAGAACTGCCTTGAAGCTGAGACTTCTGAAAAATATAAGCAATTTTCTTCAATCTCTTATGCACAAAATCACAGAATGAACTCTCTAGCTCATCAGAAGGAGTCAGTGAGCATATTGACTAGTCATCCTTAGCAGTGGTCACCTTAGCAATGCTTCTTGGATTGCTTTTCCCTTTTTTCTTAGTCCGCTCTTCTGGCTTCCCATTCCTGCACTCAGAAATTATTTTTCAAAGTAATCATTGGCACTGAGTTTTTGACGCAGATTAAGTTAATATGTGTCTTTTATATTTTCCTTTTCTCTTTTGGTACTTGATAAATCCAATTCTCTCTCTAAGAAAAAAAATGTGATTATGTATTGCATAACTAAGTTGAAATAATGAACAACTCTAGCTTTTCAAAAATTGGACGTGTGAAGGGCATACATTTGGCCATCCAGTTCTATATAGCTTTATAACTGTTAAGTGAAAAGTTTTATTGGACCCCAAAATAAGAATAACCTTAAACAATGCAAAACTAGTAATAGTGCAAACTAGAGATATTATTATCTAGAAAAAACAAAACAAAACAAAAACCAAGTAGCTACTTTAAAAATACCAGAAACTTCTTTTTCTGCTGTCTACCTGTGTATCCCAACTCCCTCATTTAACACATTCTTTTTTCCATTATGGAAAATATTTATCAGTGAAAACACTGATACAATTGTATGATCACATGTTCCTGCTGACTAGAGGGGATTGTGGGTGAGATGTGCAACTGCTAATATTTTCTGCATAATTTAATGTAGTGACCATGACTTGTCTCCGAGCTCTAGGAGAAAATGGTAAAAACAGAACAAAACTTTGAAAAGCATAGATCTCTAGCAAACACACACAAGCACATGCACTCACACACAATGCTTGACATATTTTCACCCCCAATTCCTTTGCCATATCTTCAACTATATAAACATTTCTGTTATTAAATGACTTTCAATTGAATGAGTGCTGATGGTAAAAGTTATTCCATCTCTCTTGAAGCAGACAGCAATTCAAGGCAAGGTAATGTGCTTCTTAGCATTCCTTTGCTCTGTAGCCCTTTTCAGATTTTCAATGATGTGTAAAATAGAAGAAAAAAAATAGAGAGGCTTGTATTTCTCTTTCACAAACCTGCTGCTCTTATTGTTTTGAATATAGAATCTATTTTTTAAAAATGGCCAAAGAAAGAAATATAAAAATTGAAGTGGAATTTTAGAATAGCTAATGGTTTTACAGTACATTTTTGGAACCTATAGGTGCAAAAGATCATTTAAGCTGAAATATAAATACACAAGTAAAAGAACTAGAGGGTCATAAATGGACAGGAATAAAAACAATTTAAAATTCTGTAACAAGGACTCTAAAAAGTAATTTATTGCAAATCTTGCTTTAGAAATTCATTAGTATTAGTATGAAAGTACTTCTCTGATTCTTGTTTTTAGTAAGCAGTGTTACAGCCCAAAACATCTATAGTGATACTTATACCAAGCATAGTCTAATCACCTAATTTTATAGAAAGAGATTACCCAAAAGGTTAATTAACTTTCTTATTTTAATATAGTTACTGACAAAAATGAGAGTACAGTATATATTTTCTGACATATTTAAGGGGATCCATATTAGGTCAATATGGACTAGTGGCATGGTATACAGCAAAAATAAAATTCATAGTTAATTTCTATATGACAGCATTAATAATAATAATAATCTACTAACTAGCAATTTCAATTACAATAATAAGTTGTATAAGAGTTTGCAACTACTAGACAACTAAATATATATATATTTGTAAATCCAAATGTTTTAGGTTTAAGATATTCATCACAGTTCTTATCATGGTCATTATGTATACTATAAACTGGAGTGAATTTTCATTAGGATTAAATTTCCAGAAACCAGAAAAAAAAATTTCCAGAAGCCTTTGCTTATATCAAATTCCATTATCCAAACTATAATTAATAATAATAATAGTATTAATAATAATAATTCTTTAAGAATTTTATATAATTATTATCACACAAAATGCACTCATGTTAAATAAATTGTTAGAGAGTACTTATTTCCCTCACAAATGTCTTACTTCTTGCTTTATTGGTATGTTATACTGATTTAAATGATTGAAATGGATTGCACAGAGATTGAGAAAAAATAAGGATAATATACACAGTTCTGTCTTGGAAAACTAGAGAAATAATAGTTTTGTCAAAACTAGGAGAGCACAGAGGAAAAAAATGTCACTTTATACTTTCATAAGATCCTGCTCAAATATTAGGAAAGTGCCTTATGATGACTTCTTATGAGACAACCAATCAACCATCTGTCCACTCACTCATCCATCTGTCCAACCATCCAAATTCACTGAGAATTGAGCATCTATATCAGCTTTTGCTGATTAATTTAATTTTGTGTAAATATTTGATGTTTATCAATCTTAATGTGATTTAAAATGAAGTATTCTAAAGAACAAATATTGTTAAAATGTCATACTACCCAAAGCAGTCTAGACATTTAATGCAATCTCTATCAAAATACCACCAGCATTTTTCACAGAACAAGAACAAACAATCATAACATATGTATGGAACTACAAAAGACCCCAAGTAGCCAAAGCCATCTTGAAGAAGAACAAAGCTGAAAGCATCACAATTCCAGACTTCAAATTATATTGCAAAGCTATAATGATCAAGACAATATGGTACTGGCACAAAAAGAGACACACAGATCAATGGAACAACATAGAAAACCAAGAAATGGACCCAAAACTCTATGATCAACTAATGTTTGACAAAGCAGGAAAGAATATCCATTGGAGATTCTATCCATTGGAGTCTCTTCAACAGAAAGTGTTGGGAAAATCAGACAGTGACATGCAAAAGAATGAAACTGGACCACTTTCTTACATACACAAAAACAAATTCAAAATGGGCAAAAGATCTAAATACAGGAATTCATCAAAGTCCTAGAGAAGAACACAGACAGCAACCTCTTTGACCTTGGCTGTAGCGACTTATTAGATAGGTCTCCTGAAGCAAGGGAAACAAAAGGAAAATGAACTATTAGAACTTCCTCAAGATAGAAAGCTTCTGCACAACAAAGGAAACACTCAACAAAACCCAAAGGCAACCTACAAAATGGGAGAAGATATTTGCAAATGACATATCTGATAAAGGGTTTCTATCCAAAATCTATAAAGAACTTATCAAACTCAACACTTCAAAAACAAATAATTCAGTTAAGAAATGGACAAAAGTCATGAATAGACCTTTTTCCAAAGAAGACTTTCAGATGGCTAAGAGACATATGAAAGGATACTCAACATCATTCATCATTAGAGAAATACAAATCAAAATTACAATGAGATACCCTCCTCACAACTGTCAGAATGGCTAAAATGAACAACCCAGGAAACAACAGATGTTGGCGAGGATATGAAGAAAGTACACCTCTTGCACTGTTGGTGGGGATGCAAACTGGTTCAGTCACTCTGGAAAACGTATGGAGTTTCCTCAAAAAGTTAAAAATAGAACTACCCTATGATCCTACAATTGCACTAATAAGTATTTACCCGAAGAACACAAAAATACTTATTTGAAGGGACATATGCATGCTGAGGTTTGTAGCAGTATTATCAACAATAGCCAAATTACAGAAAAAGCCCAAATGTTCATCAACTGATGAGTGAATAAAGAATAGGTGGCATATATATATATATATATATATATATATATACACATATATATATACACATATATATATATATAATGGAATATTAGCCATAAAAAGAAAGAAATCTTGCCATTTGCAATGACATGGTTGGAGCTAGAAAAATATTACACTTAGTGAAATAAGTCAGTCAGAGAATGATAAATACTGTATGATTTCACTCATATGTGAAATTTAAGAAACAAAGCAGATGAGCACAGGAGGGAAAAGAGAGAGAAAAACCATAAAAGAAACTTTTAACTATGTAGGACAAACTGAGGGTTGCTGGAGGGAAGGTCAGCAGGGAGACCGGTTCAATGGGTGGCCCATAACAGAGAGGACACTTGTGATAAGCACTGGGTTTTATATATAAGTGATGAATCACTACATTCTATTCCTGAAACTAATATTACACTGTATATTAGCTAGAGAGAGAAGCAGGCTCCTCCCAGGGAACCTGATGTGTCACTTGATCCCCGGACCTGGGATCACGCCCTGAGCCAAAGGCAGACACTCAATCACTGAGCCACCCAGGCATCAACTAAATGGAATTTAAATAAAATCTTGAAATAAATAAATGTGGTATTTTGATATTTCAAACAGTTCTTTTACATTTTCATGTGATTTCACCCTCATAGAAATATTGTACTAATGTAAGGAATCCAGAGGGTCCAGTTAGCATCCTTCTAGATCTCTCTTCATCTAGCTGTTCATCTGTATCCTTTATCCTATCCTTTAATAAACTGGTAAATGTAAGTGTCTGAGTTCTGTAGCCATTCTAAAAGATTAATTGAACCCATGGAGGGATGACACTAAGTGTATTTCAAAAACAATAGCAAAAATACAAAAGTGTATCATTCATTATACATATAAAGAAAATTCTCATTTGTACTTTTTTTAAAGTTTTTTTCTTTTTTAGATTTATTTACTTATTTGAGAGAGTGAGAAGGAGAGCATGTGAGCAGTGGGAGGGGCAGAAGGAGAGGAGAGAGAATCTCAAGCAGACCCCACAGAGTGCAGAGCCCCTCATGGGGTTCGATCCCACCCTCTCCCTGAGATCATGATCTGAGCCAAAATCAAGAGCCAGACACTTAACTAGCTGAAGCACCTAAGGGCCCCTAAACTGGTTTTACTTTTTACTGTTTTGGGGTTTTCAACAATTTTCTTTCTGTCCTGTTCAGGATCCAATTATTAAGCACTTGTAGACAGTGGTGGTATCTGGGTCTGTTCAAGATTATGAACTGTTTATAATACAATGTTTCAATGCAGCAATCCAAAATAAGTTGTATTCTCATTTCTTGACATAGTCTTCCTCCCTTCTAAACAATAATTTCTGTAGAAGTAGAAGTAGAAAAAGAAACTTTTATTGTATAAATATATCTATATGTATATATGTATATGTATATAATTCAAATACAATTCCTATTCAGACGTCTACAACAGTTTATCTCCTCTTTGAAGATTTTCTCATTTTCTTCAAAGAAATGGTTTTGTATTTTTCAAAGTAACCATTGTTCCAAACTTAAATGTAGGTGTGAAAATTTTAATGGCTATATGCAGTTACCGTAGACTTTCTTAGCATTTGTGAGAACAATTTATTAATAACCTATAAACCACAACTATGCTTTCAATATAAAATAATTCATCACACATGAAGTAAACAAATGGGATGAAAAACATTAGTTTTGTATACTCATTTTTTTAAAGATTTATTTATTTATTCATGAGAGACACAGACTGAGAGAGAGAGAGAGACAGGCAGAGACACAGGCAGAGAGAGAAGCAGGCTCCTTACAGGCAGCCCAATGTGGGATTCGATCCTGGATCCCAGATCATGATCTGAGCCGAAGGCAAGTGCCCAAATGCTGAGCCACCCAGGTGTCCCTTGTGTATTCATTTATTATTTAATTTTAAAATATAAAATCTAATGAGAGTAAGTTAATGGTGACCAGATACTTAAATTATTAATGTATTGAGAAAAAATAGGCATATGTATTTAATAATGTTTAGGGAAGAGTATCTAATAATAATATAATCAGAAAGAGATTTTGTACTTGTAAAGCAAGCAACCTAAAATATTACATTTGACAAAAGAGAAATATTTTAGTCATAGAGTTTTCACAAAATTTTGTTTACAATTAGATAACGTATTAATGAATGAAAATTAAGAAATTATAGTCACATCAAGCAAGTTATTGTGGGTTTTTTTTAAAGATTTTATTTATTTATTCATGAAAAACACAGAAAGAAACAGAGACACAAGCAGAGGGAGAAGAAGCAGCTCCATGCAGGGAGCCCGATGTGGGACTGGATCCCCGGACCCCAGGATCACACCCTGGGCAGAAGGCAGATGCTCAACCGCTGAGCTACCCAGGTGTCCCTCAAGCAAGTTATTGTTAAACATTCAAAACTGGAACTTTATTTAAATTCAGTAAAGTAGTTATGAAAACTCTCTGAATAATATCTTCAATTGTTTTATAACTTTTTAAATGAAAATTCCTTTAAAGTTAAAAGTTAGGTTTAGCCTATCACCAAATGTACCTGGTTGTTTTAAAAACTTTTACCTGCACTATATTATTTAAAACATAAATTGATAATACAAATGTTTTGAAAACAAATAAAGCTAGGTCATGACATAGGTCATAGAAAATGATTTTTTTGACAACTATCAAAGGGTAAAGTTTAAAACCACTATGTTCAGATCGTATATCTTTGTTCCATTGTTAGCTAAATCATCCTATCTTCATTTTTGACAAACTTATTTTTAATCACAAATTATAGCTAAAACTATGTTCTGAGAGAACATAAATTAATTGAACCTTATTTGTAATTGAAATGACAAAATGTAACAGATTAAATTGTATCCCCCAAAAGACAGATTTCATATCCCTTGAGATCTGTGAACGTTGCTTTATGTGGTAAAATATGGGATTAAATTAAGGATTTTGAGAGAAGGAAGCTCATTCTGAACTATCTAGGTGGGCCCTAAATCCACTGACAAATATCATTAGGGGAGTGAGACAGAGAAATGAGACTGGTATAGAAAGAAGAGAAGGCAACATGAGGGGAATGGCAGAGGCTGCAGAAACGCAGTCACCAAACAAGGGATGCTGACTCCAGAAACTAAGAGAGTCAACAAAGTACTTCTCTTCTTCTAAAGTCTCTGGAGCAGTGTGGGGTTAGCCAAACTTTGGTTTGAGTCTTTTGGCCTCTGGATTGTGAGAAAATAAATAGCTATTATTTTAAGTGCCAAATTTTTGATAATCTGTTACGCCAGCCCTAAGTAACTAACATCAAGAGAAAAATAGCATTTTAATTAGCTGATAATTTGAAATTAAATAGTATTGTGGGTTTTAAAAATTTATAAAAGGGTTTGAAATCACAAGATAGATCAGTGGTGGTGTGTAATCAGGGTACTTAAATTAGCCACTCTACTGACAAAATGAGAAAAAATTATTAATTAGTACAAATCAAATCATTTTGTCTCTAAGTTTTACACATAATTTAGAAGTTTTTAAATTATGCTTTTTAGGTTGATTAGAGAGTAACTTGCCAATATTTTCCTTCCCTTTCATTAACATGAAAACTAAAGCTTTAAAACTTTAAGCATTCAAGACATGATACACATATTGGATGGATATCAAGAATGAGACATTCTGCTTAGCAGTGTCTTGTGAATTTCATGTTGCAAATGTGGTCTTGAGTGTTTACGATATGCTTCCTACCTATTTGTATCAGTAACTCTAAATATTTGCCAGTATTTTGTGAATTCAGGGCAAGTATTACTATTAATACTTTAATACTTCATTAAAATTTCTTTTTACTTCTTTGGCAAACTTAAATGTGGTGGTTTAAAATAAGATGGTTAATAGGACGCTCTTGAATTTTCATTATGTTTGTAATTGCACCAATATACACATGGGTTTTTGAAGCTGGTCGAGGTCTGAATATTAAAAATGAAGAAGGATCCACTCACTGTTATACAAGGCTGTCGAACAGTCTGAACATGACTCAGTGAGACAGGTCAATCTTCTCTGATATTTATTTCTCCTTGAGTCTCTTTCACTGCATTTGTCAGGCTTGTCTCTATGGAATTAAGTCCCATTCATTTTCAATAGGTTGATATTGCTTTTCACTGATGGTCATCTAGAACTTTTTCTATCTGTGGTGTCCTATAGACTCTCCTGCATTCATTTTGTAATTTTTTTTATATCTTTTGAAGCATGAGCAAGGAAAAAGTACTAGTATTTTACATGGTCTGGCTCCTTTTTTTTTTTAACTCAATAATCTGAGATAGGAAAAGTGAATTCAGGATTTAAACACATACCTACAATATATCGTGTCTAGACATTGCTGTGTGAGTAGAGGAAATCCCAGAGCACAAAGGCTGGCTTGCCTTGTGACAGGTAACCTACAGGGTGACAGCACGTAGACTTCTATCCTGCAGCTTATTACGTTGAGCAATAAAGCAGAGAGCAATGGTGTCTGTTGCTTTTATAACTCCTGTAAGAGAGATTTTTAGTGTCACTCTGACTTCATAATATTGTTATTAACAATTTTTCAAATGCACCACTGTAATAGAAATCATGGTCCATTTTATTTTTGAAGCCTTGATCTCAATATTTCTTTCCATGTAGGTCTCCACAGCATAATGTATGTATGAATTGACTGATTTACTCATTTCTCAATGAGTGCACCATTAACATTATCATTTGTAGATAAAATAATAAAACTTTTAATATAAAAGTATCTTTAATTTTCCCAAGAAATGATTTTTCTTTCTTTTCATGCTGCTGTCTTGGCTTGGTTGCTTATAATTTCCTGCTTGGAATAATACATTAGTATTGTTAGAAAATATTCTACAATACCTCTGCTTTTGTATTACATCCGAAATTGCCTACAGAATTACCTCAAATTATCTAAAAATAAAGGTAACCCTATAATCAATTATTTAAACATAAATCTTTGTGCTTTCTCCAATGTCACCAAAATAAAATTTCAAATTATTAGAAGGGAAGTCCCACCCATTTTATCATGTGGTGCAGACTTAACTTACCTGTTCCATCCAAATGAGAAAGGAAGAAAGAAAATTACCTCTGTTCACAAGTGAGATGATTTTGTATGTGAAAAACCTTAAAAGTTCTGCAAAGTAATTGTTAGAATTAATAAACAAATTCAGCACGGTAGGAGGATACAGAGTGAACACACAAAATCAGTTTAATTTTTTATACACTAACCATGAACAAGGTAAGAAAAAAATGAAGAAAACATTTCCATTTATGATAGCATCGAAAAAAATAAAATATTTAGGAATTAACTTAACCAGGGTGGTGAAAGCAGTATATAATGTGGCTGTATTTTTTTCTTACCCAATCTGCCAATCTCTGTTTTCTGATTGACATACCTAGATCAATTATATTTAAGATAATTGTTGATTGGTGACACTTAGGTCTGCTATTTTATGTGTTTAAAATTTTTTCTGGGGTTCCTTGTTTCTCTGTTTCTCTTTTCTTGCCTTACTGAAGGTTTCTTGAATATTCTTTTAGGATTCAGTCTTGTATTATTTATAGTGTTTTGAACATATCAGTTTTTATACTCTTGTAGTGGTTGGTTTGGTTTTTACAATATTCATTCATGACTTAGTCCGGTACCAACATTTTATCAAAATTTGAAAAACAAAGTTGTTTTCAGTACCTCTAAATTAGACAAGTGTTCTTTCAGTTTTTTAGGTTATAGAAGGCAAGTCATGATAATCTTCATTTTTTCCTTGATGCTAATGCTCTGATCTGGGAAATAACTCATCAAGTTATAATGCAAATGTTTATATACTCCTCATAAAGCATTAATTATTTATTCCACAGGTTTTTTAGTCTTTGATTAGCATAAGGAATCTCTTATATGCTAATTATATACCGAATTTTGTTATACATTTACACAAAATATAAACATAGAAATATGCTTATATTTGCTACATAGTAATCCTTTTGAAATAAATATCATAATCCTTGAATATATTCTCTCATATTTTCAGAACATTACTAGTGTATTTCAAGTTATTAGTTGATAATGTGGTTATTTCAAGCCACCTTCTTAAGAATAATAGAATTTCAATTGAAACAAAAATTCTTTACTCTTGTTGCTTTCATGTAATGTAGACTCCAAATTGCAAATGACATACAGGATTGCTGATTTGTGTCTTAAAGGACATGAAGATTTTAGTTATGGAAAATTTCTGTAATACATGTTGTTACTGTGTTAGATTAAATTAAACACAATGATGAATATATATGTAAAAAAAAAAAACAGTTTACAAATTGTAAAAAGTTGACAAATAGCACAAAATCCAGAGAAACCAAAGGATGTTTACATAACCTCCTGACCATATTAATAATTCCTTCTTTTCTATGTAAGATTCAGTAACTTCTAATTCTGATAATAAAATATTCTCTAGTAATAATCATCATGATGTTGCTAAAATTACATTGATTATTTTGTACAACAGTTTTAGACATCTGTTATTTGGGGGAAAATTTACAAAATTTACAAAACCTTACAGCAATAGATAGTAAACACTTAAATATTAGGTAGTCAGTGCTTTTTAATGTAATGGAAGGAGTTGGACATTACCAACTCTTGGTTTTTGCAAGAAACTTTAGCTAGGAGAGATGGGAGGGGAGGGTGGACAAGATGGGGAGGAGGGATGGGGAAGAAAGAGTGTTAAAAAAGCATAGAAATCAAAATAGTTTCATTTTCATTCTGATGTTGAATTTATGATGAATGATCACAATGAAACGATTGCTGTGTGCCCTGCAATTCCTGACTTAATCAATGCAGAATTTAGGGATAAGGATGTGTGGGGATTCCCGGATGGGCACAGCTTCCTCCACATAGCCCCCTCCCATGCCAACAAAACCAGTGTTCATCTATAAAGTGATTTAAATGTACTTCCGAAGTTGAGGAGTCTGAGGAATAGGGCCCAGCCGGAGACCAGAAGTGGAAGAAAATGATCAGTAGCAAAACCTGACTGGGGACAGGTATTGAAGCCCACAGGCTTTTTGGAGATAAAAGGCCACTGATAAATCAGAAAAGAAGAAAGTCAAAAGAAATTTTAACCGATTTCCTGGTTCTTAGGTGTCACCTGGGCCCCATCCCTACCTTCTTTCTTTCTTTCCATCTAGCTATAAACTATAGACACTGCATGGAGTCTTAAAATTTAGAACCAAATACTAGGATATAGCAGAGATTTCTGGTGGCACGGTGGCATCAGTGAGCTGTTTGGTCAGTGACAGGAGAAGCAGGACACAGATCCCCTCTTCTCGCCATAAGCAACCTCTGTTGCTTGTCCCAGTGTTCCATGTAAATATTATCTTTTTCCCTTCAGGAACAGATTAGGAATGGTCTCATGCTCTACCGTTGCTTTCTTGAAATTCTTCATTTTTAAACAAAGGGCTCTGTACATTACATAGTTGGTCCTGAGTACAGAACAAGAAAGTGCAAGGAAGAGAAATAAGAAGACATTCCAGGATCAAAGAGCACCCTGGAATAAATATAGCAGGAAGACAGTATTGGACCAGGCTCCCGGGAAGAGGGGGCCACAAAATTAAATAAAGGAAAGGTTGAAACAAAACAGAACAGAACAAAATAAAACACAAAATTGAATACTTTCCACCAGTTTTCCCAAAGTGCCCTTTGCCACAATACAGTGTTTCAAGTGAAACAATTCAGAGAAAGGTGATCTGGAGGCAGAGACAGAAACGTGACTCCAAACAGAGGGAGGAGTCAAGTGTGAATATGGGGACATGCAGGGAAACGGGGTTTAGCCAATGAACCTTGTGAGCTGCAAATCCTGCTACATATCTGATAGCGACCACCTGGACCATCCTGATCAACCACCTGGCCTCAGGAGGATCAAGGCGCACAGTTTTGCTGTTTTTGTTTAGTGTTTCAGGGGCAAAATTTCAAGGATCTGATTTTTGGTTTACTGGCAGGAAGGGAAAATTCACAGTCTCAGGTTAAGCGTAGAGACAATCCAGCATCCATGATGCTCTCTGTTAAGGGAAAAGGTTTCTCTAGTACATCAATCTATTTACTCTCAGCTGCCTGCGGTGTTCCAGTAGGGACTACCTCTCTCAAACCTGACTATTCAAAAATCGGTCATTGCTAACATCTGGGAGGGCCCAGCAGATATGTGACTGTCGTCTTTTACACATTTTCCTTCTCTATTCTCCAATGGTCAGCCCGATAAAGGCAGTCAGGGATAACAAGTCTCAGCACTGCTTTCCTGACAAGACTGTCCTGATGGAACCTATAACAAGGTGAATGTAGATGTGGAAAGTGGCCACTTGCACAAATCCTTTCAGGTAATCCTCACCCCACCAGAAAGCCATGGACTTCAACTCGGAGGTTTTATCAGTTGCAGGCTAGGGGGAGAGGAAGCAGGTCTAACAGGGACAGAGATTTGGTTTGCCTGTATGTCTTAGTAGAGCTTTCCCAGTTTAGGAAAGATGTGAAAATGTGCAAAAATGTCTTTCATGTGACTTGATTCTCTCAACCCAGTCTCCAGTCTAGTCAATCACTGGAAGGAAGGATGACGAAAGGTCAGGAATTCAGCAAGCCCTGACTCTCTAGAACTCATAGGCATTATCTAATGGTCCTCTGGGTTTATCCTGCAAGAGGCTATGTGGAGAGAAAGTAAAAAATTTGCTTGGTTAAAGACTTAACACTTTCTCCCCTAGTTCTGGCCACTGCTTCCCAAATCTCTGGTCAGATTTGTACCCTAGAATAAGACTAATTTCTGGGGAGAAACTCTTTTTCCTGAAGTCACTTATTCAAAAGAGATGCTGGGTGATATGTATACAAAAATAAAAATAAGTATTAATTCACAAAAAGGCTTTGTGAGTTCATTAAAACCACTTGCTTATGAAACAGGCCTGGGATCCTACTGAGTCCCACCAAGGGCAGCGACAAGCCCAAGGCTAGGGATTCCCAGAGCTCAGGCAAGCAAGTGAGGTAGTGTTACTGAGGTGCCGCCCTGTGAACGTGTAGGATCTGAGGGCCCTCTCCTTCCAGTCTTCTTTGGGCGAGACCCTCTCAAAAGTCAATGAAGAGCAGAGACAACCAGCCCCCAAGACTGGATAGACCCTTTCCTCAGCCATCTAGGGAGGGTCTGAGCCAGCTGCTGTCCAATAGCACTTCCTGGTGGGGATGTAATACCAGATCAGGATAAATTCCAGCAGGTCAAAGGTGAATTGCCAAAGCTCCTGCCGGGTTAGCACAAAATAAACAGGTTTCCTGACCAGGACAAACAGAATGCATACCTTCTACACTCCACCAGTTCCCTGGCTCTCTTTAATCATGAGGGCCACACAGTGCATCGCTCTACCACCTCATGGGGTCTTCTCGTCTACAGTACAGACCAAACACACTTCTAGGTGGGTGACTGGATGTAAATTAAGGCAAGGCTGCTGTTGTCAGAGACATGCCTACCTCTCCACCAGGGCACTCAAAGTCAAGGGAGGGAGCCAGATGACATGTGACTATATCAAAGTGACTCCCTCTCCTCTTTACCCTGTAGGGAAGGCCTGACAGCTGGGCCATCACTCCATAAAATCATGTTTCTTTGGAATTGAGAAGAAAAGAGAAACCTCTCTTCCTGTCGAATCCAGGCTGCCACTTCAGTTGGCACTGCAGGATGCCTCTTCTGGCTAGCACAGATTCATCCTGAAGCTTTCTGACCCCAGTTTGGATCTAGCTGCCAGAATATGTTACTGTACAATCAGCAGATCAGAATCTTGGAACAAGCAGGCACCTTCAGCCATCTATGTTTTCCCAGCCGAGGGCTGGACCTGGGACCTGATGGGAGCTGTCCTATTGACTAGTCTTTTCTGAATGACCACATTCCTCCAAATCTCCCTCATAGCTGGTGTCCCAGCTGGAAATCTGACAATACTTCCCAGTGTGGAAGCCTCTCCCCACCTCCTCTTTCAGTGAGGATGTTGGTTAAATTCTTAGCAGCAAAAAACCTATCAGTAAACTAAAACTTGAGAGGTTGGGGACAGTGATCTAGTTGACACCAATTGCCTGACAAGATCCCGAAGCCAGCCTTGAAAGAATAAAAAAATGCAGTCCTTCACAGGCAAGAACAGGTAAGGAGGCAAACATGTTAGGGCTGCTGCTTCTCAAGAACAGTAACAGCTCATGTGCTATTTCTTCTTCTTCTTCGTCTTCGTCTTCGTCTTCGTCTTCATCTTCATCTTCATCTTCGTCTTCTTTTTCCTTAAACACAAGACAGAACAGAATTCCTCCCAAGGCTACATGGAAACTTTGGCTAAAGAGGGGACAACAGCCACCAGAAAATCAACATCCTGCCTGACACCTGGGAGCTCCCTTGCCTCAGCCGGGGCCAGGCTCTGTTCTGCCTCTTTGCAATGGATATGGTATAAGGTCTGCTTACCAGTGAAGTCAAGCAAGAGGCTGTCTTTGTGCATGCCACATCCTTGCTCACAAGGTTAAGGATGGAGTTGTAGGGGCCTCAGACTGTGCAGCTGTACATGAGTTGCCCCCGAGTGTGTCTTCAGGTAGCACTTGATGGTTGAGTGACCTCGGAAGAACACCTTACACTGGTACAGCTTCTTGCCTGCAGAACCGCCAGAGGTAGCTGAACTCATTTGTTGTGCAAACCTTTTGCCTCAAACCTTGCAGCTGTACTCACTGTTCCCAGGCTAGCCCTGCTGAGCCATCTCCTCGCTCAGGAACTCCTTCATTGGAAGCTTCCACTTCTGGACTGCTGGGTGCTAAAGCCCCAAATCAGACCCTGCCTCAAGGCCACTGTTTTATTTGTGCTGCTGACATGGGAGTGATAGGCAGCCTCTGACTTGAAGCTCTGGCTGCACGAGTGGCAGGGGGAGAGGGCATCTACCAGGCTTTGGTGCATAGCTATGTGCTTCTTTATGAGATGCTGGTCCCCAGAGCCGTTCACACAGACAGAGCAGGAGAGGACTGAAATGTTGGGGTGGAAGAGCATGTACCATTTGGAGCTGTAAATGTTTAGCTGGTAGTGGTTACAGATAAAGCAGACCGGGTGCTTTCCAAGTTTAGATGGTCAAGGATGTGGCCTTGGACCATGTGGAAACGTTTGGCCTGTGACTTCCCACAGATGGCACATTTCAACTCTGTGGAGGGTGCACCTGTAAACCAACCCAGATTCCCAGTTAGGGGATCATTGGGTTGGACAGGGATGTTGTTCTCAAATGTTCCACCCCCTTGGTGGAGGGTCAGCTGCCACCTGGTGATGAACTTAAGTTTCACACATGCCACAAGAGAAGAGGAAAATACCAATGTGGGATAGAACATGGGTCACCTGGGAGTTTTGGTCCTAGAAGTGGGTCTCCCAGAATTTGCAGTTGCCTGTCAGCAGGTGCTTGTGGTCCTGAACATGCTGTCAGATCAAATGAATGCTGTGCTCTAGAATTTTCTTGCACACCTGCCAGGACATGGCCTTATTCTCTTGGTTATCATTCTCTCCAAAAGTCAGCTCATCTCCACTGGCATCACTTAACTTATTCATCTCCTCGGCTATGCCTGTCTCCTCAGTGGGGTCTTCAAACTACAAGTAATTCTCTCCTAGTTACCTCATCGATGACCCCAACATTGATCAGATCTGTCAAGAACTGATGTGTAGACAAAGCTCAGAATCTTCTCAAAGTTGGCAGAGGTGATAAAGTCTACTACATGGGTCCTGGTGGCATCAAGCCCAATATACAGAAAAAAGTTTCTGAAATATCCATACAAGCTAGTACAGCTTTATGGGCCAGGCAGGAAAGGCTCCCCACCACAATGGTGACATCACATATGGTCTCCCAGGGGTGGCATTTACTGAGTTCCTTCAGCCAGCTGTTGGGGGTTGTTGCTGCTTTGTAGTTTGATCCTCATGCCCATCTTATCAGCTGCTATGAAGTTGCCCCCTTATCAGCATGGTTCATTGGGCTCCTTGGGCCTGAGTATCATCACTGCCTCCTCATACAAAAGCTGGGCCCCACCAGAAGAGGGTGACCTATACTGATTGTTTCTTAAGTGGTAACTTAAGTGGTCACTTTTGTCCAAAAAGTGCACTGCAAATATGATCTCTCATCTTTTCTCCCCAGCACACTCATCTTTGGCCAGGACACTTGCAGGAACTTCCTAACACGTCTTCCAGATTCCTCTCTTATTTATTTCAAATATCTCTCTCTGTGGCTGCCAAAGTGATCTTTTTAAAATTAAAATAAAATAATATGACTTGTCCACTTAAACATATCATTATCTTCTCTTAGCATTTAGAATCAAAATTATGTTTACATATTCTATAAGATCTTGTATGACCTGTGCCCTATTTATGGCCTTTACAGTGGTCTTTTCAATCATACTTTCTTTTGTTCAGTGTATACTCACATCACACTTATCATTTTCAATTCTTTCTCAGCTCAGAGAATTTCACCATGGAGGTTCCAAGGCTTGGAGTTATTCTCTCCTCAGCCTTTCACATACTATTAAAAAAATTAAAAATAAAAATAAACAACTTCAGCTTTTACTGTAAATGCCATATCCTCAGGGATTATTTCTGTGTTCATTCCATACAATACACAGCTCTTCCCAAAACATCATGTTACTCTCTATTTTAATGACATTCTTGGGACGCTTGGATGACTCAGTGGTTAAGCTCTGCTTTCGGCTCAGGGCCTGATCCTGGAGTTCAGGGATCCAGTCCCACATCAGGCTCCCTGAGGGAGCTTACTTCTCCCTCTGCCTGTGTCTCTGCCTCTCTCTCTGTGTCTCTCATGAATAAATAAATAAAATATTTAAAAAAATGAAATTCTTTATTGCTTAAAGTATTATTAAATATTAACTACATACACATACATAGGTATTATTAATAATTATGATAACTATGTTATATTAGATATTAATTGTCTCTACAATTTTTTTCTCTAATTTGAAGCAGACCAACCAGACATTTGTGGCCTCTCTCTCATTCAGACATGCTTTTTATTGTGAGTGATGAGGTGTGAACTGTAGAGAAGAAAATAAAAATACCATTATAGAAAATTGGATCTCAGATTTTGTTTTCTAGAAACTTAAATTCCTCAAGAATTTTTCAAATAGAGAGCAGAGACAGATGAGTGCCTCTCAGGAGAGAAAAGATCGAATAGGAGAATCGGTGGTGATTTATTCTAGGTCTGATAGAGAATGGTATTCCTATGACAGTAATACCCATATGCCACTACCTTGCAGACACCTGAGGCAGTGGATTCAACTCTAGATAGATGATCTCATGGTTTAGTTTGAAATATTCTAGAAAAGATTGGTGCTGTTAGCAGCAGTGTATCCTAACCTCAAGGTATTTATGAGCATGGATAGGAAACACATCAAAGATATCCATGATAGGAGAAAGATATGACAATTAACCTGCCTTTTTATCCCCACAGTTGTATTGTGTAGTTGTGAAATCCTAGAGAAAGGAGCATGGTCCAAGTAATACATTAGATTAAATTCCCTGCCCTTATTATAAGATAGGACCTCAAAAATTTTTTTTAAGATTTTATTTATTTATTCATGAGAGACAGAGAGAGAAAGAGAGGCAGAGACACAAGCAGAGGGAGAAGAAGGCTCCATGTGGGGAGCCTGATGTGGGACCTGATCCCGGGACTCCAGGATCATGCCATGGGCCGAAGGCAGGTGCCAAACCCCTGAGCCCCCCAGGAATCCCCCTCAAAGTTGGTTTTAATATGATTTCAGGTCAATAAAGAAAATAGCTTTTTGTTCTCACATCTTTTTTTTTTTTTTTTTTGCAGGATTCATGTGGAAAACTCTCATGTTCTTGTCATTGTTGTTTACCACCCATATGGTCAAGGTTTACCTCTGCTTGAATGAATCTTACTACATACCTGACAGCTAATAGACTTACTGGTAAAGAATAGGAACAAAAATACAAATTTTTGTTAATCAATGAATAAAATGTGATCCAATTTTTGCAGGAGAGGAAAAAGGAAAACTCAGTGAGATCAAATAACTTGGCCAAAATGAAACTACTATTTAATACATGAGTCTGGCCTTTGCTTATGAATCGTGAGCTCTTAGCCTCTTTGCTGAAGCTTCCTATGTGTGAGGAAGGAAACAACCGCAAACTGATAGCTCTGGCATTTATGGCATTCATAAAAACAAGGCATCATGAGAATGGATAGATGACAAGTGAAGACAAGTTCCTGGAGAGGACTGAGGGACTTAGAATATTAGAAAACACATTTGGGAAGGTTAATCAGAAGTCATTTTTTTTTCCTGAAAAATAAAACTCAAGAAAATACTGGGGAATTTAGGTAACATAAATCATGCAGCAAGTTGTAGGGGCAGCAAATTATGGTTGTAGTTTAGCTACTAATGTTGAGTTCAGCAGAGTGTCGAGGAGTATTTAGGGGCTGTAGTTACTTAGGAGTCGCAGTGAAAATTATTTAGTTTTTCAGGTTCTCTATACTACTATTCTCTGTTTTTTTCATACCTTATATATTTATGTTTCTTTCATAATTTATATCAAGAGGTATCAAGCTTATTTTATTTTTCAATCAATAATTTTGCAGGATTACACTGCAATTACAACTGTCAGTTGATGCCTATGAAATAAATGTTGCCATTTATAATACAAAACCTTCTAGAAATTCCTGTTAGATTATTTCCTGATACAAATTTTAGTAGGTTTTAATTTTACTATTGACAAACAAATACAAATTAACAATTCTTTCACACCTGTAAGCAAAAGTGCCTATAAGGATAAGCTACTGCATTATTTTCTTCAGAGATCTCTTTATCATGTATTTGAATATAGATTAGCATAAAATGATTTTCTCAAGAAAAAATGAATTTTTCTTTCCTATGTTTAATAAGTCAATAACGATTAAAATAAAGTAGGAGTAAAAAAAGTATCCCAGCTATTATAAAGCAACAGAGTAGATGACTGATAGTCTCAATAGGCAATTAGAGGATCAAAAAGATTTAAAAATGATGAATTGACAGTGCATGAGAGAATGGAAAATTCAACCTTTGCCATAGAACCAGATATTTTAGGTCATTTCTGCAGGCAGGGACTAGCTCCCACGTCACTATTCTATGTCGCACAGGTAGGAGAGCTGCTCAAGTGCTAAATGTGAAGGAAGACCGAAGTAGCACTTTCTTACAGATCCTAACAGGTGTAACCAAAAATTCTGAAATAAGTTCAGTTGAAGAAGTAGTTTTAAATGTCTCCTACAGAGTGGTGTTACTTCTGTGGTTAGTAGATAATTGGTGACAGAAGTCCTGGAAGTAAAAGAAAAAAAGAATCTACCAACCTTTGACCTTCATGTGGTCCCTTAAGTCCCATTTGAACCTCATCTAATTATCAGCCAGTGTCTCTATTAGGGAATGGCCACTCCAGGGAAGTGGGAGACCATGTCATCAGATTTAATTTAGTTCCATGGAAAACATGCCAAGTAAGTGCATATCCTCTCGAAAAGCACATTTTGATTAATGCAGGTTACTGTATTTAGTAAGAACATATAAAAGTAGGAAAAAAAGTGACCAATGTTAGGGCAATTTTGTGGTAATATAGACTAAATGGACAAACTCACAGAAGTGAAATAAACTTTAATTTTTTAGACAAAATATCTAATTTAAAGAAAATCAATACTATTTTCAATTAACTTTATCTGCTCAGGTTATATATGTAAAGCAAAAGATGTTAAATAATGAACCCAAATTCTAAATAATCTAATAAGATATTAATTTGGCATCTAACACAATAAAAACACAATATATCATATATAGTCTTCCTATTGTATTATTTTCTTCACGCACACATAGACAACACCTGTCCACACACACAAAATTAAATATGCTGTTTATAATTATCATTTTTCAATACTGATTTTTTTATTCACATATCATCACTTTCCAATGTATTTTTTCACTTCAGGTAATAGAGAACAAGTCACAAATATGCCTTGTAACCTAGATTGCAATTAGGAAATCTGAATCTTCCTCAAAATCCAAAATGCAATACTGCAATTCTTATATAAAATGGAAGTATTTACCTAAATTTGATAAAAGAAAAATCCATTTTAATGGTTTAAGTTAAATACTTATTTCATTAGTGAATTATTTAATTTTTAGCCAATTGCCCAAAATCAAATTTTAAATGAACAACTAAAGGAATACTTAAGTTGTGGTTTCCTAATCAGCATGCCATTGGCTCATCAGATAGCAATACTAATAAGATTAGTCTCTTTACTGACTTATTTTTAACTGTTTCATTAAATAAAATAATAAATGTTAAATAATGAGTGGAACAGATATTCACGGCATGTATAACCAATGAAGGGCTGACATCACAATATAAAAGATCCTTAACAAATTAAAGGACATAATTAAGCATTTCCAAAAGGAGGATATCCAAATGGTTGATAAAAGCATTAAAACTTAGGTTACTAAATAATAACTAGATAATGTAAAATAAAACCTTGATGAAATATTAATGATTACACGTAGATACTACTTATCTAAAATATGAAGATAGCTATAACTGTGACAAGTGTGATGAAGATGCCCTTCAGTAAGAACCTCTATACATCTCTGGTAGGAGTCTAAATTGTCACAAATAATTTGAAAAACATTGTGTCATTATCTGCCAAATAATGAGATTTGTGTATATGACACAGTAATTCCAAACTCAGTTGTATATATATCTTTAATTATGCATTTCTTCAGAAATCATCATTTTTTAATTGCCAAGACTGGAGAAAATCCAAATGTCCAGTGACAATATAATAGATGAATAAATTCTTGTATGTTCCTTTAATAACATATGATAAATAAACATACTTTAACTTCATGCAACAAAATGGTTAAAACCATAGTGTAGTCACATGCAAAACAGAAATTTTAGGATTCAATCTAGGCAAATTTAAAACAAACCCTAGTCCTAGTGGTCAAAAAGTTTGAAGAAAGAGGAGGAAGACTCAGTGAATAAGGACAATATCATTAAAAAGCGGGGCAGTGGTTCTAGGATGCTGGCAATGTTCTCTTTCTTGATTTGTGTGGTGATTACGTGAAAAATGTTTTGATAGATCATTAACTTTACATTACAGTTGGACACCGAGGCTCCTTCCACAGTTTTGTGCTTTTTTAAGAATGAAATACACAATAATTTAAACAGAGGGATAAGAAAGGAGAGAAGAAATAATTGGCATTTGGGAAGAATGTATATAAATTAATCCTGAATTGGGCAGGCAGATGTGAGTCTAGAGAAGCACATGAGCTATAGTATGGTGAGCTTTGCATTATGGTAAAAGATTTGGATTTTATCTGAAAAAAAATCAAAAAATCATTGAAGAGGAGCAGGATCTATTTTAGGTATTTATGTAGCTAGGAATCATGGGATAGAGATTGTTTTAAGTGTAAGCTAAAGTTGGGTAGACTAATTGGGAGACTGAGTGTACAAGTAAATAGAATTTATATTAAATAAAGGGCACTTAAGCATGCTGAATTATGAACTATTTTCTGAAAAGCAAAAAAAAACAGAGAATGGAGAGAGGCAGGTAGAATTAAGCTTCTGAAAAGCAGGGGTAAATGTCTAGAAATCTGGTGGGAAAAATAGAATCATTTTTGGAGAAGTATGTAAGCAAAAACCACAGAAATATAGATTTTACTTACACCCATATGCCAAGTTTGCAAAATCTGAGACAGCAAAATTCCAACTGATACCAACATTGAAGGTATATTTGAAACCTGTGTATTGGGATCAGGGGAAAAGATAATGGTATGATTGTGTGTGTGTGTGTGTGGGTGGGTGTGATAGACGGGTATAGAAATAATTATGAATATGTGCACATACACTGATATGAAAGCATGCATACAATTTCTAGCTCTGTCTGCTGAGACAGCCTATAAGCAGTGACATCGCAAGAGAAATGAGCAATCTTTGCACCCAGATCTTGCTTTCTAAGTAAAAGGATCAAGAACTGTTTGAATTAATGTTTGAGTCTAGGGCTGAAGAAGGGCACATACATCATGAGCCATAAAATAAAGAAGATTAAAACAACAACAGCAACAACAAACACATCGAGTGTCAACCTGAAAGAACTTCCAGTAGCCAAAGCCAGAGAAATTAGAGCAACAAAATTAAACAAGTACCATGTGATTTATGACAAAAAGAACAAAAGAGATACATTTAAATTCATTCTGATTTAAACAAATCATTAAATAAATGTTAGATAAGGGAAACGTTTTCTTTCTGAAGAATTCCAATTAATAAATGTGTAAGCAATGAAAGAAAAACCTTTCATCAGAATAGCACAGTAATGGTTGCAGTAGTCAAGATCCAGTGATTTAGTGAGACAGTAGGTGAAAATTTAAGAAACAGAATACATGCATAGCCTTAAAATATCTCACGGAAAATAATTCTAATAATTTTTTTCTGGTGGTTTTATCACAGGCCTACACATTCTAGATTAACCCCCCCTGCAGGAGGTGGAGGTTAATTCCCTTCCCTTAAGTGTGAACAGGACCTAGTGACTTGTTTCCAACAAATTTGGGTATGGCCATGGAAAAAAGTAACTTTGTTATGGCAGACACTTAAGTAATCAAGGTTAATTTCACCAGGGTTAAGACATGGATAGCAGGTACTCCCTGATGTGATGCTATGAGGTTACCTGTGGTGTTCTTCCTCAAACCCATAACCCCAATCTACCCATGATAAAACATGATCTAAACTGAAATTAAGGAGTAATCTACAAGATATTGAATACTAATTTTCAAAAGAGTCAAGGTCATGAAAACAATAAAAGAATTAAGAATTGTCACAGATTGAAGAAGACTATGGCAGCATGCGAAATAAACATAGTGCAGTGTCCTAGATTGATCCATCATTGAAACAATAGTAAGAAATGGAAAATATGGGAAAATCTATATGATGCTTGTTGTTTAATATATGTACTTTAGTTATATAAGATGTTAATATCATAGGAATCTGGGTAAAGAGTACAGAAGAACTCTGTACTATATTTCATCTATAAATCAGAAATTATTTCAAAATAAATTTTAAAAACTTTCAAAAAATAGGCTTTAGAAAAATTATATCAAAATAAAAAGTAAATAATAAAAGACTTTAAAAATACGTATGTGCTTGTGTTTATCATTGAGGTGACCTACACCTAGTTTACACTTTCATATACTCAATAATATAACAATATTCATTGAAATTCACAAAAAATTACTTTTCATAATAAAATTTTACATCCACTTTGATTTTCTTCATTGAAATAAATTCTGTTATTTTTTTCTTAAGTATAAATAGGCAAGTGGTGTTTTAATTTTCAGACTAAGATATATCTTCAGTGAAAATCTTCACTATTTATAATTAGAGGAGGATTTCTAAGATTACTATCCTGGGGCATCAGAATTTGCACTGAAGTCTGATTTTTTTTTTATTTCTATTTTTAAAGTAAACTCTACCCTCAATGTGGGGTTTGAGCTCACAACGCTGGGATCAAGAGTCCCATGCTTTACCTATTGAGACAGCCAGATGCCCTTACACCAAAGTTTTAAATGTAAATAGTAATGCAGATTACCATACAGGGGAAAACCCTATTTCTTATTTTTCATACCTGGTCTTATTTAAGGGGAGAGTCTTCACCTTCAAGAGGAAAGAAAAAGAGATGGTACTGATGATGGATGGAATGCCTTCTATTGTAATACTATATAAGACAGGTTCTAAAAGGAGACATTTCTGACTGAAAGTGGATACTATCAATTATTTTGTCACAATGTCAGGCACCAAACTAGAACTTTCTCAGACTAAGAAGTTCATCCTGAAACACAGAAACAAAAACAAATATGAGATAAAGGGGAAATTTCCCTTTGCACTTTGTGAGCCAGAACTTAATTGACTTGTTCATCCAGCGGACAGTGTAACTCAAGGTAACCCGCTGAGTTATTACATATATCCTGCTTCATTCTTGCATACATCTAGTTTATGGAAACATTAATTCATTACATATAAATATTTATGTGATATACTATGTATTTCACATATGTATGTATATATATACATATATTAAATTGTATTCAAATCTAGTTGCCTCTTTCCTCATGTATCTGCCAAATTGGAAAATATTTTTGCCTTAATTTCTGAGATTATTAACATTTCTGTACATCACAGAAGTGATTATATAAGGAATATTATAAAATAAAAAAGACAAAATACTTGGTATAAATTGAAAATAAAAGATAAAAGAGTAAAATTTTTGGGTTATAGAATAAAGTTGAACTGGAATGAGCAAATTCAACGTTAAGTACTTTAGAAGTAAAACAAAAAGTCAAAATGTGCCAAAACTACACTTACCATCTTTGTTAAACCTGACATTCCCACTAGTTTGATACTCACAAGTACATAATAAAGATATAAATTAAAATTTTTCTTGAAAAATCCACTGATACACTGTTGTTTTTGTTGTTGTTTTTCCGGGAACAATAACCAAAATCTTTCGCTGCTATAGCTACCTCTAATAGTGACACTAATTAACTTGGGTTTTATCAAAGAGCTAGTGGAAATCGGAACATTAAGTGTCAGAGTTTATCCACAAAGATTTATAGGTTGTTTCATCTTCAAGAACAAATATTGCATAGTGTAGATTTTAAGAAAAAAAAATCACTTTCATCATTCTATCCCAGCAATAAATTTATATCTATTACTTGGTGACAAAAGCTGCAGTTGTATTAGTTACACTCAGAATGAAAAAGTACTGTCAATTTCTAAATAGAAACAAGATTGCACATAGTGTTTCCTTTCCATTTTCCACCCCATACTCTTGACAATGAGTGAAGAGGAATAAGACAGCTTTAAAAGTATCAGACAGGGATTTTCTATTGAAGAAAGAACAGCAAGTCTCTACAAAAGGACTGTCGTTTTTAGCTTTGGGGCAGAAAATGTGTAAGCAAAGAAAACAACCCAATATATAAACACATGAAGTTCAACCCAAAGGCAACTCTTAGCTTAGTCCTCATTGAAGTTTATTAATTTATATATCTTGGTGAAAGAATTTCAACAGCATCTGACATTTACTAACACAGTGTATGAGGTTTCTGGTGACTTCTCCAAGTGCCATGTACACTTCTTTTTATTTTAGACCTTTATGAGTTTAGAAATGTCTGTAGCTTTGTGATCCCAAATAGAAGAATGTATGTGAGCACACACATGTACCAGAGGAGGAGCACAATAAAAAAATAATCCAGTATTTTGTTATAGAGACTGTGTTGAAAACTAAAAAACTGCTACATTCCTTTAAATAAATCTCTGGTTTTAACAGTACTTTACTCACACCTTTATAAGCCTACATGTTCTTGTTAGATATGTGGACACCTGACCAAGTCTCTGAAAAGCATTTCATGAATATATTGGATGTGTTTTTTAATAGACTTTCAATTTTTTTAAGTTTTCAATTTATTAAAAAAAGAACTTAAAGAGTAGTAAAGAGTCCCTATATATTTTGTCCTTGTTTTTTTTCTATTATTAGCCTCATTTGTTAGAATAGCACATTTTGTCAGAAATGGTTAACTAAGATTGATACCTTATTAATTAAAGTCCAAAGCTTATTTCAATTGTCTTAATTTGTAACTAATGTCCATTTTCTCTCACGATGTCAAATTTAAGATAAAACATTATACCTATTTGTCATGTTTCTTTCTTTTTTTTTTTAAAGAGAGAGCTTTTTTTTTAATTTATTTTATTTTATTTTATTTTACTTATTAATGATAGGCACACAGTGAGAGAGAGACGGGCAGAGACACAGGCAGAGGGAGAAGCAGGCTCCATGCACCAGGAGCCCGACGTGGGACTCGATCCCGGGTCTCCAGGATCGCGCCTTGGGCCAAAGGCAGGCGCCAAACCGCTGCGCCACCCAGGGATCCCTTGTCATGTTTCTTTAAGCTCTTCTTGGCTGTGAATGTTTTCTTAGATTATCTGTGTTTTTGATGACCTTGAGAGTAAAGAGAAATGGTATTTTGTAAGTACATCATTCTATTGGAATGTATCTCTTATTTTCCTCAGATTAGACTGGGGTTATGGGTTGAGAGGAGAAAGACCACAGAAATACAGTGCCATTTTCATCCATCCATTGATGTTGACCTTGATTGCATGGCTGAGTTAATGTTTGTCAGTTTTCTCCAATATAAAGTTACTATTTTTCCTCTTTCTATACTACATTCTTTGTAATTACTATGCACAGCATACACTGAAGTTTATACACCTCTTCAATCAGGGAAAGAGTATCTACATTATTTGGAATTATTCTACATAAGAAATATCCATCTTCTCCTCCATTAGCTGCTTTTATTTGATCATTTCTTTATAACAGTGTGGTCTCCTATTTATTTTATATCACTGACATTTTCACTGTCTTTTAAATGTAGCCTTTTTGTGGAATATTATATACTTGGAATCATAGGTTGTCTTTTCTTAAATTGATTCATGTTTCAATACTCATTTAAGGCTTATTCATGTCTTTTTGTTATTTGATTGCCCCTTTTTTACTGCTGAATAATGTTATTTTATATAGATGTAATATGCTTTGTTTATCCATTCACCTACCAAAACACAGTTTGAATGGTTACAGTTTGGGATGAATATGAATGAAGCTGTGATAGACATCCATGTGCAGGTTTTGTCCGGAACATGATTGCTAGATCTTCTGGTAGCACTAGATTAAGCTTTGTAAGAGACTTTAAAATGTCTCCCAAAGTGTCTATGCCATCTTTCATTCCCAGTGGCAATTAATTACAGTTTCTGGTTTTTTACATCCTCACCAGCATATTGTGTTGTCAGTTTTTGGATTTTTGACTTTTCTAATCAGTGTGTAGTGCTTTCTCATCGTTACTTTAATTCACAATTCTTTAATGACAAATGATACTATTTTTACCATGATTATTTTTCGTCTGTATATCTTCCTTGGTGAAATGGTCGTATTCACTTGCCAATTTTTTAACTGTGTTGCTTATTTCCGCTCCTCTCCCCATTATTGAGTTTTAGAGGTTTTTTTTTTTATAATTTAGTATTTTATCAGAAGTGTTTTGCAAATATTTTCTCCCAGTTGGCAGTTTGTCTTCTAATTCCCTGAACAGTTTTGTTTACAGAGCAGAAGCTTTTAATTTTAATAAAGACACAACCATTCCTTCTTCTATGTATTTTGCTTTTGTTATTGCATCTAAAACTTATCACCAAACCTATGGTCAACATGGATTTTTCCTGTACTTTCTTCTACAAATTTTATAGTTTTGCATTTTACATTTAGGTCTATGATCCACTTTTTGCTCATTTTTATAGAAGGTCTGCATCTAGATTTGTTTGTTTTCATATAGAAAAATTTCTAGTTTTTCTGGTACCATTGTTGAAAAGTCTATCCTTTTTTTATTGATTGTCTTTGTCAAAGATCAGATCACTATATCGGCTTGTATATTTCTGTTATCTATTCCCTTCTATCAATCTATTGATAGACACATATGTCTATTCTTTCACCAAAACCAAAACTATCTGGTACTGTAGCTTTATATGTGTTTTTCTCCAGGTGAAGTGACCTCAGCTGTGATTCTTGTTCTAACTACATCTCTCCAGATTTGAAGAGAAGTGACTTCTGTGTGACCTCATTTATCTGATAGGTCCAAGAAAATTAATTGAGTTTGATTTTTCCAGTTTTTCTTTCATAAAATTGCAACCGAGAACTTTCAACCTTTTATATGTTAAATCTTAACTTAAACCATTATATATATATATATATATATATATATATATATATATATATATATATATATAATTTCTAACTGAAATTTCTTATTTTTTTCCTCAGGAGTAGCAAAAACAGTAGAATATTTGCTTTTTATTTTTTTCTAAGACATTGGCTTCTAGGTTTTTAATTTAGCTTAATTTCTTGGTATCTTCTCATCAAACTTCCATTTGGTCTTTGAAATATCACTGAACCTCCTAAAAATAATTTTATTCTCTGTTTGAATGTCTTCACTCTATTTATTCTGACTGCTCCAGAAGTTTATTTACAAGCTATTTTAAAACCTAACTTTCTTCTTCCTTTTTATCTTACAGATGTGAAGTTTTTAGTTGTTCAATAAAGCAACTAAAATGCACATTCGCTATTAATTATTCAGCCCATAAATACATCAAATATAAGGCTGTTTCCTTTAATGGACATCTAAGATTAAGGTTTAAATATATTTATGAATAATGGAAAGACGGCTTTATAAAACAAGTGACCAACAATTCTCTTATATCACCTTTTAGTTGTTGTTGAAGTAGCTTCACCTTAATACATGTTTATGCATTCTTAAAACACAAGAACCTAATTTTATACATTTAATGGAAACTTTTGATTAAAACTAATACCCAAATGAATTTAAAATATATAGAACTGTAAGAGTATTTTTTACAATGAATTTTGAAAGCTTCCAGTTGATTCTTCAGCTTCTATTCACAGATAATTGTCAGTAGTGTCTCACACAGGCCACCTGGAAGCCTCTCTCAAACCACAGGAATTCTCACTGTTCCACAACTTATTCTCTATGAGTTCACTTTGCATTTGGAGCACCATGGGGGTGAGAGGTCTTGAAACAGAATGAATGAATGAACAAATACACACTAAGAAACCTAGACCTTTGTGTCTTGGCATGACTACTGCAACTTTCTTTTAAATTGATCTCTCTACATGAATACTATGAATGGTTTTGTATGTGCATGTTTGCAATTTTCTTATGCAGCAGCCCAAGGACGTACAGTACTATGAGGCTTCATGCTGATTAATTACAGAACACTTTTAGTACAACAAAACATGTCTGTCTTTAGAACTTCATAATAGCTTCTGATATATAGTGAATTAACATTCCTATTTTGCAGAGTCAAAATAAAGTGATTGTTATCAATAGATATTTTTCTCTTTTTAATATTTCCCTGTTAATAGTGCAGGCTGTGATGACACTTGAACCAAGAAGTCTGTATCTGGTCTGTGAATGTGCCATTTATTCTTGCTCTGAAGCCAATGACAATGAAGTGTCCAATATGCATGAAACTACAATTCTCATAAAATGACTTGAAAATAGATGGCTGAGAATTTATAGCTCTCCTATGACTCTTGTTTGAGGACCTATTCTAATAACCACTTATATGTAATCAGATGGACTTTATGCAACCTCATCTTGTAAATGGACCATGTGAATGTTTCCCTATTATTGCTGCCATAGCTCACAGACTGCATAAGAGTTGCTAGTCATTCTGCACCGAAACAAATTACTCCTCTAACAATAGAAATTACAATGGCCTTCACATAAGTCATGCCTCTATAATGTGGAGAATAATAAAAAAAAAACTGCTTAGGAGTCATAGAATTCACCCATTAAACTGTCTTCTCTGTTAAATTTGTCACTGAGATATTTTCTGTAGATAAAGAAATAAGGGAAATTGCTACAAAAAAAAAAAAGTATTTTGTCCCACCTCATAAGTCATAGGGTATGTCATGCTACCATACTTTTTAAAAGATATATGTGAAATATGAATATTATATATAATACCCCTGAATAAGTGATATTTTGTTTACTCAGTTTTATACTTGATTCATTTTGTTTGTGCTTTAAGTAATGATATCCAAAGTTCTTCAGCTATATGCTCACCACTTAAGAAAAAGACAGATAACTAAATCTAAAAATTTTTAAAAATCTAGAAATTGAGATTTTTTTCTTTGCTCTCAAATGCATCTACTTAAAGACACAAGATGAGTATTAGATGAAGACTACATAAGTATTTTCTTAAGTTTTAGTGGATACAAGCACCCCATTAGCATTAAAGATAAGCTAGAGAGTGAAAACTAAAACAATAAAATAAATACATATACATACACATAGATGGAATATATTTTGGAAAAGATGATAAACATGTTTTCATGTGACATGCTAAAATCATGGATTAGATAATTTAAAAATCATCTGTAAAACAACTATAGCTAGTAAAGCAAAATAGGCATAAGAGAGAAAATAACCTTAAAACATTTTTCAACATTACTCAAATTTCCTAATCCATGTTCAAATTTTCAATTGCTTCTGTGTGATATAAGTGAGATTCATCTAAATTTAATTAGCATTATGAGGGGCTCCTGGGTGGCTCAGTGGTTGAGTGTCTGCCTTTGGCTCAGATAGAGATCCAGGGGTCCTAGGATCAAGTCCCACATTGGGATCCCTGCAGGGAGCCTGCTTCTCCCTTTGCCTATGTCTCTGTCTGTCTCTCTCTGTGTCTCTCATGAATAAATACATAAAATCTTTAAAAATAATAATAATAATTAGCATTATGAAAAGTTTTCTGTCATGCCTATTAACATTTAAAATCAAGTTATTGCTCTAAAGATGAAAAATATTACCAATCTAGTTGTCTAGGGCAATATCAATACTTGAGTAACAGCGAGAAGATTTAATTTTTTTTTTTTTTTTGGTCATTTTGGCAACTGACTACTTTAGGGATTTTATATAAAACTTTTTAGATTCTTCATCTTGCAATACAGGGCATAACTTCCCATTTGGAAATAATCAATGGTGGTGAAGAAGGCTACTCTCTTTGCGTTGGATATGCCATCTAGAGTTTATAAGCCCCCATAATTATTTGGTATTTCATAAATGAGAGATTCACATAATTCATTTAACTTTTTTCTTCTTGGGCCCAGTGTTCAAGTTTGTGAGGAGAGTTCATTTCAGGAGCACAGCTGAGTTTTGGTAAATTTAGTTCAGAAAATCTTGATTTTTCTTAAAGATGCAACTTGTCCTTTTGAGGCAAAAGGGACATTTTTGCTTCTCTAATTTTTTGTAGGATTAACAGAGTATAAACTAATTTTAAAAGTGAAAAGTCAGTGCCTAATAAAAAATCAATAATAACATTAATTATAATAACAATAATAACTAGGTACTTACAAACTTGAAAATTCTGTGTAAGGTGTTTGTTTGTTTTTACATTGTGGTACAAATTCATTTGAATACTCCTACAGTGAAATTGGTATATGATAAACCCAGAATTAAAAGTGCTTGCCTTCAACCAGTATGCCATGTCTCATTTTGACATCTCAAAAAGGATTCAAAAATTACCTGGTGGGACACCTGGTTGGCTCAGCAGTTGAGCATCTGCCTTTGGCTCAGGGCGTGATCCCAGAGTCACAGAATTGAGTCCCACATCGGGCATCTTGCATGGAGCCTACCTCTCCCTCTGCCTGTGTCTCTGCCTCTCTATGTCTCTCATGAATAAATAAATAAAATCTTTAAAAAATTACCTGAAAATAACTATTTGTGAGCTATATCATTTTTATGCGTTTTTTCCGTTCTTTTTTGATGTTCATGTGTGTACACATAGGCACATATATAGATATATAAAGAATGGTTGAACTAGTACTGTTCTGTTTCAACGAATGGTGATTTATATTACATTTTCACTCCTGGCAGTAAGAACTTTATACACACACACCCCTTCTTAGAGGAATCATTAAAGTAGTTTTAAAACAAGAAAGCTAAAAAGGCCCTTAGGATAGTTGTAAATAAATACAAAACAATTTCCAATTAATAGAAACAACAGAGAAACAAAATAAAATTGGTTTTTGAGGAGTAACATCTTGTTTATAGACAAAAAGACAAGTTTTTAATTATGTTACAACTAGTAAGAGTTCAATAAGTTTACTGGTTTTAAAGAAACGGCATTTCTCTAAAAACACCACACAAATTTTTAACAAAAACAGTATCAAAACCTTCATTGTCATATACATAAAAATATATCCAATACAAAAATATTTTTGTATCCAACAAAAAATTACTTTTTTTGTAAAGAAAAGTAAAAAATATCTTATAAAACGGTATAGGGATCCCTGGGTGGCACAGCGGTTTAGCGCCTGCCTTTGGCCCAGGGCGTGATCCTGGAGACCTGGGATCGAATCCCACGTCAGGCTCCCGGTGCATGGAGCCTGTTTCTCCCTCTGCCTGTGTCTCTGCCTCTCTCTCTCTCTCTGTGACTATCAAAAATAAATAAAATTTTTTTAAAAAAATAAAACGGTATAAAAGAAACCTAAATAAATAGTAATATATAATTTTCCATGATGAGAAGACCAATTTCATAAAATATGCACTTTGTTGTCCTATGTGTTCAACAGAATTATGATTTAATATAGAAACATAGTTTCAGATTTTAAGGTTTTTATGAAACTGCTGTGATCAAAACAAACTACAATCAATCAATGCACAGGATGTAGAACAGAGAAACTGACCAAGAAAGCTGTAACATTACCCTGAGTTTGGGGATTCCTGGATGCTCAGTGGTTTAACGCCTGCCTTTGGCCCAGGGCGTGATCCTGGAGTCATGGGATTGAGTCCCATGTCGGGCTCCCTGCATGGAGCCTGCTTCTCCCTCTGTGTCTCTGCCTCTCTCTGTGTGTCTCTCATGAATAAATAAATAAATAAATCTTAAAAAAAAAAAATTCCCCTGAGTTTGACTAATCTTAGAAAAAGTTCTTCCTAACATAGGCCCTGGATCCCCTTTTTCTTTAGAGAATTTACTTTAGAAAATTTGCAATTGAAAAATGCTTTCTCTGCCCCCTTGGGGTATAAATCTTCTCCCAGCCTCTTGCCAGTTTTGTAACTCAGGAATGTCTCAAGAATCTAAAACTCATTTCTTTAGTATGTAATCATCAAGAAACCATAGCACCCTTATCTCCTATCTCCGTGAAAGTCTAAACTCTAACTTCCATAGCTCCAGTTAACAGGTGATTTGACCACATTGACCAATTCTCCCTAGTAACTTTCCACTAGCTCATCCCAGCACTTGACAGTTCTCTTTCATTTCAGCATAGCTGAGTTCCGTTTTTTTTTTTTCCCCTTCTACAATAATCTTGAATAATGACATCCTTACCTATTTAACTTGTCCAGGGCAATTATTCTTTGACAAAACATATGTATGTACATAAGGGATCTTGATATATGATACAACTAGCAGAACAAATTAGTGAAAAAAATGATCCAATGAATGGCCTTGGAACAATTAGTTGTGCATATGAAGTAAGAGTGACAACTGATTATTTTCTAATACTAATAGACAAAAATAAATTTCTGCTGTTTTTAAGATTTGAATGCAGAATTAACAAATGAGAAGGACAAGAACAGTAAAATTTCATTACTCATGAAATATATGCTTAGTAATAAGGAAAATTATTTATAATATACAATCATAATATACTATATTAGTTCATAAAACTACCTATAAATGCTTGTTTCCTTAATATCATTATTATGAAGAATATAGAGAAAAATGTACGAGATTTATATTTAGCACTATTGATTATGGACAATAATTCAATTAAGAGAAATATTCAATAGTATGTTTTCTTTTTTTTAATTTTTTTTAAATTTTTATTTATTTATGATAGTCACAGAGAGAGAAAGAGAGAGAGGCAGAGACATAGGCAGAGGGAGAAGCAGGCTCCATGCACCGGAAGCCCGATGTGGGATTCGATCCCGGGTCTCCAGGATCGCGCCCTGGGCCAAAGGCAGGCGCCAAACCGCTGCGCCACCCAGGGATCCCAGTATGTTTTCAAATACACTGAGTAGTGAGATTACTGAATCATATGGTATTTCCTTTTTTAATATTTTTTATGAAACCTCAATACTATTTTCCATAATACCCATACTTATTTATATACATATCAAAAGTGTACAAGAGCTCCATTTTCCCCAAATTTCATCAATACTTGTTATCTCTTGTCTTTTTGATCAAAGATTTCATAACAGGTGTGAGATGATATCTTGTCGATTTGATTTGCATTTCCCTGATGGTAAGTGACACTGAGCATCTTTTCACATGTCTGCTTGCCATCTGTAGGTCTTCTTTGGAAAAATGTCTATTCAGTCTTTTAACCGTTTTTATTTATTTATTTTTAAGGATTTTATTTCTTTACTTGATAGACAGAAAAAGAGAGCACAGTAGGGGGAACTGCAGAGGGAGAGGGAGCAGCAGGCTCCCCGCTAAGCAGGGAGCCAGACGTGGGGATAGATCTAAGGACCCTGGAATCATGACCTGAGCTGACAGCTCAGATGCTTACCTGACTGAGCCATCCAGGTGTCCCCTTCTTCTGACCATTATTAATGGAATTATTATTATTATTATTACCATCTGTTGATTGATTAATGAGTTCTTTATATATTTTGACTATTAAGCCCTTATTGGATATGTAGTTTGCCAATATTGTTCCTATTCCACTCATTCCATTTTCATTTTGTTTATGATTTTCTTTACTGTACAGAAACTTTTTAGTTTAATGTAGTCTCATTTACTTTACTTTTTCTGCCTGTACCTTCAGTATCATATCCAAAAATCATTGCAAAGCCCATGGTCCAATTTTCCTGGTGTTTTTCTCTAGGAATGTTGAAATTTAAGGTCTTATTTTAAGTATTTAATCCATTTGAGTTGACTTTTGTATACAGTGCAAGATAAAGACTAAATTTAATTCTTTTACATGGGAATACCCAATTTTCACACCACTCTGTATTAAAAACTGTTGCGCGTGCTGTGGCAACACGATCAAGGTCCTGAGGATAAGGGGATGAGGAAAATAAAAGAAAAGTAAAGAGATGGGGACAGGCGGGACACAGTGGATGATGTCCAAGCAGTGCCAGCTTTATTCAAGGTTTTACAACATTTTATAGCATGAGCAAAACAAAGCCAAGAAGGTGTTTATTTTTAGCAGGTTTGTGAAACTCTCCAAAGTTGCCTTTTCTCAGCATGCAAGACAGACTCACGGGTGCCAGAAGACCCTGGTAAATAGATAAGCTTGTTGCTCCAGATGTGCATACTTCAAAGGAATATTAGGTATGGTAAACAGACCAGCAAGGACAGACAGACCCTTATTTACATTTATGACCAGGCCAGAATAAGTTGTATCTATTGTGTTATGTGGGAGATCACGTACAAGCAAGCCCTGAGAACCATTGCTCAAGCCCTTTCTCAAGCGTCTACCAACTCTTCACCCTTTGGGCTCTGGAGCCTTATGAGTGAATGAGGGAAGCAAGTCCGGGCCTGGTTTGGTTCAGTTACTCCAGCTAGTTCGTGGTCGCCCACAAAAAAACACCGTCCTCTCTCCATTGCTTATTCTTGGCGCCCTCCATGGATTACTTGGTCACATATCACATATATTTCAACGTATTTCTGGGCTCTCCTCTCTATTCTGTTGCTTTGGTCTACATGTCTTTTTTTTTTTTTTTTTTTTTTTTTTGCCAGTACCATATTGTTTTGATTACTATACTTTGTAATGTAGTTTAGAATCAGGAAGTAGGATGTGTTCAGTTTTGTTCTTCTTTTTCAAGATTGCTTTAGCTATTCAGAACCTTTTGTCATTCCATATGAATTCAGAGATTAATTTTTCTAGTTTTGTGAAAAATGCCACTGAAAAAATTTTATAGGGATAGCATTAAATCTGTATATGGCTTTGGATAGTATGGACAGTCTCACAATATTAGTTTTTCCAATCAATGAACTCAGAGTATTTTCCCATTTATTTATTTATTTATTTATTTTTTAATTTCAGATGTTTCATGTCACATAGTGTCCTTTAAGAACACCCTCATAACATTTCTTGTAAGCCAAGGAACCTGTCTTTATATATCTTTCATTTCTGAAGGACTGTTTTGTCAGGTAATATTCTTGGTTGGCAGGTTTTCTTCTCTCAGCACTTTGAATACATCATCTCACTTCTTCCTTGAATGCAGGTTTTCTGATGAGAAATCCACTGATAATCTTATGAGGGTTCCCTTATATGTGTGGGTGTTTTCTTTCTATCTGTTCTCAAAATTCTCTTTGTTTTTGCCTTTTAACAATTTGATTATAATGTGTCTTGTGTTAATCGTCTGTGGGTTGATTTTGCTTGAGATAACTTGGGCTTTGTGTATCTGGATGTTCACATGTCTCCTGCATTTAAGGAGTTTTCAGTTATAATTTGTTGAGATAAATTTTCTGCCTCTTTCTCTCTTTTCTCCTTTGGCGCTTTTGTGACTCAAAAGTTTATTCACTTAATGGTATCCCATAATTCATGGTATTTTTAATCTTCCCATCCCCAACTAGCCAGCTGAAAATAACCCATGTTAGACTATGCTGATTCTTTTTTTTTTTCATGATTGTGCTTAAGATAATTACTTTGAATTCTTTGTCAGGCAATTGATAGATCTCTATTTCTTTGGGGTCCGATAATTGAGCTTTATTAGCTTCCTTTGGTGGTGTCATATTTACCTGATTCTTTGTGATTCTTTTAGCCTTGTGCTAGTATTTGTGCATTTTTTTAAAGATTTTATTTATTTATTCATGAGAGAGAGACAGAGAGAGATACACAGAGAGAGAGAGAGGCAGAGGGAGAAGCAGGCTCCATGCAAGGAGCCCGATGCAGGACTCGATTCCGGGACTCCAGGATCACGCCCCTGGGCCAAATGCAGGAGCTAAACCCCTGAGCCACCCAGGGATTCCCAAGTATTTGTGCATTTAAAGGAACAAATACCTCTTCCAGTTGTTATAGACTGTTTTCAGCAGGTAAATACTTTCTCCTCTCAGTTCCTTGAGCTAATGGGATTTCCTCCATAAACACAGTTAAGCTGGGTTGAAATCAGTTAGAGGGTCATTTCAGAATCTAAAGTGGGACTGAATTTGGAGACTTTCCTCCAAGATTGTGAGGACACTCAGACTGTGGTCTAGAAGGGCTAGAGCTGAGTTGTGGGTTCCTTCAGTGTTAATTGCCAGGACTGAGGTCTGTGGGCCTATAACCTGACACATGAGAGGATGTGACTCCTCCTAGGCCCATTGGTGTATGATACTAGTAGCAAAACCAAGGCCAAACAGAGCAATATAGCCTTGTCCACAGGGGGATGGAGTTATTTCTGGGTCTGTAGCCAGGACCATGTTGGGTAAGTTAGCCACCTGGGTACAAGTCTGCTTCTCAAAATGGGGTTCCTAGGTCTTTGACTCCGCTGGGCTTTCACAAAGTTTTACTTATATCCCAAAGTGTTCACAAGGGCCCTTCTGTCTATGGATGGCTGCCAAATTATTGTTGCTGAAGGGGAATACAAGCAGAGGAACTCCCATTCTGCCATCTTACTGACATCAGTGTTGGACAGTTTAATTCATTACTTTAAAAAGAGAATTAACTATGCTGGCAAATTTCTTCTCTACTCAAAGGACAATAAATAGAATGAATTAAAAATATCATCAATATAGAAAGTTGGCACTACCAAAAATGTAAAAAGTCATCAGTATTTAAAAAAAAATATTACAGGCTCAACAAGTGCCTTGATGTACATCTTTGTATGTGCTCACACATGTTCACACACACACATGCTCATTGAATAAATACTAACATGGAAAAAACTGTAGAATAATTTATTGTTAACTAGCATTTATCATTCTAGAGGTCTTCATTCTCTCAGAAGTATATTATCATTTATAAATGTATTTGTTTTTATTTCTTATTGATTTACTTTTAGAGATGAGAGAGGAGTGGAGAGAGAGGGAGAAAAAGAATCTTAACTAGGCTCCATGCCCAGCACAGAGCCTGACACAGGGCTCAATTTCATGACTCTAAGGTCATGACCTGTGCCAAAATCAAGAGTTAAATGCCTAACCAACTGAGTCACCCAGACGCCCCTAAATGATTTATTTTTAAACTAGTGATTTCATTGCAAATTCAAATTATAAATTTGTTGATTGGAGAGGCATAACACTTCCTTAAGAAACTGTTTATGACTGAATATTATAAACATTTGCAAATGTCAACATATTAGCAGATGATTGAAAGAAGAGATGGGGGCAGCCCGGGTGGCTCAGTGGATTAGCGCCTGCCTTTGGCCCAGGGCGTGATCCTGGAGTCCCAGTATTGAGTCCCATGTCAGGCTCTCTGCATGGAGCCTGCTCCTCCCTCTGCCTGTGTCTCTGCCTCTCTCTTTCTGTCTCTCTCTCTCTCTCTCTCTTTCTCTCTCTCAAGAATAAATAAATAATCTCTTAAAAAAAAGAAAAGAAAGAAGAGAGGGCATGAAAGGTTGAAATTACTATTAAATTTATCTTGGTGTTTGGAGTAGTTATAATGAACAGCTTTTCATTAAGGGAAATATTTATATCTTATATAACATTAGTTTAAGTGTTGTTTACTTATGGAGTGGGAGATATGGGCTTCCAGTTATAGAATGCATAAATTATGGAAATAGAAGGCACAGCATAAGGAATATAGTCTATGATATAGTAATAGTAATTTGTGGGGAATATGGTAGCTACACTTGTGAATAAATCACTAGATTGTACACCTGAGACTAATATAACATTGGGTATTAACTATATTTGAATAAAAAATAAACAAATAAATATTGTCTACTCATTAATCAGTAATGAAGTCAAAGAAAAATATTTAACTACTTTCTTTTCTCATCTGAAAATTTGTGAAATAAACTTACCTACCTCATAGGATAAGAATTGCTGTAGCATAGTACCAACTTCATCATTGCCACTACCATTTTTTAATGAATAAAATGTCAATGAAAAAACTTTTTTTTAAAATATTTTATTTATTTATTTATGAGAGACACAGAGAGAGAGGCAGAGACATGGGCAGAGCAGGAAGCAGGATCCCTGTGGGGCACCCGAAGCAAAACTCAAACCCAGGAGCCTGGGATCACACCCTGAGCCAAAGGCATATATTGTTCATTTTGGTTGATTCCAGAATGTGTTCAAGATATTGATATTATTGCCTTTAATTTTTTTATGATGTAAATAATTGAAGAAAAAATCTGTTTCTTTTGTATTAAAATCAAACACTTATTTCAGAAAACTCAGAAATTGATTTAACAATTGATTTAACAAAATTTCAAATATATAACAAATGATTACATATATTCTTCCTATAATAAAATTTACATCATAAAAACATCTCAAAAATGTTACCCTATATATGTCATAATCCCCCTTATAATATTTTTGGAGAAGAGAAGCATATTAACTACAATTTTATACTAGTTTCAAATTTTATGTTTTGAGTTTTATAAATGTAGATATAACTTGAGTATTTTTTGCAAAAGAATATTTTGACAATTTTTTTAACCAATATTAGATTCATTGCCACTTTTTGATATAGCAATATCTTTAAGGAAGTCTTATTATCTTATAGAGAAATATGAATTCATTCCTGCAAAATTTGACTAATATTACCTAAAATAATTATGTTGGCCATTGCAGTAATCTAATGGAATGATTACAAAAGAGCAATGAAGATATGACAAAAGACGTTATTATTCAAAGATTTAAAACATAGATTCTTATTAAATTGTGCACAATATTAAACAAAACTTCTCGTTATTTTTATGAGCATATCTTGTTTCATTTGAATCAGTTTTGTTTACAATAAAGGTGAATGGTACTCTCATAGCCTCTATTATCCAAGTGAATTGAAAAAATAGGGGGAAAATTAGTTAAAACCCAGTTGCCATAGTAAAATGCAATCATATCAAACTGGAGGAGAATGAAAAATACATAACTCAATACAATCTCATTATTCATTTATCTGTCGGTTTTTCCATTACTGCTGAAAACTGCTGTGTACCAAAATTTGTCATAAAGATAAAAAAAAAATCTCAGTCAACAGACTAACAAAGGAACAATTTTTTTTTAACCCTCAACTTTTGGTTTAATTACCTAGATAATGCTATCACAGAAGAGAGATAATAGAAAATTAGAATTTATGTTTTATTATAAACACTTTATTTTGTGTTCTGAGTAAACATATAGTAGTAAAAGGAATACTGGTGTAGGATTCTTTCTATTGGGTTAACAAAAGCCCTATCAAAAATTTAGAGTAAGGGAAATCTATAGATAACTAGTTGGTATTTGCAATCTTATAAATATTAGTTAATTTACTGAGAAGGAAAATGACTAAAATATTCTAATTGAAACATTGAAAAATGAAAACAGTTTTAAAAAATGTCTTTATTTTATGCTACTCAAATTGAATACTTATTTTTCTATGTTCCTGTGAAATGTATTTTGATTCTGCTATTCCTGGCATGAGTTCATTTTATTTTTATAGTACTTGTTATAGCGAAGTAAGTGAAAAGCAGAGTAAATGAATCACTGTGTCTGGTGACCAGCCCTGACTTTGCCGTGAACCAGCTAAGTGACAATTCCCAAGATACCTCAAGAAGACTGAGAGCCTTTAACACTCGTGTCTCTTATAGTCTTATCAGTCTAAAATTATAATAGTAAAAGCACATTTAGAGCAGTGGCTTTCAAGCTGTAGTGCATGGAGCCGTTGAAAAAGGGAAGTCAAGTAAATAAGACCTCTGTCCAACCCTTCTCAGGCAGAAATCAGCTTCTATATTCTTTTGCATAACAGGGTTTCCTATAAAAATTTGATAATGCTAAATATATATGTATATTTAATACATACATGTAATGTATTATTTTTATTATTATATATTATAAAATAAATGTATAGACTCATTTATAGGTATATTTGTAATATATTTATCTATAAGTTATATTGCAATAAACATATTTTTTGCTCTAAAAAGTTTATGATATAACCATGATTCAATTTGTGGAATTTGAATGATAAATTCATTCAGGCTATAGGAAACAATTTCATTCCTTCATATTACTTTCTTTTTTGTTTGTTTTTTTTGTTTTTAAAGATATCAGTGGGTTTTTGTCTTTTTTTTTTTTTTTTTTTAGTTTTTACTTTAATTCTAGTTAACAAACAGTGTTGTATTAGTTTCAGGCCTACAATATAGTGATATTGTGATTACTTTCAATATGCCATTAAATCACAGTGAACTAATTGTATTTACAAATAAGCTTTGCTACAATTGAATTTTTGGGTTGAATACAGGTTCAACCAATAAATATTTCTCTTTTTTAAAAATTATTTATGATAGTCACACACACACACACACACACAGAGAGAGAGAGAGAAAGAGAGAGGCAGAGACACAGGCAGAGGGAGAAGCAGGCTCCACGCACCGGGAGCCCGACGTGGGATTCGATCCCGGGTCTCCAGGATCGCACCTTGGGCCAAAGGCAGGCGCCAAACCGCTGCGCCACCCAGGGATCCCCCAATAAATATTTCTAACATTGTGTACAAATATCTAAGTGGAACATAAATGTGTGTCTAGTTTGTTTAGCTTTTCTTAATTTCTGTCTTTCAGATATGCAAGATGCTTACTTAAATTTTTCTATACATAATGAAATTTAGTTAAACAAATGGCAAAAGTATTATAAGGAAGGATAGGCAGTAACTGCTTATGTGTCCTCTGAGAAGAGCTGAATATTCACTTTATTTTAAGGGGTACATATTATTGATACATTTACTTATATTGGCAGTATTATGGAATAAAAAAATCCCAAAATACTTAGTGTCGATTACTAGGAATCATTTGCATTCATAGGGATTTTAAATTTGACATTTGTTTTCTCAGTCATAGATATTATATTCAACAGAATTGTCTTAACCTTGTTTTAAATGAACACCTAAAGAAATAGGGTTTCAACTAAGTATGCTCAACCTGTACTTCCAATATAAAATGATATTTATAAAATTATTCACCAAGTTTATCCTTAGCTATTCTCGTTGATATATCCTAACAAAATTCCAAGTGTAACATGAAATAGAACACTAGAAAAAATCTAATCATGTTTTAATATCAACATACAAATTACATGATTTGTAAAATAAGTGCTTTGTGAGGGCGTTTATAAGCTAAAGCTCCAAAATAAGCACTGTGTATATAAGTGTCTATAAAAATAGACACTTTCATAAATAATTAATAATTTTTAACATTTGTAATTAATTTTTGAATAAAAGGCCATAAAATGGAGAGATGGAATTGGCAAAACATTATCCGAAATTATTATAAAAAATTTCTCCATTTATAGTGGCTAAGTTATTTGTTTGGTGCATGTTACATGTAGCCTATAATTAAAGGATTTTAATACAGAAAGAGAAAAAATGCCACCTTTGAAATAAAAATGCTGAAAAATGATAAGAGTAAAAGCATGAATTCAGAATTATTTTTCTTCAGTAACAGAAGCAAAACAAATATAGTCATGGTATACAACTTGAAGACATGGAACACTGCTTATCAGCTAAAATACCAAACTTGTTATACTGTGAACAGATGCACATTCTACTCATTTGTGGTTTTTAAATACTATTCAAAACAATAGACTGTCTAATTAAGCAACCCCGTGTGTGTATATTTGACAAAATAAACGAAATCCTATGAATCTGCCTCAGAGCTGAAGGTTATTTTCAACATGCAAGCATATTTACACATTTCTTTAAGACATAGGGAAAAAAATAAATTGAGGAAAAGGCACCGCAAAATCACTAACAATCAATCTACCTAGAGAAGCAGTCTGTTGCCATGGGAAGTAATTAAAGGAGATCTTTGAGAAGGTGGAGGTAGAGAGAGTGGAGGTGGGAGTATGGAGGGGAAAGGGAGTGCGAGATGAAATCTCTTTCAACCCTATGTGGTTCAGAGGTGGTTGAAAGGTGCTGAGCTGTGAGACTCAAGAATGAGTAAGAATTAATCAAACAAAAAGCTCCCATGGGTCAACCTCTCACCGACAAAAAAGAAAAAAGAAAAAAAAAAAAAAAAAGAACTTTTTACTGATGAGGAGAGCTTCACTGGCAAGGAGAAAGGCAGAGCCACACCTGTGGGTTTTTTTTTTTTTTTTAATTCATTCACTTACTCATTTAACATGTGTTTAATGAGTTCCTACACTGTGTCAGGCATTTCTCGAGATGAATCTTAAACAGGGGACAAAACCCACAGATAATTGAACAGGACTCCAGGACAGCTGATTTTTAAAGCTGCAAATTTCGTTAGTGGTATTGTTCCTTCGCAATCAGAGAGAAGAAACACTGAGAAACCAAGTTTCCTTGTGTGTTTCCCACGATGCTGACTCACTCCACATGTTATCAAATGATGGCTGGATTTCAAAACCAGAAAGGCAAATTTATATCTACAATTCCTCTTTTAATGTAAAATATGGGGGTGGAATTTTAAGAAAAGCAAAGTACATATGAAGTGATACAAATATTTTATTGCAGACCATTTGAATGGTAAATGGTTCTCCAACCTTTTATTTTCAGGCTGTAGGTGTCCTTATGTCTAAAATGAGTCTCTTTTATCCAGTCTGACACTGGGAAACGAACTAGGGGTGGTGGAAGGGGAGGTGGAAGGGGGGTGGGGGTGACTGGGTGACGGGCACTGAGGTGGGCACTTGACGGGATGAGCACTGGGTGTTATTCTGTATGTTGGCAAATTGAACACCAATAGAAAATAAATTTATAATAAAAAATATTTTATTGCATCTGGTTTTAAAGATTACTTTCTTTGATTATGCTTAACAAGAGGGAAGGATGATTACAAAGATTCTAAAACTTGGATCCCTGGTTTGTTGGTAGGAGCACACCCAAGTATCTCCTTTCCTGTATAAAAAGGCCATTCATTTATACACATACTTACATATAAATGAAGAAACCTAAAACATGTCCTTAGATGACAATCAATGTGTAGGAATTCCTGAGAGCAAAATGCAAATGCAATCAAATTGTTGGGAAACAGCATTAAAGAATAGACAAAAAGTAAGTTTGTAATAGAAAATTCAAAATAAAGATAAGAATACTTTTCTCTAACAAAGGCTGGGGAGTAGGGAGGGAGGAAGGAGTGTGGAACCCAAGCTCAGATAACTAAAATTAGAATAACCACAGGAGAGAAAATAATTGCACAATGACATTTCTATCCAGTCTGCCATTCATGTTTTTATTTCTGTATAAGTGACTACAGTATTATTTGGAATGAGAATAAGACTCCACAAATTATAAAAGTTTGGAGATAAAATTGATTATATTTAATAAGTGAATTAACAAAACAAATGTGAAATTAAGGGATTAGAACATAATATAAATACATATATCCTGATAATATTGAAAAATCACTTTATAAAAACTGTAGATTTTTGCAGCATGTGGGAGCTGGAATGAGTTAGTGGATTTCTTTGTCTGTAATATCTCATTATTTTTAATTTGATAGATTTTATAAATTGGAAAACATAAACTTTCATGACAATTTTGACAGTAAATTTTTAAAAATGGTCCCAATACTTCATCTCTCCTTGCACCTTTGCAACTTTTCTGTATAAATGCCCCTTGCAAAACAATGCTGTACCTCTATCAGAGATACAGTCTATTTCCCTAGCCTCTTGAATCTACATAATTCTTGTGAATTATTTTGGTCAACAGAATAATAAGAAGTGTGGGCTTAAAAGCACAGTAGGACTTGCTTTGGGAACCCTGCTGCTATTGTATGAACAAGTCCAGGCTACCCTGGTGGAGGATGAAAGACTATGTGGATTGGCCAACAGAAATCTGACCTACAAATTTGTAAGAGGACACAATCACAATCAGCAGAACTGACTCTCCCACAGCTGACTACAGAGGTATGAGAAATGCTACCCAGCTCACCCAAACCCCCCTGAATGACTGTTAAAAGTTACTAGCTTCAAAGTAGTTTACTAAATAGCAGCATTAATATAAAATACACAATGGATATATGAGATGAGATGAAAATTATCTCTCTCTCTCTCTTTTTTTGAGAGATTGAGAGGGAGGATGGGAAAGGGTAGAAGAGAGGGAGGGAGAGAGAGAATTTTAGGCAGGCTCCATGCACAGCTCAGAGTACACGTGCAGGGCTTTGATTTCATGACCTGAGATCATGACTTGAGCTGAAATCATGAGTCTGTGCCCTCAAAATTCTCTCTCCTTTTAAATGATACAACTTTACTTGAAAAAAATTTACAGGGACGCCGGGTGGCTCAGCGGTTGGGCATCTGCCACCGGCTAGGTCGTGATCCTGGAGACCCGGATCGAGTCCCACATCAGGCTCCCAGCATGGAGACTACTTCTCCCTCTGCCTGTGTCTCTGCCTTTCTCTCTGTGTCTTTCATGAATAAATAAATAAAATTTATTAAAAAAAAAAGAAAAACATTTTCAGTTTGTATTTCACAAACAAAACCTAACTTTAAGATAGATAATAGAGAATACTTTCAAAATGACAGTAAGCTAAAAAGGTGATACAAAAATATATGTGATGTGTGAGGTGAGGCCTGCTAAGTTATAAGACAAACAAAAGCTCTTTTGATCAAATAAATACACAAAATAATAAAATACGGACTAAAATAATAAAATATATTATTTAAAACCTGAAAAACAAAGAAAAACAATACAGTGATGCCCCCGCTCTGGATCTATGATTTATCCACATTCTGAAATATTGTTTATATAACCATTTTACATTTTAAAATAAAATATGGATATTCTGACATTCTTTCCTGAATAATTCAGCATGTTTTTTTTAAAAAAAATAAGTAAAGTCTCTTACATCATCATAATTATAAATATATAATCATCCATAACCAAATTAACATAAATTTCCTACTACAGTCTTACATCTAGTCTACAAATGTTCCTAAAATATCTTCTACAGGTGTGAAGTTATTTGCTTGTTTTGGTTCAGAATACTGTCAGGCTTAAAGCATTGTATCTGAGTTTTGTGCTTCTTTAGTCTCTCTCTCTCTCTCTCTCTCTCTCTCTCTTTTTTTAAGATTCTATTTATTTATTCATGAGAAAGGCAGACACACAGGCAGAGGGAGAAGCAATCTCCATGCAGGGAGCCTGACATGGGATCCCGGGTCTCCAGGATCACACCCTGGGCTGAAGGTGGCGCTAAACCACTGAGCCACCCAGGCTGTCCATTCTTTAGTCTCTGAATCTAAAATAACCCTCAATCTTCCTTCCTCCCTCTTTCCTTGTCCTCTTCTTCCTTTTTCTTTCTTCCTTTCTTTCTTCCTTTCTTTCTTCCTTTTTCTTTCTTTCTTTCTTTCTTTCTTTCTTTCTTTCTTTCTTTCTTTCTTTCTTCTTTCTTTCTTTCTTTCTTTCTTTTTCTTTCTTTCTTCTTTCTTTCTTTCTTTTCTTTCTTTCTTTCTTTCTTTCTTTCTTTCTTTCTTTCTTTCTCTTTCTTTCTTTCTTCTTTCTTTCTTTCTTTCTTTCTTTCTTTCTTTCTTTTTCTTTCTCTTTCTTTCTTTCTTTCTTTCTTTCTTTTCTTTCTTTTCTTTCTTTCTTTCTTTCTTTCTTTCTTTCTTTCTTTCTTTCTTTCTTTCTTTCTCTTTCTTCTTTCCTCTCCCTCTCTCTTTTTTGGAAAATTTAGTTTTAAAAACCAAAATCCATTGTCTTTTACAATATCTTTTATTTTGAAAGAAAAGATGCATCACTTTCTACCAGTAAGGGTACCCTGAAGAAGAAAAAAAGCACCCCATATCATGCCTTATGCTAAAATACTTAATAAGGTGAATTAATTATAAATATAGATGGCCAGACTAATCAATATCTGGTAGATACAGATGCTAATCTCTTCACATTAAACCCTTCCATCTTTGCTTAACCGCTTCCCCCAAGGAAACATATCACACATTTGGTAGGTATTTAAAATAACACACAGATATTCCCTGTCTTTAGACCCTGGGCTGAAAACCATTCATTCTTCCTCTGAGATACTACTACTATAAATTTAATAGGGGCAAATTTACTTTGAAAATGGAATTATAATATTAAATGCATACAAAAGTGACTTAATTCTTAAAATTCCAGAGAATTTATCTATTCATATTCAAATTGTGCCTCATCCCTTACATTTGGATCATACACCAGATAAAAACCATACCTAGCTCTCTATAGGCTAAAAATCCCACTGACATTTGAAAAATAATTGGAGCAAAGCCTGCTAATGGATAGAGCCTGTAAACCATTATCCAAACTTTCCTAGTATCCTTTGAAACCCAAAGCAAAGGAAGAACAAATCTATCTTTGGAGGCTTACATTCAAAAGTGTTCTCATCTGCCCTGCATTAGTCTTTGTAACACTTCTGCCAATCAGAAAACCAAATAGACAATAATATTGATTTGTTCAAGGCCTCAGGGCTATCAACAGAATTGTTATCCTTCACTGCCTGGGGATACCTAACCAAATACTATTCTATCATCAACTATCCCTGAAGCCACTTTCTTCACTGTAGTTTATCTTTGCTCTGCAGTTTCAGTGTGCCTCTAGACTAGAGCAGTCAATACCCCTTGTCTTCACCTAAGAAAGACAACAACATGCATGGGTTTTTGTGTTCCCCCTATTTTCTGAAGCTTGCCCCCCAACACACTGTTTACCCCAAGTCATCAGTGATGATCTAAATGATCTAAATTTCTCTTGCATTTCAGTTTTGATGCAATATGTAGCTGATTTCCCACTTCATCTGGAGAATAAAGACGTTTGTAAAAAGGACTTCACTTACTTCCTTTTGGCTTTAACATAAAAGGAACATAAAGTTTCAAAAGATAAATTACAATTTTGCCAAAATACAGTTAGGTAGCCCATGCTATCTAAGGAGAGAAAAATCTTCTGCTAGAATAAAGACCACCTAAACATACCCTAGATCCTTTACCAACAAATTCAAAGGATTTCTAGGTTTAACTGAATGTTGCGGGTAGTGGGTATCATTTTATTTTCAGATTAAGATACTTCTTTATAAATTGACTTACACTCAAAACATGTTTTATAGTGGGGAAGCCCTCACTGGTGATTCAAACACAATAGAGCCCAAAAGGTACCCACCTGAGGAAGGAGAAGTTCTCAGATGTTCTCTCCCTTTCATGGCCTCCTTCCTTTTCTTCCTTAGGCCAAATGGCCACTGTCACCGCACTCTGAAGGGGGACTCTGTAATAATGTGTCCCACAAGGTGCTCTCCTCTCTCACTAAATTTAATAAGATTACCACCTTCTCAGGGGCCCAACCTAACCCATCTATAATGTCTCTTCACTCTTTTGAGTGACACCCAGGGTCCCACTAATCTACATTTCCCATTTGCATTTACATTACAGGTCTCAGCTAATTCCTAGTTTGTTGAATAGAACCTATCACACAAAAACACTGCCATGGATCAGAGGCACCCATTTGACTTATGGACTTGTAGGCTTGTGGATCTGTAAATTCCCAGGGTTGTTGAATGCACACACCCTTTGAGAGGTGATAATTGAGCAATTACTTGGCCCTGGTAGATCCTGAGCACATGACCCATGGCAGTGAAGTACTCTTATGACCAGAAATCTCAATTGTTGTGTCCAATTAAAAGTCTAAAGTTGCTGAATGGGGGCAGCTCAAGAACCGCCTCAAGTGAAGTGAAAATGGTACAAACTAGAGCAGGCAAATTTCAGGCCTGCAGAGGTTGACAACCCCATGAAAAGGTCTCAGTATGCTCTTCTAGCTCCCAGGAATACCAAGGAATCTCCACTGGCCCCATAAGCACGGAGCTATGGAGACCTCCTGGACCCCATGTGGTCCTGATTCATGGATGGCTCCTCCAATTTAACTTTTACTAGGATGGGATCAATCCATCCAACCCAAGAGACAACTGTCCTTTACCAAGAGTAAGCCACTCCTCTCACTTCAGCAGTGAAAGATTCCAATATGGCTACTTCTTTTATATTCTTTTATCTGGCAGTCTTCTATTATAAATAACCCTGTAAAGCACACAGTCCTTTATCAGAGTTTTGCCAGCATTTTCTAATTTACCTACTTTCATCCAGTCAGATCTCTAGTATCTAGCACAATACTTTTATCAAGTAGAAAAATAAGTTTTGAATAAATTAACTACAATAAGAAGCAAATATATACATTCCTCATCCATTTTTCCATTGAATCCCATGGGCAAGGAACTTTTTGTCAAATTTTCTACCCTTTTTGTGCTGATAAAGAATATTGGTATTTCTGACCTCTACCCATAGAAGCTACAGAGGAGTGCCCACTATTTTAAAGAGCCAGATTTATGTATTAGTCAGCTTAAATCTGTCATAGATAATATCTCATAAATTGCATGACATCTTTTTATTCAGAACTGAGATTTTTTTGGTTCTCCAAGTAATAAGCCCACCATTGTAAAGCCACTATTTAAGAAAAACATTGAGATGTGTGTGGAACATGCCATTTTAACTATTTTTCACCAATGGTTGAGTTGCACAGTCAAGTTAGCTGACCATATCACATGATCATATTCTTTAATTTATCTTTTACTATGGGCCAGATATATTGTAGAATATTGGTGCTTTTCTGTTTATTAATCCATGTGATATTCTATGAGTTTATATGTGGATATCAGCTCTTTCTGTGTTCTCTCCACTAGGAGAAGAGCAAAGGGAGCCTGGAGTCTCCGCCCACTTTGTGCAGCCACAACCCAAGAGCCAATGGCTATCACCAAATTATCAGCACATGGGGACCAGGGTAGAGTATCTGGAGGTCATGGTCGCTTTGTACAGCAATCACATGTGTCCTCACTATGTGTGAACCATGTATCCTCTAGCATTTAACACACTGTGTGCAGTGTTACTGACTATTCTCAATTTAACTCTAAGAGGGTCCAAAAATTCAAATAAATACAAAAAGCAGGAATATGACCATGCACTGAAACTGCTTTGTTTTCTGAAGTCAGAAGTTTTCTTAGGAAACATAGAGTGATAATAAATCTTTATTCATAAGTGACTGTGGATCCCTGAGAAATGATAAATTCCCAATTAGACCCTACAAAGCTCTTGTGTCTCTTTGACCTCAACTCTTACGACTGCTCCTCATTCCACTTCATCTACACTAATATGCGTTCTGTTTCTCAGACAATATAGTTATGATCAGGCCTCAGGACCTTTGTACTGGTATTCCCTTTGCCTGGATTGGTCTTGCCTAGATAATGACATGAAATCCCCTGAACTTCCTACAGATGTTTTCTCAAATGTCACCTATGCAAGCTTCCTGAACAACCAATACTATTGATCACTTTTATCCTGCTTTATTTTTTCTATTTTCACCATCTTAGCATTTGCAACCCTCTAAAATACTTTATGATCTACTTTTTATTAAAGATTATAGTAGGTTTTTAAAGTATTTGCTCTTTAAGAATAGGATTTTTTTGTTTTATTTTGCTCTTATTAATCACTGAAATATGCAAAGTACATAGAATGATATCTGGTCATTTAATAGGCACTCAATGAATAAATAGAATGAATGCAACATGGACAATCTCACTTTAAATTTCTACCCTTCTAGAAAGTATTACTTTAATTTATTAAGGAATGCTTTGGACTAAGTTATCATAAGAAATAGCAAACTGCACTATTACAGTAATCTCAGATTAAGAATTTCTTTATTGAGAGCCAAGGAGGAAAAATAGACTTTAATTTAGGTGGCTTGCTTGTTAAGCTATGGCTAGCACCCCTGCAGACACACATGTACACATGTGTGCGCACACACACACAGTCATTGTCATCTAATTCTACATTGTTTCTGGATGGTTCAATCTATGAGCTGTGATCAAACTTGGAATTTAAAGACTCAGGTTGCACAGTAAAATGCAGCAGAGGGATGACTTTGGTCCATGGTGAACTGAACATATAACTCACATATGGACCAAAATAAAGGAAAATACCAAATATATTATCCAGCATAGATAACAGTATTTTGAAGGCAGTGAAATGAAGGAAAAAGGTAGAAAAATGGCTTAAGATGAATTTAGAAATTTAGAATTGAGGGAGAACTATTTTAAAATGTGAGAGACTATCATTTTATGCCTAAGGAGAAAGAGCCATTAGAGAAATTGAAGGTAAAGATTCAAGAGAGAGATCAAATAAATGATGCCAAAAAATTCCTTAAAAAATGTGAGAAAATGAGATCTGGGCTGCAAGTGGAAGTATTAAATCCCATTGTATATTCCTTAGGGGAAAAAACTGAAGGGAAAAAAAAAAAGTTAGTGTATGCCTTAGTCTGTTCAGGCTACTATGGCAAATTACCATAAATGGGTGGCTTAACCAACAGAAGTTTGTTTCTCAGTTCTAGGGGCTGGGAAGTCCAAGATCCAGGTGCTGGCAGATTCTATCTGTGGTGAGGCTGCTTCCTGATTCATAGACAGCTGTTTTCCAATTGTGTCCTCTCATGGCAGAATGGAGTGGGGACCTCTCTGGGCATCTGTTTAATAAGGGCATTAATGCCATAACAAGGGCTCTTCCCTCAGGATCTAATCACCTCCTGAGGGTCCATAGCACCACATTGAACATTAGGCTTCAACATATGAATAGGGGGGAGAGCACAAAATTCAGTCTGCATCAGTGTGAAAGGATATATCTTGCTGTGTGTTAGCATTCAGGAAGTTGAGAGTGTAGCCTCCTGGATTACTCAGTTGGAAGCTTCTTAAGTCTATGCTGGTGGTGGTAGTAGTAGTATTGTTGGTGGTGGTGGTAGTGTGTGTGTGTGTGTGTGTGTTTGTGTAGTGGTTCTAGGGGTCTGTGAGGATTGTGAGAGCAGATATGATTGGCCTAATAAACTTGAAAAGAATGCAAAAGTTTTGAAACATTTCCCTGGAAGTAGAGATAGTAAAGACTAGGAAAAAAGCACCAAAATATATCTTTGTATATTAATGATATTGTTCTGATTAAAACATATATGAATAAATACTTTCTATGCTCTTGAATAAAATCCAACTTTATTGAACAGCATGTGAGTCTTATCATCAAAATACTGACAGTTTTTTTAAGTACTAAAATGTTTTTTTGGTGATGCAAAGGAGATCTCAAAGGAGATCTTTGGAGATGCAAAAGGAGAACTCATTGACTAGTTCAATGAGTTAATCAAAATGATATTCAAGGAACTAATATGTTCAGCTTTTCTCAACATAGGACTTATTTGCAAAAACATTTTCACTTTAAATTTCAAAATCACTCAAAGTAGTTAGAATATCCTTGTTTCTGTTATAGACAGTTATATAAAATCTCCTGGGCTTACAGAAGAGCTTGGTAATGAACTTGACTAAAAATATATTTTTAAAAAATCACTTTAGAAGATAAAGCAGCAAAAATAATGAATTTAAATTTTACATATGGTTTATATAACTTTTCATAAACTCAAATAACCTATGACAAATTATAAAGCATTGCCTACATTGAGAATTATATAAAATGCAAACAAAGAAATAATCATGTTCACAGTAATGTTCTCATTAAATTGTAGTGGCCTAATAAACAAAGGTAATAAAAAGGGATGCTCTCATATTCATATTACTACGTATTTCCTATGTTGTGCAGTACTTGGCAAAGTAATGATTATTTAAGAAAACTATTTTTTGAGCAAGTCACAGTGAAGACTTTCCTTTATCTTTTGAGACTTTAATAGAAATAAAGTCAAAATAATGACATTACTTCCTAAAACCTATGTCCATGACTCAGAAGGAAAATGAAATGTATTCTTGAAGAGGCTAAATGTTATCCAACATACTAACAGCAATAATATTGGGAGTAAACCACAGGTGTTACATAAAAACATAAAAATAATTATTGCAGTATCCTCTTGTACTTGTATCCTCTCCAGAATGTCAACCTTGAATTGCAGTCTCCGTGAATAACATTTCCAAAGAGCTAGAGGCCAATCCTGGTTGAATGTTTTGCTATTATTGATAATTAACAGTTACTGAGAGTTTAGGATGCAATTAGGTGCTGTAATAAACATCAGCTAATCTGATAGCTATCTAGTCTAAAGCGATTATATAAGTAGATTAAGTTTCGATTGAGTAAAAGAGAGCGGAACTCTGAAGGACTTGATGGTAGCAAATTAAGTCTGGGAAATTCTGTGGAAAGAAAGACTTCCTTGACTTTCAACGTGAGAAAACCTACACAGAAATGGAAGTCATTTATTTATTCCATAAATATTTAATTGACTGCCCACCAGGTACCAGTCAATGACCTAAACACTAAGGACTAAGCACTAAGGAAACATTAGTTCTTTTCGCTTGCTGAGTTTATATCCTAGTAGAAGACATAATAGGTAAATTAATTACTCCCACGTGGATCACAGAGACTGGGGATAAATGCTTGAGATAATAAACAAAATATTGAAAGGTATGAGGACTTCTGAGGCCTTAGGAACACAGCCATCAATCTGTTAATGTAATGTTTACTCCAAGACCTCTGAGGGAGATGTTTTTTTCATTTTTTAAAGTGCCATTATTTGGGGCACCTAGGTGGTTCTGTTGGTTAAGCATCTGCCTTCCTCTGAGGTCATGATCTTAGGGTCCTGGGATTGAGCCCTTCATTGGGCTCCCTGCTCAGCGGAGAGTCTGCTTCTCCCTCTCCCTCTGCCTGCTGCTCCCCCTCCTGGTGTTATTTCTCTCTCTCTCTCTTTCAAATAAATAAAATCCTTAAAAATAAGGTGCCATTATTTTTATTTTCTTATATCAATATAGATTTCATAGAATCCAGAGGAATTCTGAAGAACTAAACTCAGAAGAATGTGGGGAGCTGGGGAGGCTGAGCAGTGAGAAGCATCAGAGCTCAGCACACTGAGGCAGTCCCCTCAGGACACAGCCACTAGCTCCACCAGCAATACACTCTCAGGGCCACCTCTGTGATGAAGCAGGGCACAGCTGTTATGGGTATTTCAGTCACTTGAGTTCCAAAGACCTATTAAAGCATCTGATTGAGAAAACCTAGTTTCTATGGCCAGGTTCTAATTCTTAGCAGAAAGAATACAAACTTCTGGCTCCTTTCTACTTCCACTATTACAATATTGCATTATTGTATTGAACTCAGATTCATACAACAAGGCACTGAATGAATAAATCAAAGGCTCTCTGAAAGCTTAGACTTAAAATTGCAAATAAAGAGACATGCCTACTGTTTAATCACATAGCCTCAAAAGTTAGCCGTATGCTCATATTATTCCCTCAGACTGACAAGAGGTATTCTAAAAAATACCTGCATGTTGATTTAACTATACATGAATAACTGGATAAATAATTATAAATAATTCCAATTTATAAGCAAATTATCAATTTTAAATATAAATTTTTCATTTTAAATATAATTTAATATGATTTTCACCTTCCTTGTATTAAGAAGTAGCTAGCATCCTATATTTGTTGAATGGTAAAAACATTTTTTAAATGACGAACAGTAAAATTTTAAGACATATTATTGGAATATGCTACAAAAACATGAATAAAAAATATTTCATCAATCAGGAGATTTTTTCTTTTAGAGTGTATCTCACTGAGAGGGAGAAATTTTAATTATCACTATTAGTTATTAGTTATATCAAATGCCTCATGGATTACAAAGAAATCATCATTTTTGCATATCAGTTTTATGATTGAAAATGTTATAGTACTTTAGGAATGAGAAACTAAAAGATACCTCAGAATGACAATCACATTTTGAAATTAGATGGCGTAGGAGGATTAAGTGGGCAAAGATAGTAGCTACAAATATAAAAGAAAGCTGAGATCTGCAAGGATTTAATCAGATCTAGACTAACTTCCTTACTGCTACTGATATATCCTCATTATTTGAAATGCGACAGAAATGAAATGTAATGCTCCTTAGCTGCAGAAATAGACAGTGAAGCAAAAATAAATAAATAACCAAAAGACCCTTGATGATAGTGTGGAAAGAATAGTAGAAAAGAGCAACATGATTTTAAATACTCATTAATACTATTAAATAAAGATGAGTTACATTTTAAAAATTCTGATAGTACTGTGCCTAAATCTTGGGTCTTTTACACAGAATCAAATGACTGGCAATCATTAGTGCCAACCAGTTATGTTAACACTGGAGATCATGCAAATTCCCAGAAGATTCTGACTAGTGGAAAAGGAAATTTTATTACAGAATATTAAGAGCAGCCACAAATCTTTACGTTTTAAATTGGAATATATCTCGATAAATTAACTATTAAAAACATAAGATGTGCTCAGGAATCCAGAAATATAACATTGTATTTATAGTTTAATAGAGTTTTGTAAAGGAAGTTATCTTTCTGAAAAGTAAGGATTTAATATAGGTATTGGAAGAGATAGCCACAGCAGAAATAGATACAGAAATTAAATTTTAGTTCAAATATAAGGGAACTAATAATATTTCAGTAACAAATTACATGAAGTAACAGTATTATACCAATAATTATTACAAATAATCTTTATAAAGATACCACTGTTATCAGGAAGATAAAAAATAAGGTCCAAAATATAGTGGTGTGATCTAAATAAAAGGGAAAAAAAAAGGGGTCTAGCCTGACTTAGATACAAACTTTACCATTTGGATATTCTGTATAAGAAAATAAAATATGGGGCCCTGAACATAATATTAATATTGCAAATATTTTGGCACTGCAGTACTCAAATTATAGTCCACAGACTCATTTCACTTCCTTAGCTGTTTATGACTGTCCGTAAGTTAGCATAGAAATTCTGCGAAACACTGAGAAAATTTTGTAAGCAATTTGCCAGAGTCATTTTATGTCCGTTGAATCTAATGATAAAATGTTGACCTTTACTTCATATTTTTTTTAAATTTCTGTTTTCCAAACAATTTATTTGTGCTGTATTTTTAAAAAGCATAAACTCCCAGCAGAGTGGAAATCAGAAATAAAACCAGAGAATAAGAGGCAATGTATTACAGTTCTTGACATTACATATTAGGTAGATCCAATTATAAGAGGTCAGATGTAGAGAGTTCCCTTAACATATCCCTCAATCTGTTTAGTTTTTCCCTTTACTTTTCAAGAGAGAGTTCAGTGTAATTGTGAAGACCTTATAGTCTGTCCTCACAGGGATCTGGATGTGAAACTGAGTTCAACCACGTACTAGATTTTAATGTATTGACCATCTCAAAGCAGAGGATGATAGCGGTATGTGCAAGGTAAGACACATATTGAAAGGGCTAACAGAGAGAAGATAAAAATTATTTGTGACTAATCCTCCCAACAGTTGGTAGAAGAAAAGCCTAGAGATAAAATGGAAAAAAAGATTGGCTGAAGGGATTCTTAGATAGTTGAGATCTCTGGGGTATATTTCCATTTCCCAGGAAGGAAAGAGGATGATCTCATGTAACAAGTATATATTGGGGAGGGGAACACAAAATGCAGCATTAGTACCATTCCTCTAGTCCAGAGTGGGATGAAGAGTTTGTACCAGGATTGCATCATCATGTAAGCTATTTAATTCAGCTGACATTTTATTTTCCACAATAAAATATTTCCAGTGACAGAAGTAGTGCCAAGATTTATAGTTTGCTACAAGTTCCTTATTTCATGAAATTGTAGCAAACAAGTTGACTGATTAAGTAGATTAATTATATAGATTCATTATATAGATTAGGTCTCAGTGCAAAAGCAAATACCCACACCTCTCTGAATATCTGGATGCTGTCCCAGTGCTGTAATAGGAACAGAGTGTACAGAGCTCTTGGGACCTTGACATGTGTCCCATGGAAACCCAGGGTAACAGAACCCAGTGCAAAATTTATCCAGAAGAATCTGAATGTGGGATACCCAATGACATTTTGGCTGGGTATAAATAAAGAAAAGCAGCAGTGGAAAGACCTAAAACACCAGAGGTTTGTTGAGTTTTGTTGAGCTGACTTTTCCCTTGGGCCTAATGACTGGAGGAAGAACCTGCCTACGAATGTTCCCTTCCAGAAATGTATCACTGGGGAAGGACCATGTCAAAAATTGTAAAAAAAAAAAAAAAAAAAAAAAGGTAAAAAATTGTAAAAAGGCTTGAAATTTTACTCTTCTTGAAAGCTAACAGTCTGCCATGGTTTTCATAGATGTGGATAGATAAAAAAGATTCCTAGGTCAGCAATAAAGAGATTTAAATATCATAGCAAGCAATATGACAGAAAGAACTTAATGTTCACCTCAGGGTCCCTTGCCCTACCTCCCTACGGGAGAAATATAGATGCAGGATCAAGTATATGGAGGACATGATGGTGGGTTTGTATCATAGCTGAGGAACCCCAAGCTTAAGAAACTCCAATATTTTAAAGGGGGATGCTAGAAAACTCACTCAAACTTTGCCTTGAAAAGGAGACATTAGCTTTTCTATCTTCAATATTAAACATATCTGCCCTTTGACCTAGAGGGAGACACTTTATCTCAGAAGCTATTTGCTAAGCAAACGTTCTTTAAAAAGATGGTCCAGAACAAAAGGTAATGCAAGATGTACAGAAACACTGTGGAGAATTGCTTTCCAACAGATCTGAGAGCGCTATAAGATCTTTATGTTAATGTGGCCAATGATAGTTATTGTACCTTGCCAAAAAAGATAAGACAGATCTATAAATAAAAGTAAACTTCTAATAAGGTTTGCTTCATTAGTGCAATATTTTCAATGTTTCTTGTTACCCATTTCCTGCCCTGAGATCAGAGGAGACAGAGGGAGCAGAGCGAAAGATGGAGTTGGTTGCTATAAGGGGAATAGCAAAGCAACCTACCAACACCTGCCCATTCTGCTGCATGGACACACACACACACACACGTGTATATAAGCACATGTGCACACACACACATACACACTACTGGTCTTTGGAATGAAGTAGTTAGATATCATACTTAAGGTGAGGAAAACATACAAGAAGATTCAAAGACAGGGATTAAATCGATATTATTTTAGACTAGATCTTTAAAAAGTTGGTTATGCATAGATGATTTTAAATATAGTGTTTATTTTAAGTCTAAATTTTCCCATTAACAAATAGGGTTGATATTAACATGAAGACCATGGGAAAGCTGGGAGGATTGTATAAAAGCACATTTAAAAGCAAATGCGTGAAAAAATCATAATGTAAATGTTCAGTGATTGATTTTATTATTATTATCGCCAGTCAGATGATGTTATATGGGTGTTTTTACTTAAACACATTTTAAATGTTTCTTGTTAGGTAGTTTAGTATTGCTTTTGATACTGGAAACAATACATAGTGTATTTAAAATTAACATGTGAAACATGCAAAGATTTTGTTGTTAGTCTGTTATCTTGACATTTATAACCTATAATTACTTAAATAACGAAGTGACTTATATAGACCCAGAACAAAAGTTTGCACTACATATAGGGAGAGAGAGAGGAATTCTGTTGACCTTGCCCCACACAAGCTGATAAATATTCTAAAATATATCATTGAAATCTCACAAACCTAAACTGAGGACATAGATTGTAAAACATACAAGATACATTCTGCTCCTAACCTAGACCTCAAGGTTGAAGACCTTCATGAAATTTCATGTTCTGAAATATAAAGTTAATCCTCATGATATCTAGAATGCCATCATTCTAACTGAAAAAAATGGCTTGAGAAATACATCAAATATTGACATATTTGGATATAAACTGGTGTGAAGTTTACAAAAACCAAGAAAAATTTGGATCCACAAGAGTGTTGCTATCCAGGAAAGAACAATTATACTAAGAAGGATGGATACATAAAAAACATTTTATAGTGATCAAGACCAAACCAAGAATATATTGCTGCAGGTCAAAACAAAAGAACTTAGAAAGCTGTGTTTTCTCTATTAGAAGTTCTCTCTGATTGTAAGAAAAAGTTGCAATGCAAGAGATGTTTAGGAAGAGAATCAGTTGTTTAGAGAGAGTAAACTATTTTAACTTAATTAATGGGAATTTCCATGTCTTTTTAGCCAAAGACTACCAGGAACAAATCTGTAGTTGAACAAAGTTGAACTTTATTCTTTGCAACAGGGGTAATACATACACACATACATACACCTATACATACAGTACATACATATATACAATGCAAAAAACATGGTTGATCACCTTTGATTTTTCAAAATCTAGCTATATTCGAGGTTACCAAGAGCGAAACCAGGGGCCACAGAAGAGTTGAGACTAAGAGGAAAAAAAAAAAAAAGTTAATTGCATCACTGCTTTTAACAGCTGAAAATCGGGAAACAAAAAAGACATTGTGATAGACTTATATATTGTAATATTAAATATAGCTATGAAAGGACCATAGCTTCATTGTGTATGTAAATTTGTACTAATCTAATTATGATTGACAATGGAATAATCAAGTTCTGGAATATGACTCTTCTTATATATATACATGATAATTCAAGAATATATATAAAATTAAAATAAGAGCTATAGAGACAAACATATATGCAATAACACTGTATTTTAAAAATGAAAGGAAAAAATGAAAACAAAATTCAGGATACGGGTAACTTCTGGGTATATGCAGGGAGACTAAATAAGAAAGGATCGAAAGTAGATGAAAAGAGTAGACGGAGGTAGATAAAATTACATTTCTAATTTTTAGCTTTATGTTGATTTCATGATTGCTCATAGCATAACCAAATAACCCACCCACACTCATACACCCATAAATACACACATAGTTATTGACAGACTAAGTTGTCATTATAACCTCAAATAAAGATTATAATTAATCAAATACTGTTCACCTGGGGGCAGATATGTATATATTTTTAGTTTGGACACTTCCATGAACAACAAAGCCTATTCCACTTACTGAATTAATAATTCTTACTACAGTGACCCCTGGAGTGTTAATGTGTTGTCACATATACAATCACTACTTAAACTGCGTTATCTGTATGACTGAGTGGAAATATAAAATCCTTTTCTGAATGATAAGCCTGACTACTTATTTTGACAGTTGTCACTAACCCCACTGTTTATGTACAAATCCTTAAATTATCACTTAAATTAATGAATATAATGCAAAGGAACATTAGCTGTTTTCATTTAATAGGCTCACATAATTTCCTTTATTTAAATAAAGATGTAAAGTTTGAACAGAAAATTTTGTCATTAGGGGTTATTCACTCTTAGGAGAAAAGGAGCTACAAATTACAAAACTTGAAATACCCAGAAAAAAAAGAAAAAGTGGAGATCACGTGTAAGAACAGAATGCTGGCTTCTTCTGCTTTCCATGCTTAACTTATTCTGAGGTCATCAGGGTGTTGTTGCTAGGAAATTTCAGACATTTACTGCTCATGATTTCTGTGTTATCCCTCACTAAAGACCCATTCAAGTGTGTTTTATTTCCCCTTGTTTTATTATTTTAATCCCCAAACACCTACTTAAAGTTAACATCCAAAATCAAGGAAAAGCTTGTTTTTACCATCTCTGAGTTTTTTCACTGATTCTTAGAAAATTCATTTTTGAAGTACTGTCTTCATGATAAGTAGATAGGTTGGTGGGTAGATAGTAGATGAATGATAGATAGATAGATAGATTGTAAGGTCGTAATTATTAAGAAATCCTCAGAAGATTGTAAAACCAACTGCTGTCAAAAATATGTTTTCTGAATTTGTTGATATATCGTACTTGCCATGCACTAATTTTACATATTTCTATAAAATGAACTAAAATATAAAGTCCAAAAATCAATTAACATTATATCAAAACAGATATAGTTTTAATATCATATGCACTGAAAAAGAGTGCATTATCTGAAAGAAAACTAACCAACTCTTCTTTATTATACCATGTAGTATTGTGTGTATGTATGTGTGTATATAAAATGATGAGCTAATGTCCTAAATTATATAATGCACCACCAGCCAGAGACACATAATTTTGAATATTAGAAGACACTTTTTTCTTTTTTGTTTTGTTTTAAAGATTTTATTTATTTTTTCATGAGAGATACAGAGAGAGAGAGAGAGACAGACAGACAGACAGACAGACACATAGGCAGAGAGAGAAGCAGGCTCCATACAGGTAGCTTGATGTGTGACTGGATCCCAGGATTCCAGGATTACCCTCCAGGCTGAAGGCAGGCGCTCAACTGCTGAGCCACCCAGACGTCCCTAGAAGACACTTTTTCTAATTTAATTTGAATATTCCTGAAATGTTATGAGCTACTTATGATTTGTATGTCACCTAGTAAAATCTAAATTAATTTGCATTCTTGACAAGCAGTAAGATAAAGACTGACATGAAAAAAAGAAAAAAGGCAAATTTGTAAAAGTAAAACCCCACAGTGTTAAATGCACTGTATAGTTTTCCACTGCCATGACTTATGTCTGAGCCCTTCTATCCATTTTCAAGTACAACAGAGATTGGCTTGTTCATCAGTGGCCGTTCTATAGCCAAGAGCTTGTTATCTGCTTGGAATTTGGATTGTTTTAACTTAGCAACCATCCAATGTATTGGAACTGCTCTGTAGAATCTGCTATATATAATTGTTTATATTGCTACTGAGATCCAAACAAAATTCAACCTTGAATTTTTGCTACTGAAGGTCAATAGGGCAAAAAATCATAAACAGAAAGATGTTATCATTTACTGACAACATGGCAGGACTGGTTTCTGTATGTTAAAATGATTAAGGCATGACAATATTCTTCACTGTTATCAGTGGAAAAGAGTTCAACTATGTGACTTATCCATAATAAAATAAATATTAAAATTTCAGGTCCATTAAAATTTTAAATTTAAAAAGTATTTTTATTAATCAGGCTTAGAGATTATTTTGGTATTCATAATCTCCCTTCCATTCCTATTTCCATACTGTTAGTGATAAAGACTTTCCATACAGTGGGCCAATCTATATCTATGCTCTTCAGCAAAACAGATAAGCTTTTTTTCTGTCAAAACATTTAATTATAAAGTTGTTCATGTTAGTTAGGAAGTAAATCATTTAAAGGGTAAAAAAGATTAAATGTAATCTTGAAAGGAAAATGCTTACAGATAAAAAGGAAAGAAACTTGTAGTCAAAGAGAGAAAGTAATTTGTCTTTTCAAGATAGTTAATGAGCTTCAGATACTCTTTGATGATGAGAAAGAGTATGATATACACACAAAAAAAGCTTTAATGAAGTATAAAATTATAACAGATAATGAAGTTCTTTTTTTAGAATATGCAATTAGTAACTGTTGGATTTTCTATTTCTTAAAATCATAAGTATATTGACAATGCTACATACATGTAAAATCATTTTAAGTAAGTTATAAATTCTAACTCAAGATGATCAAGATGAAACTAACTTTTTTTTTTTTCTAACTCAGTTCTCCTTTCTGAAAGATCAGGGGGAAACAGTATGTTTAAGTGTACAGGATTTCAAAAAGATTTATATTAAACTGCTCGGATTGCAATAGTATAGGAATTAGCTAAGGGGATTTATTTAATCAGAAGGTGAAGAGGTTTTATGGTGGCACTCAGAAAAAAGAATTTATGAATAAAATGAACAGAAAATGTTAACAGACTGATAATTTGGAAAACAAGAATTAGTGGAATTTTATGTATCCGTTTTAAAATTATAGCACCAGAAACAAAGTAAGAAACGATAATCCATTTGACAGTAAATATGTCAAAGCTAATTTAAACCTTCAAGTAGCAAAGCATGGCCTCTCTAATTTTCCGAATTTTTTTAAAAATTTCCATACTAAGTGTATATAATGAAATAACTAATACAACTGTAAGATGCATATGTTGCCTGCAGATATACGCATAAGCATGTTGTTTGCATTGAAATAATATGTAGATGACTAAAGTGTTCAGTAATAAAAAATTGTTTAAATGCAATTTAATTTTCTAAAAAACCTTATGTGCCTATCAAAGAGTTTAGGTAGATACACATGTTTTAACAAGAAAGATGTGTATCAGCTACTAATTGAAAAATAAGGTATAAAACAGCATATATACTTGGGCATTATTTACAATATAGATATATATTGACTTGGTTTCTCATTTATTGGTGCAATCATCTGCTAAAATTATGTACTAATTGGATACATAATTGGTTTGGGGAATCATGCTTTTGGGATTTATCAGGATTTTCACTATTAGATATACTTCTATGATACTTAAAATATTTTAAAGAAAAAGTAAAATATGACATTAAGCAGGAAGCTAGTAATATTTTACACATTTTGCTTTTGAAAGTTGACTGAAATCTTAATTTGAATTATTGAGTCCCCTTTTAAAATAATTGTGTCGAAACTATTATTTTAATAAGTATTTTAATAAGCCCCATTCTCAGATGTCCAAGAATCTAAGTATATTTTTATATATATAATATATAATTGTTGAGGATAGTATTAGGTAACTGTGTTTAATAATGATCCCCAAGTAAAGCAGAATAGACTTCATAAGGGGGGGTGGCTTTCTCCAATCAGTCGAAGGTTTTAAGAGAAAAGACAGATCAAGAGAAAGGAAAATTCTCCTCTCTACTGTCTTTGGACTCAAGACCACAATGCCAACTTCTCTGACTTTCCAGCCTGCCAGTCAGCTCTGCAAATTTTGGTCTTATGAGAGCCCCCACAACTGTGTGAGCCAATTCCTTAAAATAAATCTTCTCTATGTATATACATATTATTGGTTCTGTTTCTCTGGAGAACCCTGTCTAATACAGTAACTAACAATGCTAAATGTATTAAAGCCAAAGTGAATTGCAGCAGCTTTAAATTCAAATGCCTTTAGAGACATAGCAGATGATTGAAATTAGAAAATCAGATGGCTATAAAACATTCCATAGTGGTGGGTATGATGGTGAAATTGAGACTCCATTCCTGTTGAAAGGAATCTAAATGAAAATATTTTAAACAATGTGTTCCAATCAAAAATCGTTGTAGGCTGATTTAGCATGTGGAATTCCAGTGTCTGATTTAGTTCAAAGAATTAATAGAAGTAAGAAAGAATTGTGGGTTGGAATGATTAGATAAAACTTCACGAGGCTAAAGAGATTTTCAATCTTCCTTGACCAGGGCTGGCTTAATGTTCCCTGCAACTTGACTAGATTTTAGAGAAGAGTCTTCCTGACTCTGGGCCTCTGACATTCCTTTTCTTAAAGTCTTTGCTTTAAAAAACCTATAGCTGCAAATCCTTTCTTTGCTCCTTTGAATGTAAATCTTTTTCAAAGCTTCTTGCTAGTTTACAAAATAGGAATGTCTTTCTCAAGGAGCCTAACTTTGCAGGCTAACTCCAAATTATAAAACTACCTCCTGATGTGACATTATGAGAAAGTACACTTTTCATTTTGCTTAAGCCAATTAGGAAACACAGAGGACCTAAAATCCCCCCAACTCCTGCTCTTAAAAAACTCTCCAGCCTTTTGTTTTAGTGGAGTTGAGCTCAAACAGAGCTATGACCACTCTCCCCTAGAGTAGCCTCATAAAAAGTCCTCTTTGACTATCTAAATTTGTCCAGCGAAATTTTTGCTTTGATTTTATTGTATTTTCATTTCAGTTAATGTATAGACACAAATAGATATAGATACTTGAAAATTTGCTTTTGACTAAGAAAATAGCAGAAACAACAACAATAACAATTTCCATATGTTATGTATTCTGTCTTCTGATTCTTTGCTCCTTTTTTTCTCTAACTCATCAGGAAGCCTACGCAATTAGTAGAGACATAATTCAAAATAAAGCAAACAAGATAAGAGACATGGCTTCATTATAAAGAAGCTTTATTTCCAGAAGACTTATAAGATACAATTTCATCCTGATTGATTGATGAGCTCTAAGATCATGTAACCCATTTGTACCTCTCACTGAATCATTGAAACAGCAGATTTTGCCTTCTTTTTGTCAATTACACTTAAGTCAAATGCTCATTTAACTGTGATACATATATTCTCTCATAATCAGCTGAAAATTTATTCTACTCTTCAGAGATGTAAACATAGATATAGTTATAGATATACAGAGAGAGAAAGTAGTAAAGACATTAAATTGAAATGAAAATCTCAATGAAAAAAATCCCTAGCTACATCACCAAGTATCTTACCCACTTTACATTATAACAAATAATTCCTTGGAAGAAATTAAGCTTTTAAGATTTTCTTCCTATATCATTAGTGAACTAGAGCAAGAATCATAACTTTTATCCACTGGCTTATTTTTTGTTTTGTTTTAAATTTCATTCAAAGGGCTTTAACTAATAAGTTACAATAAATCTAATGATATCACCCTTACATATTCAGACATTGCTGAAATATCTATCTTTAAAGTTTACAGAGATATATAATTGACATATATAATATATACAGATATATATATATATATATACATATATCTGTATGTACATATTTTTCCTTTTCGGTTAATATAGGCTATTGTATTATATTGGTATGATATCTAGCATTGAAACATTTTTATAATAAGATGAAAATATTTATTTTGATAACCCAAGTCTTGATAAGGATTACTTTAGGAATAAAGAAAGCTCTTTCACAGAGATGGAAAGTAAAAATTCATGTGTAAGTTGGAGGAAGAGCAGTTTCTGAATTCACAATTTTGAGTTGCCCTCAGATGAAAGGCAGTCAGAGATACAGAAACTATTGTAAGCTTCAATCTATGTCACATGAATTTCTTAAAGAAAACAGAAGAGTCACCAGATAATTGAACACTTTACAAGGTCAGGGTCCATATTTCTCAGCCCTGCTAAAGCAAAAGCAGAAGTGTAAGTATTTTGTGGTTCAGCATGCTTCCTGCATATCTTTTATGATTGTGGCAATAGAGAAAAATGTGAAGGAAACTGTATTCAAAATCCACCAACAAGTATCACTGGACGCCTTTAGAGTAGAAAACAAGAACAGCAATATTAGCCACTGGCAATATTGAATAATTCATTTCCTAATTTATTACAGTACTTAAATTCAGAAACCAAATGCAGAAGTACAGGAAAGGTGAGTTGTGAATTTCCAACAGTTTAAGTGAAAAAGACCTGGAATTTAAGTTGACTACAAGTGGAATATAAGTCAATGGTGTGACAGGGCTGTCAGAAAGGCAATTTGACTTAGAGAGAACTAATACAACTGCAGTGTCCATATTAAAGTAGAGAACCATTCCCAGCTGTCAACCCCATTCAGATAACATTGGATATAGCAAGATCAGCTCTAAGCACCACAAATTACAAAGAAACTCCATAAAATCTAACACATTCAGGTGGGTTTTGTGCATTTGTTTTAAAATGTGGCTAAAGAAGATAAATATTTTCTTTCAGAGTTGAAGATTAGGGATGGGGAGTACTATCTTTAGCTGTTGAAAAATGTTCTCAAAATTTAGAATGAATTTTGTTATGGGCTATGTTCCCTCAAAATGTTTATCTTGAAATTCTAACTGCTAATGTGATGTTATTTGTAGGTGGGACCTTTGGGAGCCAATTAAGTCATGAGATTGGAGCCCTGAATAGGATTGGTGCCTTTATGAGACAAGAGAGCTTGCTCTTTCTGCTCTTTGCCATGTGAAGACAGAAGGCAAAGATGGCCATTTGCAAATCAGTAAGCATGCTCTCTTTAGACCCTGAATGTGTACCACCTTGGACTTCCCAATCTCCAGAACTGTGAAACGTCAACAGTTTTGTTAAGATACCCAGTGTGTGGTATTTTTTGAGAGCACTCTGAGCAAACAAAGACAATTTCATTCCCTCATTCTTCTATTCACTCAACAAACATACATTGGGTGTTGAATTTCTACCATACACTGATCTGGGCAAAGAAGATTTTGATAGTGAAACAATAAAATACAGACACTGTTATGAAGAGACTTTACAGTCTTTCAAAGATGAGAGGTTGTTACACTAATTATAATGCAACTAACTATAATAAGGGCTATGACAGGAGTGAAGAATATTATGTAAGAGGGTCAACTAAATTACCGGGGCCAATCATCGAGGAAGTCACATTTTTATCAAGAACTGAATAAATAATCTGAAGCATGTGGAAGAGAAAACTATGGTGATAAGAGAAATGCAGATAGATCCAAGAAAAGTAGAAAATTGTATAAAAACTTGCAGCTGGTGAAAGAGGCAATGCTTTGGAGAATTTGAAAATAATTGTGTAGAGATGGATTACAGAGTCTCTGAGGGGATGCAGTGGGATTTGTAAATAACAGGGGAAAAGCTCAAGTGATGGTGGGTCTTGTGAGGAATGCTTAGAAACTGGAGTGTAACCTAAAGGTGAGGACGGACCATTAAATTGAGGAATGAAATCTTTGGTTCGGTTGAGTGTCCTAGATGAAATAGAGGAAACGGAACCACACTGAAAAGAGCTACTACAGTTAAAAGCTATAAAAAGTTTCAGAAGATGAAGATGACCTCAAGGTTGGAAAAGATGACACTGAAAAGAGCTACTACAGTTAAAAGCTATAAAAAGTTTCAGAAGATGAAGATGACCTCAAGGTTGGAAAAGTGTGAAGATGAGGCACATAGTGTGCATTCAAGAGAGACTTTGAGAGTTAGTTAGCATCTAAAGTGGGGGACAGATCAGGAGAGAAAAGCAAACAACACAAGGGAATCCAGAAAATGAAGTCTTTGACCTGGCCAGCTGGGGTCAAATAAAACTACCAACACGGAGAAAAAGGAGAACAGGTGTGGAAGTTTGGGAGTGCACAACTAGAAGTCTGTCATTTACCGCCTTTACTGTAGCAAAGTAAAAATTTCCATCAAGTTCATAGCAGCAGAGAGAGCTTCTGTCAAGACCTGTATAATTGATCTATTTTTGTAACAGCAGGTAGATATTAATAGAATCCATGGAAGTAGATGTCTTCCATAATTACCCTATACACAGGAAAATCGCATACATGTAATAATGTAATAGTTAGACCGGTAGGCTTGAATTTTATTCCCAACCTTGAAGTGATAGTGTTTAGCCTTGTGAAAATTAGTCTTCACGGCACTTATTTCCTTAATTGTGAAGTGGAGCTAATTTCCCAGGATTTCTCATTTTGCAGAATTTGAATAGATTCAATGGCCTATCAACCTATATCGAGTTTAGAAATTTTCAAAGCATGATACAAATTGAACTACTGTTAACAATAGCTGCTATATTTATTTAAAAAAATAAAAGATTGAGTGAGACATTATTTGACACCTCTAAAGGATATTTCAGTGATATTATTGAATTGGGCTGGAGGTTAGGCAAGATATCTGAGTTACAAATAAGTCCACTGAATTTTATGTGTTACATGTTACATGGCAGTAGCTCTTAATGAAGACGAGAAAGTATATTATCTTACCTGAAAATATTTTGAGATTATAAATGTTTCTAGATTATTATATATTCAGTGGTTTTGAGGGAAGAACTTGAAATATTTATTTCAGGAAAAGGTTTTAGACATATTTTTATCTCTCGGATAAAAATCACTGCTATAAAGTTTCACAATAGTCAGATTATGGAAAATAATATCACCATTTGCAAAATATCCTTTGGTCTGAGGAGATATCTTCTGATAAATATAAAATCTAGTACTCTACAAAGAGCCAGCGTTCATTAAATGTTTATTAAATGACCACTTTATCTAGGGAAGTGAGTTTTACAACATTTCATGTGGAGAAAGAGATAGTCATTTAATTCAAATTAAAACATCCTATACACTGCATGTGTTAGAGCAAATGGCTAGTACACAATTGTTTTAATCAAAGGAATGTACTATAAAATTTGGATTTCTACCTCATGAGGACGCATCTTATTTCTTACAGAAGTCATATTCTTTTGAGGGACTAAATTAGCTCATGATAATTAGGTACTTTAAAAGGGCACTGAGTTTTCAAAGCAACATAACTGAGATAACATTTTATATATGGTAGGGAAAATGTGAAAATATGAAACTCTCAGTGACTGACTCTGAACTAGGTAAAATTGAATTTAGATTTCCACTAAAATGATTTCTATTATACTATATCCTATCATTGTTTGTTCTTATGATAACTTTGTCTCTAAAAGCCCTACCTTTCTCATTCTTTTCTTAACTGTCTTGATGCTTTCCAATCTGATTTCCCTGTATGTTTCCCCTCATCTGTTTATGCCATAAGGCACAGAGTTCTTTTGGACTGGGGTTTTGCTCCTCGGGTCTGATCAATATTTGTCACTACTTCCAAAGTGAATTTAAGGCATGAGTAATGAGGGACATGTCTTGAAATCTCTGGACAAAGCTGCATTATAATGTGTTTAGGGCACAGACTGCATTCTTGAAACCTAAGATTAAATCCTGGCTAAGATACCCACTTTCTAGGTGAGCATGGGAAGGTTATGTATCTACTCTGCACATAAATTTCTTCCTCTGCATAAAAGATTACTCTCAACTAACTTTAAAGTATTGTGGAGGATTGTATTTTATGTTATTTTCTTGTTGTTGTTGTCTTTAAATGAGTTAGCAAATGTAAAACCCTTTGATCAGTGATTAGCATACAGGAAGCTCCCTATAAATATTTGCTATTAACACTATTTTTATTATTAATAGTATGAGAACATATTCATTTTTCTAAAGTGCTGATGATGCTCCTAGGGTCAAATTACTGCCCTTCAAGTTATGTGAGGTCAACCTTCTCTACAGTTTTTCAGACCAGGCATTCTAACTTTTCATACCCACTGAATCTACATTTATTGGATGCTTCCTCTTTATCAGGCCTTGGTTCCAGCAGTTTATATTAATAATCACTTTCATATTCACAGCAACTGTAGAAGGTGGTTGCTATTTTTGGTTTCAATATAAAAATTAGCAAATCAAAAAAATTGATAAATCGAGGCCTATACTTAGTAACCTATCTCAATCACACAGCTAAGTGAGGGATAAACTAGGATTCAACCTCGGGCACCTAACTCTTCAACCAGCATTCTCAACCATCATGTCTCCTCAGTGTCAGAGAATCAGAGAATATGTCTCTAATCTATAAAAGACCCATAATCTCTTCCATTCCCATACATTTGCTTCTCCCTTTACTCTGAGCCTGTATCTCCTTTAAACATTGATAAATCTCACTCTTAGTAAATTAAAAAATAATAATAATTTGGTGACTACTTCTATGCCTCTCATTTCTCTTGATATAAAAACATTTAAACAAAACAAACAAACAAACAAACAAAAACATTGCTCTCTACAAGCGCTGATCTTTTCTTTCCTAGGTCCATCGAAATCGTCACTTCTTTTTTACACAATGATTTTTCTTGATCAGGTCGCCAGTGACCTAAGCAGTTCCATATGCAAAGAACAATTTCATACTTTGACTTTTTCAACATGTTGTTTCCACTACTTTTTGCTAAGTCTTTTTACTTGAGTGACGCCATTTGTTCCTGTGCTATCCTTATACCTCTCTGTAATTATTCTCTTTTTTCTCTTTAATTATTATTCTTTAGCTATGTTCTTATCAGTCTTTGTCCTCTGCCTACCCTACAAATATTTATGTTACTAGAGAGTTCATTTTGGGCCAGTTTCTCATTCTGCTTATTCCTAATCCGTGTCTTTAATGTTTACTAAAATCTCAGGATTTTATAACTTTACCTCCAATGCTTACTTGTTTTCTGAGCTGCAGAAGGAGATTTCAAATTATTTTTTCAATGACTCTTTCTGTGTGCATCCCACAGGAATCTGTACTCTTCTCCATACCTCCAGTGATGCTCTTACTTCTCTCAAATTAGTTACTTGTCTCAATTATTTGAAATTCATAACTGCTTTTTCCAATAACACTTACTCCAAGATAGCTGGGAAAATATTTTCAGCCTTGTATCAATGAACCAATTTTAAGAACCGTGGTGATCTGCAAGAGAACACCTGTTTATTCAAGTGAACTCCTTATCTTCCTCTCATAAGGTATCTTCTGGTCTTGCCTTAAAAAGTCCAATCATACTTTATTTGTACATCTTCCATTCTGCCCCATTTTATTGAAATAGGTCCCAACATTTTTATTAAAGTCTGGACATTTTAAGAATTTTCTTTTCACAATTTTTTTCTAATTTACAACTTACATCATATTTTTAAAAATCAATGACAATTTAAGTATATGGAAACTAAAATATAAGTATTAGAACTAGGAATGGCAGCTTATTACTGGCAGTACTTTGTCATATAAAGTGAGTTTTGTTGACCTATTCAACATTACTTTCTCAACTGTCTTATGGATCCTTCCTAGTAACAATAAAAATAATGAAAATTAACCAAGATACAAGTATGATTTATCAAGAGACAGATATCTTATGGAGATTTAGAAAAGAGCTAGTGAGGGGCAGAATTTGTAATCCTAGTGAGGAATTTTTTTTAATGTCAGTTTTAATATAAGTTCCCACTGGAGTTTCAGAAAAGTATCTTTACTTAACATATACGACTCCAAAACTCTAGATTTTTTGAGAATAAAAAAAAAAGGTTGGTTCAAATAGGTTTTAAAAATTTCAAAACATGTTGGTTCAAACAAATGTTTAATTTTTATGGTACCATAGATCACGTGCCAAGTGTTCAGGGACTAGATACCACTCTGCTCAGAGGGGATGCTGAGACAGGTTAGGTTCATAACTGAGTCATGAAAGAATACCTAAAGATTAATTATGACATTGAATTTTTTAAAAACATACAATTAACTCTCAGGTCAGATGATTAAGATGTAACAGTATTTATATGCCCACAGAAATTATTATAATTCCAAATAATTGTTCTTGAAATTGTATCATAGTTTATGCAGGAAATGCTTTTCTAACACTCTGCCTGATATAAGGGAGAATAATGACACATTAAATTTTTTTCCCTTAACATAGATTTCCTATTAGAAATATTTTTAAAAATGGACTTGCCTGAGAAAAGTAATACAACTGGGACACCTAACATTGCTTGATATATTATACTCCCATAAAATTTTCCTGGAGAAAATAAACCAACCAACAAAAAGCAGCTAAAGCAAAAGTAAACAAGTAAAGAGCATGTGTAGAAAGACCGTATTGATAAGCACGATAATCTTCATCACGCTTCTTGAGTGACTGTCAAAATTACAAGGTGGGGCTGTCAGAGAGCTTTGCAGTTTCATCATCTACAGAATATGCACATTTAAATGTGAAGAGCATTGGCACAACACTTGGTGCCTCGGATTATTTTAAATTATAATGAGCAAGTTGATGTGAGAATATAACAGACAATAAATATGTCAGTTTCTTATTCAGGAACCCCAAGTAATATAAAATTAAATAATAAATGTTTAGTTTTGTTTTATTTATATGTGTCAGGCATCAATGATATTATCAACTATTATTATATGTCAGTTAAAATGAATTAACTGTATTAACCTTTTATCGACATGGTTTTATCTCAAAATACTTTGCTCAGATGAGATCAGTTTGCAGAAAAAAACACATGATGCATGTGCAGTTTGAAACATACACATATAAACACATTGTTTACAAAGGCATATTTATAAAAGTATTTATGACTCATAGATCATAAAATAATGGATGATAAGAATGCACAAAAAATCCATAAAACGGTATCAAGAACAAATGAAAGAGAGAGCAAAGCTGCTTCAACTGTACATACTATATTACTGAGTTTTTTGTTTTGTTTTGTTTTGCTTTTAAGTAGGCTCCATGCCCAGTGGGGAATGTAACACAGAGCTTGAACTCAGGCCCCCGAAATCAAGACCTGAACTGAGATCAAGAGTTGGATGCTTAGGGGCATCTGGGTGGCTCAGCAGTTGAGCGTCTGCCTTTGGCTCAGGGCGTGATCCCGAGATTCGGGATCGAGTCCCACATCGGGCTCCCTGCACGGAGACTGCTTCTCCCTTTGCCTGTGTCTCTGCTTCTCTCTGTGGGTCTCTAATGAATAAATAAAATCTTAAAAAAAAAAGAGAGAGAGAGTTGGATGCTTAACCGACTGAGCTACCCAGGCACCTTTATATTACTGCTTTTTAAAAAAATTATCTGAGAGGGATGCCTGGGTGGCTCAGCAGGTGAGCATCTCCCTTCAGCTCAGTCCATGATCCCAGTTCTGGGATCGAGTTCCACATCAGGCTCCTGCATAGAGCTTGCTTCTCCCTCTGCCTATGTCTCTGCCTCTCTTTGTGTTTCTCATGAATAAATAGGTAAAATCTTAAAAAAAAATATCTGAGAGAGATATATTGCATATAATATTAATTAATGGTATAATCTGAGTAGCTAACATAAGGTTCTATTGTTGCATTGTTTGATATTTTAAATGGTTAATATTAAAATTCATGAAATATAGTCAGTTAAAATATAGTAAGAAAGAGTAAGCAAAACAAAAATAAAATGAGAGATGATAGAAGACTAAGGTTAGTAATCAAAATGCACATCATGAAATACTAAATACTTTAAAGAAGGCTCAAGAATAAGATTTGAAACGCTCAGGTTTTCCCTTCAGAAAAATACAAGATTCAATTATTTATACAGGAAAAAAAAAAAAAAAAACCACCCAGATTTTACAAATAGCAAAGCAATATTGGGTCCTGGAACCAGATTTCATGATTTTGTCTCTCTTCAAATCTAACTTTGTGGCTTATAGCAATTCTCATTCTATGTTGCTAAGAGTTGCTTTTCATATATCCATCACATCAAACCTTTACATTCCCAGGATCCACATTAACTTTTTTCTGTACTTCCAAAAATGCCTTCAAACTGATTTATAGTAGCTATTATAAATGGAATAAAAATGTACTAATTAGCTCTCTGAGACTCAAAAAATTGTCAATTCCTTCAAAAAAGAACTTTGCTGGAGTGTTTTTTGGTTTGCATTAAATATAATGATCAATTTGGGGATAATTGATAGCGTAAAAATCCAACACAAGAACACAGTGTATCTCTCTCCATTCGTTTCTGCTTTCGTTCATTGTTTTTCAGTGGTATCTTGTAGTTGAAGGCCTATTACTTTTTCCAGTATTTTATTAAAATGATGCCCAGACATGATTTGCTTTATGATGTTACTGAGAATGATATTTCTAACTTCAAATTTCACTTGGTCCTTGATTACTTTTAAATGTAACTGCTTATTTTTTTTTAATATTGGCCTAGTTATGTAATATTAACTACTGTCAATATTTTGGAAGCTTTTTTATTGTTTTTTTTTCCATTAGATATCTTATATAGGCAAACATGTCATTTAAAAATAGGAGAATTTTATTCTACTTATTTCCTGTATTCATTTATTTTCTCTTGTCTTATTATACTAGCTAAAACTCACAGTGCAATGCTGACTAGGAGTGATAAGAGCAGATAGGTATCTTTTTTCTCTTCCTTTAGAGGAAGTTATTCTATAATCACGAAGTATGATGTTGTTATTTTATTTTTAATATATGGCCTTTATGTGATTGAGAAAATTTCCTTCTCTTCCTGGATTTCTGAAAATTTCAATTATTTATGATGTCGAATCTTGTTAAATGTTTTTTCTGCGGTGTTGAGAGGATATGATTTCTTACTTTATTTTAAATTTGATTAACATTGAAAAATATATCAATTACTTTTAAGTATTAACAAATTCATATTACTACCAAACCCTAGTTGATTGTATTTTCTTTTTTGTTTGATGTGATTTCTTGCAAATAATTTGCTCAGCATTTTTGAGTCTATATTCCAAAAATAATTTACTCTATTGATTTCTTTCTTCTAATGTTTTAGATTTGCTATCAGAGTTTTGATCTTAGTTTTTGAGTTTTCATTTTGAATTTGGATTTTGGCATCATTATATAATTAAGAAGGCATTTTCTGATTATATGCTGATACAGTGTACATAATAAGGTTTGAAAGTATTTTTTCTTAAGACCTCGTGTAGTTCACTAATAAAATTTTCTGGGTCCAGTATTTTCTTCAAGGTTTATAATTACAAGTTCAATTTAAATTAGATATGTTTTTTAAAAGATTTTATTTACTTACTCATGAGAGACACAAAGAGAGAGGCAGATACATAGGCGGAAGGAGAAGCAGGCTCCCTGCAGAGAGCCTGATGCAGGACTCAAACCCAGGACCCCGGAATGATGACGTGAGCCAAAAGCAGAAGCTCAACCACTCAACAACATCGGTGCCCTAGATTAGATATGTTTATTGAACTTTTATTTTTATTTTTAAGCCCATTTTGGCAATATGTGACTTCCAAGGAGGTTGTTCATTTTCTTTTTTTCCTAAAGAATTTATTTATTTACTTGAGAGAGAATGAGCCGTGTGGATGAGCAGAGGGAGACAAAGAAAGAGACAGGGAGAAACAAACTCCAGACTGAGCTGGAAGCCCGATGTGGGGTTCAGTCTCATGACCCAAAGAACATGACCTGAGCCAAAGGCAGATGCTTAACCAACTGAGCAACCCAGGCACCCCAGAAGTTGTTCATTTTCTATCCAAAGTTCCAAATTTATTGTCATAAACATTTTAAATAATATATCCCTCTTATCATTTAATGTTGTAAGATCTGCACTGATGTCCCCTTGTTCAATCTCAATTCCAGCAAATTGTTTCATTTTAGTCTAAGTCAAACTAAAGTTTTATTTATTTTTTAATTGATTGAGAATTTTGCTGAGTTGAGCTCTTCATTTCCTCCTTCCTGCTCAATACATGTGATGATGATCTCTGTCAAAGACCCTGCTCTCTCTCTGCCAACCGTTTTCATCCAACTAAGTTAATTAAATGAGGATTTTCTTTCATCACATTTGATCTACAAAAGTGTGCTCTACTCAAAATGTTTTTGAAATATTCAAATTTTTTTTAAAAAATCTTGGATTTTTCAATACTAATTTAAGAAAATCTTACAAAACAAACCTTCGGATAAGCAAGTTGAAAGCATAAAAGGCTAAACTATTCAGTAGTTGAGTTCATCTTTGGCAATCATCCCTCTCAGCATCTCCCAGGTCCCATCACATCCCGTTATCTATTGTTACTTCTCACTACCCCTTCTTCATCAGAAAAGAATTTTACCATTTATACTTAACAATAAAAGTCTCCTTCTTTTAAAATGTAATGCAAAATGTAAAGAAACACAACCTTATCTCTATCAAGAAAGAGACATAGCAAATTTAGACACAGCCTCAAAAGTAATTATTTCATGTAAAAAAAAAAAAAGTCTGACTATAGGTTACTACTATGGTCACTGATGATTGGTTGCTACTGTGGTTCTCTAGGATACTTCAGTATGATCTGATTAAGGATTTTCATTTTACAATAAAAAGGTGTTGTTATTCCAGAGTACAGAGGATTGGATACTGCAAAACAAAACAAAGTGAATATGAATGATGGACCATTTGTGTACTGTAAGTTATTGATATAATAACATGTATAGTAAAAGGCCCATCATATATAGTCAAATGCCATATCTGCACTCCTAATTTCCATATTTTCACAGAGATGTCCTTGAGTTGGTCTATTTGTTCAAAATAACATGTAGCTAAGAGGAAAGCTATGGGTAAAATTAGAGTGTCCTAACTGCTGTATAAACAAATCAATGATCTACACTCACCCTCTGGATACAATAACTACTGAGACTGTCACTATTACAGCTATGGTCTTACAAAATCATTTGCCTCTTAAGTTGAGTACTTAAACAAAGGGTGTTATGTTCTCATTAGCAAAGAATTCCAGATAAATAAAATGATCCATAACTTAATCAATTATTCTTAAAATAGATTGCAAGATCACACCAGACCGAAAATTAGAACTTGGGTTCCTTGCAGTGTTATAGTATATAGTAACATATTTAAAATAATTACTCATTTATATGTGATAACAATGCAAAATTATATAGCAAATTACTTTGTACCATACTATTGATGAAGTATAACAAATACTGAAAAAGTGGTAACATACACAACATAAAATGAAGATGTGAAAACCAGGAAATTCAGTATTGATTACTTGGAAAGACCTTAGCTATACAATAAATATCATTTGCATTATTTTACATAATCATAGGCTTTGTGGAATGTAACCATTATGTTAAAATTAGCTATCTCAATAAAATAAAATGGAACAAAACCAGAGAGAAATTGTATTTTGATGACCTTAGAAACACTGAAATCTTAAAACCAGGTAATTATCAAGATGAAATTATTTCTATGTATGAGCTAATATTAAGAAATAAAAATTATAAAGCTAATCATGATGGGCTGTTAGATTTGTAAATGTACATTCTTAAAATTGATATGTTACAGAAAATTGATTGTGTCACTTTCAGTTAGAAAGTGATTTTTCTGATCTTCTTTATACACATCAATGTAAATTCTGTGTAGAATTACTCACTAGGAAAAATGCATTCAGACTCTAGAATCTAGATTTTGCCCTTCCATACATGCAAATTGTTAATTTACAAAGCTTGAATTCAACAGGTTATAATTTAAAGCCAATAAACAATATTGTTCTACAAAATGAAAAACAACAAATAAATACAACATTGGAAGAAGTATAAAACCATTGGAAAGGTCTATACTTTTTCTTTCCTTCCTTTTCTCTTTCCTTCCTTCCGTCTCTCCTTTCTTTCCTTCTAGTAGTTACAATGACATTAAAGATAATTGCTGTTTATACCTGTGCACTTATAAATGAGGCTTAATCTAGAAGTCTCAGTGAGTAAGGGACAGGCAGGGCTAGTAAGAGAGAGTAGGTAAGGGGCCATGGGATCAGGCTCACAAAACAAAGTCCCCCAAATGCTTAGATATTAAAAAAAATAAAAAATAAATAAATAAATAAAAACAGAGATAAGGGAATAGATCAGACCATTTGACTCCTGAATAGGGAGCATTTTTCTGGAAAACGAATGAGGAGTCGTGGAAGGGGAGGCAGGCGGGGGGAATGGGGTGACTGATGGTGACAGGCACTGAGGGGGGCACTTAACGGGATGAGCACTGGGTTTTATATTATATGTTGGCAAATCGAACTTCAATAAAAAATATATTTAAATAAATTAAAGGGGTAATATAATCACCAAGCAGAAACATCAGTGGGCATGTACAAATTGGGAAACAGTCTAGGAGTTCAGAGTAAAAGAGAATATGTGACCCACAGTCAGTGAATTAAAATGAACTCTGAGTGGGCTTACATGTTGCCTTTATTACACAAAAGTTCACAAACATTTATTGTAAATATGTTTGAAATTTTAAGAGCAACTATGCTTAAAGAATAATTTATTCTAAATATATTTTTCATAAGTTCTACTTAAACAACTCGTAAAAGCTACATGGACTTTATTAAGCCAGGAAATGAAATGATTTTAAAGTATGAGTACATGGTAAAAAGTTAAAGTGATGATAATAACAAGGGGAAAAGATGATAAACATATTTCAAATGAATAGGTTATATGTTCATGTCATTTTCCAATGGCATAATAGTAGATGAGACACTGAGGAGAATTTTATTTTTATAATATTTAAATTCTTCCTTCATGAGTTTGAAAAATGGCTTATAAATTATATGAAAAATATCTGGTATTAAAATTAGGTCACTCTGATGATCACATTCCCATTATTTTTAATACTAATTATATTTTATTTAAACAAATTTCTTTTTGGTTATTTTACCAAAAATTACATTCAGGGAACCGACTTGATAAGAAATATTATATAGATTAGAACAGACACATGCCATTAAATGAAAGACTAAAAAGTAGAACAACCTCTATGGAATTAAAATTTGAATGAGTAATTCACCAGCTGTTATTATTACAGATCAAATATGTGTATTTCAGTAGAAACACTTGGGATTTCTAATTGTTCACAGTCAAATTCCATTTGATTTCCTTAATCTATTTTTCTTCTTTGATCTCCCATAATCTGCAGTACAGTAATAGTGGCTTTTATTAATGGCAATTTTTTTCTACTGAGGGGAATTAATATCTAAACATCTGAGCTTTCATAGAAGAATATAAAATTGTCACAGCTCTGAGTGCAATCTCTTTCTTTTGCATAGGTACTATACTTTAAAATAAGGTCATAGTACTTAAAAATATACTATTTACTTTAAAGAGAGTTTCATATTTTGCCAGGACACATCTGCTTGAAATTAATCAGCAATATGTATTTTAAGTATTTTCTAACCATGCTATAGGTTTTACTTACTAAAACTGGTATGTATGAAAATTTTCCAGACATTAGCCTATTATCTGAATTTATGTAAAAAAATAACAAATAAAGTATAAATAAGATTGTCTTTCAGGAGTGAGATATATTCTGATTCTAGGGGAGTTATGAACTAAAATAACATCAAAATCTAAATAACTATTGAGGGAAGTGAATATATATATATGTATATAACTAAGACAATTTTTTTTAAGTCTTCTCATACTCTATGTCTTTGTAGTTGGATTCTATCATCTGTTAAGGTACTATAAGGTGGAGACTTAACATTTTAAGTAGCATTAAGGTGGGAATTGCTGGATTGTATGCTAAAAAAAAGAAAAGGCATGTCAATATACCTCATGGTATATTATATTTACCTTGCTTGTGACTTGGGCAAATTCACTTCATTGAACAGGACTTTGAATATACATATGCAGAAATGTTTGCTTTTTGAGGCTGAAGAAATTAGAAATCATGGAGAGTGTGACCCGGGGTTGAACCCAATTCTTTACTATTTATTGGTTTTCTTAAGATATCCTTGACTTCGTTAGGTTCATAGGTAAAATGTGTATTTCACAATATTGTATATATTCATATTCAGCCAGAAATAATAAAGTATGCCAATACATTCAGAAATCGGCAATGAATTCAAGCTTCAGGACAAAATGATAAAATAATTTTATATTTCTTGAACATAAGCGTAATACTTTTGTTCACCAAAAATCAGTGGATGGTGATTTTTTCATTAGCCATAACAATGCTACTGCATGAATTAATGCCTTAATGCCTATTTTACCTTATCTTTGACTATTCCCATGCTACTAATATGATAAAGGCAAATGTCCTATTAATGAAAAACTGTGAGATGATTTATTTTAGAGGTTTGGACTAGATACTAAGTAGATCTCCTCTATACAAGTTGGTCCAAGTAAGGCTTGGCTTTAGAGTGTAAGCTTATTACGGGCTAGAAAACAACACTTTATTGAAGATGATTGCCGCATAAGAAGCATACAGGAAGACAGTTTCACCAAAACTAAGCTTTGCAAACAGTAGCTTTTACATACTGGATGGTTGAGAGGTATCCTGTCAAGAAGGAAGATATGGGTATCCACTTCCAAAAAACCATGAATTGTGCTACATTGCAGAGCCCAGTTGGAGCTTCTATTATACCCCTTTTATGACACAGTATCATATTTCTAAAAGTGAATTAAGACAAAGTTCCTGGGGATTCAATAAATTGACATGAGGAAAGTCAGAGTTAAAGACACAGCAAAAGTTACTTACTCCTTATAAGTGAAGTAGAAAATCTGCTTTTAAGGAGGTAGGTCCTCAGTTTTGCTGACAAGAATGTATTTTTTCCTAGTCCAGTCATGAACCTTTAGTGTAATTCTTAGAAGAAAATACCTTACAGTTGCTTTGGAGGATTAGCCAGGATGTTTTCAATCTCTTCTGGATACTCAATATGGTGAATTCTCTGCACAATATAAAGGAATTCCTCTCCAGGAAGGGTTTTACATTCTTGAAGAACAAACGTCCAGTTTCAACAATAAAATTTTCATGCATCAAGGATTGACTCACATCTGCAAAAAAGATTGTAGTAACTTCCTTTGGGATCTTAAAATATATTCTGATTTTTATTTATTTGTTTTGTGTTTCACAGACACTCTCCTATTAGTAGCTCTAAGATTTGAGTGTTAGATGAATTACTTTTTTCTTCCTACTGCTGATCATTACTTCCAGACTTGTATTTGTTATACCAATAAAATTCAAAATGTTTATGACACTGCAAACATGTATGTGTCCCTTTACTTCCCCCCTTTTATTGAAAAATAATAAATACTCTTTTAAAAATATTCATGTGATGTCATTGAATAATATAATGCTCTTGTCACCTGAGAAGGGTCAGACAAAAAAAAATTTACTTAGAGGAATAACATGGTCTTACATTAAAAATCTATATTCTGGGGCCCTTGAGTGGCTCAGTCAGTTAAACATCTGCCTTCGGCTCATGTCATGATCCCAGGGTCCTGGGATCCAGTCCCACATCAGACTTTTTATCCGTGAGGAGCCTGCTTCACCCTCTGCCTCTCTCTCCTCATGAATTAAAAAATATATTTTTTAAAAAATAAAATAAAATCTATATTCTGAATATAAAATGGAAATTATCAGATGCAAAATGCAAATATCAAAATTCACAAATCATCTAAACACTTCCAATAAATGTAATTTCTCACTTTTTACTTCTGATGGTGAATTCTTTTAGCTAGGGATACCAAGAAATTTGATGCAGTTTTACATATAATAATGCATACAAACCTCATGATTTAGAAAGTCTCAATGTATACAGATAAAAAACCATGCTAATATTAGGATATTCACTATTATAAATGTGTGCTCTGGAGAAAAGACTGAAGACAGGGCTGGAAACAATTTGCTGAAGAATTTAGGCATGTGACACATGGACTGACTCACTCAATCACCTCTGTGAGGCAAAATATAGAGATGGAATTACCCAGGAAAGATCTGAAGAGGAGCCTCCTCTCTAATGATATTGACAGGAGATCCACAAGGTTTTTGAGAACTTTTTATCACCAGAGATACTACTAGCTTGGATAAGGGATAGAAGAACTGAGAAAATGATGTCAGAATTCCAAAATTCTATAGGTAGAAACATCTATCAACAGCAAACATGTGCTTCTTTTCAAGAAAAAAGAAAACAAAACAAAACAAAAACAAAATAAAACTCTGAGGGCAGATCCTTGAACCCCAAAGATAGAGTCACAGGTGAAGAGACAGAGTCTGGTGTACCCAGGTGGCCAGAGGACAACACCGTAGGCCTAGAGTAGAAGCTTGCACCACAGCAAATTATTCTCAAGCAAACCTATTTAAATAATGCTGCTTAATTATAAACTTGCTTGGGACCCATGACTCCTTTATTCCTCCCATTTGTTTCTCTTTTGGAAAGAGAATGTTTGTAACTGTAATCCTTTGCCCGTCTGTGCCACCATTGTATTTTAAAAGCAGGTAGCCTGGTTTCTAGTTTCACAGGTCCACAAATGAAGAGCAACTTTTTCCTAGGATGGATCATATTGTCAAAGATAAAACCATATGCTAGTTAAAGTGTTAAGGACAGATTTGATCAGTTGAAATTATTGTAATGAAAACAAAGAGTCCGCACAAACCTAACTAAACCTTAAGTTGTGCAGTTGTAATAAATGTTTACAGCTTAAGGGAGTAGGGACTGGGGCAAGTGAGGAGGGCTCAACAGAGTCAGGGATGTAAAGTATTACAAATGGTTAGTCAGTGTAAACGTGATCAGGCCATGGGTGTTTGCTGACTGGAAATGACCAAAGTTGGCATTCTATCTACCCATAGAAACCATGAGACCGAGGCCCTATTCTCAGATATAGGATAAACAGAAAAAAATTTTAGAAGCCTTATTTCTTTTTCTGGATAGACATGTTAAAAGAGACATCTTTGCTATGTGCTCTTGAGCTCCCAGAAACTTTTAATGTTTGTTCGAGTTTCATAGACCTAAGCTTGAGGCCTAATTGAGAAGAGGTCTCAGAGGAGCCTGGCTAGAGACTGGTCATGGACTCTTTGGGTATTGACCCAGATGTAGTATTGATTCATATTCGATTTAGAGCACCTCAATAATGAGATTTGTGGCTGTTGAGCTGAAAATATTTACATGAGATATTTGCCTTAGCGTTAATGCTATAATAGGACAAGACCTGTAGGGATATTGAAATGGGGTAAATAACTTTTATATGTAGGACAAACACAAATGCTTGGATGACAAAGAGTAGACTTTGGTGGTCTCAATGGTGATGTCAAAAAGATATGTCAATATTCTAATCCCTGGAAACTGGTATTCTTACCTTATATGGTAAAAAAAAAAAGAATATCATCATACATATCTATATAAATAAAGATATATAAAATGTATGTATTTTAAAATATTTTAGTTATTTGAGAGAGAGAGCATGGGCGAAGGCCAAAGGAGAAGCAGACTCCTCACTGAGCAGGGAGCATGAGTTGGGGCTTGGTCTCAGGACCCCAAGATCATGAGCTGAACTGAAAGCAGACAATTAACCAACTGAACTATGTAAGTGCCCCTAGATATATGTATTTTTATTTTTATTTTTATTTTTATTTTATTTTCATTTTTTTAAAATATTTTATTAATTCATGAAAGACACAGAGAGAGGCAGAATCATCGGCAGAGGGAGAAGCAGGCTGCTTGTGAGTCTCCTCACAAGGAGCCTGGTGTGGGACTTGATCCCCGAACTGGGATCACGCCCTGAGCCAAAGGCAGATGTTCAACCACTGAGCCACCCAGGCATTCCAATATATGTATTTATAAATGTGATTAAGTTACAGTTTTTGAGAGGAGAAGCTTATTCTGGATTACCCAGGTAAGCCATGAATCTAATGACAAATCCTTGTAAGATTCAGGCAGAGTAAAATTTGATAGAAACTTAGAAGAGAAGATATACACCCACAGAGGGGGAAGCCATTTAAAAACAGGAAGAGATTTCAGTGATATCACTAAAAGCACAAGGAATAGCAAGGAGTGCCAAGGAATGCCAACAGCCACCAGGAGCTGGATGAGGCAGGAAGCAAATTCTGTTTTAGTCTTTGGAGGAAACATATCCCTGACAATACCTTCATTTCAGACTTATGGACTCTATAACTATGAAAGAGTAAATCTATGTTGTTTGAAGCCAACAATTCTGTGGTAATTTGTTCAAGCAGTCACAAGGAACTAATGCAAATTCTCTTGCTGGCACAAATACCACCATGCTAATCTTCTTACTCTTCACCCTTAAAAAGCTTCTGCTAGTGATAGTCTTGTCATTTATAAATAGCAGTATTAGTTTCTAATTGTGATTATACACACACATACACATATAAACACAGACACATACACCCTCCCTCTCTTTCTCTTTCACTCCTATGTGAATGTATAACACTTAAAATTGTACTGGTATATGGGAACAAGTATAAGTCATGAGAAATCCAAAAATGTTTGTGACAAAAATATATATACATTTGTAGTTGAAAAGAAAACAACTTCCTTGGCTCAAATGTTTTCTAAGTTTGAGATTTTAGTCTTTTTCCAGAATGTAACAGATATATTGTATTCCAAATGACAACTTAAAAATGAATTTTCCTTAGGATCTATAAACAGTTCATTACACAAATCATATTTTATGTAATATGTAACATATAAATTTTAATATATAAATTAAAATTAATCTTAAAATGAAAAAGAATAATCTTTATTTTAATCCATATGGGGAAAGAAGTTCAAGTATGCTGCATATTCATTGAAGATCTTTTTCCCTCCTTTCCAATTTTTTCATCCTCCCCAATATGGTCTTTTGATGTATCTTAGCATTTCTCACTTATTGGCAATAACCTAATACAGCTGAATACAATTGACCAGAACGGCACTCTCTGTCAACTTGATCTAATTGATTTTTTTTAAAAAGACTCTATTCCAACAACAGCAAAATGCCGATTCTTCTCATGCTCTAATGGAACAATCACCAAGACAGACCTCATTCTGAGCCATAAACGCACTGTAATAAACTTGCTGGAATAGGGATCATACAAAATGTGTTCTCAGACTACAGTGCAATTAAACTAGAAATCAATAACACAAATATAACTGGGAAAATCCCAAAATATTTGGAGAATAACAATACATTTCTAAATAACACATGAGTCAAATATGTTTCTCAAGTGGAACTAAGTGAAAATGAAAATAGAATTTATTAAGTTTGTGGAATGTGGTAAAAGCAATACTGAGAGGGAAACTTACAGCATTAAATGCAGTTATTAGAAACAAAGAAAAGCCTAAAATAAATAATTTAAGTTTCAACTTTAGGAAACAAGAGACTGGAGAGCAATTTAAGCTTAATGTGCACAAAAAAAAAAAAAAAATTCTAGACTTCAATGAAATTGAAAACACAAAAGCATTGAGAAAATCAAGGAAACCAAAAGGGTTCTTTGAAAAGATCATTTAAATCAATAAGCTCTAGCCAAGTTGACTAAGAAAAAAGAATACACAAGTTGTCAATATCAGAAATAAAATAGGGATCACTATCTTGCCATAGCCATTAAAAGTATAATAAAGGGGTATTATGAACAATTATGGGCCACAAATTTGATAACTGAGATGAAATGAGACAATTCCCTGAAATACATAAGCTATCAAAATTTGCATGACAAAAAAAGAGATAATCAGAATAAGCCCATACCTATTAAATAAGTTGAACTGATAATTAATAACCTTTCAAATAAGGGAGGGCCAGGCCCAGAGCTTTTCACTGGTGAATTCTACCAAATATTTGAGGAAAGAAAAGATACCAACTATCTACAATCTATTCCATAACTCATTCTATGAGATCAAGGTTACTTAAATTCCCAAATCAGATAAAGCTATTATAAGAAAAGAAAACAAAAGGCTAATCATTCATGAATGTGGACACAAAAGTCTTTAACAAATTGTAGTAAATCAAATACAGCAATGTATAAAACAAGAATTATATGCCATGGTTAAGTGTTCAAGGTTGGTACCCTGTTTGAAAATCAATCAATGTAATCTACTACATCAACAGACTAAAGGATAAAAGTCATATGATCATATGTTAATTATGCAAAACAAAAACTGATAGGCTCCCAAACCCATTATTGATAAAAACTCAGCGCACTAGAAATGGACTTTCTTCAAAATGACAAACATCTACAAAAAATGTAAAATTAACATCATAGTTAATCTTGAGAAACTATACTCCCCCCCTCCTAAGAGATTGGGATCAAGATAAGGATTTCCTCTCTCCTAGTCCTTTCCTTTCACTCTTATTCAGCAAATATACTGTAAGACTGAGCTAGTGCAGTAAGATTTTTAAAAATGGAAAACAAAAGCTATGTAAATAGGAAAGGAAGAAATAAATCTCTTCATTCAAGGATAACATGATCATCTATCTAGAGAATCCCAAAGAATAAAAAAAAAAAAATTATAAAACTTCTGTAACTAATACATGAATAGAATAAGGTCCCAAGATGCAAAGTTAATATACAAGCATCAATTATTATATTAGAGAGGGAGACAGAACATGAGAGACACCTAACTCTGGGAAATGAACAAGGGGTAGTGGAAAGGGAGGTGGGCGAGGGGGGTGGGGTGACTGGGTGACAGGCACTGAGGGGGGCAATTGATGGGAGGGGCTCTGGATGATATGGTATATGTTGGCAAATTGAACTCCAATAAAAAGATTTTTTTTGAAGTTTATCAGTATTGGTTCATTAATTGTGACAAATATGCCATAGTACTATAAGGTGTGAATAATTTGGGAAAATGTGTTTGGGATATATGAAAACTTTCTGTACATCACCTCAGTTTTTCTATAATGCTAAAACCGTTTTAAATACTAAAGTCTATTTAAAAAAAAACAAACCTATAGAGCTTTCTTGGGGCTGGATATGAGAACAAGGAAAAACTGATATTGCCCCTGAGGGAACTTTTTGGGATGCATGGAAATATTCTAAAAGTGGATTGCTGTCATGGTTATGTAATTGTAAATTTACTAAAAGTCAGTGCATCGTACACTTAAACATGATCAATTTGGTTATAAGCAAACCATACCTCAATAAATCCATTAAAAAAGAGAAATACATAATATGAATACTGATACTAGAGAAACGGTTAAGAGTCACATACATAGAAGCAAATATTTTGGCTGAAGCCACAGCAGGCAGCATGCAAAAAGAAAAAAATCGAGTAAAGAGAAATGAGAAATATTGATATTTAGAGACAGAAAAAGAGAAGAAACAAAATCAACTTCTTTTACTATCAAAAACTGTCTTTTGTTATTAATATTATCATTTCAAGGTTACTGAGAAGATATATGCACTCTAACATGGCTTAATCTCTAAATACAGTTTTTTTTTAATTTATCATAAATAATAATGGACCAACTGAATACCAAAGAAGCTTTCACTTGGTCTAAAACAAGACACAGGTATCCTATTAAATGTTCTCTTTCTATGAATTGCAAATCCCTCAGGGTATCTCTTTATCTCTTCTTCTACTGTATTTAACGGAAGACCTTTATAGATGGGCTCCTAACTTGTAGGAATCAAGGCAAGCATATAGCACCTCCAAGGATTCCTGATGTTCAATTGTGTGTGCCCAAAGCAGGTCTTCAAGGGAGTTTGAGTATGGATTCTGGGTTTACACATCCACTGACCTTACTGAGCCCCTAACACTGTGAACATGTAGGTGCCAGAAGGGCTGCTATAGCAGGCCCTCCAAAGCATGGGGCCAGGGTGAGGCCATTGTTATTTGAGGTACATATAAGTACAACCCTTTGTTTTAGATTCTTTGCTACAGAGCCAATGTTGAGGTCTTTTTTTTTTTTTTTTTTTTTAAATCCTATTTGGAATTGACTCATGACCATTTGCTTAGGAAAGGACATTAGAACAAGCTGTACCACTTCCAGTAGTTTCACTAGATTTCTTTTGTATTATCTTCTTTACTTATTTTCTATTTGTTCTTAAAGTAAAAATCATTCCAGTTTGTATAACATTGGAAAAGAAATTCAGAAATGATCAGTGTATGTCTGTGAATAAAATATGAACTTTGATTCAGGCAACATATTCATGTCAGTAAGAAAAACTGTTTTCTTTTAAGATTTTATTTATTTATTCATGACAGAGAGAGAGAGAGAGGTAGAGACACAGGCAGAGGGAGAAGCAGGCTTCATGCAGGGAGCCTAATGTGAGACTCCATCCTGGGTCTCCGGGATCAGGCCCTGGGCTGAAGGCAGCACTAGATTGCTGAGCCACCCAGGCTACCCAGATAAACTGTTTCTTTGCAAGTCCCTTTTGTTTAGACAAAAGCTCCAGTGTTTGGTGTTCGACAGGGCTGTTGTCTACTAGGAAAGACTGCTAACTAGATTTGATTTAAGGGGACATCAAGTAATTAGCAGCCTGTGTGCCATATAAGTTCTTAACCTACTGAGAAACAAAGATATCAACATACAGAGGCCAAAATATCATTTCCTTTTTGATGCGGGCTAAGTTGGAGGATCAGTTCACATATGTGGGCAAGTATTTTCACAATCCTTACACCCTGAAATAAACAGATTTAATTACAGATAGAAACTTCTGGCATGGAGAAATAAAGAAAAATAGAGGCTTTGCGTGGCAACATTATTTCCAAGAAGGACAAGAGAAAGAATCTGGTGTACATATGACCAGTTCCTTCTCCAAACTCAATTTTTCAGGTGATTCACTCTATTTTCCCAAGGATGGAGTTAAATGAGGGGACAAAAAGAAGATAATCATGGGCTCTCTGCACATGGAAGGGAATATGAAGAAAAGTATGTAACCAGAATCTCTCATCTGAGAAATTGGAAAGAAATAGTTTATTAGAAATAGAAAAATGGACCCACTCTATTGTGACTAGATGGAGTGAGGCATGTGAGGTCAATCATGATGCAGGAAGGAAAGAGGGATATCTCTGCGTAGAACGTTTTTTCTAAACATGGGTAAGAGGCATGGGAATAGTTGCGAGTGGATACTAATATTTTTAGGGGTAAAAGATAACTCATGTATGAATAAAAAGAAAAATATACAGAGGGAAAGAGTTGGACCAAATATAAATTCATTTCACTTATCATTTTTTGCATGCTCTTATTGATCACACAGGACATTTTTGGTAGATGGAAAAACTTTATATTAGTCTTTACAGTTTTAATGAGGTCACTGTTGATTATCTTGGAGAGTTCACTTCAAATCACTTTGAAGCTTTTTCCTTGGGGTTTTACCAGGGTGTATATTTGACAAGGAGTTTCTCTCTAATTACTATTCCATAGATTTGACTCTCTACTTCTTGCCAGCTGGTTTTCCTGCTACTAGATCTTTCTCCATCAAATATTTATGAGAGTCCACACTGTGTACACAGGGCAAGGTACTATGAAGGAAAGAAGAAGATAAGGAATCAGTCAAAGAGATGTGTTCCCAAATCCCATCAGGTTACCAGTTTGAAGTAGTCACAGAGCATATGGCAAAGGAAAAAAGAAAAACAAAAACCCCTCATAAGAGCTTCATACACAATTGGATGTTTTAGACAAAGCCAAAGCAAGTTATAATAGATCCTTGCTTCTCCTTACAGTTTTAAGGTAGTCATACTTTTTCCCTCTTGTCTGTAGGGGTGGGTAATGTTTTGGATCTGCAATGAATGCAAAATTGGAATGATTGAATTCTTTGCTAATTCAATCTGTCCTCAGTCCAAGTGACTAAGTGACTTTGTCCAGTTCATTGTTTCTAAAGAAAGTCAGATACATGATGGGCTTCTCTTCCTTATTCCTCCAAAACAAACTCATAAAACCTCAAGTGTGTTTAATCATTTTAATATACTCTACATCAAGATAGAAAGAAACATAAGATATAGTGGGAGGATGGATTATGAAGTTTTCCTCACACAGTCTGTTTTGCAAAATAAATCATTATCTACAAGTCAAATTAGTTTGAATTTGACAGACCATGTTTTTTTTTTTTTTTTTAATATTGGTTAATGAAAGTTAAATTTGAAAAAAACCTACCAAGTATTTGGTAAAAACAGTTTAACAAAATTATACATTCAATAACTGTTTGAGACATGTACTCAAAATCACTGTGGTCAAACGTAACATTAGTAGGGGTTAGATTCAGAAAAATATATACTCAGAAGTATTTTCTTTTCGCATTTTAGTGTGAGAGGAAAAAACTGCATGCATTCAAAGCAAACAAGGAAATGAAAATAACCTGCAATATCCATCATTCAGCATTAAAATTGTTTAAACTAGCCTGTCCTATGAATTGGAGAGTCCTCTTTCTCCTTCATATCTACCCCTTTGGAATCTGTGTGTTTTATCAAAGGCTTATTTATTTTATGAAAGAAAAATATAGTGAGAATAAAAATACAGCAAATAGATTCCTAACCATCATTGTAAAGTGATGCAATAAAAGATTTATCAAATGCTTACAAAGTACTCCGCACAGTAAGATGAGAATAGGGACTTTGAGAATTCTCAAAATAGGAAATTCACAAATCAAGCAATATCCATTAAATATAAATTGAACTGGCTTCTGTTGCAGGCATGATTGCTTTCCAACCCTAGAAAATAGAGGATTCTATAGTGAGAAGAGAAGCAGAAGGATAAAAGTCCCAAGCAAATTTTCATCCTAGAAAGAAGTGTACTGTCCATTCTAATTTTAGAAGTGCTGAATAAAAGTGTAAATATAGGTATGACAATAAGAAGACTAAGCAGTAGCCAAACTCAAGACTAAGAAAACTGGTGGGTTTGGGCATGAGAACTTGCCAGTAAGAAACAAGAACTTTATGCATAAATATAATAGACTATGCACTATTAAAACTCTTACTTGTGTAGGAATGCAAAACTTTATTTTTAACCTCTCAGGGTTTTCAGTTATGAATTTAAATTGGCACAAGACAGATTAACAGGAGAAAAGCATAAAATTAATTTAATACAAGTTTTACATGATACTGAAGGCTTCTTGAAGAATAAAGACCCCAATAAGTGGCAAAACCTACACATTTTTATATTAAGTTGAACAAAGAAAAAGTGGAAAAATAAGTACACTATGTGGGAGGCTAAAGGAAGATAAGAATTATTTCAACAAGGTCTGTTGGTACAGAATTCTTTTGGTTTCAGCTACTTGTCCTTGATGACAGGAGTATTTCTTTCCTTATGATATTGGGAGGACATTATCCATCTGGAGGTTTATGGCCTGCTTTCAAGAAGAAAAAGCAGAGCGTGAGAACACCCTTCTTACTTACATCTCTTGTTTTTTTTAAGTGCTTTTAAATCAAAACCATGTTTATGTTGAAAGGCATATTTCAGAGTGGCATATTCCCATTTCCTTCAATCGTGAATATATGTTATGAAATTATGAAGATTGATTAGAGATCAGTTATTTTAAAGACTGTATTTTGAAGTCATCATCTATTGTTATATGAGGGTCTATTTCAACTTTCCCTTTCTTTTCTGTTTTTTTGTTTTGTTTTGTTTTGTTTTTGTTTTTAGTGGGCCTAATTATTTTCTATTGGAAATCAGATATATAAAGTATACAAGTCTTCACAACTTGAATCAGTTTGGGTTCCTCCATAAGCACCACCACCAACAGGAATTTGAGTGAAAGCAGTTTATTTCAGAGGTACAGGAGATGCCAGTAGGGGAGTGAGGGAGTCCGGAAGGGACAGGAAAAGCAGCCAATAAATATCTATTATCAAACTCATCACCACTATGAAAGAATGAAGCCTATTCCCACTGAGGAATTCTCAGATAGAGTCCAGAGCATGAACTACAGAGATGCTTCACACAAGGGGCAAGGAGGCTGAACAGCTGTCATTAGGTGAAGTCTGCTCATGATGAGTGGAGAGTGATGAACTCCCCACTTTGCTGGCAGCCATGTTAGTGCTGGACCATGGGCTCTGGCAGTCACAGAAAGCCCTCAGATAAGGATGTGTAGATTCTGGGATTTGAAGATGGGACTGGTAAATAGTATAGCAAAGAACACTGTCGTAAAGGTCCAGGGACATTGTGAGGAAAGACCGCATCTCTACAGTGATGCTATCTCCCTCCTGAGATGATGCACATTATCCTGTGTGAAGGTTTGGAGTAGAGCAAGTTCTTTTACTCCAGGGACGAGGTTGGTTTCAGTCCTCCAAGCCTCAGTCTATCTTGAAAAGTGTGCCCATAGATGTCACTGAGCTCCAGGGGTCATGCTTTCTCAGGATCTTCCTTGCTCCTTCCTGGGCTCCAACTTTAGGCTCCTTAGTACCAAGATGCTGCTGAAAACTCTGCTATGCTTCCTTTCAGCCACTTTCAACTTGGCTTTACCCTCTTGGCTTCTCCAGAATAATGTGCAAATGCCTCGGGGGACAAACTGATAGCTGAGTTTCAATCTCACTTCTCTGAATTTCGAACTCATTTTTTTTTCTTTTTGTCTGTTCAGTCCTGTGAGGAAGCATAAATCTCTGTCAGCTCTTCTGACTCTTAGTAGCATCCCACTGCCTGAGTTCTCAGCAAATGCTTTGAGAAGAAAAGCAGAACAGATGACAAGAGTCAAGATGGGCTCACCTTTGTTTAATATCTTCCTTTCTCTGGGACCTGCTCGATGTTGGCTCAGTGACATACAGTTTTTTTTCCCCATTTTTTTTTCTGGCCAAGCAACTCCACTATATAGGGAATGGATGCCAAAAATAGCAGATGATACATTAAAGAAAGATTTTTAATTTGGGGGAAAAATCAATAAATAACATTATATACTGGGATGGAAAAAAGTAGCAAGAGTTTCCCTGTTTTAACATAAGGCCTTAATCATGTTCTAAAGTATCAATATGTAAACCCAAATCTATGTAAGTTCATTTCTGACAAAGACTAACACCTTCCTCTATATAAAGTTTGAAATGAACTTCATGTCAATATAGAGCTTGAAAGCACTATAATATTATTTTGAAATAATATGCACACAGATATAGTCCCCTCCCTAAGGTGTTTTTCTCAGAGCATGTTTGGGAACTCATTGTCTTTTTCCAAGGTTGAGAAATCAATAGAAAAAGCATCAGTTGCTTTTGGGATGCTTTGCTGACATATTAGCTTACATGCTTTCTCTGTCAAGAGACTCCAATCAATATTATATAGTTTTCATGACAAGTAGATAATACATCATTAACAATTTTTGAAGGTAAATAGATAATTTCAATTTTCACATTGAAAGTCGAAGCGTATAACAAACTGACAGGAGAAGCTAATTGTGATAAAATTTAGAGCTGCATATATTTTCCTGCTTGTGACATTGAATTGTTAAGCTTGCTTCAGTACCTGTTTGTTTAATTTCCATTATCATGATTCCCAAGGGGACATTGCTATTTTACAGGCCTCATACACACAATAACTAAAATCAGCCTTCGTGAAAAGGTTAAGGGTAGGGCAATTGGATTTCTGCAATACTGATTCAAGGACATATGATAGGGCAATGTCTGTACAATTCAGTCTAAAAAGAATCAATACTGAATGTCCAGGTATTATACTACTCTGAATTGATAGAATTCTAAATATATCAGAGCCTAATTTTATATTTTTCATAAGAGCGAGCTTGATAAAAAATTAAACTATTAAGACAAATTCTCCAAGTTTATAAGTTTTCTGTCTAACCCATATCGGTCAGTTTTTATAGGAAAACTAGGCAGTTAAAGAATGGAAATTTTCTTGAGTTGGTAGATAGGATTAGAAGAGACATCTGTGGTTCTATTACTTGTACAGCCATTCTATTGATGAGTTCTATGACCTTTAGCTAGTCACTTAGCACTTCTCTGGGCTTAATTTCCTTCCTGTGTATAAAAAAGGAACAACACTTGTAGATACTGTTATATCTATGAATGAAAACTGCCCATAAGGGCGTAGAAGTATAATTAAGTCTTGGCATTGTTCCTTTAAAAATTAAAATCACATTAAAAATTAAGAAAGTCTTAAACAACCTCATAAGTGCAGAACTGGAAAGCAATTAAGTATATTGTTTTGCCCCTAAAATCATCCCTGGAAGGTTAGTTGTGCCCCTTACTGCCAATGATATTTACTGATGTAATTGATAGTGGATGTTTGCTGATCAGTCTTTTTCTGTATTTTTTTCTCCATTTTAAATATCATTCCTAAAATGGACATGGGTTATTGCAGTTAAGCAAGAAGTTTAAACATGGTAGTTTATTCAGAATCCAAGAGATTTATAAAACAAAATAAGCAGGACATAGACAAAAGCACAAGCTGTATTCATAATAACTTAAGCACATGATTTGCTGCATTTACCAATTATGCTGAAGTTATTAAGCTAAATATTTGTGGCTTTTCTTTCTTTCATTTTAATTTGAGAAGTAAAATATTTACAAATTTTCTTTATAAAGAATTGTTTATTCAATCAGTCATAACTTTTGAAGCTTCTTTTTATTTCCTACACTTTCAGAGTTATTATGAAATTATTGATATTTTTCTATAAAAATCCATGCCTTCGAGCTACATTAAATTTCAATGAATCAAAATAAAAATTCACATTTTAGAGCCAGATTCTTTTTAAAAAAGTGAAATAAGGAATTTTATTTCACATCTTTTACTCCTAAACTTTTTCTTCGATATGCATAATCCAAAGAACTTGATATTCAACTGGGAGAAACATCAAAGATGTGCCTGATTTGAATTCAATTCATTAAATATCTATTGAGCATCTATTCTATTTTTCTGAATTTTAAAATGCTTCTTTATATTGTAATTCACTAAAAAGAAAAAAATACTAGACAATTAACAAAATGACTTTTAATGTGTAGGATATTTATATTTTGCTTAATTAATGAGTTCTTTAACACTTAAGGAAACAGACTTTAGACACAGAATAATGAAGATAAGTATTTACTTCAGGGTTTCTCTGATGTATATATACAAATAATAAGCAAAATCAACTTCTTTACTTTCTGATTTTGACTCTTGTGCATCCTTTCCAAGGCAGAATCAGTTTCTGTGCTTTTCTTTCCTTCTTTTAAAGATTTTATTTATTTATTTGTTTGTTTGTTTGTTTGTTTGTTTGTTTGTTTATTCAGGGAAGACACTGAGAGAGAGGCAGAGATATAAGCAGAGGGAGAAGCAGGCTCCCTATGGGGAGCCTGATGCAGGTATTCATCCCAGGACCCTGGGATCACTGACCTGAGCCAAAGATAGGCGTTCAACCACTGAGCCACTGAGATGCCCAGTTTCTGTGCTTTTCTATAAAATATACTCTTTACTTTCATGAGTATTAGGGGTTGATGTTTTCTGGGATTTCCTTTTGAGACAGTGATGACTAATTCTTTGATGCCAATCCACATGTGCAGTAGGATATTAAATTAATTAAATTAAATATCTAAATTGTGAAGGGAATAATTTGTAGGGTTATGAGCTGCTTTATTATTTTCTCCCAACACCCATAAGTTCAACAAAGAGATGGATGAAGAGAATATTTTTTTAAAAATTGATTTTGGGGGATCTGTGGGTGGCTCAGTGGTTTAGCACCTGCTTTTGGCCCAGGGCATGATCCTGGAGTCCTGGGATCGAGTCCCGGGATCGAGTTCCACATCAGGGTCCCTGTGTGGAGCCTGCTCCTCCTTCTGCCTGTGTCTCTGCCTCTCTTTCTCTCTGTGTCTCTCATGAACAAATAAAATCTTTAAAAAATTGATTTTGTAGGGTAAAGAATTACATAAAATTGCTCAAATATTGCAGTGGTGGTGTTTTTTAAACTCTAAGAAAATAAAACACAACAGACACTGTTCTTAATAAGCACAGTTTTAGGCATCCAGTTAATTTAATAAATGGTAACCTACCTATGTTGGCAACCATCTCTAGAATTCCTCAGAAAGGTTTTATCTATTTTGAGATATGTAACTTAAATCTAGGGAGTGCTTAGCCTTCATTTATTTATTTAGTCATGGCCCTGACATTTGATATTTTCTAAAAGAAAATGCCCTCATCCTGAACAACGTTTTACTCAATTCTCTCTCCCTCTCTTTTTAAAGACTTTAAGTAATCTCTATACCCAATGTGGGACTAGCACTAATAATCTTAAGATGAAGACTCACACATTCTAGGGACTGAGCTAGCCAGGTGCCCCTTATTCATTTCAGATTTTTCAAAACACATGGCTTACCCATAGTAATACTTTGTGTCTCTTTTTACATTAAATAATATTCATATTTTTTAAAGATTTTGTTTATTCATGAAAGACACAGAGAGAGAGAGAGAGGCAGAGACATAGGTAGAGGGAGAAGCAGGCTCCTTGTGGGGAACCCAATGCAGGACTCAATCCCAGGACCCCGGGATCATGATCTGAGACAAATGTAGACATTCAACCACTGAGCCACTAAGGCATCTCCATATTTTCTTTTATAATGAGAATTAGGCACTAATTTTCACTTGTATTTACATTCTGTTTCACATTAAAACTTTAATCTTTGATACAAAATCCTTCTGCTTCCCTATTCTACTGTTCCCACCTAAACTAATAACAATTAATTTTCTCGGTTGTAGGGCCTTCTTTCTTAAAAGGAGATATTGGTTTCTTTCCTACTTCATGTTCTTCTTCAGTTTTCTGTTATCAGAACTTCACAGCTATGTCTCTTTTGTAATATGATAGCCTACCCCCCAAGCAAATGAAACCATAGTTCTTAGAAATAAAACATTATAAACTGCCTCAACTGAAGTGAGATGTCCTACCCAAAGTAGAGTTTTATTTATTTTTTTATTTTTATAAGGTTTTACTTACTTACTTACTTACTTACTTACTTACTCACTTACTTACTTATTTATTTGAGAAAGAATGAGAGAGAGCCAGCAAGAGTGCATGCATGGGACAGAGGGAGGGGTAGAAGGAGAGGGAGAGAATCTCAAGCAGACTTGCTGAGCATGGAGCCTGATGTGGGACTGGATCCCACAACCTTTAGATCATGACCTGAGCTAAAACCAAAGTTCTGGAAGCTCAACTGACTGAGCCACACTGGCAGCCCCCAAAACAGAGTTTTAAACCTCTATTTCCCTCATGTTTTGAACAATCAGTTTTGTTGGATACAAGTAGCTGGCAATGAATAAATATGTGAAGTGCTTTGTTAAACAAAGCTAAACAGATTTCTCTTTCTTAGACATTTGAATATGTGACTCTGTATTGTACATTTTTAAGTTACTATAGCCAGTATTTGTCATTCATCCTCTTTTTAGAGAAAATATGCAAGCTTTTTAAAAAAAAAAAATCAAGTACAAAATTTAGCACGGCAATGAAGCCATACATAGTCAGGGAGAGAGTTTTCTCTAAAATACTCTTCAAAATAAACTCACCTACATTAAAGAAATGCTAAGCAGCAATTGAGACACCGACAGCAATCTTCTCAAGCAGAAAAGAATTAAAAATTGAAGGAATAAGAATAATTGAAAAAGTCACTGATTTGGAACTGAGTGTTGTCAAAAGTAAAGAGCTAGTTTGTAGCACTAACATATTCAAGGAAATGATGTTCAATTGTTTTCAGTGACAATCAGCAGGAGGGAATCAAGCACCTCAGCAATTACTGAATTTCTGCCAGAATCTGTTGTAACATTGCCTTAGGGGAGGCAAGATAAGGAAGATTCTAGCTCAGAAGCTGCATCAAGAAAAGTAGGGAAATGAGAGCATTGCAGCTTAATTTATTAAGCTACCTGATGATTAAAGGTGTTGCCTTTTGGGAATAAGGGAGGACTGATGTAATATTTAATAATGAGTAATTAAAAATAGAATGCCTTTTTTTAGGAAAAATACCATGGAATGTCATTTAAAAATTTTAAGGTCAAAGAGTATATTACATTTAATATTTTTTGGCTTTGAAATAATTTAGCAAACAATAAACATTTTACCCAGTATGTTAAGAATTTACATACCAATGGTGGAAAAATTAACAAAAATTTTAAAACTCTCATTTTAACGAATGTACTATGTCATTAAATGTGGAGTGTGAAAATTCAATAGGGGAAGAAACAGTTGAATTCTGTACAAATTTTAATAATAAGAAACTGAGTAAAGTAAATAAGTATAAATTACAGTAAACTTTGCCAGGCTTAGAACTGGATTAGAAAAATACTATAGCTTTTCAACAAGGCTATAAAAAATTCAAGGAAGATATTACTGATCTTTAAAGATTTAGAATATGTAGAATACATTTAATTTTAAAATCAATCTGATGACTCAAAATAATTTCTAATTACAGAGTGCCCATAAATCAAGACTTGGAAATAGTATTATTATACTGAAAATGAAAGGTATCTGTAAGTAGAAATTTGTTAATCTATGTATTTATAAATATATACTGAAGAAGATTGAAAATAACTTTTTTCAAGAGAGATAATTTGGAATAGATGCTTGATGTAGATTATAGAAGATAAAGCTTAAGGCAGAAAGATAAATTTTTGTATATGTAGATATATATCTATTCAATTCATAGAGAGACAAAGTAACAAAGAATGAGAGAGAGAAGAGAGAGAGAGCAAGAGATTGAATGAGAGAGAGAAAGAGAGAGACAGAGAGGGAGAAAGAAAGAAAGCTATGCCAGTAAAGGGAATAATTTCATTTAGAAGTTAAGATGTGAGATGAGGAATGGAAAAATTGAATTTGACAGGTTTAAACATTCATTTTTAAAAAGTTACTTATTCCTGAGAGATACAGAGAGAGAGAGGCAGAGATATAAGCAGAGGGAGAATCAGGCTCCCAAGAGGATCCCATCATAGGACTTGATCCCAGAACCCTAGGATCATGACCTGAGCCAAACACAGATGCTAAACCACTGAGCCACCCAGGCGTCCCAGGTTTAAGCATTCAAATAATTATTTACATTAACTGAACAAAGTATTTTTCTTATTTTTGTAGGTAATACAAAACAAACCCACTGTGTTTTCTTGAGAATGAAATATATGTGATTTATGTAGTGTGAAATAAAGTGTGACTAAAAGGTTCCTCAAAACATGTCCTTCAGTGGTTGTTTCCTTGTAAGTACAGCACGAAACCTCTCAAGCATCACTCCTACTTGCTGTACTACATGCCCCAAATGGACCCCACCCCCCAACACAAAACGTTGAATAACCTATAAAACCACTGAATACTAGGATATTAAACAGGATAGGGCCTGGAAGTGCTTCAAAATAATCCAATCATTTCACAAATCAGAAATGTGAGGTGAAAGCAAACTCCTGATTACTTTGTGATTCTCTCTAAATCTCATGTATTTTAAGAGATCTGCACACATTAACATCTCTTTGAAACCTAACAAAGAAAAAAAATTCTCCTAATTCCCACATCACCTATTTTGGAACTTGCAATATCTACTTTTTATTGCAGTTATTTGGATTCTTTACCTAGTTTCATAGTCTAGTCATATATACAAATCAAGTTTTATATATTTTTATTTTCTTCACATGCCTTTCCCTAATTGTATGAATTGGCTTACACTAGACATTAGCCACTTTCACCTATTTTGTATTTACCTATTTATAGCTTTTTTTTCTTAAAATATATTATTTATTTATTCATGAGAGACACAGAGAGAGAGAGGCAGAGACATAGGCAGAGAGAGAAGCAGGCTCTATGCAGGGAGCCAGATGCAGAACTTGATCCCGGGGCTCCAGGATCATGCTCTGGGCCAAAAGCAGATGCCCAACCACTGAGCCACCCAGGGGTCCTTATTTATAGCTTTCTCCAATTTGTATCGATTTCCAAATAATATATTGTTTAATTAATTATTTTGAATATTATACATATGCATATTATACATTGTTAATAAGCATATCTTACTACACATAGTATTTTGTAATTTTTTGCTCAGTGTTATATGCTTGGGTCTTATCTATGCTTGTGTTATAGTTGCACTTTAAAAAATTTTTAAACTCCTGTAGATTTAACATACAGTGTAATAATAGTTTCAAGTGTACAATATAGTGATTCAACACTTCCATACAACAACCAGGGCTCATCACAAAGTTGGTCTTTAATTCCATCACCTATTTTACCTATCTTTCCCCACCTTCCCTCTGGTAACCATCAGTTTGTTCCCTATAATTAAGAGTCTAGATTTTGGTTTCTCTCTCTCTCTTCTTTGTACTTTTCTTCCTTCTGTAGATAGTATCCTTTTGTATCATTTACCATAATCCATATGTCCATTTCCTATTGATGACATTTAGATCATTTCTATTTTAAGATTTTATTTATTTATTCATGAAAGACACACAGTAAGGGATAGGTAAGACATAGGCAGAGGGAGAAGCAGGCTCCCTGCGGGTAGCCTGATGTGGGACTCCATCCCAGATCCTAGGATCATGACCTGAGCCAAAGGCAGATGCTCAACCACCAAACCATCCAGGTACTCTGGATTATTTCTATGTTTATAGTATTAAAAACATTGCTTTTCTAAATAATTCCATAGCTGTCTCAATTTTACATGTAGAAGAAGAGTTCCCCAGAGGTATATGCCTTGGAATGGAAATGGGCATCTATTCAAATATATATCTACAACATATTTTCCATACAGGTTTTGTCAATTTGCATTACCATCAAACAATCATAAGATACCCCTTCCACAATTTTTTCGGTGTACTGTATTGTGCAATTTAATTTTGTTTAACTTTAGTACTGAAAACATTGCTCTACATTGGCTGAATTTCTCTAAAAAATAGTGAGGTTTAGCATAATTTTCAAATGATTTTAATATAGACTAATACACCCAGATTTTAATAGAATTTTGTTCCTCAAAATCTTTTGTCTTTTGTCTTTTTTTTTTTTTTTTGGAGTGATAGAGGAGTAAGATAAAAAGCATGTCTAGTATATTGCCTGGGACTTCTGCTTTTTAAAAAATTATTTTTTATTGGGGTGCCTGGGTGGCTCAGTGGTTGAGCATCTGCCTTTGGCTCAGGTCATGATCCAGGGGTCCTGGGATCAAGTCTCACATCAGGCTCCGTACAGGGAGCCTGCTTCTCCCTTTGCCTGTGTCTCTGCCTTTCTGTATCTCTCATGAATAAATAAATATAATCTTTAAAAAATAAAATTATTTTTTAGTTTTTATTTTTGCCACTGCACAGCATTTATCACTGTTTTCCAGATTCTGATATGCATATTTTCCATGCAAACTGATGAGCCATTCCCACCAATAATCTGCTTCTGGTGCTAATATCAATATCAATCAGAAGAGAATTTTTTTCCATAATAATAATCAACCCCAAAATCCCAGTGACATAAAACAGCAAAGCTTTATTTCTTAGGCTATTCTTGTTAATAGTACAGAGGTTGGCACTATAAACATTCACATCTCTCCTGTCGCCATGGCTGGCTTTATTGTACATGGTGTGCACCTATTAGCTTGGGTCCTAGAATAACTTTAATATCTAGAAAAGAAATCTCTGTGCCTTGCTGTTTTGAGGCACAGAGATTTTGGAAATGTTTGTTACAATATTGTAATTTAGACTACCCTTACTTATACAGATTAAATTTTGAAACATCTAATTGTCTACACAGCTAGAAAAGGAAGACTTCTTTGTGTCCTTTTGTATTGCTTTTCTGCCTTTCTTGATAGTAATAGCATCATTTTAGTTTTCAATAAATGTTAGCGCTTGGATACTAGTATATTTTAAGTCATCTCACCTCCAATCAAAGTAAATATCATTTATAATTGCTATTTTTCATAGATGATAGGCCACATATCCTTCCCCATTACAAGCACAGATATTCATAAACAATAGTCCTAATGACATATCCTACCAAGACAGCACTATTTCGTATCACCATACATTTCTCTATTTTCGCTCTATTCCCTTGCATTAATTTTTTACTGTTAGTAGCTATAAAACTGTTTAAAGTAGATCAGAGGTAATGTATTATGAGGTCAGTGTAGATATTAGCTAAATATTACAGAGAACAGAACTAGATCTTGACTTTCTTTGTTTGCTAGTCTCTATTTTAGTCTGTACAGTCTTCATGGATAATTCACAGAAAAAAAAAACTTGCTACCAGTGAAAAGCAAAAGATTTACAAAAATCTCTATTAGATTTAATTTCAGAAACTTAAGAAGAATCACAAAAATTCTATAAATCAATATCATTTTTGAGCTCCATACCCTTTTCATAAATTAGTGCTTCATTATAAAAAAATTAGTACATCATTATTAAAATTATTTATATGGCAAAATAAAACTATTACTTCCTAATCTAAAGACAAGTCAATAGAATCTATATAGCTTGAATTTCCTGGCATCATATTTCATAAATATGGCGTAGGCACCATGTCTCATCTCTTCTGATTCTACATCTTATCCCACATTCTTCTTCACTCCTAGCATATCCAAACTTAGAAAACCAGTATTTATTTGTTATGTCAGATGCCTCTGTCCTGATGGTTGACCCCGTTTTGGCCAAACTTTATCTGTAGAGATAGCTGTTATTCTACATTCATTGGCTTATTTAAAGTTAAAAATTAATAATTCAATGATGTTTGATAATATTGAAAGATTTAAGTTAGCTATTAAAATAAGCCATTTATGAGGTTCTTAAGACACAATATATATCATTTTACATAGAAGAAACTGAACTCAATATTCAAAATGCATACATTAAGACATTAAATTAGCTATTAGGGTGAAAAGCAAGTTTCATATTTACCATTTATCTGACAGAAGTCACCTGTTTTTATTTTAAGAAGTGAGATTTTGTTGTTACTGATAATACAAGAGATTTCTCCATATTTTATGGGTTCCCCTGATATTCATCTGACATGTTTTAAAATTATTTAAGGTACATCTATAACTTTTGCCTTTTGAATGTTTTAATAAAAGCATAGTTATATATTCTGATTGTTTAATGCCCTTAAAATGCAGTAAGTAATGCTTAGGTCTAAGAAGCAATTTGTTTCAAGAAATGACTATTCAACACTTCTAGAATCTTTAAATTAGAAAATTTGCTAATTGGATTTATGCTTTTTTAATCTCCAAGTAGAATGTGTGAATCATTTCCAGCAAAATTACTTTATTGTAATTATTTTGCTTTAGAAGAATGACGTAGACAATGTGTCTGTGAATATTCTGAAAGTATAGAACATCATGTGAAGGACAAATAAAGCTGCATATTTGCATATACACTTAAAATTTTGTAGATGTTACTAAATGATTTGAAAATATTAATTTGACTTTAATTTTGGAAAATTCTAATTTTGACAAACACTTAGTTTGGCAGATCCTGCTAGCATTTCACCAGAACATTTCTCTTCTTCAACCGTACTTCTAGGATTATAGCCAAGCACATGATAGAGAACATTCTCTATCTTCTCATGCATTTAAATGTGACATTATGACCAAGTTGTCTTCTAACAGAATGGCAGCAGAGGTGATCCGTGGTATTTTTCACAGAGCATATTTGACTCCACCCTCTCTTTTCCTCCTTTCCTGAATGAATGCATAGTATAACAAGGTCCAAGAAGAAAGAGGACAAAAGAAGAAAAGAACTGATTTTGGTGGGAAGAGCTGTTTGCCACCCTAATCACCTTCCCTGGATTGTTAAATTAATCATAAATAAAAATTAATGGTGTTTGTGCCATACATGATAATTTTTTAAGGTAGTTTAAACTAATGTAATAAGGGTTTCAATTTCTGGAGGCTATTGTAACAAGTTACCACAAACTGTGTGGCTTTAAACAACTGAAATTTATTCTTTCACACCTCTGTAGACCAGCAGTATAGAATCAGATTAGGCAGAGCTACCTTTCCTTCTGGAGGCTCTCTACACAATAGCTTCCCTGCTTCTGCTGGCCTCTGCTGGTCACCATGCTTTGTGGCCTCATCACTCCAATTCTGCCTCCCTCTGTAACATGGCCTTCTTTCTTCTCCTTTTCTTTCACCTCTGTTTGTCTCCTAAAAGGACTCTTATCATTGGATTTAGGGTCCATTCACATAATCCTGATTAATCTCAAGATCCTTAACATGATTATGTTTGCAAAAGATGCTTTTTCCAAATAAGATCATTCAGAAGTTCCAGGGGTTAAGATGTTGTCATACCTTCTAAGGACCTCCATTCAATCTAGTATAGTACCTTTAAGAAATTTTACAGGACTACGTCTTTTTCTCATTCTGGAGTTGCACTATCTATAATGCATCATATTGGTCATATAAACATTCAGTAAGTTCTGCCTAAGTGTTTATTTCATAGGGCCTTTCGCAGTTCTGCATATCAGTTATAAATGGAAGTTTGTAGTCTCTAATTTAATGGACATTAAAGTAAGATTTACATGTAATGCTTTAAATTATAAGAATAGCAGATAAAAAATGACAAATGATCAATTACAACAAGTCTTTTTTTTTTTTTCTTTTTACATCTCCTTAACTGTCTTTATTTTCTAGGGTGAGGAATTTATGAAAAAGGAAGTAAGACAAACAGCTCTGCTGCAGAAGCTCAGATCACTGTAACGTGATGTTTAAATGGGATTCTCTCTACCTTGGTTTCAGCTGAAGCACAAGCACAATAAAAGCTAAGAACTCTTGAGAAAGACAATGGAATAAAAGGGGAGGGGTATTTCCAAAGAGGATTTCATTAGGAGAGAGGTCTGTGTGGCTTTCTCCAGAATAAAAACAGGAGATAAGGATGAAAGGGTGCTATTTCTAACCCCAACTACAGTAAGAAGGGTTTCAACAGAACACCTCAGAGCATGTGCTATGTGCTCTGGTAATTGGGAGACATGAAGAATTCTTTCCTGACCCCTGCATGGGAAAGCTTAAGTGACCTGTGGGGTGGCAGGGTAAAGGGCCGAATCTGCAAAATAACTGTTCTCCCTTCTGGGAATAGGTAATAAGTGAATGAATCCCAGTGACTACACATGAATTCTGCAGTAGTATCAGCCTGACCTCCTTTTAGAAGGGAGCCTGCCCAAGAGGGAAGTTTGGCATAGCAAAGAACCCCAGCAGTAAGAGAATTCCAAGGAATAAGCTCCAACAGAAGTAGAGGCATGGCCCACACAATTGGAAACATTTGATGGGGTCAGTCTCTGAAGAACCCGCAAAAGAACCCACAGGACAGTCATTCTTAAACGTATGCCATGACTAGAGAGCACAGAACATCTTAGAGCATTTCGAGTTACCTGTACAGAGATGGGAGACACTGATTTTTCAACCAGACTGCAGTCCTGGTGTAGAGTTCCTGTTGGTTTTAGTCTTTTCATATGCTACTCAATTCCAAAGTTAATTACTTTGGCTCCTTCTATCCCATTCAGTGAGATTGTTTCATAAATACATAAGGCAGTTACATTTTTAAAATGTATTCATATTTTGCATTCCATCCTGGGATCCTCTGACTTCCTTTTTAAAAAAAATTGAAACGTAATGGTTCATTCATTGTGCTGTAAAGTTCTATAGATTTTGACATTTGGATAGGACTGGGGTATACCCTATTACAGCATCATATAATTTCATTTTCCTAAAAATAAAACTCCTCTTTGCTTCACTCCTTCAACATATACCCTCCAACTCCTAGCAACCACTGATGTGTTTACTGTCTTAGTACTTTTTGTCTTCCCAAATGTCATATAAGTGGAATCACACAGTATGCAGCCTGTTTAAATTGGCTTCTTTCACTTAGCAATGTACATTTAAGATTAACCCATATCCTTGTGCGGCTTGACAGCTTAATCTTTTTTTTTTTTTTAATTACTGAGTGTCTATACTGAATATATATACTGCTATGTTTTTGTTTTTAGCATTCACCTATTGAAGGGTATCTTCGTTTCCAGTTAGTGACAAATATGATTTAAATTGCTATAAACTTTCATATGCAGAATTTTATGAGGACATACATTTTCAAATCAGGTGGATAAATATCTACAAGCATGATTTTTAGATTATATGTTAAGACAAAATTTAGCCTTCTTAGAAACTGCCAAACTGTTTCCCAAAGTGGATATACCATTTTGCATTCTAGCTATCAATGAATGAAAGTTCATGTTACTTCACATCCTTATCAGAAACTGATATTGTCAGATTATAGGAATTTATCAATTGCATTGGTTTATACTGGTATCTAATTGTTTCAATGTGCAATTCCTTGACAAATGATATCTAGCATCCTTTCATATGCTTTTTTGTCATCTGTCTATCTTCTTTGGTGAGATATCTTTTTAGATGTTTTGCCTTTTTTGCTGAATTTTTAAATTTTTAAAAGAATTGTTCTTATAGTTTGAATCGATGTCTGTATTAGCGTTCTCCAGAGAAACAAACCAGTAGGCTATAGGAGACAGGTAGGTAGGTAGGTAGATAGATAAATAGAAAGGAGATTTATTATGATGAATTGGCCTTACACAATTATGGAGGTTTTGATGTCCCAAGGTACGCCATCTGCAAGCTCGAGATTCAGATCTAAAGGTCTGTGAACCAGAGGAGCCAATGTTATAAATTCCACTCCAGGGGCCAGTGAAGATAAAATGAGATGTTCAGGCTTAACTTCATCCAGCAGGTAATAAATTCTTCCTTCCTCCCCCATTTATTCTATTCAGGCCCTCATCAGGTTGGATAATGCCTCATTGGGGAAGGCATCTACTTTACTGAGTCCACCATTGAAATGCTAATCTCACCTAGAAACACCCTCACAGACATGCCCAGGTACAATGTTTATTCTGGGCATGTGATGGCCAGTTAAATAAACACATGCAATTGACCATCACAATATCTTTTATCAGATATGTGTTTTACTTATATCTTTTTCCAGTTTGCAACATGCTTTTTTTTTTTCCATTTTCTTAACTTTCTCTTTCACAGAACAGAAATTTTCATTCTAATATTGTCCAATTTATTTATTTTTTTTCACATATCATAGTCTTGGTGCTGTCTCTAAAACCTCATTACCAAGATCATGTAGTTTTTTTCTAAAAATCTTATTGTTTGGCCTTTCACATTTACGTCTTTCATAAATTGTGAGCTAACTTTTTGAAGTGTAAGATCTGTATCTAAGTTGTTTTGCTTTTTTTTAAAATTTTCGCATATGACTTATAATGTTCCAGTATCATTTGTTGAAATGACTCTTCTCACCACTGATTTGCCTTATCTTTAAAAACTCATATATATTAGCCATATTTGTGTGGGTCTATTTTCCTGTATCTCTCATTATATTGTATTGATCTGTGTGTCCACTACTTTGTCAATACCTCATTGTTTTTATTACTAAACTTTATAGGAACTACTGAGACAGTAGTGTGGCTTCTCTAATTTTGTTTACTTCTCTGGTATTGTATTGGTTATTCCAAGCTTTTTTTCTCAGCATGTAATCTTTATAATTACTTTGCCAATATTCACAAAATAGTTTGCTGCAATTTTAATTGGTATTTTATCTACCAATCAAATCAGAGAACATTGAGATCTTGAAAATATGGAGTCTAATTTGTCAACATATAATAGCTTTGCATTCATTTATTTTTTTATCTCTTTCATCACATTCTTCACATAATTTACTATATATGTTCCAAATTGTTTCAATATTTAAGAGGAATAGAAGTAGTCATTTTAAAATTTAAATTCCAACTGTTATTGTTAGTATATAGGAAGCAATTGGGTTTTGTATATTGAGGCTATATACTGTGATCTTGTTGTATTCACTTATCAGTACCAGATATTTTTTATAGTTTCTTATTTTCTACATAGTAAATCACAACATCTGTGAATAAACCCAGTTTATTTCTCCCTTTTCCAAGCTGCATACCTCTTATTATTTTTACTTGTCTTATTACACTAGCCATGATTTCTAACACACTGTTTAATAGAAGTGATGATATAGGATCTTCTTGTCCATAACTCAAAAGTAGCTATTATATTAGGAAACAATAACTGATCAAACTTATGTTTTTTTTTTAAGTTAAATTGCTCACCTGACTCCTAATATAAAATACTCAGATAAAAACATTAATAATATAATTTATAGACTTACTAAGCTGTATTGAAATGGAAAATGTAGTTATCAGGTAAATCAGTTGTTGAAGAATCATTCCAGAGTTAGAAAGGAGAAGAAATAACATATTTATTTATTTTTTTTTAATTTTTATTTATTTATGATAGTCACAGAGAGAGAGAGAAAGAGAGAGAGAGAGAGAGAGGCAGAGACACAGGCAGAGGGAGAAGCAGGCTCCATGCACCAGGAGCCTGATGTGGGATTCGATCCTGGGTCCCCAGGATCTCTCCCTGGGCCAAAGGCAGGCGCTAAACCGCTGCGCCACCCAGGGATCCCAGAAATAACATATTTATTAAACGTACATTTTTGGATTCCGAAATTGGTTATTTTTTTAAGATTTTATTTATATATTTGAAATAGAGAGAGCACACATGAGAGAGAGTGTGAGTGGAGGAGGGGCAAAAAGCAAATGAGAGGGAGAAGCAGACTCCACTGAGCAGGGAGCCTGATGTGTGTGTGGGGGGGGACCCTGATCCCAGGTCCCTGAAATCATGACCTGAGCTGAAGGCAGGTGTTTAACTGACTGAGCCACCCAGGTGTCCCTGAAATTGGTTCATTACACAAAATATTTTGATAACCTTATCTAATGACTTTATTCTAAATACAGGAAAAGCAAAACCAAACTATCATAGATTCTTATAATCTATAGTAGAGCCAAGAGTTCATCCCAAAATTAATACAATGTCACCATTACTCTGAAAGATTTACCTTTGGCTGATTTGCTATAGTGTTCTGTAATAGCCAGGGACTTTGGAAGTAGATGTATTCCTGCACTGACTTAGTCATCATGGCACTGGGATAGTTCTTTTCTTCTGAAGAACTCACTTTCTTCATTTTTTTTTAAGATTTTATTTATTTACTCATGAGAGACACAGAGAGAGAGGCAGAGACACAGGCAGAGGGAGGAGCAGGCTCCATGCAGGGAGCCCTATCTGGGACTTGATCCCGGGACCTCAGAATCACGCCCTGGGCTGAAGGCAGATGCTCAGCCAACTGCTGAGCCATCCATGTGTCCCCAGCCAAATGTTTTAAACATTATTTAGTTGTATTTTACATTTTAATATCACAGAAAATTTAAAGAATCCTAGTCTACAAATGTGTGTACAAATTAAGGTGAGCATCATGCTGTCATGGACTTACAAGTAGATAAATAATATCTCAGTGATAGTTTTGCCCCAAGAAGGTAAATTGATATGTGGCTAAAAATCACTAGAAATAATTCCTGAACAAGAACTGTGAACTTGCTTAACTTTCATCTGTGATTCTTAAGTTAAATTTTTCTTTTGGGAGATACTCAACGAATTTTCTTACATTAAACTGGAACAGTCATGAATTTGTAGTTATTTTCCATGCCTACTATTTAACCATGAGAATGATACACACCCACAAATTGTCACATATTCTCTATACTCAGTAAACAAGTCTCAAATGTTCACTTTTGCAAAGTAAAATTAATTGTAATGTCAGAAATTCCTAGTTTTCCTTTGCTTTAGTATAATTAAAATCTGTGTCTCCTTCTAAAATTCCTAGTTTTTGAATTTTAAATTTGTGTACCCTTTTTTAAAAGAATAGGTTCAGCTAATTTGATAGAAATGTATACTTCTCAGTAAAAGCTTAAGTTGCAACAGATAGTTAATCTCATTCTCAAAGTTTTTCTAGTATATTAGTTGACTGTATGTTCCATTAAGTATGCACTCTGAGGAGTTGAACGCATTCAAATATTAATAGCTTTACTTCATTAGTAAATCTATATTCATACTTACTACAAGATTTCATAAAATTACAGTTTTAGTACAAAGAACAAGAGCAATTGTGTAATAGGGGCATTAAGCTGTCTAGTGAACTGGAATCCTGAAGTTAAATTAATAGGGTAGCATGTTTACATATTAGAAAGAATATGGAAATTAGGTCTAATAAACAGTAGAAGAATTGTAAATGGATCAACAAACTATTGGTAAATGAATGTTTGTATGTTGTCTAATGCAAAACTGTTACTTATTGATGCATTTAAGTATAGTACAACTAATTCATGAATATACATTATGTATAACTTATGCCATTAGAGCTATAGCATTTAGTATTAGATTTGTGCAGAATATAAATATTATCTATGCATTTCAAAATTTGAAATATTTCACTCATTTTGTTTTTGTCAGCAGAGAGATAATTTGGTTAGCATCTTTGCCTAAGAGAATGAAGATTCTATGCTAAGCCACAATTTGCTTTTGCTAAGGAGATTATAACTCTTAGATATCCCAGTCAATCTAAGTTAGAGTGTTTAGATGCAATTTACAGTTTGCAGAAGAGATTCAAAAGTTGATAAGTTATATAACTGGGACTGTGGCTTCCAACTTTACCTTTTTATTCACATTCAGACATCCTTTGAAAGTACTCTAGGATTCATACTTCTTGAGAAATTGGGAAATTAGCTACCTTCAAAGGGGTGTGGATCTTAAAAGTAATAGCTTATTGCTACATTAAAGATATATTTGCAAGGACATTAAATTCTTTCAATGACAAATTAAGGGAAAATGTGTAGTGTACAGGGATCTGAGACACCTGCAGATTTAATCAAATTGACTAAGTTTTTATTATTGCTACTTTACATAGCATAATCAACTCTCATGGAAAGCACAGTCTAAGCCTGTGTTTTTTAATCTCAACCAAATATTACAATCATCTGAAGTATTTACAAAAACAAAACGAAACAGAACTAAACTAAACCAAAATACTCACAATGACAAATTCAGAATCTTCTAAGGTGGGCCCAGATATTTGTATTTTTCAAGGAAAATCATGTTAGTTATTTTATTTCATCATTCTTACATTTGATAGGTGCTACACCCATACAACTATAGAAAGTATAAGACCAATTATCTCTTCTAATATTGGGAATTTTTATGAAAAATAATAGAGATTAATTATACCAAATGGTGTCAGCTACTTAAACTGGGGTAAATTGCTTGAAATTTCTGATTCTGAGCAGAACCTGGAATGGGAAAGTAAGGACTGTTTGGAACAAGTTTTATTCTAAATTAACAAGTACTATCATATTGTTTTCTTTGAAGTTGCAGGCTTATTTTGTCTTTTGTTCATTTTGAGAAATGTCTAGAAATAAATAAGCCTGCAAAACCATACTTTGTCTCAGTCATTGTGTTAAGTAAATACGATGTTCCATGAAAATAAAAGCTGCTGGTTCAGCTCACAACTCGCACAATTGTACAAGTGATATCACTCAAAATAACCTGGTCCTTCTGTATGCAAGTGAAGTGCTTTATGCAAACTTCCCATTTTGTAACACAGAATATAAATAAGACACTACTGAAGGGTAGACACCTAATATATTTTTAAAATCTTCATTGCCTTAGCAATGCCATTCCTAAATGAAACTGGACTTCCCCCCTGAGAATGCATTGTGCAAATGTCAATACAATGAAGAGGAAACATAATGTTTTAGCATTATTACAAAAATAGCGTTCATCTATTGACCGCATCTATGAATTTACCTCAGAAACCCCAGGGATCTGAGGGTGACACTTGAAGACCACTGGTATACAGACAAGAAGTGTTTTTGTTTGTTTGTTTGTTTGTTTGTTTGTTTGTTTTACAGGAAGATTAAATCACGGTGCCATCTTGTAACATGTCTTCCTGCCTCTGGTTGGGCATCCTCTCCTCACCTCCACTGACTCACTCAAAATCTCTGGTTCCCACCGCAGCTCCATTAGATTGCTGACAAATCTCCATTGGCTTCTGAATGAAAATCAAAATCCCTTCACAGACTGTAGATGTTCTTCATTTCCTGGATGATGTGTACCTCTCCCAGGTTAACTGAATTACACTCCTTCAAAGCACAGTGCTTCTTTTCCCTTCCAGGTCTTTTCTGTTGTCCCTTTTGCTTGGACAACTTTAGTTCTCCAGTTCCCTTTGTTTGAATCATTAATATTCATCCAGAAACACTCCAGTGAGTCTAAAATCTGGCTTGGTTTTATATATTAAATTCTTTCATTGTCTTTTGTACTTCTACCAGAAGGAACCAGTCTCACTGTACTGTGAGTTTGTTCACCATGACATCACTTCTACATTAACTCCACCAGATCATAAATTCCTTGAGGGCAAGGATGAAATTTGTTCTACACAATTTTCACATTTTTCAAAGACAAACAGCTGAAAGCTGCTTGAAAGGTAAACAAACTTTATCTTGCTAATAGGAATCACTTCTATAGCCTAACTTAGCTGCATTTTAATGCTTAAAAAATACTCTTTCCCAAAAAGATGAGGTGAGAAAAAAAAAAATCTATTACCAAAGAGCTACAAGTATTTATATATTCCCTCAGAAAGTTTCTTCTACTATATTGTGGCAAATGTGGAAATTGAGGGACATTTTGTCCAGAGATTTTATGAAGTTTTAAATTTTGCTTAGAACAAAATAAATCCAACAGACATTTAATGCCTTTAGCATCGCTGATATGTATCAGACAATAAAGTTACAGAATATCAGGAGTGTATTTGAGTCCGTGTGATTATATTTGTTTCATAATCAATTGCCGGTTTATTGTCTAACAAAATTTTCAAACTGAAATTTAAAGACCTAGGAACTCATAGTTTAGTTAAAAATTAATTATCCATTAATAACTACTTACTGTTTATTTTTTGCTTTTGAATACTTGTTATGAGGGTGTTCATCAATAAATTTGGCTCTATGTTGCGACATTATTTAAGATCATGTTATGTCCCTGGTTACTGTTAACATTAAACCTTTGTAAGAATATTCTTTAGACTTGGTGCTCTTTTCCCTTCTCTTTTTTTCATCTCAAATTAGAGCAAAAATGGAGACTCAATTTCATGTCTGTGGGAATGAGTTAACTATATTTTTGACTGTCTCATTTTGAGCATTTAGCTGTCATAGGGCAGAGCATGGGCCATTTCATCCATTTTAAAATAATACACTGTCTCTTTGGAGATAGCACTGTCATTTGTTTTCATTTTACTGAGGCGTCTCTCTTTAGATTGAAATATTTATTAAAGGGAAAAGTCCAACTCCCTGAGACATGTAACCAAAGGATGAGATTTCTTAATTCACATTTTATCTGAAATACATTCTCCTACCTATTTCAGTATGGTAGGTTATAAGCTGCATTTTAAAACACATAGTGTTGATCAAACTATTGAGCCTCGAGAGAAATAGGTTCTTGTTTAAGTTAAAAATTTATTATTCACTGTTCATCTTCCCATACATTATGCATTCTATTCATTGTTCATTCTCACTGTGCTTCTTTAAAAAATAATCCATAACAAAAGTATACTAAACTAGGATATAAATTTGTTTCTGCTTTTTCAGGATATAACTATGGGAAGGTGATATGAAATGGATATCACTAAGAAACACTTAATTTTTATAAAGAAACACTCTTGCTTTTTACTTTACTAAGGCAAACCTAAGGTTTAAATCATATTGCTTCAAAATATCTTCAGTGGCAATAGAGAATATATTGTCATACACGTTAGGATTAGACTAGATAACAACTACTTCCTTATGTGAACATATATATCTTTTGTTCATCAATACTTTGGAGGAGGAAGGGAGTTGTGGAAAGGACATTCATAAACCTGGAAGAAATATAAATATATGATGCTTTTAAAGGCACAGACCAAAAAATTATGAATTTTCAGTAAGAGGATTTTTTTGGTAATGACAAAGCAGTCATGTAAGGGCAATTAGACTATCTTCCTAAGGTATGTAAAAAAAGAATTCTACAATAGGAAGAATCAGTGCTATGTGGAGAATGACCATGAAAAAAAAAGATACGAAATTAAAGGAAACAAAAGTCTAACACTTTTTGATGGTGTTTGCACACCTTCAGTGAATGAGGAAAACAGTCTCAGGGCTTTTCCTTTAACTTGAGAGGAATTAAAAGATATATGTCAGTTGTTATTTAGGAATCACATCTGATATGACAAAAGTATTATTAATATGTTAAATTTCCAGCTGGAGTTGTAGTAGATAATATAATGATTTTTTTTTTTTTTAGCAAGGAATTTATTTGCTTAATTTTTAAAGCATTTAATTATTTTGGTTAGATTGGCTTTTAATGGTATACTTTCCTTAAGGTTGTTTTTTAAATTTTTTGTACATAAAGATTATTGTCACCATCACTTATAGGCAAAATCAATTCCAAGTATCAGATTTATTAGAATTTAGAGTTAGATTACGAACAAAACACTCAAACAAAACTTTTGATAGCAGATAATATAACATATTTCACTTTCAGCAGGAACCACACTTGAACATACTAATGAATTCATACTATTAGGATATCTATTTGAAATTCTTTTTTTAAATATTTAACATTGTCATATGATCAGAGACTATATGTGACTGATCAGACTCATAATATTTATTATTTGACCAATGAGTGAGCAAGTTACATAAAAGCAATTTTAATCTCTCAGCTCCCTAGTGAGAATAGCAACTTCTACCTGTTTTATTAAATAGACAAACAAAACAACAACATTTTAGGGAAAAAAATCTAAAAGAAATTTACAGAAGAAAAATTCTCTGCATGAGCATATGATTTGTAGCTTTGATTAAAATCATATCAAATATTATTTTATAATCACCCCTAATTGGAATACTTTATTGTACATAGTGTTATCTCGAACTTAAAAATGATACTGTATTGCCAGCGGCAACCAACTTTGTGGCTTGATTTTAAGGATATTATCTAATTCTTGCTTTCATTTCCATGTTTCTGTTTACCAGTAAATTCTTAGACTTAGTATCCATCTGAACACTTGCCTTTTTTTGCCTATATTAATTTTATTTTCTGAATATTGCTATAATCTTTTCTCTTTTTAAAAATATTTTGTAAATACTTATGAAAGGACCCTTTTCATATAATTTATATTTTTTTCTTCTTTAGTCTGGCATTTTCAGTTTATCTTTTAATGATACATTTTGTTATGTAAATTTTTAAATTTCACATTGTTTAGTATCTCTGTCTTTTCCATTTGGGATTCTAAGACTTATTGGAGACATAATTAATGAGCCGAATTTGTTTTCCCTCCTTTTTTGAGAATTGCCAGTAGTAGTGATTAATATAGTATTTATTCAAAGAGTAAAAATATTGATTAGAGCCATGACATATGTAATATTTTCCTTCAGTGCTTTATATCTGACTCACTTTAAAATTTGTCTAAGCATTTTTATTCCTCTTAAGGAATAATTTGTTTATTGGTGATTTACTACAAAATATGTATATGTAGTAAACCAAGCATTTACAGCCATACACTGAATTTTTCCTCATATCCAGTAAGTTTATTTAAAAGTGAGTTTCAGGACATGGATAATTTAAGAGCTGCTATGATTCCAGTTTGCTTTTGAATATTTTGGGAGGAGGCATAGGAGAAGGTTTTACTTAGAAATATCTTCCCCACTGTAAGATTTTACAAATATTTAAGTATTATCTTCAATTTTTTATTAATATATTAATGTTTTAGTTTCAATGAATGTATTTATTCATTAAGGATCAATTTGGCATTGATGTGAAGCATGGATTTATGTTTGCCTTTCTTTCAATAGAAAGCTATATGTGCCAATTTCATTTGCAAACTAAAGCATCCCTTCCCCAGAGGCTTATAAATACATATTAGGTTCCTGAGTATATCTGCCTTTAATTCTGGATGGTAAATCTGTTCCATTTATGTATGTTTGTATTTATTTGGCAACGTTTTACTTTTTGGCTTCACTTACAGAATCTGAGATCTGAAAAAGCCCTAAGACAAAACTCTCCTTTCCCAAATAATCCTTTTATTCATAAAAAATGATAGTTTTCCTTTGTGGGATAACAGTTTCTTTCAAAAAAAATAGTTTACCCTACTGATTGTGACTTTCTTTCTTGACATATAGCATGCATGACTTTTAGACTGTCCTACATGGTTATCTAATTACTATTACAAGCATCAGTAAAATCATAAAAACAATGGATCCACCAGAAATATAGATCCATTCAGAAAATTAACTCCAAGCAGAAAACCAGTCTGCTATTTCACTGGTGACAGTTTTAATAGATTAATATTGATTTCTACCCAGTAAGTATGACTCAGGATTAAGATCGATAGGATTCAGGGGCAACCACAAAAAATCAGAAACATTGATAATAGCAAAATATATATTCACCAGTTTCCCCATGTAGTGGTTTATTTAAAGAGTAAATATAGGTAAAATGTGAAGTTTAAAGAGTGAGGTCAAAACTCTCACTAATAATATTACAATGACAAGTTTACAAGAACATTTCTCTTAAGAAACTGCACTTTTAATAAAAGATTATCAGAAAGAAAATCTCAAAAAAAAAAAAAAAAAAAAAAAAAAAGAAAATCTCATTTTAGGTAATTCTTTTAATGAAACATTTTCAAATATATATGACATGCTTGTATAAGTACAGAAATAGGGTAGGAAGAAAGACAATGAATCTTTATAGCACTTTTATTATTTCAGATATGAAGTCTAAGAACATAGTCTTTCTCAATTAAACTAACACATTTTGATAACTTTTAGAATTTGGAACTAATTGGCATTCATTGCTTAAATTAAATGAATCTATCATGGATAATATTTGTTATCTGCAAAGTAATATAAGACAAGATTATAAATGTATAGTTCATAGCAAAAAATAAATGTAATCCATGTGATGAATTCAAATATAAAAACATAGAATATAATCAAAAGCAATACATTCTTTGATTCAGTGCATTTATCCCAATGTACAATTATGCATTCAGTGTTAAAACCCTTTGACTGATGTATGATCACCCCAGTAATTTATAAACACCAGAACAGGGATGTTATATCAAGTGTTCACCATCATTTGCCCTGACAGACTGCTCAAACATTTACTACCTGCAAGACATTCTTTGAGCAAAAATGTAGATTTTTTTTTTTCACTTTCAACATACCATCTATAAAATTGAAATACTAATAGGATGGGTAGCCTGAGTGGCTCAGAGGTTTAGCGCTGCCTTCAGCCCAAGGCCTGATCCTGGAGACTTGGGATGGAGTCCCACATCAGGCTCCCTGCATGGAGCCTGCTTCTCCTTCTGCCTGTGTCTCTGCCTCTCTCTCTCTTTCTCTCTTTCTCATGAATAAATAAAATCTTAAAAAAAAAAAAAAGAATTACTAATAGGATGAACTTCGTAGAGTTCTTTAACTGGGAAGTTAAATAACCCACGTAAAACATTTAGCAGAGTTCCTAGAGCTTAGTAAGCTAAAATTCCTAGAATTTTATTGAATATTTACAATATTGAATTTACTCAAAACTGAATTTATTTTTTATTTTTTTAAACTGAAAACATTTAAACTAATTTTTTAAAATTAATTTTAAATGTGAATAAAATAGTGTGTCTTCTCTAAAGTATCTCATGGTCTATATTCCTGTGCAGTATGAGAGATCTACAGATACATTACATTAAGCAGTTTTCCTACACACTTTCACACTCTTATTAAATAAGATAAAGAAGAAGCAATGCCTTATGAAGAACAGGAGACTGTAACAGAATATTTTAATATTTATCTGATGAGATCTTTGAATCAATACTGAAATGATGAGTGTGAATTTAAGAAAGGTAATTGAGAAAGATTTCCTTGGTTTTGTCTCTAGAAACTAGCGAAGGGCAGGACGTCTGGGTGGATCAGTGGTTAAACATCTAACTTCAGCTCAGGGAGGCTCAGGCATGATCCTAGGGTCCTGGGATCTGGCCTTACATCAGGCTCCCAGTAGGGAGTCTGCTTCTCCCTCTACCTATGTCTCTGCCTGTCTCTCTGTCTCTCATGAGTAAATCAATAAAATCTTAAAAAAGAGAAACTAGCTAAGGGTAACAATACTAAATACCATTGTACATTTAAGAACTATATTGAACATAAATGGATTTGTGACCAGGGTGGTGGTATGGGTGGTGACGGAGAGGAGTAGAAAATTATCAACTCTCTAAATTTACCTTTTCTCTCTTTTTTTTTTCTTAGATTTTATTTATTTATTCATGAGATACATAGAGAGAGGCAGAGACTATCTCTTAGGCAGGCCCCCTAAGGGGAACCCAATGTAGGACTCAATCCCAGGACCCCAGGGATCATGCCCTGAGCCAAAGGCTGATGCTCAACCACTGAGCCACCCAGGTGTCCTTAAATTGATCTTTTCTTAATCAATAATCTGGCTTGTACTCTCTCCACTCATTTAAAAAAGCCATGACAAGATATTTACACATATTAAAAACTTTCTGGTAGTAGGCCATACTGTAACATGTCCTCAAAGTTCCATCTACCAGTTGAATTGTGCCCTTACCAAAAGTAAAATACAATCATTCTTAAATAGCTTTTTGTTAGTTTTAATCATTTTCAATTGACTACTTTAAGTAAAAAGATGGAATATAACTAGTGAAAGGAAGGAGGCTATGCTTTCATTAAGAGTAAGTAAGGTCAGTTGGGAAGACTATATTAAGTTGACAGCAAAAAAAAATACTGACTGTTATTAATATAGAAGATATGGAAAATTATAAAAACAAAACAAAACAAAAATCGCCAAAGCTAGGAGTGGTATGCATGTTGATTTATTTGCAAGTACCTTAAGTAGTTACTCTCTTATAAATAATATGAAATTATAAAAGAGGACAGTGATATATAGATGTATTTCATTTTTTTTCAATAAAAATAACAAATTTTCATTACTTGTTTATTTTTAAATTGATTAGGAACTCAAATCTATGCACCATATACAAATAAAAAGCCTCAGACTTTTTAAGTTTCTAAATTACTTTTAGTTAAGAGGAATAAATTCTAGCTTTTTAAAAGTTTAAATCTATATAAAACTCAAAGCAATCTATTTTTCTACCTGAGATCAAAATGAGTTTCTTTTTTCCTTTCTGAACATAATTCTGGGCATTGAAGTATATCTGAATTGACATGATTTCCTTGTCAAACTTTTCCAAAAAATTTATGTCCTGCTTTAAAGACAAATTCTCATGTTACACATACATATTTACATCAAAGACCAATGATAAATTTATGAGGTTAACAGGCCTGTAATGGGAACATAATACCATAATATGAAAATAAAAATCCATTTTTTATACAAAGCATTCTAGTATGGCACAATATTAATGAGATCAGATTATCGATGTATACATATAAGTCACCAAGAGTTCAGAAATTAAGCTCACATTAAGAAAACTCATTCTTTTTTTTCACAGGAGGGGTTGCAAAGTCATCATATATGAAAGAATATTGTGATTAATATCTCTAAAACCAAGAATTAGCATAAATTGGCAATTTTTGTAACTTAAAAACTAAACACAATTAGATATTTACTGTGGCTCTGAAACTTTTGCTTTGTGGCCTGTGGATTTTACTGCGATCCAAACTCTTATAATCTCTTGCCTCTTCTTGTGCCACTCCCTCCCCACCCAAACTTCCTTTTTCATGTCTGTCTTTGGTTATGATTCCAAATCTTGAAAGCAAAAGAACCCAATAAAATGAACAAAGAGAATGAAAAACAGCACTATATATGATGTATGAAAACCCACCTAAGAGTATGAACTGAGAAAGAAAATACTAAAAGATAGGCCAACAGTCTTCTTTGTAGGGAAAGAAAAATATAAAAACAACAGAAGTGGGACACCAGCATCCCAATGTTCATAGTAGCAATGTCCACAATAGCCAAACTATGGAGAGTTCAGATGTCCATCAACAGATGATTGGATAAAGAATTTGTGACGTATATAAATAATGGAATATTATTCAGACATTAAAAAGAAAATGAAATCTTACCATTTGCAACAATGTAGATGAAAGTAGAGGATATTATGCGAAGTGAAGTAAGTCAATCAGAGAAGAAAAATTATCATGTGATTTCACTCATATTTACAATTTAAGAAACAACACAGAGGATCATAGGGAAGGGAGGGAAAAATAAATAAGACAAAATCAGAGACAGTCACAAATCATATGTGACTCTTTTTTTTTTTTTTTTAATTTTTTTATGATAGTCACAGAGAGAGAGAGAGAGAGACTCAGAGACATAGGCAGAGGGAGAAGCAGGCTCCATGCACCGGGAGCCCGATGTGGGATTCAATCCCGGGTCTCCAGGATCGCGCCCTGGGCCAAAGGCAGGCTCCAAACCGCTGTGCCACCCAGGGATCCCTCATATGCGACTCTTAACTCTAGTAAACAAACTGATGGTTGCTAGAGGGGGTGTGGATGGGGTAACTGGGTAATGGGCATTAAAGAGGGCACCTGATAGAACGAGCACTGTCTTTTTTTTTTTTAAGATTTTATCCATTTATTCATGAGAGACACAGAGAGAGAGAGAGAGAGTGAGAGAGGCAGAGACACAGGAAGAGGGAGAAGCAGGCTCCGTGTAGGGAGCCCAAAGTGGGACTCGATCCCTAGTCTCCAGGATCATGACCTGGGCCGAAGGCAGCGCTAAACTGCTGAGCCACCTGGGCTGCCCTGAGCACTGTCATATGTAACTGGTAAATTACTGAACTCTCCCTCTGAAACTAATAATATACTATATGTTATTTAATTAAATTTAAATTAAATTTAAAAACAAAAAATACATAGAAATATACAAAAAAAATCCATACAGAGACTATCACTCCTAACCTTTCTTTTATATTATCTCCCAGTTAGAAGAGTATAGAACCAAAATTTCAAACTCTGAAAAGGTAATGACTTGAAAGTGGAGATAAGAAAGTGAATAAATGATAAAGTATAGTAGATCCTGCTGTCAATTAGTTTCTTTGTTCTGACACTGAGAATGTTAATATGATCATTGTTGGTAGCACAGTCTTTTCTGGGATCTGGTCTATTTGTCGATTTGGGGCCTTAATCTCATTGCCCAGGTCAAAGGCCTTTTTTTTTTCCCCCTATAGGATATTGCTCACTTGAGTCAGGTTCTCTTCCATTTCATCTTTTCCATATCACTGACTGTATGTTTAATGTATCTGCCATTGATAGCTCCTGTGGTTGCTTGCTGAGGCTGATGACTTGTCACATGGCCTGGCTACTTAAATATTTGCTAGAAGAGTTGTCTCCCTATGTTGCCTTATGAGCCTTACCAGCATCAAAGCTCTTTATCCTATTACATGGGCAGACACAAAGGCCACAGCACTTGTTAAGTTCTGCCAAAGATTTCTCTGCCTCTCTCATGTCTCTACTTATTTGGCCCATGTCTTCTTCTATATGATTTATTTTCACCCCTTTTTCATTGAGTATAGTGTTAGTCTTGACTCTAATATCTTGAGACTCAATGGTTAAACCCAGGATTCTCTTTTATTTTCCAGAGACTCATGAGTAACCTGGTGAGCCCTCAGCTGAATTTCGTCTAATGAAAGGCAATCCATGATGAATTAAAACTCCTTATAGGCACAGAAACTGAAATGTGGATATGAGTTCTGGAGTCTGGAAATCTGAAACCAAGGCACCAGCATTGATCATGTTCTTGTGAGGATCCTCAGCCGGTACCTTCTGGCTGCATTCTTCATTGTGAAAGGGCAAAAAAAAACCAAAACAACAAAAAAAAAAAAAAACCAAAAAAAACTTAGACTTTCATTAGAAAATTGAGAAATGGAAGTATACATATTTTTTGGAGAGGCAGAAATAATAACATACATAACAAACAAACAAAACTAGAGTTTCAGTAGATTATCACAATAAAAGTGTATTTTTTAACTGAAGATACAGTTGACTAAAATTCAATGGGTCACCTTCATGCAATTATTCTAGTGTCCAATTTCCTTCCATTAGCGAACTCACTACACCCTCTGACCTCTGACTCCTCTAAGAGTTGTGTCTTCTATCTGGCTGTCAGCAGGGTAAAGAGAATAAGATAAGCCCTCCCCTCTCATCCACCTTAGCTGATACAGATCACTTCCACACATATTTCATACACAAGAACTATCTCAAAGCTAGGGCTTTGTGAAATCTAGTTAGTGGAGTGTTCAAAGGGAGAAGAAAACTGCTATCAACTGGCACCAGCAGGCTCCAGCACAGTATATTAAATTTGCCATTTTTAATAATTCATCTAGACATTGAGGTATGTGATCACAGTGAGAATAATCATATAGCCTTTCTCCAGAAATTTTCTGAAATTCATCTGGGATGGAGAAATCTATTCATATCAAGAGGTAACAAGATAAAAATGTTAGAGTTTCTAGGACCTTTGTTTCTAGCATTATGGAATAAGTCGGTTGAAAGAAACTGGATATTCTCTCTCCCCTTTCTCCAGGGTTTTTACAATCCTTTGTGCTTTATTTAATGAAGCTCAATCAATTGCCAGGTATTGTCTTCTTTGTGTGGGGATGCAGCTGTGAATAAAACAGGATCTCTTCTTGGGGTGCCTGGGTGGCTCAGTTAGTTAAGCATTTACCATTGGCTCAGGTCATGATCCCAGTTCTGGGGATGGAGCCCCAGCCCCTGCTCTCTGCTTTTACCTCTCCCTCTGTCCCTCCTCCCCACTTCCATGCCCTCTCTTCACTTTCTCTCTCTCTCTCTCTCTCTCTCCAATAAATAAATAAATAAATAAATAAATAAATAAATAAATAAATAAAATGTCTTTATAAAAATAGGATCTCTAATCTGGTTTACATTATAAATAAGTATATAAATACATAAACAAGATAATATAATAGTAGAGTATGATGCATGTCAAAAAGAAATAAAGCAGAATGAAGTAACTGCTTCACATCAAGTGACTTGATGGTAAGAGTAATTTTCATTGGACAATGAGAAAAAAGATGTTTGAGTCAAGGTCATATAAAAATCTACTAGGGGAACGTCAGGAAGCAAACCATTCTTGACAAAGGAAACAACTAATCTAAGACTAGAACTTGGGAGAATTTTAATGTATTCAAGAAGCATAAAGATGGTCTGTGTGCTAGAATTCAGGAAGGTAGGGAAATGAGAGTAAGATATATGTCCAAGATGGCTAACATGTTTGAAATCTGTTCAACCTTATGGTGAATCAAAGGCTATGTAACAGAGATTAGGAGATAGAATGATCTGATTTTGTTTTTTAAGGTCTTAGAAGTCACTGAATAGAGTAGGAGAAAGGAAACTAGTTAGAAAGCTATTTTAACACTCCAGCCAACAAATAACAGTGCTTCGGACAAGAAGTTTAAAAAAAAAGAAGAAGAAATTAAAGATGCAACCAATTCCTCTGTTATCCTAAACTACTCTGAATTAGGTTTTCGTCTATTGCAACCAAAAGAACATTAACTAATCAAATAGTAACCAATTCTGCTATGAAGTCAAAGAATGTAAGAGGTAAAAATGTCCATTGAATTTGGCATTAAATAGAACAAAGTCAATATCAATTGAGAATATGATATATTTATTTTAGCAAACCTCTAAAAATATCTTTTGATATCCTTGTGAAAATGTTCAAGTTGTGAACTGTAGTAGAATACAACCATTTACATAACAACTATCAATATGGAAGTTAAGTGAAGCCTCTTTTGTCATTATATAGATAGCCTCATGTGATTTATAAATTAATCAAATTAAAATGAGATATTGTTTTCAAAACTCTGGATATAGAAAAATTTACGGAATGTCTAATGAATTAAATAAAATACTGGGATTTAAAACTGCTTCACAATATTAAATTGATGGTCTAAATGTAGCAAGCTGAATTAATAGCATTCCTTAAAAAAATGAAACTCTAAAATGCACTACATTAATTTATATGGTATAACAAGGCATGAACTCAAATTAATAGCTTATTTGAATAATACCTGATGTTCTAGGAGTTGATGAACTCAGTGTGAGCTCTGTGTCCTGCTGATTGATAGAATAAAAGTGAAATTAGTTCATATTAATAGACATATATATTTGAATAAATTATCCAAAGTTCTCTCTGGAGTATTAGATCATTTATATTGCCATAATTTAGGATGGACATAGATTACAGTCAGAAGTATGTCCTATGGTGTGTGAAACCATGATTTATGAAAAATTCAAGATTCAGAGATTTGCAAAAAGGTGGCATAAGAATATGACAGATGAGTTCAGTTAATTTCATTTTTTTTTCATGTTAAATACTTCTTTATATACTGTTCCAAAGGAAAAACCTATAGTATTTGGTAAAATAAGTACAATGACAGAATATGCAAAGAATTAATTCTGTTGAATATTGAGAAGAAACTCAAGGAATCTTACTAAGAACCTTACCTCTGGCTCAATTACTTCTAAGAATAGTCTGCTCTCTCACAATAAATGTTTAAAGCTAGAGCAGATACCAGTTCACAAGAATGGAGAAAGCACATAAAAAATGAAGATGAATGATTGAAAAATCATTAAATCATTGAAAATCTTAATTTTCTATGCTTCTATATATTGTGTGAATTCCATGGTAATTTTAGTTAGATAGATGCATAGGCAAATAGATAGATAAACAGGTTGATAAAATGGAAGAAATACTAGACAACCCAGAATAAATTATAACAAAGATGAAAAATGATCTTGAAGCAGCTGAACTCACAATGCATTTAAGTCTCACTATATTGCTGCCTCACCATTCCCTTAGTTTATTGAGCAAAATATCGTTCCCTTGTCCCCACATTTAAAAAATAAATAAAGCAAGTCTCATCTTAATAAGAATTCTGGCAATTCCTAGAGGTTGTCTGCTTAATCTTAAGGGGCAAACTGTTGCAAATTTCCAACGTAGACCCAATTCAGTCATAGATATTCATCAAAATTCTGAACTGAACCAGTGAGAAGTTTATACCATTCTCACAGCTCAGGCAGCTTGAGTTTGAAAAAGCATTACTGGCTCCTATAATTGCTATTGGCGATTGATCCCTTTGGAAGGAAAAGGCCCAGAAGTATGGCACTTTGTACTCCCATTAGTATTATCATAAATTTACTTCATTCTCTACTGGCCACACAGTAGTTTAAAGATGACTTTTTGTCTCCTGGGACACAATTAAGGATGTTCAGATATTTCTTGCCAGGCTGGTTCAATGCATTTTTCCTTCACTGTTGTGATTACTATATTCTAGAGTGTCAGTTGGTCCTCCATCTTCAGTCCCAGCTAACTCATTTCAAGTTTCTTACTGCTGACTTTTTTATACCCATCTGTATAGCCCTATAGCCCTGCTGAGAATGTGGGAACCACATCTCAACTTGTGGAAATGAATACATAGCCCCTGCTCAATAAAATATGAAAATGTCAGCAAACCCCATAGTAATGACACTTCCCAGCTCTGGCACCAAAGCTGCCAAGAAATTCTTGTCCTCATTGGTTCTCAGGCTGAAGTCAGGTTGAAGACCACCCTGAAACCAGCCAGTATTTGTCACCCAAGTGGCATTTTTAGGTCGCGGTTGGAGCCTTGTTCTTTAGGTGTGAGGTGAGGGGATTAGCACCAGGTTTCCTCAGTGGAAGGTGAAGGGAGCACAGCAAAAATTTCTCCTAAAATTCAAATCTCACAAAATGATTTCACTATTCTCTCAAAATTTTTGTGTTCTCAGAGAATGTGTGGGAGTTTGAGATCAAAGAAACTGTTCATGGTCAAAATTATTTGACAATAAGTATGTGGTTGTTTGGCAAAGAAGTTTCAAATATTATGTCTATTTTGTTTTGGTGTCTTACTATAAACTTCTAATCTAAAATTGTGTTTGAGGGCAGCCCGGGTTGCTCAGTGGTTTAGCACTGCCTTCAGCCCAGGGCCTGTTCCTGGAGACCTAGGATTGAGTCCCACTTCAGGCTGCATGGAGCCTGCTTCTCCCTCTACCTGTGTCTCTGCCTCTGTGTGTGTGTGTGTGTGTGTGTGTGTGTGTGTCTCACGAATAAATAAATAAAATCTTTAAAAATAATTAAAAAATAAAATTGTGTTTGCTAATTATAGAGAGAAAAGCAAGTTGGATGGTAGGTAAGTCTAGGTATCTTGTAGTGAGGATAATAGACATTCTAAAAGAAGAAAACAGCATAGAATAAAATGAAAAAAAATTCCTATAAAGATTACTTACCTGATCCATAGGTAAAAATGAGTCTCCAGATTTGAAGGGTGTATTACAACAGGGTTAACACAAAAAAAAGATCATATATCCCTTGGTAAAAATCTTGTATAAATAGAAAACTATTCAAGATTTCTACATGTAGAGAAAACATTGTTTAGAGAGTCTGAAATAGCTGAATGAACTAGTAGCTTCTCAAAATGAACACATTAAATACTCTATCATACTACTTTTTTCATTAGAGGTATGCCTTTAGAGCATTCTGTCTGTGTTATTCTATCAGGATTATTCGAGTGGATTGCACATGTGTAATCTGGAGCATTCCTTCATCATGATTCTAAGCATACATTTTGCCTTACCTTTGTTTTGAACCACCAGTCCACCAGATCTTTTTCTTCTTTTATATTGTTATTTTGTTGGACAAGAAGAGTGCATAACAATAATGTTTTTAAAAGCTTAATTATGTTTTAGTCAAATATTATGAAATGCTTTCATTTCTACAAGTAAAGCTAAGGAGAAAATACTTAAAAACCAACAGAAACTCCTTAATGATTTACTTATGAGTAGTATTTGTTATGAGAATATCATGCCAATAGAGTTAGATAATTCCCACCCTCCTTTGTATTCTTACATTTACAGCTAAGAAAAATCACTTGCAAATGAATGACACTTCAAATGGATGACACTTCAGATGGCTAACAATTTATTAGTATATACTTATGCTTGTCTTGTGTTTGTTTTTCACCCTTGAACAACTGCTGTTGAAGACATAATTTCATCAAACTTCCTTTTAGTAGGATTTATTAAATTACTTTGTACTATGGACAGAATGTCTGTGTCCCCCCAAAATTCTTAGGTTGAAATCCTAACCCCCAATTTAATGGTATTAAAATGGTATCAAAAGCCTTTGGTAGGTGATTAGGTCATTAGGGTTCTGCCCTCATAAGAGTTCCTTGTCCTTATAAAAGTAATCTGGCAGATCTCCCTCATCCCATCTGCCACGTGAGAGTACTGCAAAAAGATGGCTGTGAACTAGAAAGTGAGCTCTCACTAGACACCAAATCTGCTGGTGCCTTGATCTGAACTTCCCAGCCTCCAGAACCCTGAGAAAGTTCCATTGTTCAGACGTCTCCTCCTCTATGGTTTCCTTCTATAGCAGCCTGAACGGACTAAGACATTAATATTGAAAAATGGTAACTCCCTCTCCCTGAACTCCATGACAGGAATGCATTCACTACAAGTTGAATTTGGGTTTGTCTATGTAACTCCTTTGTCTAACGGGATGTTAGCATATGTGACATTAACAGTGTTTTGAATGCATTTGTGTCCTTCAGTATGTCATCTTGCACATCAGCCATTTCTAGAAGAGCTGTGACTGAATACTCTTGCCCTTCAGCTTTGGCCTCAAGAGGAATACTTTGGAGCAGACACTCCTAGGCTAAACCATAGAGCCACGAGAAAAAAATAATTGTCTATTGCTAGAACCTTTTTACTTTTTCTTTTTTTGTTTAATTTAATTTTATTTTTGCTTCTCTTTTCTTGTGTGATATAAAAAAGGTGATATAAAAATTGGCAACAGAAACAGAACTGGTGTTTGTAAAAAGAACCTAGAATATATAGCTGTGGATTTTGGAATAAGTGCTTAAAGTGAGAGAAAACTGATACCAGAGGTAGGAAAAAATGGCAATTTATTTTCTTTAGTGCCAAAATATTTGGTGAAATTTTGCTTATGATATTCTAAAACACAGAAACTGTTCCCAACATATTTTCAATGAAATTCTGGAGATCTTGAGGCCAAAATGTTGAAATAATGAGTTGGTTGCTACTAGCCGTATTTCATAATTTACTAGAAGATAGAAGTAAGTTCACAAAAGTATGTTCCAATTTGCAAACATAATTTTGAACTAACATAGGAAACCCATAACCTTATGGGTTTCGAAAATAATCTTTCACGAAATAAAAATATAATAACCGTTATTGTTCATAATAAGCAAAAAGCCCTAATTAGATGTGTTGCTCAAATGCCTTTACCTACCATTTCTGAAAGGAATTAATTGGTATCAAACAAACCCTTATAACTGTGTAAAAGAATCCAAAGAAAGATGTGGTCTCACAGCAGTCTGATTTGCTCAAAGGACCTATAGTTTAGTCTTGAGAGATAATGTCTGGAAAATAATTGATGGTGTGGTTGTTGGCACATAGAATTGACTGAAATTTAAGATTTATAAAACTAAAACACTTATGAAAACCATATTGCAGGGATCCCTGGGTGGCGCAGCGGTTTAGCGCCTGCCTTTGGCCCAGGGCGCGATCCTCCAGACTCAGGATCGAATCCCACATCGGGCTCCCGGTGCATGGAGCCTGCTTCTCCCTCTGCCTATGTCTCTGCCTCTCTCTCTCTCTCTCTCTGTGTGTGACTATCATAAATAAATAAAATTTAAAAAAAAAAAAAAACAAAGAAAACCATATTGCACAAAGTGCTGCCAGCCAGATCATAAGAAACAAATTATTTAAGTTATAAGAAGTCTTTTGGTCCCAATTTTTCAAGGACAGGGATCAGGTTGAGAGAACTTCTTAGACTTACCAAAGGGCATATTCTTTAATTCTCTTATTATTTTATTCTTAATCAATTTTTTCAGACTTGGTAATGGAGCATGATGGATAGAGTAAGAACTTCCAGAGGGCACAGCCAAGAGTTGTGGTAACAAAACCTGGGCCTCCTGAAGAAATATTCCTCTTCCTCAGAGCAAGGATACCTGGTAATATTTGTACAGAACTATTAAGGACCAAGGACTTCTGTTTGCCTTGGGAGGCAATATGTTCCATACATTAATGTTTAGCGTGAGGGAAGAAAATAAGTTGGCTTTTGGGTTCAGAGGACTTCAGATAAAAAGGGGTTGCATCAAGATTCCACAAAGATTCAGGGTACCTGGGTGGCTCAGTTGGTTAAGTGTCCAACTTAATCAGCTCAGGTCATGATCTCAAGGTTGTGGGACCCTGCTTCAGGCTCCACGCTCAGCGGCAGAGTCTGCTGATATTCTCTCTCCTTCTCCTCCGCCCCTCCCCCCACTCATGTACTCTCTTTTTCTAAGTAACTAAATAATCCTTAAAAAAAATATTTCATAGAGATGTCAAAAACATGGACTTCAAACTTGACGCCATGATTTTGACAAAACCTTTGGAGATCTTATACTTTGCATGTCAGAGAGACTTGAACAAGTAGACAGATCATGATTATTTGAATATTATTGAAAAATATTTACTCCCTCTACTTTACTTCTATACGGGGATATACTTCTTAAACTTTGTCTTTGGGCTTATTCATGTTAACATGTAACTCGCTTTGACCAATGAACATATTGAGAAATGTTTAACCAATAGGGACTTAAAATTTGCTTGCATTCCATGCTTTTGTGTTTTTCTGCCATCATATTGTAAAAAGAGATTTTCCTGAATATGGGCTTCTCTGTTAGTTCAAACCCTAGAATGATCAAATATATGTGGAGAAACAATTCTAGTATATTTGTGAACCTGAAGCATGAAATGTAGCCACTAGCACCTCAGGTGAAATAATTTATCACATTCTAAAATCAGTGATAAAAACTTATTATTATTGTCATTTTAATAAATATGTTCATCTGTAGGAAAATTAGTGAAATATCTCAAAATTAATTACGTGGTAAAAATGGCATTACCAAGGAGTTTTTTAAAGATTTTATTTATCTATTCATGATAGACATAGAGAGAGAGAGAGAGAGAGTCAGAGACACAGGCAGAGGGAGAAGCAGGCTCCATGCAGGGAGCCCGATGTGGGACTCGATCCTGGGACTCCAGGATCGCGCCCTGGGCCAAAGGAAGGCGCTAAACTGCTGAGCCACCCAGGGATCTCCACCAAGGATTTTTTTCTTATAAGTTTCATGAACTATACTTCATAATTCAATAATCTAACATTGTATTTATGTTTAATAATTTGTATCTCTTAAAAAATAATTTGTATCTCTTATGAAAATCCTTAAAAATATTTAAGCCACTTAAAAGTGCAAAATAATCATCATCCTCATAGTTGTCAATGTAGTATTGCCAAAAGACATAGACACACTGATCAATGGAAGACAGTAGAATCTCAGAACGAACCTATACATACATAGTTCATTCATGACAAACATTAAAAGTTTAGGAGGGGGTATTTTAAAACTTTAGCAATTACTACATGCAAATCTAAATCCACCCTCTCTGGATCATGTTCATTCCTTCTCTTTAAATTTTTTTTCATGGTACTGTCATAATTTTAAATTCTGGGCTAAATTTTAAAGTTAACTTCCACGAATACATCAAAAAAATTTTTATGGAAAGACCACTTTAAAACATAATATCATTCGTATATTTTTATGTATATTTATTTACACATGTATACTGCAGTAACTTCTAAAATATATCAAGACTATTGGAGGAGATATTTCAGTACTAATTTCTCTACATGGTCTCAAGACATAGTTGGCATTTATGATTTCCCTCCTATATAACTAACTACTCAACATTGTAAGCCAAAAACAATAGTTTTGTTTTACCTCTTGATGTGGCCTAAAACTTCCTTCCTGGAGAATTTGAAGCATTTATATGACATCATTAATAAACGTTAATTACATTTGTTTATTAACAAATATTATCACTGTTAAGTTGTATTATGTTACCTCACAAGATTCCCTGATCTGCTGTGTGAGCTCTGCTCATGCAGTTTATTTCTGACATCAGAAACTGTTCTGAATATAGTACTTTTTTTTTGGACAATGGTTTGTTCTATAGATTGTGAATCAGATAATTATGGGCATGGGGTCACTTGAAGTCCTGGATTAGGCATTTAGTCTCTATATAGACCTACTGTGTATTAAAGAGTGTTGTTTGTCAAAAATGTAATTTTTCTGTTATGCCTTTGCTGTCAAAACCTAAGAATCTCCCTTTTTAGTCTCTGTGCTGGGCTCACCACAAGGTCATTGTTGTAACCTGTTTTGCCACAAACACTTTCCATTGCTTCTGAAGTTTAGGTAGTAGATTTGCCTACTTCTCCTTTGAAGGTAGCTGACAAACCTCTTCTGGGGGCATCTTAGTAACTCAGAAAATGGTCAGCATGATACATCGAAATGTAAATCGTTGTTTCTAAAATCAAAAGTGACTTTGTTTGCATTGCTCTATCTTTTTTTTTCTGAATAGGAGATCCAAGATATAACAACTTATCTTTATTTTCGAGGGAACCTTTGAATATATCCAGATCCCTGGACCTCCAAAAACATATTCACTGGCTAAAGAAGCCATTTACTTTTATGGAATCACAGAATTTCATGGAATGAAATGTTTTCTAGATTTCTTATGAGAATAAAATCATTAGTTGTGATGTCCTCTGGGACAGTACAATGATCAATATCCCTGCAAATTAAAATGTGTTCTAAATTTAGAAGCAAGATAGAGAAGATCTATTGTTCTCTTGCCACGTGGAAGCAAACTGCTTCTGAGTATTTGAGAAAGAGGTGATGAGGAGAGAGAGGGAGATTGAATTTCCAGATCAATAGCAATAAAAAAAAAAACACCTTGTTTTATAACTGGTTGTAAAACAAGTGCTTGGAATTTGATTTGTGTTTAATTTCCTCAAGTTAGGAGACAACATCTGGATGAATAGCTGAAATTGAAGTTACTCCCTGCTTAAACTTAAAATAATCCACTTTCATATTACAAGATCACTCTTTCTTGAGCTTTTGGTTAATAAATGAAATAAAGGAGATGGGATAGTAACCACCTATGAGAGTTTTTTAGCCATTTATTCAATAATACTGCCTATCAAGATATGCAGTATTTTACTGGCTTAAGACAACAACCTTATTATTTCTTATGAGTCTAACTAAGTTCCATTGGGTGGTTTTGCTCAGCTGGTCCAGGTTTGACTTCAGTCTGCTAATCTCATTTAGACATTTGAGATGGGAGAACAGGATGGTATAGGGTAGCCTCAAATGGGACAACTCAGCTCTCCACAACCCCCTTACACTTTGTCCTCCTGAAGGCTACCAAGACATGTTTTGATGGTTCATTAGAAAAACAAAGTGGGCTAATGAGCAAGCCTTACTATACAATTGTTTTTCCAGGCTTAGCTTGCATCCCATTTGTTAGCATCTTGTTTACCAAAGCAAATCATATGTGGAGCAGAATACCTGATCCCCAAGAGAACCATTGATAAAATTCAACTGTATTCACTATTCCTGAATCTTTAGAAAATTCATCACATTTCTAGTATCTTTGTCTCCAACATACATGTGTAGTTTGGGTTTACACAATTGATGAAATGTGGGAAATACAGAAACTTCTATTTTCTATTTCTCCCCTAATGATCCTTATGCAGGGAACCAATATAAGAATAAGATAGATTCCGAATAAGCTGAATATTCCCAAGAACACAGCACTTTCCCTGTTCCAAAGGCTAGAAGGAAAATACTGTATAGACTTGTGCTGTTATTGTAGACTGCTCCCTCAAATGTACCAGTGTCTCAATGAAGTCATCTTCTCAGAACTGAGTAAAATTCTCCGGATGCTATTGTGGTAAGCCAATCAAGTGTTAGTTTACCAGGTGTGTTACTTTTTTATGATTACACGGATCGGGTATGAACTTCAGGACTGCCATCTATTTGATTCTGAGTGTTTGATTATGGATTTGCTATCATCAAATATTTCTGTAGATTGGGCTATTCTGATCACTATTCTAGTTTTTCTCCTATTATGATAACTATGGCAACCCTTCTTCTGGAATCTAAAAACAATGACTTGGCCTATCACCCCAAGATCACACCATTCCTGTTGAAATCAAGCAGTCTATTTTAATGGCAGTGTCTTTCACCTTTACCTCTGACTTAGAGAAGATAATCATCACAGCACTTTCCACTGAGGCTAGGCTCTCACCACCAATGTATTTAACAAAGCCATGACAAAAGGAATGCCATAGCTCTCCATCCCTGTTTGCCACCATCTCCCTCTTTCTAACTGTATCCATTTCATTCTCTCTCTTGCATTTCTATTGCTAAACTTTGATTTCCCCCTTTTACTCCAGCATTCCAGATTCATGTATTCACCTCTTTACTCCACAGCTTGACTTAGATTCCCCATATGTGCCTTAAACCATTGCAGAAAGTCAATTTTCAATTACAGGCCCCCATTAAAAAGTGAATCCAGACATAGTATTATTGAATTCCACCTTCTTCAGCAGGTTTAAACTGGATTAATAACACTTATTAATCCTATAATTTATGTAATTGCAATTTTGGACTCATTCATGACATTTTGATGATCTTCAACTACATTTTCAAAACAGAATTTTTCCCTGTCTTTATTATGAACATCTTCAAACAGAAAAGTTGAAATAAAATGTTAATAACAAAAATAATGATCAACACCTCAAAATGATCTCTTGATAGTTTCTCATTTCCTTTCTAATACATAATTTCACCTTCACTGAGTAAATGGAGACATTAGTTTGTAGTTCAAATATGGTATTCGTACTTGATTCTTCCCTTCTTTATATTTGATACCTATTCCTTATACCAATCTTCTTGGCTTGATCCTCCAAATAAATATAACTGGTCTAGTTAATCCTCAAGAACCTGACTGCTAGTTCTAACCACAATAGCCTTTCATTTGCACTTTTGAAATAGCCTCCAACTGCTCTCTTTACTTCCACATCATAGTCTTCCACACTAAGAAGCTTGAGATATTTTTGATACATGAATATAAATATACACCCCTATTCTATTAAAAATCCTTTAATTCATATTCATAATGCATAGAAAAACTTTAAACTCCTTGCCTTTTCCATCCTAGCCCTAAATGATCTAAAAACTGTCTGTATAACTGACCTCATCTCTGACCATTTCCTCTTGCTTCTTCCATTCCAGGATAGTGGCTTGAACTTAGAGAGAGGAATCAGCACTACTTAGTTCAATTCCCTAATTAGCTGTGTAAATTTGACATATTGTTTGATCTAAAAAATTTTGGACATATGTTTGGTTTTATAAATAAGGGTCTTTTTAGCATATTACTTCTAAAGACTATAATGGATGAGCAATCTGTTTAAATCTCTAAGGCAAGGGACCTATCAAGAAAGACTACAAATCCACAAAGAAAGAAACAGAGGACAAATTATTTGGGTTTCTTTTGTGTAGCATTTCAGTAATCCATCAATAATCAGTGAATGAAGCACAACTGTATAAAGAGTTTTATCTGTTATATATCACATATATATGTACTATGTATCTGCATCCATATACACCCATATTCTTCTTGGATGGCTGATAGGCACAAGTTTAGTGTAAGATGAATCCATGAAAATAAGAGATTTTAATTAAGTGCACCAGAAAATTTTTACAAAGCTAAGAATATCCGGAGGTGTTCCTTTCCATTCTTTTTTCCCTTCACTCTCTACTTCTCTCTTCTTTCCTTTCTTTTTCTGGCCTTCAACTTCAATTCCTAACTCCCTTCTGGAATCTTCTCGCATATGTATGTTGCCTCACATTTGGTTATTTTAAAATATAACAGCTCTAACATTCAGCAACAGCCAGAGGTACTCTGTACCTAAAGCCTTGTGTTTGTATTTTTGCTTGGGCTTCTTAATATCATTTTTATTTTTTCTTGTACTTTTTGGTGTTGCTGTTGATGCTGCTGCTGTTGTTGTTGTTGAAATATTTACTTGAGGATTTGGCTTTCAATTAAACCTGATTAGCTAATCATGCTGATTAGGGATAATCTCTTTCCAATATTCTCTCATGTAAACACAGAGTAACAATTCTCTTTTCCAATTCGTTTTTTATTTACTGGTCTTATTTCTTAAGATAAGCTCCACTTTCTTACTTATTATGTGATTGAATTGGTTAGCTCTTCAAACAAAAGTTAAATTTTAACTCATTTAACTTTTGGTAAAGCTGTCTGACAAGGTGACTCACACAATAACTGCTTCTAGCTTAGTAAATTCTTTTCAATTTTTGTTTAGTGTATCACTTTCGTACAGTTTTCTAAGGGAAAACCTAACAAAAGAAAGGCAAGCAAAACAGATATTAAGCCCTTGAAAATCACAAAATTACAAAAAAAAAACCCTAAGTTTGCTTAAATGCTAGATTATTACTCACATACCTACATAAATGTTATCCAAAATTCAATATTTATAAATTTTAAGTAAAAATACAATATTAATAAGATAGTTATTCCATAAACAATAGTTTCATTAATTTTTAATTCATCTTCACTATTCTATAATAAATTAGAAATTTTTATAGAAATGTTGAATATTAATATAGATAAAATATTTTCCCTGAGACTATTGTTTATTCTAATTTCTTACATACTTACACTTAATTTCTTTCTTTCCATAATACCTTTTAAACATTTTCAAGTTCTATACTATTACTCTTGGTGATATTTTCTAGAAAGTCAAATAGTTTATTAGCAAATTATACTTCCAACTTTAAATATATGTATAAGACATATATTATACAGTATACTTAAATATAGACACTTTTTCCTCAATACTTTTATAGCAAAATTTTTGTGACCATTCACTAAAAAAAGGAAAGAGATGAAAATCATAGTTCGTCTTGTATTGCCAACCCAAGTATGGTCATGTCAATGTTGTGTTTAGTTTTGCTTCCAGTCTTTTCTCATAAAACTTTCTGTGCTTTTCTTATCTCACCCACTACTTCTTCTTTGTATCCTGTGGTCAAATAAATTAGAATACAGAGAGAGAAGCCTTTCATACCTAACTTTTTGATAAGTAATTTACAAATTAATTTACAAAATAAGAAAAATATTTGCATACCAATTTTAATTGATTGGATCTTCTAATAATATGCCAATATTTGTAAAGTTTTCAAGTATTACTAAATTATATCAAAGGACAAAAGTAAAGTGTATTTTCATGAAGTTGGAAAATTTATAAAATATATTATTTCTGCATTTTCTGGTTCGAAAGTTCCCCTTCCAAACATTTTACAATAGCATAACACCCTCAACATAAATCCCACACACACACAGTGAAATTGCAATGTTAAGATAAAGGGGTGAGGGAAGCAAATTAATTTCTCCCCAAATAGTAATCACTCTGTAAATCAGAAATTTTGATTGCTGATAAAATACTTTTGACACTATTAATTTACAGTTCGGACCCCTAGGAGAAAAAAAATATAATACTCTGACTACACTTAATTTATTTTCCTTAAAAAAATTATTTTCCTTTACCTTCTTTCATATATTAATGTTCAGAGAAATATGCTATATCATTACAAATATTTAATACATTTTTGCTCAAGAAAACGTGTTTTTACATGAATTAGGAAGTGCACTTGAAATTGAAAGCTAAAAGATTGAAGCTAGCACTAAATTAGATTATCATTCAATGAATATAATCCTCTTCCTAAAGGGAAATTTAATCTATAAAATTTTACCTATCTTGATCCTTTTTATAACTAGTTACATAGCTATGCACATAATATTCACTGCAATATATTGAATTTGACTGTTTATGTATGATAGAAGCTTGGAAGAAAAGATATTTATCATTGAATTGGACTGGGATTGGACATTAATTAGGCATTAAATATAAGAGTAGATGAATATAGATGAATGAATGGATGGATGGGCAAAGCTTTCATTATTGCTATTCAAACATTTTGTGTGGACAATAATGAAGAACAATCCCAAGACAAAAAATTTACCTGCAATGTCATTGGTTTCAGGGGTTGCTAATACTCAGTGACTTTATTAAGGAATTTAGATAGCCAGAGAGAAAGAATAGCCATCATAATTTTGGAGATCCTCCTATACACCTAGTAATTTACCAATTTCTCAAAACATCTTACCAGCTTGCTATAGAGATTTATAAGGCAGAAGTACAAATTGAGTCAGGATCCAATGTGGAAACACCATAGCTGCAGCCTGCATTTAGTACATCTTCTCTATAGTCTTGATGATTCTCCAGAATTGTTCAACATTGACTTTATTTTCAATACATTCTAATAAAATAAAAGGTGTGTGTGGGTGTGTGGGTTTGTGGAGAGAGAGAGAGAAGACGGAGTTTAATTTTAGTCTTTAAAACTTAAGCTAGGTTCAATATTTTAAATGCATAAAAATGGCAAGAATGTGCTTATTAAAATGAAGATTCTTCAGATCTACCTCTGTTTCAAAATGTACGGATTAGAGCTCAGGAACTGAATTTTAAAGAATCATTTAAGTGATTGTCTTACAGTTGGAAGTATGAACCAATGTTGAGAAACAGTAATTGTTAGGCTGTATGGAAGTAGTTTTGGAGTTCCCAATATAAAATTTATAATCAACTATTTGACCCCAAACAGACACATGCACATGAAAATGCTAGTGAATTTGGGGATGCTTAGGTAGCTCACTTGGTTGAGTGTCTGCCTTCAGCTCAAGTCATGATCCCAGGGCCCTGGGATAGAGCCCCCCCCATTCGGGTCCATGCTCAGTGAGGCATCTGCTCCTCCTTCTCCCTGTTTCTCCCTCTCCCTTCCCTCTCCCCACATCCTGCTCATATGCTCTCTCAAACGAATAAATAAAATGTTTTTAAAAATACTGGTTAATTTGTTAATAGATTGAGTTATAGATTTCTAGGTAAAACATTGATGCTTTTTTAATTTGCCAAGAGGGAAACATGCTGGTAAGAGAAACTTGATTTTCTAACCCAGGAGGATAAGCTGGCCTTGGGACTTTAGAGAAATGTATGAAGAGACATTTGACCCATAATCTCTATTGTTGTAACTTGTATTTCTGGCTTTTGATCTAAAGATGGGAGTAAATTAGGACTGATGCTGGCCTTTTATGATATGGTGTTTGTTTTTTTAAGGTTCATTTATTTATTCATGAAAGACACTGACTGAGAGAGAGAGAGACAGAGACACAGGCAGAGGGAAAAGCTAGCTCTTCACAGGGAACCTGATGTGGAACTTGATCTCGGATCCCAAGATCACGACCTGAGCCGAAGACAGGCACCTACTGGCTAAGCCACTCAGGCGTCCCTTTTGATATGGTTTTAACCCCTTTTAAAACCATCCTTTTTTCCCCAACGAAATGCATCATTCTTAAAAAGTCATGCTATCCAAATTCTCACTATATGTTGTTTTCTGTTGTTTGCACTTTTATATATTTGCTACTACTACAGTGCTTACTTAGCTTGATTACACACACACATTACACACACACACACACACACACACACACAGATATTTTGTATCCCTAAAAGACAGAATGCTACTAACACAAATTGAACCTAATACATAGGTAAAAGATGAATGAATGCGTTAATAAGTGAATCTAATGTTGAATGTAATGTTCACTCAAATGATCCAATCATCACAGAATACAAGAGAATATCTCCTATAGTTAGGAAATGGTATTTTTTATTAAAGTAGGGTAAGAGTGTTAGTTTCTTTGGAGGTCTGTCACACTAGGTTAGATCACACTGAAACTGTACTTGACCTACATCATTATTTTAATTTCACTTATTTTTTTAATTTATGTTCCCATTTTAATGAAGAAATTTAGATTTTGAAAAACAAAGCAGTTAAAAAAAAATAAGAACTACTGTGGAAAAAGCCATGAGAATTTTGATAGGGATTGCATTGAATCTGAATCTCAATGCAATATTGAGAAGTATGAAAATTTTAATAATATTAATTTTTCCAATTCATGAGCACATATCTTTCCATTTATTGGTGTCTTCTTCAATTTTTTTCATCAATGTCTTTTAGTTTTCAGTGTACAAATCTTTCATCTCCTTGGTTAAATTTATTCCTGATATTTTATTCTTTTGGATGCAATTGTTATTTTTTGTTTTTGTTTTTTTAAGATTTTATTTATGTATTCATGAGAGACACAGAGAGATTGGCAGAGACAGGGGCAGAGGGAGAAGCAGTCTCACTTCAGGGAGGCTGCTGAAGGACTCGATCCCAGGACCTTGGGATCACACCCTGAGCCAAAGGCTGACACTCAACCACTGAGCCACTCAGGTACCCCATGATATAATTGTTAATGCCATTGTTTTCTTACTTTCTTTTTTAGGTAGTAGTTTGTTATTGGTATACAGAAAAATAACTGTTTGCTTTTTTGTATATTGATTTTGTATCCTCAACTTACTAAATTTGTTAATTAGTTCTGACAGCTTTTTGGTAGATTCTAGGCTTTTCTACATATAATATGATGCCATAACATACTACAAAGTTTTTATTTTTATTTTTTCAGTGTTATGAAAAAGAAGCTATACTTTTGACAAAGAATACATTGTGTCATCCATCACTGCACTACACACCTCCTATATTTTATTTTATGAATTAATCTAATATTAATAAACATTAAATATATATGGATTTTGTAAGTTCTTAAGAATTGATTAAAGATAGATTTTATAGGCAGTACAAAAATCAAAACTAAAAGTAAACACAAACACACACTATTTAGAAAAAGTTATTTTTTAAATGAATAAATAAACTTTTGTCAACCACTTAAACTAGATATTGATTAGTCATGGTGAAATTAAAATACATAATCTATAAATTGAGACTAATCTATGCATAATTTACAACCTATAAAATTAAATGGAAGCTTGGCAATATTTTTATTTTTGTTTTTCTCTATCAATCAATGTAGGTGACCAATCTTTCCAGGAATTACATTTTGTTTATTTGGTCCTAGGATAATAAAATGTATAGAATTTTGGAAGTAAACATCTTGGGATATTTTATCTTCTGTACATTATGTGTGGTGTTATAGTTGTAATATGCCTTTAATTATTTCATTATTCGGTTATGTATAAACTTACAAGTAAAGAAATGCATTACAGTAATAAAGAAATTCCACATAAAATAAATAAAAATTTTAAATAAATAAATGTAAGTACATAAATATTAACATCAGTCTGTCCTAACATAATGTTAAAAATAATAAAATTAAAAATAATTATAAAATTATTAAGAGGTTAATTTTTAGATAAGAAAGTGGAAGGTACTTGTTTTTAGTCAAGTGTGAAGCAATGCTAGAAAACTGGTGGCAGAAGCTGCTGCAGTACAGTGTCAAATTTTCCTGAATCCCTCAGTAAAATGAACATGTCAGAGCAACAGGAATAGCAAAACCAAAAACTCAGGGACAATATCTACAGCAAAAGTATGTGAAAAGCTATCCCTATGTCCATCAAAATACATGCATCTAACCAGAATGGAGCAAGACTGGCATGGTATCAGCATTTGTGTGGAGGAGCCAGAAGATGTAAGACAAATCTGAGAAGAGGGGAACCTCAGATGAGCCAATAAGGATTCACTGGAAAGTGCACCGGCCAAACTTATACAGCTAACAGTGGCTTACCTCCAATTACACCTGATCACAAAGGTCCCCAGTAAGATCTGATGTGCTGAAAAAGTCTAAGTGCTATGAACTGTCAAAATGAATCATCAGTAGCAAATTTCCAGAACACATCTCATATTCCACTACAAAGAAATTGCGGAGAGAGAACCAAGTATGGTGATAAAGTTACAAAAAGGGGTAAAAAAAAAAAGAGCCATGGAAATAATGGAGAACATGAAGAGAGAGCTAGGAGGTCTGAGAAAGGAAGAGGCCACAAATTTTGGCATTTTATAAAAATAACTAAAGGAGAAATTCTAATGCCATGATTCTATAAATGGCTTTGAAACTCATCCTTTCTTCCAAAAACCCAGAAAAAAATATCACATCAAAATGAGTAATAGAAAAGGATTGTTATAAGATCAAATACAAATAACTTGTTTTAACTTTCTTTTAGCTAATTTTTAATGAGCATATTTTTCAGTATAAACAATAAAGAATGAGAACTATAATAATATCTCAGAAAATGAAACTATGCTGGAAAACATACCCTTAAACAGAAACAAAGCATAGGTTAGTATTTTAAAATGAGCTAAATTAAAATTAAAAATATATCAGAAAAAAATCTAAAATATCTACAAATAAGATCTAAGAATGCAGGGAAAATTGGAAACACCAGAAAGATTCTTCATTTTACAAGTAAAGATTAAAAAAAAAGTTTCATGATTTTATAATCACATCCTTCGGTTTTAAATTTAAAACAAAGGTAACACTGACATGCTGGTAATGCAAGGAATTCATATATTTTCTTTTCATTGTTAGCAACATTCTATTAATAAAACAAAATCTATCATAAAATAGTTGAAATGATTTTGCAATGAACATCCACATATACTCTCCATATGAATTCTACAAGTAGAATTTCATGGATTACTTTATTTCACAGACTTTATCTACCTATCTATATCATCTATCCCCCTATCAATTCATCAGTCCATTTTATTTTTCATTAGTTGGAAAGTAAGTTATAGATATTGGTTCATTTCTGCCCAAATGCTTCAGCATACATATCAATATCAAGGGTTTAATACAAAGTTATGACTCCATTTTTTTTTTTTGTATTTAATGTAAGATTTACAAACAATAAAATGTCTTTTAAAAGCACCTATTCTGTGAGTGTTGACAAATGCATACACTTTTGTAGCACAAATCTTTAGCAAGGTACAGGACATTATCAGCACCCCTGAAAGTTCCCTTAGGCCTCTTTAATCAATCTCTATTCCTCAAACCTCAGAAGCCACAGCTAGCAATTAGTTTTTCTTTACCACAGATTAACTTTGTCAATTCCAAGTATCATGTACTATCTGCTCTTTTGTGCAAGTCTTATATGACTCAGTGTTATTTTTTCCAGATTTATCCATGTCGTTGTGTGCATGACATCATTCCTTTTTATGGTTGAGTGGTATTTTAAGAATATGTGAGAATTTGTGCAAGCGTTCTAAACAAAATTGATAGACATCTAGGTTGTTTCTAGATTTTGACTATTATAATAAAGCAATTACAATTACTATACAAACCTTGGTGTGTGTGTATACACACACAGAGATATATATAACAGATACATATATATTTATACATATTTGTTTCTTTTGGGTAACAATATAATGGTGAAATTGGGGGGGTCACAGGGTTTGTGTATGTTAACTGTATAACAAAATAGCACAATTACCCCAAATATTTGAGTCATTCTTCTTTTTCATCATAATTTAAGTTCCAGTAGTTCCACATCCTTCAGCATGTTTTCACAACAACAAAAACTTAAAAATGTTAAATTCTCAAATCAAAGATGGAATGAAGGAGTAGCTCACTGAGGCTGGGGGGGAAGCCATGATTTGATAGTCCCAGTGTCCATTCTTGACCTCATTACCATTAATATTCTATTACTTCTTGAGCTTTATAGGCAAACAATGTTTTTACCAGTAAATGACTGAGGAATAAATAACTAATTTGGTGGGGGGAAAAAAGCTGAAAACGAAATGCGATTTTTAATCAAAATTCTTGCTGGTAATAAGGACGGCACCTCCACGTTTACCCCTTTACACCTTGACTTCAAGCCTTTCTATCAAATTGTGTCATTAAAACTTCAGGAATGACATTAGTTTTACCATGTACATTATAATAGGCAATTTTATCCTTAGTTTTGTGTAGCTGTATTATTTCATGGAATTTGTGTGTCCAACTTATAAATGGGAGAAATCTGCTAAAACGCCTTCTTGAAATAAAGTTGCTACTGTCAACTTTGACAGCTTGCATTGTTAATTGTGGCTGCCAGCTTTCCTGCAGTATAAATGTTCACCTCCATGGAACATTAAATGGACCATTAGTAAAATTCCTGAGAATTTGAGTTATAGTAAATGTGTCATATTCATTTTGTCATGAATTGTGGTAGGATTAAACTGTCACAAAGATTATTTTTAACTGAGTAAAATCTATACTCGGCAGAATATAAGTGGACTACCATGCAATAAAAAAGCAAATATGCAATGAAACTTCCCAAGGGAGCCATTAACTTTTCAAATTATGTAGTCACACATAGGTGGTTAGCTGCACTCACTATAGGGTGGTGTTGTAAAGGTAAATTAACACTATATGAAAAATCTCCCACTAAGGGTCAAATATGTTGTTCAACTCCAAAACCCAGATGAACTGACATGATATATATAAAAAGAAAACAAGATAGACTACCTAAATCTCAGTACATCCAGTCAATGACTGAAGGAAATGACTTTAAATTGTAAATTATCATTAAGCAAAACTCACTGACAGTCAGTTAAAACTCTTGAAAGATAGAAAAATAATTCAAAAATGCTTCAAACCTAAAAAGAGGTATCAAATTTGTGGATAAAGCATCTATAATTTGTAATAAAATTACCTGTGGAATTCATTGTAACTAATGATCGATTCAGAAATTTTCAAATGCTCAAATTGCCAAAATAATATTAAGCTAGATTCTGTGTAATATATACATTTATATTTATATGTTAATATATGTATACAAATTACATACAGAAAAGTAAATAAAATAGCTCTTACTTTCTTAGTCATTTGAAAAGATTCTCAAATTCATTCACAATCTTAAAAATACAATTACAAATTCAAAAACCTAGATTCTATTTATTTGGGAAGAAAAGTGTAAAGAAGTTAAGAACACTTTGTTTTGGTGACCATATGAAAAAATAGGCCTTATCAGGAATTCCAGGTGGCAATAAAAAGTATTAAAAATCTTTAGAGAAAAACGTGTCCAGATCTACTAAAAAAATATTGTTTTGTACAGAGTAAAATTTTACTTTACCTATAAACTTGCAAATATTAAAACTATTATTTATCATAGCATTATCTGATAAAATATTTTAAAAATGTACAATAAGACTAGTTATGTTCATTAACGTGCTCTCATAAAAGTTATGCATAAGACAAGTTAGGTATATTAAATTGCTTCCATTTAGTGTTAAAATAATTTATGATTTAATAAAATGGAGGCTCTATACAGTCTATCAATGAATCATAACCAACTTCAAAAAAATAGTCATCAAGTAAAGCAATGGAGAAAGGGGAATATAGTATTTAGCATACTACCAGTTACACATCCATGCATACCCCATCCCATCCCTGCACAGCTGTAGAGATGATCTCTGGGAAATTCAGAAGAAAATATTAGACCCCTGTTAGAATGGTTATCTCTGGAATGGAAAATTGTGTTTGTAATAGATAGTAATATTTTCTTTCTCTAGTTTTCTTTTTTTTTCCTTATTGTGTATGTAATTGCTTTTGTTTAACCAGGGAAGAGTATTAGCTATTTCAAAAGCAATTAGATATAAATTCTTTTACAATTTAAAAAAAAAGTAATTAGAAAAAATTATAACTATAGATTTTTACATATTATATGGGCCTTTTTGTGAAATGGCATACTAAATAGGAATCCCTTGCTTTAAATATAATAGACTGCTTTAATATATTTGTATACAGTGTTAATTACTTAAAAATATAATTAAATATATTCATAGAAATTACATTTATGTTAAATTAAATTTGACACTTGAAAACCTGAAATAAATAAAACTAATTGCATCAAAAGTTTACAGAACTCTAATTTTTTAACTTGGCAGTATATAAAAGGCAACATTTTAAATACAAAGCCACTTATTTAACATTTGATATATATTCTAATCTTCGACTGACTTATTGTCTAAATAACAGAGTAAAGAGATATTCTAATTACTGATTACTATGAAGACATGGTCTTAATTACAAATAAAATTGGATTGTATAGGCATAAGGATCAGTAAATCCATACTATTTAATAAAAGACAAAATACAATGGCAAGTTATTACAGTTGACATATCTTAAATGTCCACAGTAGAATAACTTAATCACATATGAATGTTAATAATCACTCTTCTCTACCCCACAAAGAAAAAAAGTGGTATGAATTAGCTGCTTGAAAAGAAAATTTTGCACTATAAGAATGAAGAATATATACAATAAAATAAAACAGTAGATTTGATAAACATAGTTCTTTTTGAGACATGCAATGAAACTGACAAATCTTTAGAAAGATTATTAACTAAGGAAATAAAAACTTTAATAAGAAAATGTGATAAATATAAATAGGTTAAACATATCATAGCATTATGGAATATAGTCCAGGTATTAAGTGTTCTAAAAATTTGAAATTTCTGTGGGAAATATACAAAATTACAGTACACATATATGAGTATGACACATGAATCATATGCATAAATAAATATATATCAGAGCATCATTTATATTGATAAATAATTGCTGTAACCCAATTTCCCAACAATAAAGATAAGTTAAGTGCAGTTTGGTACATACATAAATAATAATAATTTAAAAATAACAAAAGTAATGTAGTAAAATAATTGAAATCTTTTGAACAAATGTTAGCAACATATAATAGAAAAATTACAATATTAGTAGTAGTGCCATTTGATTAAGAGGTAGATACATGTAGATACACATACTGCATTTTACAACTTGGATAAATGTATACCATAATAATAGCAGTTATAAGGCATGTTGTTGGAAACAAATATTTTATAGAATATTTTTTGTTATAAAATATTTTTTAATATATGTGTTATACATGAATGGTGGAAAAAATAACAAATCAAAATAGATATAAGTTTTTCTGCCCTGTAAACTGTGATTCTAAACCTAATTCTGTCACAAAATATCTACCTGGCTCTTAATTGAACTAAAAGTTACTAGTTCTCTCAAACGACATACTTCATGTGAAAATATTTATCCTTTCTGAATCAAGTGATCATTGTTTTCCTAACAATTTATTTTTAATGTTAAAGTTGATTTTGTAATGCACACAGTCACTTATCTTATCCAAGAAAGATTTCTTAAATTAAGTCACATTCCATACAGAATGTTTTCATCACTTCAAATCTTCAAATCTGAATATATTTCAAATGAGTAGCTACTTGAACAATTGAATCTGTTCAAACAAAAATGAAGAAGGAATAAGTTCTAATAAAGCTAATTAATTTATTCTGTGATCAATAAAGACAAACTACAGGTGAACAATAATTTGTGCTATTTTATCTTCCATTATGTTATCATTATTCAGTTTTCTGAATCATATACTATATGATAAATTGATATGTTTATTCAGGAAATATATTTTTTCAGAGTGTAAAATAAGTTAGAAATGGAGATGTGTACTGAAAACAAAAATACAAACTAAGCACAATTCTTAACTCAATAAGAGATAAGAATATATTATCTGGCGGAAAAATCATTATTAGCTTGCCAAAACCTTCGAAAAGGAGTAGCTTTGAAAGATAAAGAAAAACTGGAAAAGCAAGAAGTGTTACATTTTAAAGGGAATGGCAAGTGTATAGCCAAAACCTATACAACAGTATTGAAAAGTACATATGAAAAAGGTTGATTTCTAGGAAATAAAGTTGAAGAGGCTGTCAAGAGTCCTGTTACTGGCAAATTCTCCTACAGGCAAACATAGCAAATATACATTAAATATGAGCAGTTACTAAAGTGAATTTGGGCAGGAAAATAAAAATTATATTTCCACTAAAAGGAGAAGTCTGAAACATGGAGGGTTACAGTGTAAGGTTACACATCTGCCTTAGTGTTGTATGCTCAAATACTGGGCAGAAACAAATATATCAATAATAATGTCATTGTGTTTCTGAGATCAAAGAAAGCTACAACAAGGATCCCAAAATTTAAGGAAGAGGTGGCTCAATGAATTTCAAGAAAAAATTAAGTTCTTTAGGCTATTATCTGGAATTCAATAGCCATCTGAACATAGCAGTAATGGAATTTGACCTCCATACAGCAAGAGGTTTGATATGAGATTCCTCCTTAAGCCTGAGCCCCTGTGAAAGATCAAAATAAACACCACCCATGAGTCCAGAGGAGTGTCTTATCTTTACCCCAGGTTATTTAAAAGCAAAAGCCTGTGCATGTATACATTGAACTCAACTTAAACTGTTCCCTTATTATAGCTATAATCAAATCTGACACCCCTTTTATAAAACCAAGTGTGAAGGTGATAGAATGTAAGGAAAAGAAGACTAGGAAAAAAATCTGCATAGTGGCTTGGATATCAAATAATAATATGTCTATTTATTTTATGGTTTAAGGATGGGAAAGATTGTTAATAGGGTAAGACTCATGATTTAAAATAAAATAATATTGATGGGACTGATAGAAGGGTGGAAAGAAGACCTCCATCACCTATTCCTCCATAAAAGCAAGGAAAACTCTGGAAAAAATGATCAAAGTCAACATTTTCAGAACCCTGAAAATTAACCAAAAGCTTTAAAAAAAATCTAAGAACTTTTTTTTCAAGAACATCTGCTAAATCTCAGTAGGAAGAAGTTTGTAGTGTTGTAAATCAATCTCCCAGCACCCACCCATCACTTCACAAATACAGTGGAGGTGAAACCAGCAGCCTTGAAACTACCAAAGGAAACAGATAATGTATGGATGTGCTAAAAATTTCTATTTCCAGAGCAAGGCCACTTCTTGACATGCCTTGCAACTCCATTACCAGGGCATTGTTGTTATTTTTCTCTACTAGAGCTTCTTTTGAGAAATGTGTTACTCCTATAGCAGTTATTGGAAACAATCAGTGGTTCATTTGACACTGCAGATTACTGAGGTTGTGATACCTGGTGGGTATTATCAAGAGTGTGGACAAAGCTTAAAAGGAAGAGCTGGGAAATGAGATGTTCACAGAGAGAGCTTTGAAAAGCTCTAATATTTTCCTTTGGAATTTGGAAAGTCACAGTCATATGCAGGGCTGTATGCATGACCAGGAAAGATCTGAGTGGGATCCAGTCTCTCATATTGATCAGTCTTATGGCCCTTCACAAGTAAAATGTGAAAGCCAATGCAGAGTTATAAACTGCCTAAGAATTGAAGGCATGCCCCAACTCAAACATGGGTTCCTTGGTAAAGTGTGGGAGATGTACTGGTTCAATTCATTTAAGGAAATTTCTAGCTCTCAAAAGCTGACCACTCAGCTAACAGAGCAGTAAATGCAGTGGTTACTCGCAGTAGAGGAAATAAATTATACAGAAACTTTGTAAACATAAATTAACTCTAGGAAGTCACTAACAAACAAATAGCTACAATACCAGCAACGACAAACCCTAAGGAGAAGGACCATATGATATGCTGACTGTAGAATTACCACATTATAGTAAGTATAGTAAGTAAAGGGCCGAGGTTTAATTAAAAATTACAAACCATGAAAATAAACAGGAATATATGGCCACAACATAGAAAAAATGCAGTTAATACAAATTATCCTAGAAGAAAGACAGATATTAAACTTAATATACAAAATTTTAAATCAGCAATTAGAAAAACTAAAGGAAACCATGTCTAAGAATTAAATGAATGTGGTAGCAATAAATCATCAAGTAGAGAATTTCAAGAAAGAAGTAAGGAGCCAAGTATAAATTTCAGAGTTTAAGATATAATAAGCAAAATATAAAATTCACTGAAAGGATTCAAGAGCAAATTTAAACTAATAGATAAAAAAAAAAAAACAGTGAAATTCAAAACAGGTCAATTTGAGGAAGAGGAAAAAAAAAAGGAAAATATCAAAAGAACCTGTGGGACACCATCAGGTGCAACAACATACGCATTATGAGACTACCAGAGAGAGGGGAGAGAGATAAATGCGCAGAAATAATAACTAAAGATTTTGAAATTTTGATGAAAAAATATTACTTTACACACTCCTCAAGAACTCAATACATTCCAAGTACAATTAAATGAACGAGATGCACACCTAATCTCATAAATGTCAAATTTTCAAGACAAAGAGAGAAAGCAATATGAGAAAAAGGGATCATCATATAAAAGAAACCATGGAGGCCAGAAGGCAATAAGGACACCACATTCAAAGTGGTGGAGGGAAAAAGACTATCAATAAAGAAATATTTATCCAGAAAACATACTTTTAGAAAGAAGGGGAAATTAAGAGATGCCAAGATAAACAAAACAGAGAGAGAAAGAGAGAAAGAGAGAGAGAGATCGCAAGAGAGACAGAAAGAGCATATGTGGTTGGCAAACCTACTTTTTAGGAACTACTAAAGAAAATTGTTTAGGCTAAAATGAAAGAATAATTCAACTGAAATCAGCACCATGAAATAAATAACACTTACAAAGTTAACTATATAGGTAAATATGAAGGACATCCTAAAAGTATTTTTGTAACTATTTTCTTCTCCCTTAACATGTTGATGGGATAACAATGTATACAAATATTATTTAAATAAAATAACTCAAATTGGGGGTGAAGAAATAGTCTACAAAAGAGGTGTGCTTTTGAATTAATATTAATCTGATCTCTAGTCTTTTAAATCACAATGTAATATCCTTAGCATCCCCCATCCCCACACACAAAACCTCATTTTTATTTAAAAAAATGAAGGGCTCCTGGGTGGCTCAGCGGTTTGGGGGCTGCCTTTGGCTCAGGTCTTGATCCCAGGATCAAGTCCCGCATCAGGCTCCTGCGAGGATCCTGCTTCTCCTTCTGCCTATGTCTCTGTCTCTCTCTGTGTGTCTCTTATGAATAAATAAATAAATCTTAAAAAAAAAGAAAAAGATTTGATTTAGAAAAACATACTGAAAATATCTATTTAACATGAAAGAAGGCAATAAGAGAGGAAAGGGGGAGCAAATACAAAAGACAAATAGCAAATAGAAATCAAATAGCAAAATGGTAGACAAATCTTATCAAATCAGTAATTATAATAAGTGCAAATGGCTAAATGCTCTAACAGCCAGAGAAATAGGTGGATGAATACAAAAACATGATCTAAACATGGCTGTCTACAAGAAACATACTTGGGATCCCTGGGTGGTGCAGGGGTTTAGCGCCTGCCTTTGGCCCGGGGCGCGATCCTGGAGACCTGGGATCGAATCCCACGTCGGGCTCCCGGTGCATGGAGCCTGCTTCTCCCTCTGCCTCTGTCTCTGCCTCTCTCTCTCTCTATGTCTATCATAAATAAATAAATAAAATCTTTTAAAAAATAAAAAATAAAACCAAAGCCAGCAGAAAAATGGAAGAAAGTTACAAATATTAGAGCAGAAACTAATGAAATAGCAAACAGAAAAACAATAGAGAAAATCAATCAAAAGTTGGTTCTTTGTAGATAGTTATGTAAGTAATTAATTCTTAGCTAGACTAACTAAAGAAAAAAAATCTAAACCAAAACAGACTAATAAACAACCTAAAAAAAAAAAAAAAACGCACCATGAAACCAAATAGAATGAACAAACAAAAACTCAAAGATGTTATAATTCACTAATATCAAGATGAAAGAGGAAACATCAATTCCTACCATAAAGACATACAAAGGTATATTAGAGAATCCTATAAACAACTTAATGCCAACAAATTAGATATCTAAGATACTAAGGTGAAATGGATACATTCCTGGAAATACACATTATACCAGAATTGACTCTTAAAGAAATAGAAAATTTGAATGATACTTTAGTAACTGAAAATATCGAATTAGTAATTTTAAACCTTCCCACCAAATCAAACAAAGAAACAAAACAAAAAAAGAAAACACAGTCTCAGATGTCTTCACCGGTAAATTCTACCAAAACTTTAGGTAACTAGTAATAAAAATCCTTCAAAACTCTCCCCTGAAAATAGAAAAGGAGCAAATACTCCCCAAGTGATTCCACGAGGCCAGAATGAACCTGACACTAAAGTTAGACGCAGGTGCCCCTAAAAAGATAGAAAACTGATCTACATACTTTAAAAAAGTCCACAAAAAAGTACAAGTAGAACAAATCCAGCACCTTGTAAAGTAATAAAAACAATCGATTTTAAAATGAGAAAAGGATTTAAAGAGGTATTTCTCTAAAGAAATAAAAATGTATAAGCTCAAGAAAATATATATACATTTATTAATCATTAGTATGCAAATCAAAACTATACTGAGATATCACTTCACACACTTTAAAATGATGAAAATAAAAAGTTAATAACAAGTGTTGGTGAGAATGGAAAGAAATTGAAATTCTTATGCATGTCATTTGGGAATATAAAATGGTTTAGCCAGTTTTTTTTAAAGATTTATTAAATTTGGGGGGGGGAGGGATGTGTGCAAGTGGGTGGAGCGGCAGAGGAAAAGAATCTTCAAGCAGATTCCCTGCTGAGCATGGAGCCCCAAGTGAGATCATGACCTAGCAGAAACCAAAAGACTATGGCTCAACCAACTGAGTTATTCAGGCATCCCAGGGTTCAAAAACAAAGTTTTTGTTCCTCAAAATATTAAGCATAGTACCATATGACCCAGCGATTATTCTGCTATGTATATACTAGAGAGAACCATAAACATCCACATAAAAATTTGTACAGGAAAGTTCATAGCGATGTTATCCATAATAGCTAAAAAGTAGAAACAATACAAATGTCCATCAACGGATGGATAGATCATCAAATGTCCATCAACGGATGGCTAAATCATTAAATGTCCATCAATGGATGGATAGATCCCTTGCTCAGGGAGGACTCTGCTTGTATTAAAATATAGTGTATCTATCAGACAGAATTTAATATATTGTATCTACTAAATAGAATAAGTATTTGATATTAAATATACTGTATCTATTAAACAAAATATTATTAGGCAATATAAAGGAATTGATATTGACATCCAGTTTTCAATGTAGATGAACCTTGGAAACATTAAGCTCCTTGAAATGTCAGTCACCAAAGAAATTTATTATGTGGCATCGTTTGTATGAAATGTCCAGAATAAGCCGATCTAGAGAGACAGACAGTATATTAGCAGTTTCTAGGGGCTGGAGAAAAAGGTAAATGAGAGATTGCTAAAGCGAGTAAAATTTTTCTTTGAAGAGATGGAAATGTTCTAAGGAAGGTCATGACAATGATTGCACAAATCTATGCTTTTACTAAAAAATATTTCATTGTACATTTTACATGGATGAATTTTATAGCATGTATTTCTACCTTGATAAATTTGATTTAAAATTTTTCAACATGGGCCCCTGGCCAGCTCAGTCTTTAAGACATAGGACTCTTGATCTCAGGGTCTTAAGTTTGAGCCCCACATGGGTGTGGAGCCTACTTTAAAACATTAGCTGATTAAAAAGGTAAAATCTGTCAACAAATTTGTGAGTAAAATAGAATTATCTCCATTCACTTTACCACAAAGATAAGAATCAAAGGAAATATTAGATGTAGAAGATATAAGCTGCTCTTTAATATATGCAGTAACATCAAAACCATATGAGTAAAGAATTCGACTATTACAGAAATTTATTCTCAAAAAAACTAATTTCATGCATACTCATGGTCCATAAACCTAAATATTAAAGACAGAAGAATATTGTTTATAGAATAAAAGGAAATAAATATAAAGATAAAACTAACTCAGAGGTCAAGAAATTTATCTTTTCTTAATGGAAAACTGGTATTTGATAGAGGAAATGTAAAATAATAATGTCCAAAGGAATAAAATTAAATGAGAATATTTGTAACAAGAAGGAATACTATGATTAAATGGCTAAAATGGCTGTTGCTAAAAATGAGCAGATAGAAAGCTAAATAAGCTTTCTTATTAAGCTTAAAAATAAAGTTTGTATTAACTTAATGAATATAAAATATATGCTAAAATAAGAATAAGCTGCAGAATAATATTTACATAATGAATCATAGTTAATCACATATAATGAATCACTTGAGAATAGTGCCTACATAGCCATCATAAAGTGAAGTCTAAATATTGATCCCACAAAATTAATAATGCAATTTTATTGGCAAGATAGGGCAGAGCTGTATGCATATGTTCAGGGTTGATGTGAGAAGGATATCTAAAACTCTATTTCCTATCTGCAAATAACTAGTAATTGCCAAAAACCAAAGGGTAAAGAAATGGAAATATAATCATAGTATTTAGAGATATGAAGGTCAAAACCAAATTAAACAGCTAAAATAATCAAAAGTGCTTGTCTTTGGGTTGCAGTAAACATGGTTGAAAGGAAGCATTTGTCTTTAACAATTTTGCACGCCTTCACAATTTTGATAAAAATGAAGAGAATATTAAATAAAACTACCAGATTTGATATCTGTCAACTTTAATCATGAGAAAACAGCTATAATTGTGTATTCTCCTAAACGTTTTAAATATATCATACTTTTAAAAAGATGCTTTTACAAAAGTGAGAAAATCTCCTTACTATGTCCACTCCATTTTAGGTGTAATTAGAAATAGATTAACAGATGGGCTTCCTTGTAAAATTGAGGAAAGCATTACCTTTCCTTGTCTCAAATGTGTAATTTCAAAGGCCTTTTAGAAGCAGTATTAAAAATTCATTCCTAATCTACTAACTTGTTTTTGTTTCCTTCGAGTGTATAGATAACCTTTTCCAACATGTATGAATTATAGTTAAAACCCAAGCTTTTTTCTGTTAATCACTACCTATATATTCGACAAATAGAAGAAATGATGGCTAATACTCTTTTGAATCTGGGATCAAACAATATTTTTTTTGCCTTTTGAATGAATTTCTGTATTATGATGAACTCAATTTCATTCACAATCCTGTTATTAGAAATGTAATTATGTTTGTTAGTTCTTTTTCCACATATCTTTAGTAATTATGAACTCTGAATATAAATTATATAAAGATACAATTCTGTTCAGTAGCTTCAAAATTATTATAAGCAAATATCTAAATCTACCTTTGCTGCATTTTGATGTCTATACCAGTTGGTGGCCTAGAACCCAGCTTGATGCCACAAAGATTATTTTTGTTGAGGACTTTTTAATTTTTGCCAAAAGTCTGTCAAGGCAGATTGAAAAAGTGTCCTATTGTTTTTTCTTAAACTTGATTGCTACAATTAAGATACAATAAAGCTTTCATGGTGTGCTTCCTGCGTTCACGGTGTGGGGGTACACTGAAAACAGCTCATTTGTAGATTACCTATTTTGCAAAGTCAGTTGGAAATATTTTGTTATGCTTCTTTGCCTAATTCTCTCATCAATAAAAAAGGAAAAGGTACATCATTTGTCCTCTCTATTTAAAAGGAAAAAAAAATTGATCGTAAAACAAAGCAAAATGTTTAGCAGGCTATACTAATAACAAACCAAACTGTTTAATCTCAATATCAATATTCCTTAAAGTCTTAAATCACCTACCTACAACGTAATTACTTGAATATTTCATATATGACCTCTCTTTTTCTTCTTGATGATCAGTGAATATGCTTCCTTCTTGTTATGAAGGCAATAGAAATTCTTTAGGTGAGTGTATCTCAGGCTAAACAAATAAAGTAAAAAGGAAAATTGATTTAAAAAGCTTTAACTCAAGCCTACTGAATCAGGACACAGCCCCCACCATTTCTGCTTCTCTTATGGCTCTGTTCCATTGATTATAATGTCCTTGGCGATAGAGGTCACGTTAATTTTATCACATCCAAGGATTCTAGGTGAAATATGTGGCACATGTGCAGGCTGCATGCTCGTTTGTCACATTATTACTTGCTGTCACTTTTGAAGGTAGGTGTCTTTTTGAAGAATGTGCCACAGCTAGAGGGTCATGTTATTTGCATAAAGCTCTGAAAGCTGTCTTTCCAGAGAGAATGACTAGGATGTTGCTTCATTTTCTGTTTACAGAAAGCATATAGAGGACAGCTGTCAGGAGCCGATGCAGACTCTCTTGTACATGGATAGTTCTTAGAAAAAAATTGCTTAACAACATATTAATGAATTGTAACTAAAAATTCCATTTACTGGTCTGCATGTTAATTTTACAACTCAGAATAAAATAGTTCTGGTCTGCTGTCAGCAGATATTTTTGCTTTATAATGTCAAAAGATGCCTATAAATTGAAGTGATTTATAGAAGCTTCTATTGCTTTTGGTTGATAACCAAATAATTTCCTTCCTTTACAAAATTAGAGGAAGAAGGATATAGCTGTATTTTTGAAGCTATTACAATGATTTTGCTAAAGATCTCAGGAAGGTTTTCAAAATAATGCAAGGGCAAATGTTATCATTGAAGTAAAATACTGTATTATTATGCATATAGTACAAGAATTTTAAAAAATAAGATGACAGTTTAAAAGTTTGAATAATCTGATGGGTTGATAAATATATTTTTTCCTGAAACAATGTAAAGGTTATTTTTTTTTTAATCTATGACTTTTAAAATGATATAACAATGAAATTAAACCACAATGACAAATAAAAAACCTATTTCTCTTCTATATAATGAGATTTTTTAGTATAATTAAAAATATATATAATTTGATATGATTACATACATGTCCATATGCTTAGATTCTTTTGATTAAAAACAAAACAAATATATTCAATCAAAATATGGGATATAAACAATGCATTACCTCAAACATGCTACTCAGTTTATTATTTACTTTGTTGGATTAAAGATAACTATAAATTTTTTTCTGTAATGCACATGGGGATTTTTTTTTTTTTTTACCTCCCCCTGGAATCTGGACAGGCACAGGAGCTGGTTTTACTAATACAATGTCGCAGAAGTATTGTTTTTGCAGTTTCCAGTGTGGACCTTAGGGAACTGGGGGACTTTTCAAATTCCTCTCTCCTAGAACTCTTCCTGAATTGCTACCCAAGAAGTTTAGCAAGGCTGATAGACCACATGCAGGGGCTCTGTGGATAATGGAGAGGCAGAGTCCAGCCTCTAGTCATCCACACCTGTGTGCAAGGTATACAAACAAAGCCTCTTTAGATCCTTCAGCCCAACACAGTCGTTAACTGAATACAGTAAGTCACCTTAATAAAAGGCATAGAAAACATGATGCAGAAAAATTGCCTGCCTGAACTCAGCCTGAATTCCTGACTGACAGATCATAAGTATCATAAAATGATTGCTGTTTTAAGTTTCACATTTTGGGATGGTGTTGTACCAGCAGCAATCGATAAATGAATAAACTATCTGTGTGTATGTGTTTTAAAACAGAAGTATTGATAATTCTGAGGCAGTTTTCAAGCACAGCTTCTCTGTATAAATGACTGTTGCAATTAAAGAAAATACTCTTCATAATTTCCACCCTCCCCAGTGAAGACGAGTGTTGTACAAAGAGATAGTTGTGGAAATGGTGGGTATTTTGTCATTTGCTAGCAAGCCAAGCATTTATTATGTAGCTCAATAAAATTTGTTCAATAATTCATACCATACGTTCATAAAAGAAAGTGGTCTAATTCGACTGTGACCGTTTTTGTCCATTTGATGTAGGAACAAATTAGGGGCAGACAGGGTTAGGCAGGGAAAGATAAAGGAAAGGCCCCAGGTCAGGCTCCTACCCATTCCAAGAACACAGAGATAAGACAAAAACAGAAAAAACAAAGCTAGCTCCCTAGCTCCAAAATGTTAGGGAGTACCCCCCATTTAATGGCTACTAAGTAATCACAGAAATCCATCACACCACAAAGAAATATGTCATTAGGTGTTATCAATAGTCTCTGCTCAAATCAAGACTGCACAAGAATCTCAAGGCCATGGGCTACCTGACTAGGCTCACAGAAATGCCAGATGTAGAGAAATCTTATGGAGGAGATATTAACCTGAGAGAAGGGAACCCCCAGTTTGGGCTCATGATATTTACAAAACCATCTTGTTTGTTATTATGATAGTTATAAGTCCATCATGTTTGTTCTAAATATCCACCCTGATATTGACAAGAAATTTACCAAGTTCCCTGGTCAATTTCCTATAAAAGACAGAGGATAAAAGCCCTCAGTGGCAACCCTGTTGGGACCACCTCTCACTTTTGAGAGCTTGTTCTGTATCTCTGCTTAATACACTTCTAACACTTTGCTCATTCTCTGTTGTCTGTGAGATTCATTCTCTGACTCCATGGGACAAGAACCAAGCTCTCCTGTATTACATTGGTGTATAATAACCTGATTGGTTTGAATGGTGATACAAAGGTAGAGAAAACAGAGGAATAATATTAATTAGAACTTCTGGTTATACTGAATAATAGTGTTAGGAGTTAGTTGGACAATTAGGTAATCAGGGCCAGGATCCTTAGCAGGAAAACAGGGAACTGGGACAGCTAAGGCAAAAACACACTAGCATCCTGTTTTACAGCTTAGACAAGACCACAATAGCATCCTGTCTAGCAGCCTCTGAAGGAATGACTTTTGCAAAGCATCCTGAAACAAAATAATTAACTATAAAACATTGGTCACTGTCACAAGTTGAGGCAGTTAGTTTCCAGATGTCAGGCCAAAAGACCAGCAATGCAGGAAGAATAACCCCATAGGTAGATGGGTGCAGCTTCAGAGCCCTGATTGGCACATTTTAGCAGTCAAGCCACATGGGGCCCACACTCAGATTGCTCCAAACAGTTCTTATAAAAAAACCCTAGATTTAAACACCAAATTGGCAACCCTCTAGGGTCCTCCCCCTCTCAGAGAGCCTTGTACTATCACTCAATAAACCTTGCCTTGTTGCCCACCACTCTTCCTCTGGTCTACCTCTTCATTCTTTGAAGTGGTGTGATCAAGAAACTCTGTAACAATAGGAACAATAATTTTTAAAATTGCTTCTGAATCACGTACAAACATGTTTTCTTTAAAAAAAAAGCATATTGATGTGATGGAATATTCAGTGAAACAGAATTTTATATATGTTTCCTAATGAGAAAAACTTCAATCTGAATATTGCTCATCGCTCCCTTTTCTAGTGCAGATGTGTAGTTGTCCTAGAACATGGCCTCTAGAGGCAGCTGACCTGTTTAAAAATGAATGATCTTTTCACTTCTTACTTAAGTTAAACACAGCCTAGTCATTTTACTCTTAGCCACAGCAAAATATGAATACAAATTGATTCCAGCTGATGTTTTGCTATGCAGATTCAGTGCTATACTTGATATAAATTCATTAGCACAACATCTGGCAAATAAAAGTACTTACTAAATAGTAGCAATACGATGATGTAATTTGAAATCACTTGAGAATTCCCTTTCATTGTATAATATGTATTTTTTTTTCTTGTCATAGTTCAACAATCTCCTTACCCCTTGATAAGCAGATGTTGAAACTTTACACAGATGCCAAGAAGCCTCCTTGTGAAATGAACATGGCATCCTAACGTTTCAATATTCAAAAGCAATAGAGCATAGTTGTCGTAACAGGACACCAGAAGTCATGAGGAAGTCCTTATTACAGAGCATGGTATATGCAATGGTCACTTAATACCTAGGCTTAATACCTAGAACTGGGTAGTACCCAGACTGTTCTATGAAAAAGTAGCCACTTTCCTCCGGTATAGATTTCTTTTGCCAGTAAAGATAGAAATTTTGGGTACTTACTTTACAGTACTCTTAAATATGAAGCAAAGAAAAAATCACTTCTCCATACACACTGTCTCTCCTTACACTCTTGCACACACACACACACTCTCTCTTTAATGTGTCAAGCCGTGAAACTAAGTGTACTGGAGAACATATTCTTTCACTAGTAGAATTATTGCGATTTTATATGAATTCAGTACTTTGTTGATAGATGTTAGTCTGTACTCACTTCACTTGTTTGTACCAGTTTATGTTCTCCTAGGAAATAGCACATTAGACCAACTTCGTGAAAGTATTTGAGCAGAAGGCATCCTATAACATCACAAAATAATGCTTATGTAATTAGAATATATGAACACTGATGCGCATGACTGAAAGGTCAGGTAGCAGATTGTGCGGCTTCACATTGACCACCTGGAAACCTAAAGCCTGCCTTTCAGATGCAGATTTCTACAGAAGAGAAGCTTAAAAATTCTCAAGTTCCAGGCAGCCCAGGTGGCTCAGCGGCTTAGCGTCCCCTTCATCCCAGGGTGTGATCCTGGAGACCTGGGATCAAGTCCCATGTCAGACTCCCTGCATGGAAGCCTGCTTCTCCCTCTGCCTGTGTCTGTTCCTCTGTCTCTCTCTGTGTCTCTCATGAATAAATAAATAAAATCTTAAAATAAAATAAAATTCTCAAGTTTTTTGAAGTGTGAATGGGAAAGGGGATAATTAGGGAAATTGTCTAGAACTCGTTTTTGCATTAAATTTTACTTAAGGTATGAAAAATTCAATTGTTCATATCCCAGAATAGAAGACTAATGATGAAGATATTCCAAGGGCCCTGCCCCTATTCTCCAACATATATAAACCCTTGCAATATCACTGATATGGTAGAAATGAGGCAGTAAATTTTATGTATTTGTTTTTTTTATACTCAAATCTACAGATCTCACTATTTACAGTCACGAACTCTTCACACATCTCTCACCCTACAATCAATGTGGCCTTCATGCACTTTTCAGTGTTTTTAAATCCTTTCAATGTTTAGAAGCTTGCAGCTACTTAGGAAGAAATAAAAATTCCCTCCAAAAAATCCTATTAAATTAAGTCTCGTGACAGGTTGATAATTTAAAAAAATTATCTGGCTATTTGAAAATGAGCAAGAAAAATATTTGTCAGCTCAGATGGAAAAAGTGAAACAAGCAGAAATTTTTAAAAAAGGGAAAGATTCTTTGACCATAACGATTAAAACAGGCACCTGGTAGGTAACAGATGGTGAGATTGCCTTGAAATATTGGTACTTCTTAAATTTTCTTTCAAGTATTTGGACAAATACACATATACATCTCATCATATTCAAGATAGTATATGTGTTGAAGGAAAGAAATATTGGTTATTTGTTGATATTTTAGCCATATATGCATGCAAATAAAACTTGCTACCATTTATTTTTATCTACTACTGACCTGGAAATGGCATTTTGTGACGACACTTCCTATCAATTCAGTGATAATTTATTCAGCTACTGTGAGTAGTGATATTCCTCTAGTCAGAAAATTGCCTATACTGTTTAACAGAACACATAACTTAAGGGTGTTTGCATTTAAAAAGACTGGCAATAATGTCAGGAAGTCAAACGAGATTATTTTTAACATTAAGCAATATAACATATTAAGCCATGTAATATACTGAATGGAGATCCAAAGAGCAACTCTCTGCATAAAATACCAAATCAGCATAAATTAATCCTTTAGCATTTAAAAATATTAAATTATAAATTAAAGAGTTTGAGTTCTAAATAGCTGTTGAAATTGGACCTTATACAAGGAAAGGAGTCCCAAATGAGGTTTATGAAATATGTTTATCATTTCTACTTCAATTTCTATTAACAGGGCACTTAAAATTCATTGAAATGAATCTGCATAACCCTCAAATGTTTAATTCCAGAAGATAATTATGATTTTTCTGAACAATTCTTTTTGGTAACATAATAAATAAAGTATATAATGCTGAAAAATATATTTTAAAAATGTTTGAATATTTTCTACTATAAGCAGTAGTGGGATATAAACATGTTTCACAATTTACAAATATCAGATGACATAATTACTAGAACAAAATATAAGTTTTTTAAACTATTCACCAATTTATTTTTAAAAATTACTTACCTTAAAAGGGCATGTCTCAATACTATCTACACTAATATGTATAATTTTATATTGCAACTAATATATTTCTAAGTAATTGTATTGTCAAACTTTTCCATAATTGTTTTTAACTAGTAATTCTTTGTCAAATTAATATGGTACAGATTTTTACACAAAGTTTTTTTGATTTTTTAAAAAAAATTATTTATTCATTCATGAGAGACACGGAGAGGGCAGAGACATAAGCAGAGGGAGAAGCAGGCTCTTTGAGGGGAACCTGGTGTGCAACTCTATCCCAGGACCCCAGGAACACTACTTGAGCAGAAGGCAGATGCTCAACCACTGGGCCATGCAGATGCCCCCCCAAAAGTTTTTGGATTAAGATTAAGTGCTTTATATTACTAAAGTAGGCTGTAGCATAAAAATCTAATATTAAGCATAAAGTAATTACATAAGTGGTGAGTTTTCAGCAAATAAAATATCTATGGTAAAAGAAACGGTTAAATTGTGGCAAAACTTTTTTGAAAGTTTTTAGGATGGTGTAGAAACCATCTCCTTAAAAAGAAAACTTGTAAATTTCACCTTTGAAAAATAATAGCTAAAAGGGAAGGATAAATGGAATTACATAATTTATTGAGATATTTTTTACTCCACTACACAGTAGCTATGTAAAATATTTTGGCAGTGATTTACACAGATACACATACAAATATATACAAGACAAACCACATCTATGTATAAGCAAGAGATAAAGTATCGTTAAAGTATTAGTGCATCTCTTGAAATATAATGTAAGATAAAATGCTTAGGCATTGCAATCCTGCTTTGAATATTTATTGTTTTGGCAGACTTGAATTTGGTTTTAGATTTCTGAGTTTTCAATCTCTTATTTGAAAAACAATCTTAACAGATCGTGACAGTTCATCCAGTGTCTTGTTCCTATAATTGTCTTTATTGTATTTTTAATCTGTTTGCTAATATAATTTTATTTTATATCCAAAATGTAGACTTACATGTGGGTGTCTCTGGAGAGAGAGAGAAAGGTAGAGAATAGTCCTTTTTTCAAGTGGTATTATGCCAGTGGAAACTCAGAGAGGTAGGATCATATCCTACCTATGGACACATCTATAGTAGATCTATATGGAGGTTTGTAAAGATGTGTTTATATTTATATAAATTACATAAATTTATTTTATATAATTTATTTATTTATTTATTTATATAAATTATTATTCTAAACTACCATATTTCATAATTGATTGACTCCACAATGTTTTATAAGATGTATCCGTGTTGTATGTATATAACCCAACCAAACATGCAGTGGAATTTATTTATAAGAAAACAAACAACCATAAGATTAGCATCATAAGTGGAATATTTTTAAAAAATCAAACATGTTAGATCTTGTGGGAAGCCTCAAAAAATCCATAGATGTCTATAGACTCTAACAGTAAATGTGATTAAATTGAAAATCAATAATTACTTTAAAAAACATAAAATTAAAAGTATAATATGAAAATCCCTTATATTAAATAAGAAAACGTAAGGAAATTACAAAATGACTAAAATATAAGGATAATTAAGGGGCACCTGGGTGGTGCAGTTGGTTCAGTGCCCAACTTTTGGTTTCAGCTCAGGGTCATGGAATGTGGCCCCCAAGTCAGGCTCCACACCCACTGCAGAGTCTGCTTGGGATTCTTGCTCTCTCTCTCTGTCTCTCTGTCTCGCTGTCTCTCTCTCTCTCTCTCCCTCCCTGTGCTCTGCCCACTCATGCTCTTTCTCTCTCTCTAAAATAAATAAATAGTGGCGTTTGGATGACTCAGTTGGTTAAGTGTCTACTTTCAGCTCACATCATAATCCTGAGCCCCACATCAGGCCTCCTGCTCAGTGGGGAGCCTGATTCTCCTTCTTCTGCTCATTCTTCCTCTGTGTCAGGTGAATAAATACATCTTAAAAATCAAAAAATAAATAATAATAAAATAAAATAGAAAATAGCAACAAATTATCAAAAATAATTTGCCCCACAAATTATTTAAAAATAATTAAAGAAATTGAATTGGTATCCAAAATTTTTCACCAAGTCAAAATTTCCTCAGGCTTTTCCCCCCTCATATATATATATTATATATATATATAATATATATATAATATATATATATCTTTGATTACCTTTTTTCTGTGTCATTTCCCAATTCCATTTTAAAACTGGTCACCGCTTATGCAGTATTGAAAGGAATCCATTTCTATGATTATAGCTTTTTAAAACTCATGCTGAGTTTTCAGCAACACTTGATTTGTCCCCATGTTCTGCTATTTTCCACTTGATTTTTAGTGTTTATTAGTGACTTATATAGAAAATACTATAACCCTGTTAAGGGCAATGACCTCCAGTTCTCCTTGTCTCAGCTTAATAGACTTTAGAATTTGTGTTAGTTGAGAAAATAGTTGATAGCCAGCATTTTGTGCAGAAATGTGATTTAGTAAAGAGAACAAATTAGAAACCAAGCTGTAATATAATAAAGGGCACTTGCGCCGATTCGGGCAGTGTTACTTGGTCACTGTTTAGAAAAGATAAAAATAATGTATGCAAATTAGATGTAACTGGAATTAAAGGAGTTTAGCAAAGATAGGTTAAAATATCCAATTTGGTTTCAGTGTTTGAAAGGTAAAATAATTTTTCAAGAGCAATATAACATTGGAGATTTGGTTTAGATTTTCTTCTCCAAAGTCATTTGGATTGTAGAAAGTAGAATTTCAGAGGAAATATACAGTATCTCTTATCTTGTATTAATTAAAATCATGATAGAATTTTGAAATAAAATGTGTTTAAGATATAATTTTGATGACTTTTACATGGATTTTTCAAAATCTGCAAAATTCTATATCAAACTTTAAATATGGATTGCTTCTATAAATTATTATATTAAATTAAAAGAAAAATGATGATTTGCTCCTTCTTAATATTCTGGTATTTTAAAATTTCTTTTAAATGCATGCTTGGTGCATGCTTGGCTCGGTAAAACATCTGACTCTTAATTTAGGCTTAGGTCATGAATTTCAAGGTTCTGGGATGGAGCCCCACATCTGGCTACTCACTCAATGCAGCTTCTGCTTTGGCTTCTCTCTCCCTCTGCTCCCTGCCCCCAGCTTTCATGCTTGCTCTCTCTTTATTCCCTCAAATAAATAAGTAAAATATTTTTAAAAAATATGTATTTAACAAAGTTCTATTGTATTAAAACATACATACATGATCGCATTTTGTTAGTATAGTACATTATGGAATACACATTGAACATCTAAATGGTAACTGTTTTTAAAGATTTTATTTCTTTATTTCAGAGACAGAATAAGCAAGTGAGTGAAAGAGAGCATGAGCAAGGGGAAGAGTGGGAGAAGCAGACTCCCTGCCCAGCAGGGAGCCTGATGTGGGATTTGCTGGGTCCCAGGACCCTGGGACCATGACCTGAGCTAAAGGCAGATGCTTAACCAAGGGAGCCACCGAGGCGCCCCTAAAAATGGTAACTACAATACTGAGCTTAATGTTAATGAAAATGTTGCCTATTTATTAACGTTATTTATTTCTTCATCAGTCAAATGAAATGGATTGATATAATTATCCTTGATGACCTTTAAGTTAAAAAATTAATTTATAGGCAGGCCAATTTTTTGCTTTGCACCTAATAGTCCACCAGACCACAATTTCCTTATTGTGGGGTCTGGGGGAAAGTTATGCTATATGCTTCATTCCATGTCTTCATCAAAATTGTGCTAATATTACAGAATTAGCTATGGAACATGTTTGAGAAAGACTTATTATATAAACAAAGTAACCCATAAGACAGCAAAATCATCAAGGGAAAAAATACTTACATGGCTATTTTTCTACAAATCTATTTTTCAAAGACAAAGCTCTGCAAAAAGTACCTTTACAAAAAAGAAGAGCTTGCCTAAAGCAAATTTGGACAAATTATGTTTCTACTTCTCATTTGCTTCAACTTACCTTTACCACTTCTAAACACCAAATAAAAACCTATTTACAGACAACCTATCTTCCACTGCCCAGACAGATAAAATTTTCTCAGGCCAAATTAATAGAGAAGCCACTTCCTCCCCTCCCATTAGTAACACAGCACTTCAATTTACCATGCATTATAGGCTATGAAGAACTACACTCTTGGTTCATATAACTGTTTGATGCCTGGGAGAATAATATCTTTAAAAATGTGAGAAATTTTAAGGAATGGACAAAATAGGTAAAGTAGAGTAAGATGTACAGTCTTCTAGTTTAAAAAAATGAAATGTGTTCTGTCTTCTATCATTTGTTGGCTTTGCCATGGACATGGCACATAAAAGTCAAGCATTAACAAAAGGAAATAAGAGGAAAAAGAGAAATACGTAGTATTCTACTTTGGAGGTATATTATAAGGCTAACATAATAAAGCAAAATCAGATAAATCAATTTTATATTAAATCTTGACATATAACTATTCTTATCTCCTAGTTACTTCACCAGTTATCTGAAATTAATTATTTTCATATTTTTCAAAATCTAATTCATTTTTTTTCCTTTTTGATTTCAAACAACCTTACTATCATGCTCCTCAAGATTAAAGAATGGTCCGCAGTTCTTAACATTCTCCTAGGAATATTCTTTCCCCTTCCCCTAATGTCCTGCCCTCTTTACTAAACATGGCCCAAGAGATTAGTTCCAATAAAGAAGACTTAGTATTAACTGATTATTCCTGTCCCTTCTAGAAAGCATCAAGATTAACCCCATCATGTCTTATATCTCTATTTATCTCAGTCCCTGTAAGAAATTCAAGACTTGAAGAACTCTCATCTGTGTATTGTCTTGTATACTTCCTAATTTGGTCCTAGGTCACATTCTACAAACACTGAGCCTCCCATTATCCCTCTGAACTCTGTAACAGCAAAATGTTCTATATCCTCAATGTGGTTCTTATGTTTCTGTCACTTCATTTCTTTTTGGGTTTTTCAATCTAAAAACCTGGTGGTCATTTAACATTTGTATGTTCTGTGCAAACTCCATAAGTGGCCTCTGTTGCTGTTTTGTTCCTTTTCTCCCATACTTCACAAATGGTAAAGCCTGGAGATGACATGTCCTCCTTACTCCTTGCTGACATTTCAATGTTTTGTTGTTCTTGGTTTCTAACCTCATCTACTCATTTTGAAGTAAACAGACAAAACTATTCTACCCCCAGTCCCCATTGTTCCATCACTGCCTTTATCGGAGATTTTAAGATGTGGATCACATTTCCTTCCCAACTATTTTTCCTGTCATTGTTAATGAAATATCCACTCTCTATAGATGTTTCCATTTGATATCTTAAGTTTTCATGTCTGAGATGTCTTCTCCTTTAAATGCCTTGTCTTTCAACCCATTCAGTAATCCACTCATATGGTTGAACACTACAAGATCTTGATACCTGCAATCTCTTCAAGATTTCAGTGTCAAGCATCTGATCTATTCAGAATACCACATCTTAACTTTCCAACCCAATCACTATAAGACATAATTAAAAAAATTTGAATTCTACCAAAGCTTCAAATCCATAGTCCTCATCATCTTTGTCCTTCCCCTCCCCAGCCATGCTCCATCCCCACACTTCTTGCCCTCCCATGTAATTCTCTCATTAATCACTATTCTAAGTACTTATGTAAATATTTAAGCAAGTATCTTATCCCTTGTTCTGTGTCAAACATTTTGGGGAAAAAAACAACAAAATTTAAAATTGAAATTCTTACCTCTTCTTTATCTGTTACCAAAATTGGACAAGGCTGCTGAAAAATACACAACTGTGTTAATTTTAAATTTATTTGACAACCCTCTTATGGGGTCCCAAAGCTGACTGCTAACCATTTTACATTTCCATAGTCATTATACTCTGCTATGCTCCAATATTTCATAATTTTTCACTTCACTAAATCTTTAGTACCCTTCTCTGGTACATGCTTTCAGCTATTTGCTTATTTCTCAATTTACTAAGGAAATAGAAGCCATCAGAAGACTATGTCTTCTCTTAGAGTTTACTCCTACACCCTAGATAATCCTTTTCATATGCCTATCTTGAAATAAGGGTTTAGTCCTTGATCGTCCTCACTACTCTATCTATATCCACTTTCAACTTGACATGATCTTTCCTGAAGCACCTAAAGAGAATAGAATCCATATGGCAATAACTATAAAATTCCTATCTTCACTCTTGACCATTTTCCTAAGTCCCAGATCAAACTGCCAACTAAGCATTTCCATTTGTATGTCTGATACAATGAACTTGACCAAAGACAACTCTGTATTTTTCCATATCCACTCTGCCTCACCTACCATCACTCCATTTTTCCTATCACAGATAGTTTTAATTCCATTCATCCAGGTCTCAGGCTCCAAACCACAAAATTATCTTCTTTACTTCTCTCACATCCATGTTTAGTCCATTGGGGGAACTTTATGGCCTCCTCTTTTGAGATATATTAGATTGTGAGCAGTTCTCAACCCGCCTTCACCACAAACAACTTGGTCCCAAGAACCATCATCTTTCTTCTGGATGATGTCATTTTGTTCTCTCACCTTCCAACTATTCTTTCTAAACTATCTCTTTTTCATACAGAAACCAGAGTAATCCTTTAAGTGTATCTCTGCTCAAATCTTTCCAACATTTCCATCTTAGAAGAAAATCCAGGGGGCACCTGGGTGGCTCCATTGGTTAAATGTCTGGCTTTGGCTTGAACGGAGATGATGTGGCTCACGTCATGATCCTGGGGTCCTGGCATCAAGCCCTATGTTGGGCCCCCTGCTCAGTGGGGAGACTGCTTCTCCTTCTCCTTCTGCCTCCCCCTCTCCGCACTGCTTGTGCTCTGTCTCTCAAATAAATAAATAAAATCTTTTTAAAGAAAGATTTTTTTTAAAAAAAGGAATAAAATCCAGTATCCTACCATGACTTGGAAGTTGATACCTGAGCTGATCCTACTTTATCTTCTGATTTACCCATGCACTCACTTTGTCCTAACAGTGCTCTTCTTCTTCATCTTCTTCTTTCCAGTTACTAGGAACAATCTGGCAAGGCAGCTACCTCAATATTACTTTGAGTCCTCAAATCTCTATTACTTCTTGTGAAATGCTCTCACCCCATGATATCTACTTGGCAGATACTCTTACTCAGCTATCTGCTCATAGGTTTGTTACCTCACCAGAAATAATAGGAGATGATGTATGTATTCCAAGTATATGTAAAAAAAAAATGGAGCTTTACAGTCTATAGACAAAGAGATATATAATTTAAGATTGTATATAAATTTCAGAGGGATTTTACCAAGCATATTAGTTAATTCAATGGCCAGCATTTTATTTGCCCAAGAACTTTTGCCCAAACTTTCTACGATCATTGGGAAAGAGATTAAAAGTAATCTTTAAAACAAAAAACACATTTAACCTCATTTATTTTGGAGAGATAATTAATTATGTCTACAAAGTGGGTAAAATGCCAATGAGAGCTCTAAAGAAAGGGAAAAAGCGTATTCAGAGTCTCCTGTCAGAGCATTACTCAGAATAATACTGTTGTCAATAGCAATTGGATAGGGCTGTATTTAGAGAATTATTTGGAAGGGTTTTTCTTGTCTTCACAAGATTTAAATAATGCTGCTGCATGTTTTTCAGAAAACCCTTCCACAGTCTAATAAAGCATCCTTGTGTGGAATAGCTTTCTTATAAAGCCACTTAAATTTTCTTTGACTTTTTGTTTCAGTAGTTTATGTATAATCCTTGCTCATTAATCCAGTCAACATATTTTATCTCCATCAACAAATACTCAATATTTCAGTTTTGATGATGTTTTGCATCTGCTAAAATTTCCACATCCACCTCTTTCTTCTATAATTGGAACACATAGTTCACTAATTGCTTTAATTGTCTGTTTGTACTTAGGACTATACTTTTTCCAGAGGTCATTCTCGCTTTACAAAAACCAAAGAACAAAACACAAAAACCAAAACCTACCACAGGTTCTTTAATTACATAATACCTTAACTCATGGATAGCAGCTGCTGATTACAATGTTATCATGTAACATATTTGAGAAATACAGATATTTCACTACCTCAGGGAAAATTTTAGAGTGTTTAGTGGTTCATATATAACTAGAAATTTTATTTTTCTTATAAAAGAAAAAAAGGAATTTTCATCTTTATTATATTTCTGGTTTCATTTTAACATTATGGAAAAAAAGAGAAAAATCAAATTAAAATATTTGTGAAGGAATTTCAAAAGCAAGAAATGTATTGAGGAAGAGTTAAATGTAGCCCATTTTGAAAAGGGCTAGTTAGTTTTGTGGTTCAGGTGGAATCATTTATTTTCAGTTTGGACTATTCATCTCAAGATATCCCAATAAACTTGTCTAGAATTATACAAGAGATACCTGTGGATTTTTCAGTTATTTCAATTGATTCAAAGCACATATGACATTCTTAGTTAAAGTATTTGGGTATTTAGGAGGCCAAATATGTTAATAATGGTGATATAGATTCAGAGGTCGTTTGAAACTTAAAAAATACCTAATCTAACTTGTCAATATCTACAACTAATTTACAATATTTACCAATGTATTTGTGCTTTAATTAAATGGAGAATAATGGAGGGAAATTTGGTGTTTGGAGTAACTTATTTGTTGCTATAAAAGCAACTTCCAAATCTCAATGGCTTAATGGTATATATATAAAATTTTTCTCCTCATTCACATCATTATGCAATATCATGAGAAGCTCAATTTGGCATTATCCTCCAAGTGTTGACCTAGGGACTCACTCTTCATCCAACTCTTGACACTGTCATAGTGAAGAGCTTTCTGAAGAACACCTGAAGATAGAACAAGGTGTTTTTATGGACTAAGTCTAGAGATGGCACACATCAATTACAACCACACTACATTAGATAGAACCTCATTATAAGGTCCAGATGTAGAAACAAGTGAGGCTGTGAAAAATATCATGCACATGGGTGCTTGAAAAGAGAAAATGGAATAAATCATCTAGCAAAGATTTTCTGAAGGACAGTGAAATGGGTGATATTATTTTTATTACTATTTATTTATGTCTTCATATCTAATACTTATAAACAGATACATTACATGGCATTTTTATTTAGAAAAGAAATTTTCTGTTCTGTAAAGACAGGATAGTGAACAGAAAAAAATCACCTGGGACAAACACAGTATGTTAGAGACCTAAAAGATGTCTTTGTGCCTGTTTTGCCTGCAATTATTTTGGAATCAAAGGAATGCTGAGCTCACTGAATAATCACTTTAAGTGAAGAACTATACTATTATTTCTAATATATTTAGATCTTTTATTATGCTGATATTCTCTAGACTATGTTGTTGGGAAGATGTTGAATATATAAAATCAATCAGTCTTGCTAGTGTAGCAGACAGAAAAGTTTTTAGTGAATATTCCTTTGTTGCGGGCAACAGAATAATACTCATGGACTCAGGACATATACCATAGTGATTAATAACTCAGTCTTCAGAGCAAGGTTGTATGGGTTAAAGTCTCAGTTCCACCACATATTAGTTGTATCAGACAAGGTCCCAGTAGGAAATAGAAATTGGGTAAATGCTAGAAATTCAGTCATTGTTAAAGGATGATTAAATAGCAAATACACTTTGGAAATCAGAATTATTGGGGAGGCCACAAAGGCTCCCTATGTGGGCCACCAAATGTGGGTCCCCTAATCCAACGGGGGTTACTAAATTTGGAGTGACCTGGTCATGTTGGGGGCTGGCAAAGCATGAGCAGTGAAAGAATTCACCCAAAGTAGAACAAAGGAGACAGAAGCTTATTGAATGCACTGCAAAGGGAGTAGAGTGTAGGACAGTGAGGGAGAGACTGCCCGGAGCAGGGAGTGGGGGCCATAGTTAGAGGGGGAAGGTGAGGAGGTTTGGCAACATACAGAATTTTCCTTTTTTGATACCTGTGTCTGGATGTAAATAACCCATTGGTCAACAATGGCTTATGGATATTTTGTCGTGGGTCACCTAATGGGCTTGTTGGTATTCAGCCACGGGGTTGGGGGTCACTGCAGGCTCTTCTACCACAAGTCAAACAACAGGTTTCCGTTGTTCATGTTGGTTGCCTATAAGTAGCCTCTACAATTATACAGTGTTCTATAGATATTTATATATGTATCTCCCTCAGAAGCATTTGCTTAATTTATATATGTATCTCCCTCAGAAGCATTTTCTTACATTTTAGGGGAATTCACCTCTTACTTCACCTCTCCTCCCAGAAGACTTTTTATTCCAGAGCGTAAATTTCTCTCCTGAGGGAGATTGGGCTGATATGCCAATCACCATATATAAACTCTGAGTTTGTGATTTCAGAACCCTCTCATGTGGTGCTACCCTAATGCATGAACAAGCAAATGTCTGGCTTTTATCATGTCACCTCATGGAAAACTAGAGAATAGGGAACTGAATCCAAGATGCTCTGTGAGTAATAGACTGTCTGATCCAAAGATCTTGTTTCCTGTCAAGACTATTTATAAAGAGGTGGGAAATTAATCAGGGCTTAGGACACAGTTAACAACCACAGGAAACTAACCCTTGGCCTGGAGAGACAGAAAGAGGAAGTGGCCATTGTCAAACAGGACAAGGAGCAGCTGACAATTAGAAGTTTTGGGATTACAAACAGTAAATTATTATTTCTATTTTACTTTCTTCACTTTGATCTATTTCATGTGCATCCCTTGACAAATGCAGGTTGAAGCTAGAGAGCAAGAGAATCCATTGACTCAGTTAATCAAGTTTAGCTTTCTCAGGCACAGAACATGGTGGAGAAAGGGAGAGAGTCAAAATGAAAAAGCAAGTGGAATAAAGCAGTTTCTCCTTAAAGATTTCATGCTTTATGTTTAAAATATTCTTTTCTTGAACACACAAACTTCAGCTATAAAGTATGACTAAATTTCATGCTCTGAAATTTCCTGAACTAGACATTCTTCCATTGTAAAATCTCATTCATATCCTGGGCACAAGTGAACTATCATATCTCTCCATTAATCTTCCTTATTATGTTAAAATTATAATCACTTTCTGGGGTGCCTGGGTGGCTCAGTCAGTTAAGCATCTGCCTTTGGATTAGATTATAACCTCAGGGTCCTGGGATGGAGCCCTGTGTGGGGCTCTCTGCTCAGTGGGTATCTGTTTCTCCCTCTTCCTCCACCCCACCCCACTGCTCATTGTTTCTCTCTCTTCCAAGTAAATAAATAAATAGTCTTTTAAAAAAATTATAATCACTTCCAGGAAACAAAAGGTAATTCTCTTTAAGTCATACCCTGAGTTAGGGTAGAGCCTGTGAATTGCTTCTAATGAATAGAATATGTATGTTACTCCCTTGATCCGGTTCCATTATGTAAGACAGTATTTGGAGACCAGAGTGAGAGACAATCCCTTGCTGACTTGGAAACAGCATGCTGCCATATTGTGAAAGGGCCTGTGAAAAGATCATATGACAAGGAACCATGGGTGGCCTCCAGCAGGTGACTTGGGGCCTATATCAAACAGGGAAATCTCCCCATAGCTGCAAGAGGACAAATTCTCCCAGCTATTTAAATGATATTGGAAGCAGATTCTTGCCAGTCAAGCCTTTAGACAGGAACACAGCACACTAATATCTTGACTAAAGCCTTGTGAGACCTTGAGCAGAAGGCGTAAGCTGTGCCTGGACTCCTGACCCAAAGACATTGAGAGATAATAAATGTGCTGGCTTAAGCCTATAAGGTGTGGTAATTTATTAGACAATAGGAAACTAACTTATTTTTTTGTAATACTGTTTCTTCAAAGATCTTAGCTTTTCTTAAAAGATCTCTCACTACCTTCATGCCATGTTTCCTATAATTCATTATCTTTTATCAGAAAATCTCAACCTTAAGTAATACAATTCTTTCAAGCTTATATACATACTAGGAAGAAAGTTTATTAATGTAAAGAATATGAATATGAAGTATAAAAGTTGTCCAAAATATTATATAGATTTGGAGATAAAATATAAAGAAAAATAAATTTTCTTTTTTTTTTTTTTTTTTTTTTTTTTTTTTGAAAAATAAATTTTCTTAAAAGCAGATTGTCTTTCATATTGTTGATTTTCTAAAAATGATTACTTAGCTGACATGGACACTAGTCAAATAAATCACAGAATGAGAAAGTAAAAAATGTACATCCTTTCATGCCCAAAAATTATGTATGGCCAAGCATAAAGGGAAGATTGAAGCTCATTCAGATTATTCTTTACTTATTATAGACAATGGAAATTTTTCTACAGAGATTTTCATCACCAGAACAAAGATGCATTAACTGTATCAATAAATAATCAAATAATTGTCAGTCTACATTGCTTATGGCTTTTACCCTCTGAAGTTAAGGTGTATAAAAATTCAGCAATCTTTTCTTCCTGGGTATAGCTAGAGAATGATTGGAAGTACGTATTTACTGGTCTCCTTTTAAATGTAATTGTATCAGAGCAAGCTCCCTACTATCTTTCCAGGCTCTGGCTGCTGTTGTGACAGTCAGTGCCGGCCCTAATCTTATTGTTAATGTCAAAGACCAAGCATGACAGCCCCAGACAAGATAGGCTCCAGTGAATGACAGAGTAATCAGTCTGGAAAAGAACTGGCTCATCCATAAAGGATCAGACGCAGAAAAGTCGCTATCAGCATGTTCACATGTTTGCTTCTTTTCTCATTCTGATGGCAGCTAGATCATTTAACATCGTATCCTTATGTCAAAGATTATTTGAAATTCATGTTATTCTAACACTCCAAACCAAAAGGGATAAAAATGTTGTATATGTCAGTATGATCAATATATGAAATTCAAAATATCAGTGCACTCTGTGAAAATAATTTTAAAATATAGGATTTTACAAACTGCTCTAAAGAATGTTCCTTTACCATCCCACAATCTGTTTTCTACAATGAAACATTAGACAGTTTTTGTTCAGGTTATAATGGTATATAACTTTCTTAAATCTTTATGACTTCTCTTCCATTCGGTAATGATGTATATTTGAAGGAATTAAGTAAATTTATATGTGATGCTCCAAAGACAGGCATACATTAGCCAACTTACTATATTGTGCATGCCCAATAATTTTTAAGAATATGAAGAAATTCTATGCTGTAGTATTTTATCTCTGTGAAATCTTTTATCATATATCTTTTTAAAAGGTTAACATTTAAATATCTTGTTAAAGAAAATTATATATGGCATCAAAGTGTAATATCGTATTTCTAAGTTTCCTGCACAAGACTTTTTGAAAAATGTATTCTATCTTATTTTAACAAAGTTTACTATCTGTGCATGTAGTACAACCAATCACTTTGCAATCTCATGTAAATTTATCTGGACAAGAAAAACTTGAATGCTTTTCCAACCATTAAAAGAACTGAAATTAAAATCTTACGTAATATAAATACACTACTAATATTTTATTTTAGAAGATATAGGAGGAAATATATTCTTTTTTGATAAATTTATGATAGATTTCCAAAATAACCAAGGAATGTATTTAGTATTTGGGGAATATATGGCTACTAAAAACAAAACAAAATAAAACAAAAAAGAAAATGACTATCATTTCCAGTTTAAGATAATATTTAAAATTGTATTTTTGATCAATTACATTCTGGTGTTCTATTAATAATCAAAAGAGAATTTTTAATAATATGAATTTCTCATAACTATATGATGAGTCAGTGGAGTAATGCAATATGTTTTTTATCACAATGTACTTTGATTTCACATCTTATGAATACACATCTATATAAATCTGAATTTTATTGTTTATATCACTTTGTTCCTTAAAATAAACATCTATTCTAACGGTATTGCTAGTAGGGATAAAATATACAGATTTATTTTTATATCCTATTTCATAGTTATTTGAGTATAATTAATTTTAAATTTTCCAGTCAGTGGTCCTATAGCATTCTAATTTTTGTTGACCTTGAAAGAAGCTTCTTTACTGGGGAAGAAAAGCCTACTTGTTTATAATAAAATCAACAAAAGTTAAATTAAAAAGTCAATAATTAAAGAAAAATTTTCCAATTGATATTTCTGTCAATGCTGGCAGAGAAAGAACAATGACTAGAAGTCCATATAAGATCAGCAACAACTATTAGACTTGATTCTTTTTCTTTCCTTCAAGATGGGCCATACTACAGCATGTTGAATGTTGCTGAAAATGATCCAGGTGGGAGAGAGGAATAGATAATGCAAGAAAAATAAAGCAAAAACAGTCGGAATCCAGGCATTAATCAATTGATTTTCATTTAAAAGGGACAGGGATGTATCATCTATTTGTATGAAAGAAACTAGGATATAAAAGTACAGACATAACACATTTTATACATTGGTCCTCAGAGTGTCCATTTAATTTAATCTGTATTTTTTCTAAAAGGTAAGGACTTCAGCTGCATTATGGGAGGAGTACAGTCCATTAGAAACTTTCAGAAAAAAAGAGAAAGATAAAATGGTCAACAAGGGAAACGGGAAAACTAAATTAAAAAGAAATATTTATGTTAAACTTCAGCATCCTGATTATAAAATGAGAAATATCCAGGCTACTGTGTTATACCTGGCTTGAGGCTTGAACATTTAGTTCAGGCAGACAGGATGAGGATATTTAGGGCTTAACTTATATTTGTTATCACGAGGTAAATATAATAAAAAAAGAAGTGGATACAGCATATAGGAATATTTAAAAGTGAGATCATGTGAGCTATTTTAAGAACAGACCATAAAAAATTAAGGATGTCAAACAATAAAAATATAAAATAAAATTTAAATTGAGCATATGAAGGGGGTGTGATTGACCAAGAAATGACAATGCAGTTAATGGACTGGATGAATCAATATCTTAAAGAATTATAAAAATAGACAGAATTAGAGCAGTATAAATGATGATGTAAATGGTGCCACCAGAGTGGGGGATTTCTGAAATAGATAGATTGGAATCGGTTGCTTCTCTGGAAGCAAAATGTATACTTGGTAAGGGATATGTGTAGGAAGAGATAAAACTATCATAAGAGCAATAATTGGGATGCCTGGGCGGCTCAGTGGTTGAGCATCTGCCTTTGGCTCAGCTCGTGATCCTGGAGTTCTGGGATCAAGTCTCGCAGCAGGCTCCCAAGAGGGAGCTTGCTTCTCCCTCCGCCTATGTCTCTGCCTCTCTCTCTCTCTGTGTGTCTTTCATGAATAAATAAATTAAATATTTCAAAAAATAAGAGCAATAATCATGATTGAAAGAGAGAGAAGACAATGAGGTATATGCTAAACTTACCAGTAAATGGGAAATAGTATTCTGGACTTTGGTAGATGTTAGATAAGACATGGGAGAAGTTGTTGTATAATCTGTTGGCAAGTGCTAAAACCTAACTGGTCTTAAATGTAAAAACAGTACAATTGGCTAAAAACACACCTCCATACTTTTCAATATGTGTGGTATATACACAGTTGCAAAAGGATGACAACAATTAATGGAAAGGTATTGAGTGGAGCAGTCATTTTTTTGTTCCTCTCGCCATCTCTATCCAGCTCATCTCTGACATCAACAATAACTATGATGGACTATTTTGTGTACAGTAACAGAATCTAATCTCAGGTATCCTTCCTGACTCTAATCTTTCTACATTTCTTCCTTAGGGCTTTTCTCTGATGTGTGGGGCAATTAACACCTCCAGCAACAACCTTCAAGCGATGGGGAATGGGAGTTGATGCACAGGTGCTGGGAAAACAAATGACAGAGCCTCTTGTCCTTCAGACAATCTGCTCTAGGCTCAGAGGGTTCAGGTGAGTGGAGTCCCAGTAGCCTACAACAGTAACTTGAGAAGCCAAAAATCTTTCCAGGGCTGTTCCATATTCACTGTCTCAAACTCCTTATTCCCATTCCTTCTGCTTCTACAGACCACCTCCAAATAATCTAGCCACAGCCAACTTCTTTTCACAGATTTTACTTTCAGATCCTGAAATTTACACATGCAAAACATACATATTTCTTTAAGTAAGTGTTACAAGAAATTAACTGTGAAAAAGACGGTTCAAAACATGAGATATAATAGAATTCCTCTAGAGTACCAAGTTTCCCTGGCACACAGTCCCCAACAGAGGGATCCACTACCACTTGATAGGGGTGACAAACCTGTCAAGTCCTTTAAGAAGCTTTGTTTTGCGCTTTCACAGTGTTTCTACATACTTCCCTGGAACTTGTGTTTTGGGGGAAGTCTGCCTATATGTCTGCTTCTGTACCACGTTGCAAGTAACCCGAAAAAACTCTATGTTCCTGAGTGCCGATTATGATGATGAATTGAAATCCAATTTGCCAGGTGCAACATCTCCACTAATAGCGATCCCTGTCTTGAGCTTGGCCGGAAGTGTAATCCCCAGATGTGAGAAAAAGGTAGGCTGCAAGCCTTCAGAGGGGTGTTTGAAAGGTGATAATACAGAGCGTTATTTGAGCAAGCTATCAAAGAAGTACTGCCAGACTTAACAACTTAAACAATTATTTCCTAATTTAATAAAGTACAAGAAAATAAATCAATTTGATGAATGTAAAAGAAGACTTTAAATTTAAACTACCCATCATATGGATCAATGCTCTTGCAAAAAGTATCATCCTTGCCAGATTTGATGTATAGACAGACACAAAGTCTGAGGAGTGGATTGTGGGAAAGGCAGTCCTGTGAAGCCTACTGACCCTTGCAAGAGAGTGTGTTGGTGACAAAAGAGGGTTTGGGCCTGGAGCATTTCCTTCCATGGAGAGAAAGAGCCCAATGAGAGCCTGTGTTGAGCAGATAACCTTATTTGGCAATGTTGTCCCCTATTCTCTATATGACGTGTACTTCTTCCTCTGCTTAAGTATGTGCCTCATATAGCGCCTGGCCAACCCCACTGCTATATCTCTTCCCAGCAGGGAAGGAATAGGGTTCTTGGCTTGCAGCACAGGGTTTCTGCAAACCATTCTCCTTGCAGGAGCTGCAAGGCAGACTCTTGTCACAGGGGAACCCAAGCTCACTATTAAACCTGATTTTACTCTGTCTTTTGTCTCTGTGTGGAAAACCTGCTTCCATCCAGTGTCTGTGTAAGTTGTGTCTTGGCTACTCCAAACCTGCAACCCATTCTGTGGGTTAACATCCTGGGAATGTTGTCCCCTATGGCAAGCACTATTATGCTCTTGACTCCCTTCTACACAATAGGACTCTTCCCTTGGAGGTAGTGATGGGTGTCATTTGCTCAATAATTTACTATTATTACTTATGTTAATTCATAGTATGTATTTTATTATTAAATATGAAAATAATCTATTTTTGTTTAACTTTTGTTTTATTTAAAACTGATGATCTACATATATGCTCAAGCCAATTAAGGAGTATATTAATGCAAATAGCTTAAGAAACGAATACTTCCCAGGAGTAAAATTAGATATATAGCAGCGTGGCACAGTTAATAATCTTTTTTTTAAAGTGGGTAATGGCATTTTTCTGATAACCAGCTCATTTATATCCCCCTTGGGGGAAGAACTTTTTTGATCTTATAAAATTTTAACTTGGTCCACTTTCCAGACAACAATCTGCAAAATCTTTTATTTTCTATTCTAATTCTGCTCTAAGAAAAGTTGAAATCCCTTGGGAAATTCATCTAGGAGCTTAGAAAAAGTATTTCTTCTCTTTGATTCTTTATTTTCCTGCTCTGGCTCATGCATGAGGATTATTTAAACCCTTATTTCTGCTACAGCTTCAAGAAAGAGTTCACCTGTTTAATAGAGTGACAGGAAGCTTCGTTACTCATTATCCTGTTAACCAAATTCTTCTCTGGGATCCTTGAATATCAAATCTCCCTTTATCTTTTATTCATTTTAGACTTTGTCACCTTTTATTCAAAATGCTCTTGCTTCTATTTTTCTCTTTATTACTTATAACGTTTATAATTGCATTCAAAATAACACCCAAATTTAGCTAAAAGCTGGATAATTTAAATTATTGACTCAAGAAATTCTTCTCAAATCACAACTCATAAAATAAATGAAAACGAGGTAAAACAATCAGTATAAGTAAATCTAACAATCACTGAGATATAACTAATTTCCGGAATAATATAATTTTGTGTTGGCAATATATTAAATGTCTATTTTCTAGTATTTTTAAGTCCAAAAGAAGGAAATTCTATATTGATTAATATCCTTTTAACAGGAAATAAAAAGTTAAATCATACAGTCTTCTTTTCAATTCACTATATACAAATAAATAATATATAATAGGACATTTAGGAACAGAATCTTGCTGCTTATCAAAATGTATGGTTTTCTTCCACCTAGACTCAGAACCTTTCTTCAAGCTAGTGTTTAGTTTTGGTGCTGTGACTGCATCCCAGCTCATAACATAGAAGGAATGCAGTGGGTAACTTCCATCTTGCATCATGGATACCACTGGCAATCTCTCTTCTATACTCTTTTACTTTCTGATGATTATATAACTCTTCCCAGGGCAACCTTGGCACATTAATGAACTCCTAGACCAAAATCTCTCAGCCTTTGAATAGGAAAACCAAGACTGGACTATTACCAAATTTGGAAAAAAACTTCCATTTGTAATAAGCCACAGAAATGCATATGCTCATCTATTATAGCACACACCACAACCTTAATTAATGCATCATATCCATGTAATGTCAGATAATAGTGAACTGAAAAATAGATTTTCATGTTTCTCTTTCTTATGAATTCACCTGGATAAAACTTCTACTTTAAGACAATCAATTATATCCCTGCAAAATGTGACAATATTTTGTTACTTTCTTTTAAATCAGTGATACAGAACTTAAGCAGTATATAACCCATCAGAGATTGTTTCCCTATAAAATAAATAAACCTCAGAGAATACTGCCAGCACTAAAGCTTGTTTTGTTTTCTCTTCTCCATTTTTATGGCTTAAGTAATTAATAAAAAGCCCCTTCCTCCAAAATAATATTTTATATTTTTCCCAATTTCATCTCCCTTTCAACGTCACATAATCATCTACAATAAATGATGGGAAGATTGGAAGAATAGAAGAAACATAATGAAGAGAAGCAGAATAAATAAGCTTGTCAGTACAAATTTGCAGCCAATTTTTAACGGAGATACTGTGCCTTCCTGTGGTGATTTATGATCATATAACTAATAAATTCAGAAAGGTGTATTTGTTACAATTTTAAGCTTAGAACCCTTCCTCTCATCTAGAAAAATACCCAAAGTTTTTATATATTAAATATGGGACCTGAACATATTCTAAAAAAAATAAGAGAGGGTAGCTTACTTCAATGTGGTTTCTTTCCATTGCTACGCAGTCTGCACAGGCAAGCATTTGCTTAATCCCAGAGCAGCTGGGTCTGCAGACTCCTGATGCTTAGGTGTGAAGGGATCCTGGGAGGTTTCTATCCTAAGAGTTGGAACCTATAAGTTCCCCAAATTTTAAAACAAAAATATGTAGATAAAAGCAAAAGGATAATAAAGGAAATATATTCTGAGAAACATTATCAAGATATTCATGTCAATAATGACAATTCGTTTTGGAGGCTGATATGAGTTTGCTATACAAAAATTTCTGGGCCGAATTTCCAGCTTTCTTAGTTTATGGCCTTGACTTGATACCTCCTTTCTTTGTACCAGGTTTATTCATTATAAAAGAGAGGGGGAAAAGTTAGCTTTTAGGTTTAAAGTAAGAGTTAAATAAGGCCAACCAATTCCCAGAAGTTCTGTAAGTGTGATTGCTATTGACACTGTGATCATGAATTACAGTCATGGTAGTGGTGGTAGTAGAGTAAGAATAATAACTACTGTTTTGCTTCTTTTTCAATTTTTGCCTTGTCATATGGGTATTTCACAAATACACTTCTTAGATAAATTACATAATTCACATTTCATTTAGAATCAGATGCCCAAATTGTTTTAAAAATTCTAAGCAAAAATAGTCTTAACATTTATGAAAATAGATTTTAGTGAACTGATTCCTATTTTGTTAGTTTAAAAAAAGCAGATTAGTGGATGGTGACATGTTATACTTGCATTAATGGCATCCGGCAAGCAGTTTTAATTTTTGATCTCCAAAGTGTGCCAGATTGTAACTTCATGGACTAAGATAAATCCAAATATTTTAAACAAATTCTGTCAGGCAAAATCAAATATCTTGTTTTTAATTCAAGTTAATTTTGCTATTTCTTTTTGATAGCAAAAACCAATGCAATACATAAGCAGTATATAAAACTTTATTTAAAATCTCTTGACTTAACATTCAAGATGCTGACTACTAAAGGAAAAATATGTCACACAGAAATATTTTTGTGATTTTTTTCAAAAGATTAAATCATTTACCCCTGTAAATTTTACAATAGTACTATTTGAATAATTTAATGTATGTTGAAATCTATTACAAAAAATTCATGATATGCACATAGTAAGCAAACAAGTTATCTGCCACATGTAAATATCATGAGAAAACACTCTGAAGACTAAAATTTACTGATAGTAACTTTTCTGTGGAATGTTTTGAGATATAAGTAATGAAACATAGTTTCCCATGTATGATTGTAAAACTGAGAATATGTTTGCTGATATTCATTTCCAGCTTCATTAATTTATTTTATGAGCTTTATTTGACATTTGTTGTATTCTGAGCCTAAGAACTTTTGGTGCAGAGTAATAATGCATAGGGATATTTTCCTCCTAACATACAGTTTTTAAGGTATTTCTAATTCCCACACTTGTATTAAACAAGAAATATGAAAGGCAAAGATATATCTGTCCTAATTATATTAAAGCAAGAAAAAAAGATTATTGTAGTTCCCTATAATTAATAAAAAAAATAGTTACCAAGATCCAAAAGGGCACAAAGTAGTTCTTATTCAGACATATAGGTTATACATTTAATTTAGCTTTTCATTTATAAATTCAAATATTTCAGTTTCATTGTAATGCTTGTTTCCTACCCACCAATGGATAAGGATTTTTAAGAGAGTTAGCATCCCATTATAGTAAATAGTCATCTGAAATATTGAAATTATATTATTAATGTTGATTTAAAAAATTCTTCTGACTCTTAGTTGAGAAAAGGCTCTGGCTCCTATACACCTATGAATAAGATAAAAAAGATAGTTGAATTTATTCAAGAAATATTTGTTTTTTTAAAGAAAAAAGATAGTCATGAAAAAATAATTTAATCTACGTAACAAATAACTTTCATTGATGTTTTTAGAGACATAGTATTCATTCACTTTTTCATTTTTCTTTCCATCCAGAATTTACTAAACACTGTGGAGCTTTGCATTGTTGGAGATGTTATTGATGTAGTAATTAAAACAGACATTGTTCATTCTCTTATGTAATTATAATCTGGTAAGGGTAAAAGAAAACTAGTAAGTAATCCAATAAGCAAGAAAGACAATCTCAAATGACAATAAAAGCCATAAACGAAGTAAAAAGGATAATGGAGTAGAGATTATGGAGTGACAAAAGTAAGGTTACTCTGCTGAAGTAACTTAGACAAATGAACTCTGGGGAGATGGTGTTTCATTTGAAACTTGAATGATGAAAAGGACAAAAGTACATGATGATACAGAGATACAGACCTAGGGGTAGGTAGGATGTGATGTGATGAGGGGAGGGTGGTTTAAAAAAAAAAAAAAAAAAACAGTATTTAAAACAATAACCTTTAACCTACATTCTAATTTTAAAATCAATGCTTAAGCATAAAATCTAGGCGGTCTATAACATTTCCCAAAACTTTAGGCAATTATGTGTGTGTGAGAGAGAGAGGGAGAAAGAGATACAGAGATATAGGGATAGAGAAAGGAAAAAAGTGATCACGGAATGGAAGGAGGAAGCAGGAGAGAGCACAAGACTCATGTGTATACAAACTGACACTGTATTAGATCTGCACCTGCCTTGATCCAATTTTCAATGATCCAAGACCCAACTCAGTTTAAGCTATTATAATAAAATATTTCCTACCAATATTTTCCAAAATGAGATGAGTAACAAGAAACTATCAAAGCTGGAGCCAAGTTCAGCTGTCCTATTATTTTTATGCTATTATTTTATGTAGTTTAATAGCTTAATTTGTTAAATTTGTTAATTTGGCAAAATAGTTAACCTAATGTTTTAATAGTTTAGTTTGCTAATGAATGTTTTTTTGCACAAACACGGTAACTTAGGTTTATCATTGACTTTGTACTTTTCATTACACTTTTTTCCCTCCTATCAGGAGTTACTGTTTGCTTTGACAGAGAACTGGGAAAGGCAAAGAGGTGATAGCGCTTGGAGAATTTAAGCATGCCATCTGTTTGGATGAGGATGCAAATAATCACAAACATTGGGGGCTTCAACACTCCAGGCAAAACTGAATTCACATTTGTTTTCTTTTTGAAAAATAACAGTTTCTATTCTTTCTTGTATTCTTTTATAATTAGTTAACCTAGTAACAACCTTAATAAGAAATGAAGTTATTCTGTATTAACAAAAGGTGCATTGCTACAGTATATATACACAAATATATTAGATATACCATTTTCCTTAAGATATCTGACAATTTGTTCAGCTATATCTGGAAAAAAGTGCCAAAGTGATAAACTGCCAAGTTGAGAGACTTAATTAAGGAAAATTTATACCAATTTAATTGCTTCTGATCTCATATTATTTTATCTTAATTAATTACCTCTGCTTTGGGCAAAATAAAGAGAAGTAAAATGAGTGGAAAAAATTAATCAAATTCCAGTCAAGTTACTTGCTTGTTGCTCTTATAAAATATATTTGGGAAAAGAAAATGAATCCTCTGGCTAGGTTCAGTTTTGAAATTATGTTTCAATTACTCATGCCATTCTTTACTCCATTTTTATACAGATCAAGTTTAAATCATTTTTATAGGGTGGAGGCTACAGGGCCAAATTCTGTTGTTTTTATTGGTTATAAAGAAGGGATTTCAGGAAAATCTTCACAAGTACTTTAGTTAGGTCTTATTCTATTTTCCACCCAAACCGACTACTATGAATCTATTTTTCTACTTATTTTCTTGATGAAGTGATGATGTAATCAGAAAGGAAACCAAATGCAAGTAATGTTGATAACCAGCTCCAGGTTATGATCATTTCATATGTTCTAATAGCATCTAACAAGTTTTATCTATCTTATAATCTTAGATGAGTGCAACTATGACATGATCTGTCTATAATTGATTACATAGTTCATATGAAAATTCAACAAGACAGTTTGTAAATCCAATAATGTTAGAGGGTACCATAGACAGTAACTTAACCTGAGATGAAATGTAAAATTAAAATGAAGGGATCTTTTCTGGATAATGAATAACCTATTTACTGAATTTATGATCTCAGAAGATCTTTCTCAAAATGGAAAAAAAGTTAGATCGACTTGTTTAATCAACAATCGCAAAGAATTACATATTGCTGTCTGTGAAGCAGATGGCTTTCCTGCTGCCTGCCCTGCTGCCTCTGCCTGCCACCTTTCCCTCTAGCAGCTGTGATTTCTAGAAAAAAAAAAAAAGATTCCTTTATTGCCTACATTATATGTCCATAACTGCAGCCATTTAAAAAGTTACATTTTGGATCCTGTAAAAGGAAGTAAGAAATATAAACACTTTCAATTAGTAAAGTCTCTGAAACTTCCATAGACAACTCTTAAATTTGAGTAGTAAATCAAAAATTTCTTGAATCTTTAACCTCATTCCTCTCACTTCTCTCCTTCTTCCCAGAGTGTTTCTAATGCAGGCAGAGCTCTGTGGTATTTTTTAAATCTTTTTTTTTTCAATGAAAAATTATTTAGGGAGTTAGTAAGTGCAACAGAATATGGAAAGACCATGAATAGTTAGATATCAATGTTCCTATAGATTTTTTAATGATACATTAATCATTCATTCCAGCTGTACTCCAACCACTTCATTAAATTTTATATCTTGCATGTTATTAGGTAAATCATGTACTTATTGATTGGGAGATTAAGACATTTGGAAATTTCTGTTCTATAGTCATTGAAAAAAATTCCAACCTAAAATCTTGATGTAAAACTATAGAATTCCAATTAGATTTAATATAAAAAACCATGTATTTTTGACTTTACAGGATTTTCCCCCACATAACAATAACCAGCTTTTATGATTAGGAAAATTCCCTGTAGGTTTTATAGTTATAACTAATATATATCTTAATTTTAGTCTACAAAATTTGCCTCAAGAATCATATTAAAACAATTAAGAGAATACTTTTTTTTGATCTGAAATACTGATATTTAGCTTATAAAAATATAGAGGGCAGTCCGGGTGGCTCAGCGGTTTGGCACTGCCTTTGGCCCAGGGTGTCATCCCGGAGACCCGGGATCGAGTCCCACGTCGGCTCCCTGTATGAAGCCTGCTTCTCCCTCTGCCTGTGTCTCTGCCTCTCTCTCTCTCCTTTCTGTGTATTTTCATGAATAAATTAATAAAAATCTTAAAAAAATAAAAATAAAAATTTTAAATATTTATTGTAATTTAGATATGCATATATAGCTCTTTCAAAATGTCTTAGTATAAATTCAATAATGAATGAGGAAAATATATATTATATACATGATATATATTTTATATATATTCCATATTCAAGACCAAAAGAAAGAAAGTTAAATTTCCTAGGAACTAAATTGCACAAAAAATTTAAAGCCATAACAGTGAACAAGAGTTGAAATAGCTATTATCTTAGCTGGTCCCTATAGCTTCATTAATGTTCTCTCATCAGTGAGAGAAGGACAAAAAATGCACTCATTAGCTAGCAAAGGGAGCTATTCCAGGACCTATAAACTCAAAAATTACTAATGGCAAAGGCAAATGCTCTTGAAAAAATAGCCATAAACCAATAATCAAGGGGAATAATTTTGGAAGAACACTGTCAATTAGATATAGAGATAAGAGGGCAGCCCCGGTGGCCCAGTGGTTTAGCACCACCTTCAGCCCAGGGAGTGATCCTGGAGACTCAGGATCCAGTCTCACGTCAGGCTCCCTGCATGGAGCCTGTTTTTCCCTCTGCCTGTGTCTCTACCTCTCTCCCTGTGTCTCTCATTAATAAATTAAAAAAAAATCTTTGGAAAAAAAAAGATACAGAGATAAGAAATAAAAACATTGGGCGCTCTGAGTGACTCAGCGGTTTAGCGCCGCCTTCAACCCAGGGCATGATCCTGAAGACTCAGGATCTAGTCCCATGGTGGGCTCCCTGCATGGAGCCTGCTTCTCCTTCTGCTTCTCTCTCTCTCTCTCTCTCTGTGTCTCTCATGAATAAATAAATATTTTTTTTTTAAAGAAAAGAAATGAAAACATTTAAAGTTAAGGCACCTAGAGGCCTAAAGGAAAGAAATGAGAAATATGAAAGATTTATCACTTTAAAAGTGATAATTATGGAGAATATTCTAGAATTTAAAAGACATTCAGACTGATAAATAATCACAAACAAGATCAAAAAGCGATAGTTAAAATGCTGAATATTAAGAAAAAATAAAATATCTAGCCATAGAGAAAAGTCATAAAGCAGATTTTTCCATGAAATAAAAAGAAGTAGACTGATAAATTTCTAGTTAGTATCAGTGGATGACAGTATTCTAAGCATAAAGAGAAATATTGGTCAACCTAGAAAATCTTACCCAGCTGATCTTACTGAAGATGCTTTTGATGAACCCCAATAATAGAAAATCCAGGAAGAAGAAAATTAAACCCAGAAAAAGGAATTAGGTTACATGAAAGATGCAAGGATTAGCACAGTAATTGGCAAATTTATGTAGACAAATAAGATTATAATTAACAAAAAAAAATTGAATGAGTAGAAAATAAGATTTAACTAAAAGTCTAGATCTTAATACATGAACAAAGGAGAAGAAGGTCCAAATTAAAGTTGAAACATTCTGAATTTGTAGTCACATCCAGAAGGTAACAAATAGAATTTGATAACATGTGAAATACCTATAAGAAATAGAAGCAGCCTAGAAATATTAAGACTTCATGAATAATTACCAAACTAAACTAGCAGTTATAAAAAGAGTGAAAATAAGCCACTTTAAGCTGGGAATGAGAAATATATTAGAATATTTGAAATGCATTTTTAAAAGAAATTATTAAATGAAATAGAAACAATATACATAAATATTCAGTAAATATAATCCAAAACAAAAAGTGGATTAAATCTCTCAAAAATGGGTAGAAGTTTAACTTTATGCGCCTTTCAAAATATATTCTTGAAATATATTAATAATAGAATTTGAAACTCAAGGAATAGAAAAAAACGTAACTGATAAAGATGAAAATAAAAGGTCATATAACAAAATATTAGATGACATAAAGTTTAGGGAGTATTTTTAAAAATATATAAAAACAATAAAATCTTTTACACCAGACAAAATTGATTTGAATTAGATTACAAATGCTATAATCATGTTTGGAAATATTTATCAAAACTTTTTAATAAACTGATTAAGAATTAATAATAATGACAACTAACATTTGAGTTCTTATTATGTAATGACTACAATAACCCTTTACATTCTAATTCTCTTTGGATAACGAAATATTTTAATCTTCATTTTAAGGATAACATAAGTATTGAACAGAGATATTTAGTAATTTGTCTAAAATAAAACAGCTGGTAAATATAGTATCTGTAATAGTTGAATTCTAAAGCCACTGATTTAGAACTTATTTTAGAACTTACTAAAATAAAGTTACCTCTTTTGAATAACCCAAGAAAAAAATTATGAAAGGCATTTCATAACTCCAACATACATTATTTGCAAAAAAATCATGTTTTTAATAATAATCAGATAAAGTGTATGAAGAAAAGCTTGAATAAACACCAAAACAGAAAAGTCTTACTTTCTCTGATGAAAGTGAAGTATCATTTGAAAGTAATTATAAAAATCTACAACCAGAAGCAAAAGAAAAACCAATAAACAAAACACACACATATATTTGGACAATATCTAGAAAATAATATGTCAAATAATATTTAAAATTAATTAATACTCAAATTGAAAGAAAATGAGAGCACCATATAAAACCAAAATCTTGTGAAATTCTTAGAGAAAATGTATATACTTTGATAATAGGCATTATATATATATATAACTATATATATATAAACAAGATTTATTTTTATATATATTATATATATATAAACGAGAAAGACAGTGAGTTAAATGTTGAAATCACAAAAGCTAAAAATAAAATTTGAATGAGACCCAGGAGTCTAAAAGGAAAGAAATATCCATTTAAAAAAAAAAAACATACATTAATGAAATTGAAAAAAGGAATAATGAAAATGTAAAACAATATTTTAGAGAAATTAGATCATTTCTTTAGTAGAATATTTGATATTCTGGTGTTTGATTTGTCATAAAGATAATTTTAATTTTTTGTTCTACTTCCTATAATTTTTGTGTTTATCACGGTTCCATAAACAAAACGGAACCAGTAGGGGAGACACTGAGAGACAGAGACAGAGACAGAGACAGACAAAGAGTGGCAAGAGGACAGGGAGAGAGAGAAAGAGACATTTCCTCAGGTTTGTTCTTAAGGCCTTTCCCCCAGCTGGATTTGAAGCCCATCCAGATTATCAAAGATAATCTTCTTTGTTTAAAGTCAGTTGATTGTGGATAACAATAGTATCTACAACATACCTTTACAGCAATACTTAGTATTTAACTGATTTACTGGGGACGTTAACAAGTGAAACTAATCATCACAGTTCATGATTGCTTTATCAACTTGGCACCCATACATTTCTTTAAACCATATTTAATATTCAAATAAAAACCGACAGTCATACTTCTGTCTAATGTGATACAATAATCCTTTGTACAACTAACAACACGCTACCCCTTTACCTAGAAAAGGAGGCGAGATCTTTGGATACTCTTTACTCTTCTTGATACTGTGACAAAATCGTGCTTTAAAGTTAACTCTAGGGATCCCTGGGTGGCTCAGTGGTTTAGCGCCTGCCTTTGGCCCGGGGCGTGATCCTGGAGACCCAGGATCGAATCCCATGTCGGGCTCCCGGTGCATGGAGCCTGCTTCTCCCTCTGCCTATGTCTCTGCCTCTCTCTCTCTCTCTCTCTCTGTGTGTGACTATCATAAATAAATAAAAATTAAAAAAAAAAATAAAGTTAACTCTAAAAATAAATAAATAAATAAATAAAGTTAACTCTAATTAATATATTTCATGTTAGATGATAAAGGGATAAGAGAAAGAAGAAAACAAAATTATTTGCTTAACATACGCATATATTTATATACACACAAACATAAAAAAAGAGGAAAATACAGTAATTAAAGTCTTCCTTTTGGAACTGGTCACAAGATTGTAATTAGGTTTATAACAACCTTTCTCTACTACTCACTTCATATTCCTTTCATCCCCAGCAAACCTCAGAGGTGGTTCTTTACGTGGTGGGGACACCCCAACCTTCATTAGTTGTCCTGCCTGAACTGGATTGTAGTTTTCCATTGACTTTAATCATAGGTCATGGTATACTAAGAAACACCATAAAGTGTCTTTTATATTCCAACCATAATCTTCCTTACCTCTACTGTGTAGTGGCAGCTAAATTTCTCTATGATAATCAAGATCATTCACCCCAGCCAATACAGTAACTCCCTTGTTTGCCTGTAATTTCAGAAGGTCTATGAGTGAGCAGATGGATGACAGTCTTAATTTGATTTAATAGAATCACTGTTGTATTTTCTGGTATTAGCATCCTTCTCTTTGGAACTAAGACCTCTAAATCAATAGAGCATAAGGGCCCAGGGACAGGATATAAAATTTTTGCCAGAAGTATTATATCGCCAGACTTCATAGGTGATATCAGGGTCACAAAAGTTTTGGCTACTATTGAGAACTGATGAAAACATGTGCCAGCCAATGAGTTTATTCTTGCACTTCACTCCTTTGATATTAATTCTCAAAACATCCAGGACAGATCGATGACTACCAAGGGTAATGTCTTTTTCAAATGTACGTTTTCTTAAAGAAATGAAAGTTAAACTGCGAGCTTTAATAGTCAGTAAACAAGATTCTGTGGTACCTGGGATCTCTGCCCAGGAACTAACTCATGTCTTCACTCACCTAAAATATCATTTGAAGTGAATTAGACTAGAACCTGCCTTTCTGCCTTCTCTGAGATATTTGTCAGAAAACCCAGCTGATTTCTTTAGTAGAATATGCAAAGACCAAAATAATAAAATACCTTCAAATAAAAATGTGCAAATAATCAATAGTTATGTTGTCTAAACTGAAATTGTTGGAGCGGATAGGCTAAAAATAAAGATATTAAATATACTTAAGAAAATTGGAGTAATTGTGAACAATGTGCAATGAAATAGGAAATGATAAAAAATAATATAGAGAAAATATCACATAAAAATATATAATGAGAAAGAAATAGATGTGATAAATAACACTATAGATATAGATGAAGAATGAATTACTGAGTTGGAAATCTAATTCTATAAGACAGAATAAAAAATTGATAGGAATTATATTTTGCAAGATTAATGAAAGAGTAAGACAAAAGGAAAGACTACTATCAGAATATTTAAAGTCACATTTAAAAAAAAATAGAGGAACATGGAATTGGCATTAAATAAAGAAGCAGGGCAGCCCTGGTGGCCCAGTGGTTTAGTGCCCCCTTTGGCCCAGGGCACCTGGAAACCCAGGATCGAGTCCCACTTCAGGCTCCCTTCATGGAGCCTGCTTCTCCCTCTGCCTGTGTCTCTGCCTCTCTCTCTCTCTCTCTCTCTCTCTCTCTGTGTCTCTCATGAATAAATAAATAAAATCTTTAAAAAGAAGAAAGAAAGAAAGAAAGAAAGAAAGAAAGAAAGAAAGGAAAGAAAGAAAGAAAGAAAGAAAGAAAGAAAGAAAGAAAGAAAGAAAGAATATTCTTATTTATGTGTGAAATAAGAATGTTTAAGAAAAAGAAGGTCCTTATTTATGTATGAAATATCTGCTCTAGGTATGATAAAATAAAACTTTAAAAAACGAATAATAGTAAGAACTTTTTAATTCTTCCAGAGAAAAAGAGTGGACATACAAAAAATGTCTGATTAGATGAAGATTTTTAAAATTCTAAATAAAGAAAGATAAAAAAGGGTATAATAATTTTACTCTTTAAGGAAAGTAATTCGAAATCAGCTTTTATCTCTTCCTATATTTTAAGTAATAGAAGTATTTTCAGAGATATAAGAGCATTGTTGTGCTAAACAAAGTCCTACACTGAAACAAAAAATAAGAAGGCAAATCTCTAAAAATGAATCCTATAAAATCTAATCAGTGTTAACATAAAGTGGATGGACAATGAAGAAGAGGATATGAGTTTGCTAAAACACTATTTGGTCTGAAATACACACACACATATTATATGATAATATATATGATTACAAATAAGACATGAAGATCAGTTAAAAATAATGACATGGGTTCTTAAGGCTTGTACTTTAAAACAAATATATTATGTATAACTTCTAACATGCAGAAGATAACATAGCTGAAAACTGTAAAGGAGAAAAAAGAAATATCAAACACAGAATGATATAATGTAGATTTAAAAAATAATAAAACTGAAAATATAACTGCCAATAAAACAGGTGGTACATTAGTATCAATAGGTTGAGCTCCCAAATTCCAATCACAAATGGTATTATAAATATGCAAAAAAACAAACCAAAACTAGATCTTAATATTTGAAATAACTTTATTTAAAGAGATGTATGAAAAATTTATGAACTAAAAAAATCTTGGATGTCAATAGTAACATCTGATATGTATAAACGTAATTTATAGCAAAAATAAAGATATAGAAAATAGTCATATACTGGTAAAATAAAGAATAGAGAAAGAATATCTAACCATCATATATTTGTAGGTGACTGAAAATATATAAAAAGATAAGTGAATCAATTACCAAAATTGGAGAAATAGTGTATCAACATTTGTAGCAGAATTTTTTAATTTGCCCAACTCAGAAACTAATAGATTCACTGACAAAAACCAGTGAGTAGTAATATTAAAATACTAGATAATATAATTTTAAAGCTTGAAAAGTAACATTATAAATTGAAAATAAATATCCAACAGAGAAAAAAATAATAATAAAAAAATAAAAATAAAATAAAATAAAATATCCAACAGAGAATATTTTCTTCTTAAGCACTGTGGGGAAATATAGCTAAAATCATAATTTCTCAAACCAGAAATCCTCTTCACAAAGAGAGAAAGAAAACAGCTTTTATTATAAATAAGCATTAAGCCAGAATGTGATATGTATCATAGGTAATCCTCCAAGAGACTGCAAAGGCAGAAAGAAATCTCACCCTTTTATAGATAGCCAAGCAGATACAATCCATTACAGACATATTTCTAGATAAACAATAACTAGTCCTCAAGTAAGAGATTTGACACCATTTCTCACACCTGAAATTTACTTGGTAATTGGAGCAACCACCTATATTAGCCCATTGGCTTTATCCAAAGGAGAAACAAACTTCACAATTGTTGGTGACAGGAAGTAGTTTCGCTTTTTGGAGTTTGGTGCCCACCAAAGGCTCCTACCCTTTCACGGAAACAGAGAAATTTGGGTACTATCTTCCTTGATGTTTACATTTCAATGAGATGCCACCAGGGTCTTGAGAAAGGTATTCTGGTTTTAGGGATTGAAGACCTATCTAGTTTTCAAAGGATTTATATACATAACAAAGAGTGGAAAAAGTACTTAAAAATCCTTGTTTTCTAAGTGAATATTCTAAAAGAGGGAGAGAAGAGATTTCTTACCTTATTTTTCCACAGGGAGAATTAAGTTTTGTTTTGTTTTAAAGATTTTAATTTATTTGAGAGAGAGCAGGAGTCCATGTAGGAGCGGAGGGCAAGGGAGAAGCGGACTCCCTGCTAAGCAAGGAGCTTGCCATGTGGCTCTAGCCCAGAACTCCAGGATCATGACTTGAGCTGAAGGCAGACACTTAAACAACTGAGCCACACAAGCACCCTGAGAATTAGCCTTCTATGCTTGCTTTTCATTTGCCCTTATAGCATATAGATTATTTTTATACAAATAAAACATATAGGGTATATATTAAGCTATGAAAATAGCTCAAAAATTTCAAACAACATCTACTATCTAGACTACATTACCTTAGAATAATGAGTTGTAATAATAAATTAATAATCTAAAAATACCTGAAAATGCCCCATATTTGTGAAAATTAAATTATACAGTAATGTGATATTTGAGTTAAAGAAGAGGGCATGGTGATAGTTAAAAAGTAAATTAAGAAAACCTTAGAGCTGATTAATAGTAGCCTGCTGCAAAGCTTGTGTAACCTAGCTAAGGCAAAAACATGAATTAACTTTAGATTTACGTATTAAGGGAAAAAAGCTAAAAAACAGAAGTGTTCAGAATTTAACCAAAAAAATGGAATAAAGTGATAGCTTAATCCACAGAAAAAAGGGCAAAATTCACATAAAATATAAACGACAAAAATCAATAAACTTGAGAATAATAAAACCAAACAAAATTTAGACATAACCAAAGTGATATTTAAAAATAAACAAGATAGAACTCTGACAACACTAATGATTTCCTAACATTAGAGTTTTTCTACATTTATGTATATATCTAGCTAAAAGTACAGAAATAAAAGATAAGATGTGAAATTGTACCCGTTAGTACGTTTTGAACTGCCTTCACTAATATTTTTGAAAATCTGGATAAAATCGCTAAACTCCTAGATATATGCAAAATCAATGTAAAAATTAGAGAAATTGGAAGTAACTATTAAAAATGAATTGATAGTACACAATCTCTTAAAAATACATTCTGTGAAAAAAACAAAAACAAAAACAAAAACAAATACATTCTGTGAAAGAATTTCAATCTAAAATGAAACCAGAGAATATGAAATAGAAAATTTCACCCATGTGCCCCCATCAAAACGCAACTTAAGAACTGAGAGATTGATTTTCATGAAGTGCCTGATTTACAGAAGACCTAAGACTTATCTCCCAACCAGGGAATATCTGCCAAGAATCTCTCCTTATCTTCAAGCCAATGAATTTACTGCTTGGACTCTGGCTAGACTTTCCCAGTTTGCATTCTTTGCCCATTAAGTACAGCCTGTTCTAAATCCTCAACCAACTGACCTGTAGCTAGCTACAGCATGCATTTATTTCCCCAAATTCCAGATCCTCTGCTGTTCCCAAATAAACTCCGTCTCTGGTAATTTGAATGTGCTTCCATTTACATTTTTTTTAGGTTGACAACTTAAATAGTTTAACAGGAAATGGTATCCACCTTTTGAGTAAAACATTATTTCTATCTTATGTGAGATATTTCTGAATATATACAACAAAACAAAACAAGGGGCCAGTTTTGTTTTAAAGCCTGGATTAATCTTGATTTACTCAACTACATATGACTATCACGAATGAAAAAAAAATAACTTATTAGTTGTCTATTTGATATATGACCAATGTGTAAGTTGTACATTAAAGTAATTCAACAGTGCAATATTACAGAAATATCATTTCAGGTGGCGATCCAGATTTTATGAAGTTTGAGGCATATGCAACTTGTGGGTGTCCTTTTGGGAAAAAAAATACATATGTGAAAATAAATTATTTTTAATGATAACAGAAATCAAAATAATCACAAATTTGAAAAAGCTGAAAAACACCACACTTTCTTTCAGGTTCTGTTGTTGACTTCCTCTAAGACTTCCACTATTTACCATTATGTTTATATTTCATCATGACGCCAATAATTTATATAAAAATTCACAAATCTTCTAAATATATATATCAAATGTTTAAAAATTCCCTATATTACATCTGCTTATATATTGCTACATATTGTGTAATCAAATTATTGTTTTATAGCATGCATTTACTTATTAATAAATATTTGTTGGCACATCAATGAACACTTTTATCTTCAGGCAGTCTTCTGTGTCAGTAACAACCTCACATAGCACTTCATGGGGAGCTGATGAATTACAATAAGTTGTGTCAGTTATGCTAAATTGTATCTGATACATTTAGATTCATATTCATTATATTTCACCTACAGACATACTGTATGTTTATATTCCCTGTCCTCTCCAAATAAAAGTACAGTCTACTTCCCATGATTTCTGTTACAAAAAAAAAAAAAAGTTTATTTGTATTGTATGTACTTCATGTATTGCATTACCAAATACATTTCTTTTTTTTTTTTTATTTTTATTTATTTATGATAGTCACCAAGAGAGAGGGAGAGAGGCAGAGACACAGGCAGAGGGAGAAGCAGGCTCCATGCACCGGGAGCCCGATGTGGGATTCGATCCCGGGTCTCCAGGATCGCGCCCTGGGCCAAAGGCAGGCGCCAAACAGCTGCGCCACCCAGGGATCCCACCAAATACATTTCTGACAAAAAAGAGAACTTCCATTTTGAATAGAAATCATATACTCCTCTTAGGAGAAAAAAATAAATTGGTCTAGATTTTCTGGCTCTGTACATTTCAGATCATGCAGGGCTGAATGATATAGGTCACAGTCATCTCAATGCATCCCACTCATCTATATCATGATGCCAGATGATACTGCACAGTGGGAAGACATTTCTGTAACTGGATGACCAGCAATAACTGAACAATACTTAGGAATAACTAAGACCTCCTCATGTAACAACTCCCACATATGACTCCAGAAATAACTATGATCCATATAAAAATATCTGTTAAACCCAAACTAAATATGATACCAACAAAATGGGGTAACCTTCAGTGGTAAGTACAAATACACCATGTAGTACTGTGTATTGCTTAGAAGCAATGGACGAGAAATAAATATAAACACAAAATATATATATAAACATTAAAAATTTTGGAATATTTTAGAAGAACACATATTAATAAAAGTATCCGTATTAACACATTAACACATGTGAGGAAAATAAATGTAACTAGCAAATAGAATAGTTTTTAAAATAAAAGTGATCCAAAATAAGATAGAGGACAATGACAAAAAACTCCAGTGAGATCTAATAATAGATCTAATAATAGATCCCACTGAATTTCAAATTCTTGAGTACCTAAAAGAAAAAAATCCATTAAAAACACATAAAATAAATGACAAAGGATTCTTTCAAAATACAAAGAGTGATTTCTTTATTGCCTTTTCCCCTCTTTCTTTTGTAATAGGATAAAAAAATTCTCATCTTTACTTGCACCTTCACAGAATATTACCCAGATCTTGTATTCAAAAGTCAAAATCACACAAAAATGTAAAAATCAAATAATTCAAAAAGGTTTCAAATAATTCTGAAGTCTATCATGCAACACATCATGTTTAAAGAAATCTCCTCCCTCAGAAAAATTTTCCCTTCAATTTAACTGATATCTTTATCATAAAAAACAAGAGTATTTAATACATCAAAATAATGTTAAATTTAAATTCTAAAATCTTATGTTTCCAGTTTTAGATTCCTAAAGAATTTCAGCAAATAGTCCCATATTATTTTTTTTTATTTTTTATTTTTTATTTTTTTTGTTAATAGTCCCATATTATATTTTGTACCACCTTTTTGTACTATAAATTTTATAGCCATCTTGAAAACAATAATAAGTGTACACCTTATAGTTATTAATTCTGATTTTACATTAATTCATGCATCAAGCAGATAAGGTTTTGAAATATAACCTGTAATGTATGATGTTTAAATGACATTTTGATATGACGTTAGTCCTATGGTTTGTTTTTGATTTTTTTGGAAAATTAGAAAAATGTATGAAATATAGATCAAAATATTTTCATCCACATTTCATTAGAAACATTAAAAATTCCACTTTAAGTAGAAATGGTGAAACTAGTTTACAACGTGTAAACCTAAATGATACAGTTATAGCTGAGTTTATTACACTGTAGAGTTGGAGATAACAGATATATTATTTGTGAGCCTTCTTAAATAACTTATCAAATAATTTTTTAAAGCTTTGTGAAGACTGAAGCTAAATACTGCTCAATATCCAATGGAAAATGTATCTAAATTTATCTTGTCACACCAAACTTGAAAGTGCAAATATAAGTCTACTTCCATTCATGCCGGAAGTTGAGATGTTTCTGTACATCTCTTAATTTACATATACTACTAAATATATCATATTATCAATTATATTAAATATAATAAATGACATTCATGCATTCTAACAATAATTTTAATGGTTTTATTGATTTTGTACAACTGTGAAAAATACTTTACCCATTAAGCATAATCATTTCAAAAAAGTGTTTTAATACATATATGTGAAGTGTCTGATGTCAATTTCATGTCACTTTTATGACAAAAACATCTGATATATATACACACACATACTAAGAAAAAATACACACACACATATTAAACCCAATAAATTCCTTCAGGGTATAAAAATATAAAAATATGTTTAACTTTTTATAATTATTAGCCAAATTGTGCAAATAATTTAAAGTATCACCAGTTGCATTATATAAGTTGGATTTGTTATACATAAAAAAATATTTCTTCATCAACCTTATTTTAAACTTGAACATATTAAAAATAAAATGGCATATCCTCTTATACTCAGCAATTTTTAGATTTACCTTTAGTGAGATTCAAAGTGTGTGTGTGTGTGCATGTGTGCATGCCTTCAAACCAGTATGTTAATAGCAAACAAGTAGAAACAAAGTTAATGCCTATCAATTCAACAGTAGAGGTATTTTGGAAAATTTATCTAATAGAATACTATTCAGTTGTTATAAATGACGAGATAAGTAAAGAAGTACTGCCATGAAAATAGTTTTAAGATATATCATTAAAATAAGAGGCACATTAATTGGCTTGCATTATGTGCACTTTCCTGGGCTAGTCACATTTGGTGATGAATCAGTTATTACAGTCTGAAACACAGAAAGGTATAATTCATGGAAGGACAGGGACTGGTGAAAGTAGAGCTCAATAACAAACACACATCCTACACACATTGGCCTCATTTGATAGCCGTCGGAATGTACTTCTCTCTGTCTTCCCATCTACAGGAAGCATCTTACCCAAGTTCCCAGAGGTAGCTCTCTCTGCAATTTCTCCACTGTTTATGCAACAACCATGCTGTCCCCAGGGTGCTTTCAGCTAACTACAGAGCACAGGGGCCTGATTAAGGTAGGTCTACCTCTCGAGATGCACAATTCCTCTGCCTGTTGTCTTTTATTTTATTTTTTTAAAGATTTTATTTATTCATTCATGAGACACACACACACAGAGAGAGAGAGAGAGAGAGAGAGAGAGAGAGAGAAGAGAGAAGCAGGTTCCATGCAGGAAGCCTGATGTGGGACTTGATCCTGGGACTACAGGATCACACCCTGGGCAGAAGGCAGGCACTAAACCGGTGAGCCACCCAGGGATCCCCTGCCTGTTGCCTTTTATTCCAAGCCTCTGGTTTTCCTGCCAAACCATTCTTTGACTGCATGGCACTTGAGCACATGTTCTTCCAAACTCCTGCGCTTCTTCCTTTCATTTAGAATCAGACTTGAGTGGTAGTCTGCCTTTTTCCCATCCTTCCTGACTCCTTTTATGTTTCTCTTAGGCAGGCATGCCCTCTAATAAAGTCCTGGTAGTCAATCCAGTTTGAGTGCTTTTCAGAAGCCTTGGGTGATCACATTCAGAAGGCAAATTATGGAAGTATACGAAACATGATAAATGGAAGACTGATCAACTCTCATGCATGTGGTAATCCTCCTTGTAAAGGAGGATTTCTTTCATATCTACTTTTGATAGTTTATTTGATTCAATTTTCATTTATTTTTTCTTTTTTTTAAGCTTAACTTCAATTTCCCTAGCAAGGCTTTCCATTATATTTTTTGTTTCTTGAAGATACTTCAAAATAGTATTAACTCTATAAAATTTCATTTACATATTTCTTCCCTGGCTTCTATTTGTTTGTTATCTCTACTTTCATTTAAAAAAAAAAGTTTTTTAAGGGAATTGTCTCATCATTAGTTTCTGTGAAACTCCATAGAACTATTTGTTGGCAATTTTCCAGTTTTCTGGGTGTATTTTTCTGATATTCTTAAATATCCTTTTCTCCTGACACTTTACTCATTTATAGCATCTTAATACAGCATAACATAGCCTAATGTAGCAATGTTTATGTTGATTCTTTTACAGTTATTATACTCCTTTGGGAGTAAACAGTTTTTTGTTGAGGTATGCTGGGAGGAAACAAGAGAAATATAGTGAGCTTAACCATACTTACATTCTTCTTATAAAATCAGCCATGTTCTCTTTTCTAGAAGCATATATCCTCTTTGGTCTTTTAGATACAAGTAGCTAATATTTAATCCCAGGTGTCCAAGGCTTTTTAAATATGATCTTCATTGTTGTTTTCCTTCCTTTCTTCTCCACCTCTCATCTATACAGTACTTCTCTGAAAGGAGGGTCAGTTCTGTTTTGGTCTGTTCTGTCTTCTTTCCTTCCTTCTTTCCTTCCTTCCTCCTGTACATTAAGTGAATTTTACACAAAGTAAAGTAAAATGGGTAGTTTAGTGCGGAGCGTGGAGAATATTAACCGATGTCTATTTCTGGGTAATCACCACCTAGATGGAAACAAAAAGGAAATTCCATTCACCCAAGGAGTTCCTCTTGTTCCTGACATTCAATTCTTCCATGTGTCTTCATAACCATTCCTTAGAATTCTATTAACACAAATTAGTTTTGCTTATTCCAGAACTTCATATAAATGTAATAGTATAATATAAACATTAACTTCCTTGTGATTTCTTTAACTCAATTCCATGTAGTTGCATGCATCACTTTTATTTCTGTAAAGCATTCAATAGAATCAATTTACAATTTATTTAACTGATGATGTTTCCAGTTTTCACTTATTATAAATAAAACTGCTATGAATAACCCTTAAGATTGTGTGTGTGTGTGTGTGTGTGTGTGTGTGTATGTGTGTGAATTTATGTTCTCATTTCTTGAATGTATGTTTTTGGAGTGGAACTGCCGGGTCCATTAGGTATATGCTCAAATTTATTGGAAACTCAGAAAAAAGATTATTACATTCTTTGTTGTTTATACTCTTAATAAACACATATGAGCAAATAAGATACTCCATATCCATTCAGTCAGTTGGTAGTTATTTGAATTCTCATCATTCTGCTGGGGCATAGTGGCAATGCAATGTGACTTAAACTTTTATTCTACTAATCCTGTCAACTAATGGTGTTGGACTATTTTAGGGAAATGAATATTGAAAGCTCTCACCATGTTTTGAAACTGGATTATTTAAATTTTTCTTATTAATCTGTAGAATTTCCTTAAATATTTTAAGTATAAGGCTTTTACGAGATAAATATATTGAACTTATTTTCTTCCACTCTTTGATTGGTCTTTTAGTTTTCTTTCTTTTTTCTAAAGATTTATATATTTATTTTGGACAGGAAGAGGGGCAGAGGGAGAGGGAGAGAAAATCCAAAGCAGACTCCACATTGAGCCAAATGTGGGGCTCAATCCCATGGACCCTTAGATCAGGACCCTGAGATCATGACTTGAGCTGAAACCAAGAGTCAGATGCTTAACCAACTGTGCTACCCGGGCACCCCTGCCTTTCAGTTTTCTTTTTTCATTTTCCTTTTTCTTTTTTTTTTTTTTTAAGATTTTATTTATTTATTTGAGAGAGAACAAGAGCAAGAGAAATCTCAGGGGGAGAGGGAGAAGCAGACTTCCTGCTGAGCAGAGAACCTGATGCTCCATCCCAGGACACTGAGATCATGACCTGAGCTGAAAGCAGATGCTTAACTGACTGAGCCATCCCCAGTGTCCTTTAGTTTTCTTAATGATATCTTCCACAAACAGTTTTTGTTTATTTGCTTGCTTGTTTGTCTGATTTGAGAGAGAGTGGGAGAGAGGGTGTATGTGAGAGTGGAGGCAGAGAGGCAGAGGGAGAGGGAGAAAGAGAATCCTAAGCAGGCTCCATGCTCAGTGAAAGGCTCAATCCACAACCCTGAGATCATGACCTGAGACAAAATCAAGAGTTAGTTGCTTAACCAACTAAGCCACCTAGGAGTCCTCCACGAACAGTATTTTTAAAATATTATAATGCCTAACTTTTATGAGTTTTGAAACCTATTCAAGACATCTCCACCCAAACTTGGGTAACAAAACTATTTTTCTTGGCTTTACTCTAGAAGCTTAATTGTTTTAAACTTTATATTTAAATTGATGATCCATTTCAAATTAAATTTTGTATATGCTGTGAGATATGAGATAAGGTTAACTTTTAGACATTCCTTATTAACAATTTTCCATTATTCAAATAACTATAACTGTCCTATTGGCAACCCTTTATTTCCCCAGCCTTCAGCTGGGGAAAATACATGAACCTGGTGTATGTCCCATGGAAATGAATTGACAAAAATTGTAGGTTCACTCCAGGTCTGAGAGTCATTGGAACTCTAATCTTTCTATAACACTAGCCAATGCTTGCTACTAAAAGTTGAGAAATTTTGCCCTTACTGCAGCAAATATCTTCCATCACTGTGGATCTGCACCTCTTCTCATCATGAGTCAGTAATGTGTGTTACCTGGTCTGTTTTCTCCAACAAGTGCTTATTCCTCTGCAAAAGTAGCTATTATTTTGGAACTTATCTAATTTTTTACAATGTTAGGAAAGAGTGAAAAACTGCAAATTCCTACACTCTAACCTGAAGGAGTCCATAACTATTTACTGAATAACTAAATAAATAGATATTTAGTGGGAAATGAATTGCAAAATTCACCTATAAGGTCTGAAGAAATACTGAGTAAATTATAAAATGAGTTGTAGAGTTTATAGATGAGTTTTATTAAAAAGTGAGATAGAATAATTTTATTATTTAAATATTTCCGAGATCCAGAACATAATTTCAAAATCTCAACTCATTAGTATGCAGAAATACATCAGATACAAAATTGAACACAGTCCAGAAAATGTAACACATAGCACAAGTTTATGTATGATTGAAACTGGGGCTAGTATTGAGCCAGTGAACAACATAAGAACCAGAATGGTTACTATCTAGTTGTGTATCTTCTGTAGTAGTTGTGGCTGTGTTTAATTCTATTCGGTGTGATGGGCAAGTGTGGAAGCTTTTTTTGGCTGGTGCTATTCTATAGTAGGTATTAGTTAGTTTATAAAAATACATGTTATTTATATTTCTGTGCTTATTTCTACCCTTTAATTTATAACATTGTTATTCACTTCTTATTTCTTTTTTTAAAAATATTTTTCACTTATTTCTAAGATTTTATTTATTTATTTGAGAGAGAGAGAGAGAACATAAGCAAGGGGAGCAGCAGGCAGAGGGAAAGGGAGAAGCAGGCTCCCTGCTGAGCAGGCCCAAGTGGGCTCAATCCCAGGACCCAGGGATCACAACCGAGCCAAAGGGAAGAAAGATGCTTAACCAACTGAGACACCCAGGCATCCCCATTGTTATTCATTTCTGAATGATGTATTATATACATCTAACTGGCTTTCTAATACATTTATTTTTAAATATTTTTAATGCGAATATCCAGTATCCACTAGTTAAAAATACTATCTTAATCACAAAATCTGCCTGTTTCTGAAAAACATTCTGTTACTACCCTATAAGATGATTTCACTTTCAGTCTAACACTATTTAAATTAATATTGCCATAGTATATGTTTTGGTATTACACAAGGCAAGTTCCTTCTCATTGTTCTTTTTACATACTGCCATGGTTTATCCCTGCACACACTCTTTTTCTGATATATTTGAAAATAATCTTTTGAGGAGCACTTGGGTGGCTCAGTCATTTTAAGTGTCGTTCTTGGTTTCTGCTCATGTCATAAGCTCAGGTTCCTGGGACTGAGCCCTCCCTTGGGCTCTGCACTCAGCATGGAGTCTGCTTGAGATTCTCACCCTCTGTCCCTCCCCCTGCACATACATACGCGCTCTCTCTCTCTCTCTTTCTCTCAAATAAATAAATAAGATCTTCAAAAAAATAAAATCTTGTGATGTTCTAACTTCCCTTAGATTTAACAGTTACATTATTTTGGGAATAATTAACATCTTTGAGTAATTCCATCCAGAAAATAAACAGTATGTCTTCCCGGTTATGTTCTCTTTGTTTCTTAGTAATATTTTATAGTTTTTTATATTTATACGTACTACCTACACAGTTTTTCTTAAATTTATTTTTACATGTTAACTGTTTTTATGTTTGTGAGTGGGATTTTTTTAAATTACTCTTTTCTAAATAGTTAATGCTTATTCTCAGAAAAGGCTTTTATATTAGTGGGGTATTAGAGAACAGGCCTAATTTAGTGAATTATTTTATTTATTCTAATTACTAAGATTGACAAGCAATAAAAGAGATGGAAAATCCAGACAGATCAATTACTCTGGAGGCTATTTGGGAGAGTTGTCAAAGACAGCCTTTTCCCAAAGAGCATCGAGCTCCACAGCCAATTCTTTGAAAACTTCAAGAATAGATAATGCCAAATGTTATTTAAACGGTTTCAGAGTCCAGCAAGAAAAGAGGAGCTTTGAAATTCCTTTAACAGAGTCAGTAGGATATTGATGCCAAAATCTAAAAGTACAGAACAATCTCACTTGTGAATACTGAAGCAAATATCTTAAATAAAATATTATAAAGTAGAAGACAGAAGAACTTTCAAAGGATTATGCAGCATAGCAAATAGGGCTTTATTTCATGGTTCAGTCAGAGAAAATCTATTTCTATATTTCAAAATATTCATGTCAATAGAAAAATATAATCTTTAAGAATGGGAGAATGCCATTTGATAAAATAGATATGTATTTAAATTTGAGAGATAAAATATATGTCAAATTAACAGTCAGAAACAAGCTTTAAAGCCCAACATTAGGGACGCCTGGGTGGCTCAGCGGTTGAGCATCTGCCTTCGTCTCAGGGCGTAATCCCAGATCCTGGGATTGAATCCCACATCGGGCTCCCTGCATGGAGCCTGCTTCTCCCTCTGCCTGTATCTCTGTCTCTCTCTGTGTCTCTCATGAATAAATAAATAAAATCTTTAAAAAAAAATAAAAATAAAAATAAAATAAAGCCCAACATAGGATAAATAAAACTACCCTAAGCCTATTTTTGTAGACGCTTAACAATGATATTAGATACTAATGTGAAAAGAGATGTTAAAAGGCTAAGTTTGGCAAGGAAGATTCAAAATTATTATCTGGTATTATATTCCTAAAAATTTCAAGATATTCAGTTGAAAAACTACCAGATATCGTGTTAATATTTGCAAGGTTTTATAAAAATCCATTTATTTTCAACATGTATCACTTACTGAGTAGATCATGTAATGGAACAAATGTTTTTATTTCCAACAAAAACATAATTGTAAAAGTACCTAAAAGATAAATCAATAGAAAATGTTGATAATTTTTCTGACAGTGTATTTCAATTGGGGTCATTTTTGAATCTCTTGATATCTCAGATTTATACGATTATAGTCATATTTTATACTTGATTAACTAGTCATTAAACAAACGGAGTAACAAAGAAAACAAATGCTTGTGTGGTAAATGGGAAAAGCAGAGTAAGCAAGTTAAACTATACATAAAGGACCCACATACACATAAACACAAGTATACATATTTACATTTCTCCAATTTCTTGCAATATGAGTTTTTTCATGTAATTACTAATATTTTGTATTTATTCTTTTCAGAATTTGCATTCTCATAAAATTTGCATCTTTCCCAACTGGGTTACAGTGTTCTTAGTTGATTCAAGGAGATCTTTATATATTGTTAATATTATTCTGTAGTCAATTATATTTATTACAATCTTTCTTATAATATTATTTGCCTTTCTTATTTGTTTACTGTGCTTTTTAAAAAATAATCCTTAAGGAAAATTTTGATTACATTAGTTCTATTACTATTACTATCACTTCAGTTGTATACACATTTGGCAAAAATTTTTATTTTTTTTCAGTGTTACATAGACAAAAAATATCCTGCATCTGGTTGCAATGTTAATGAATACTAATAAATTGTTAAAAAGATTTTAATGTATCATATGATGGGATGCCTGGATGGCTCAGCAGTTGTCTGCCTTCGACTCAGGGAGTGATCTTGGGGTATGGGATTGAGTCCTACCGCAGGCTTCTTACAGGGAGTCTACTTCTCCCTCTGCCTATGTCTCTGCCTCTCTCTGTGTGTCTCTCATGAATAAATAAATAACATCTTCTAAAAAAAGATTTTAGCGTATCATATGAAACACAATACATTCTTTACAAAATTTCTGTATATTTATACATATTGATATCAACCTAATTACAATAAAATTAAGTTGAAAGAACTTCAAATTGAAAACTGGATAGTATGCTCCATCTACATAAAAAAGAAACCTCATATGCATATAAATGAATGCATTAATACACATAGTTTCACACAATCATTTCTAGAATGACACATACCAAATTAGTAGCAAAAGTATGTCTGGGAAAGGGAACCAGTACTTGACTTTGGAGACTGAGTTATTTTCAAAATGAACTTTTTGCTTTCAGTCTAGTATTTCTACAATAACTAAGATTTTAACAAGTAGAATGCACCTGTAATCCGGAAATAAGTGGAAAATGAGAATGTACATGAATAAAAATGGTTTAATTTGACTGACTTATATACAGAAAACTTAATACTATAAAGTATAATTGGTGAAACTTTTGATTCTTTAAATAAGTATCTTTTATATAATACATATTACTTTAATGAAACAAATTATAAATATATAGATACATTTCCTTTTATGATATGTAACTTTTATAATAGAGAAAAATTATAACTATATCATTAATTACTAATAGAAAAATGCAAATATATGAATAAATTCTATTTTTAAAATTTCAATTTTATTTGTGAACTCTAAACATGAACTGAGAAGAGATTTTATGAATTATGAATTTAAAATCAATAACCAAATTAATCTGTCCTTAGAATAGCTAAGACATTCTGTCTAAAATTAATAATAAAACAGTCAAGATGAGTTAATCTAGTGTAATGGCCATGTACAGTCTGATTCAAAATAGAAGCTCTGAAAAAAAAAATAGAAGCTCTGTTGTCAGACTTGTTGGGCATGAATTTTATTTATAATACTTAGTAGCTATGTAACCAAACTAAGTTAATTCATTTAATTTTCTTAATTTTGTTGTTTATAACACAGAGAAAATGCTAATGATTATGCAGTTTTTATAGAAATAAATGTTAAAACACAAAGCAATTACATAATAAAACAGTTGTTATTATAGATCTATCTCTTCTAATATCCAGAGCCCTCCACAATAATCTTTAGCAAATCTTTCCAATTGTAGTCCTCAGTTCTGGTATTCCATTTAATTCTAGTGTATGACACCACACATATCAACTGATACTATCTCCTGTCTTACAAGGTCCATCTCTTAATAGACCAACCTTGGCCAATTTTATCCGTCTATTCAATATATTGTTTTATGAAATAATAATCAAAATAACTTGTACAATTTTTAGCAAATACTAAACACTCAAGACTCATGTTCCATATATTCAAAATAAATTATTTGAAGTTTCCCAAAATCCCAGAGCATTTTTATATTACATCTAATTAATCAAATATGTACTGATCATTTAATATTAGTAACATACATGCATAAGATCTCACATTTTCACTTCATATCATTTAAATACTAATATAAATTGTGTTTTCTAATGTATGTTTACTAAAAACAAGAGATCACATTTCATTCTTTTTTCCTTCAACTTTTCAGTATTTAGAGTACTGATATGCTTTCTAAATCATAAGATAAATATATGTTAAATAATTTTTCACATGATATTTCTTATAATTTTTTGTTTTGACAACTCTTATATACCCATCATTTCCATAAGTAATCACATAATCATTTAAGGGGCAATACTAAAAATTTTCTGTTGTTTTATGTTTACTTTTTCAGTATATAGGATTATAATATTACTTGATGCTTTCACTTTAGTGAGTCTTTGTCTTAATATCTTTTATGACGAAGGATATAATTTAGTGTTGAATATGTGTAATCTTTCAACCTAGAAATATGGTAAATTGCCTTAAAAATTGATCACATTTTCACATATGATTTCACTCATATGTGGAATTTAAGAAACAAAACAAATGTTCGTGGGGGAAAAGAAAAAAGAGGAAAACCAAGAAACAGACTCTTAACTATAGAGAACAAACTGATGGTTATGAGAGGGGAAATGGGTGGTAAGATGGGTTAAATAGGTCATGGGGATTAAGGAGTGCACTTGTGATGAGCACTGGGTGTTGCATGGAAGTGCTGAATCACTATATTGTACACCTGAAACTAATATTTCAGTGTATGTTAACTAACTGGAATGTAAATAAGAACTTAGGGCAGCCCTGGTGGCCCAGCAGGTTAGCCCGCCTTCAGCTTAGGGTGTGATCCTGGAGACCTAGGATCCAGTCCCACATCAGGCTCCCTGTTTGGAGCCTGCTCCTCGCTCTGTCTGTGTCTCTGCCTCTCTCTTTCTGTGTCTGTAAGGAATAAATAAATAAAATCTTAAAAAGAAACCTAAGAAAGATTAAATTTTATTTTATTTATAATAATATCACATTCAACTTCCTAAAGGTATCATATACAGCTGGGCTAATGCAAATTAATTAATTGTCCCTCTAATTAGTAATTGTATATGAATATCATCTTTATTTAATAGTCACAATACCTACAATCTCTGAATAATTATCAATTTATGAAACTAGTATATGAGAGAATTTTTGCTTGTAAATGGTGGACATCTGTCATTTGCATAGGCTTATATAATTTGCATATTTTATGTTTGTCATAGAATACTAATGTTTTACAAATGTGACTGTATTTACATGAATTTATTACTATATTAATAAGTGATACTAGTTTTTTAAATTAAAGTATTATTTTATTGAATAGCAGAAATGCTTATGAAGTTTCAATAGAGTAAAAGGTGAGTGTATTATTTTTTTATTTATTCATCTACTTATTTATTTATTCTACTTATTTATTAACAATTTATTTATTTATTTTAGAGAGAAAGAGAGCTGGGATCATGACTGGAGCCAGACACAGACATTTGTCTGACTGAGCCACAAAGATGCCCCAATGTATACTATTTTCAAATTGCCTACCGGGCTCAGAGTTTGTTGAATACACCCAGAACAGCATCCTCTGCTATTCCCTACACCTTTTCACAGGTTTACACTTTCAAAGTGTTGAATGACAAGATTATTACTGTCTCTTGTCCAAAGAAATCTCCTTCCCAGGGGTAACATTTACTTAAATTCAAGTAAATTTCTATCAATTTGTAGGGCAGTGAACAATAGGAAGAATGCATACACAATTATATATAATTGCATGTGCTTCAATTAAATCACAGAGGACTTTATATAGACTTTTTCATTTTCTTTTTGGTTCTCCATAGTATGAAGAATGTTTTCAGAATGTTTTTCTATAGTAAAAATTTAAGCAATTTAACAAGAGAACATCTTTATGTGGACTAACAAATTATGTCATTCAAATCACTGTTAAATTATCTACCAAGCTCTGCACTATTACTTTTTAATTTGAAAGTAATTTTAAAAAGTGTGGGTAGTTTATTTTGGAAGCAAAAAAATGTAAAATAAAGTTTAAGTTCTTTAAATACTAGAGAATATTTAAGGCCAAAGAATAAAAATAGTAATCAGATATATTTTCCATCCACAAAAGCTATTTTTGCCTACAAGTAAAACTAACCAATGCACATCACCTTGGAGAGAAAAGAAAAGGTTAAATAGGCAAGCAGTGATCTTTATCTAAGTCTCATGCATTTATTACCCATGGCAGTTTTCTCTACTTGCTGTCATAACAAAAGAAAATTGTAAATTGGAACACTTTATTCTAGAAAACTTGTTACTGAAACAAAGTGGATTTTTTTTCTAAATCTTTCTAAGTTGAATGCATTTTAATTTTAAAATAAAACTGTGTTAGTTTCTAGTTTCTTTATCCCCCTAGAAGAATCCTTAATGAGTTTCTGTCATAGCTTATTTTCACTTTCATGTTTGTATAAATTAACACTTCATTAAAAAGTATTCATTTATTTAAAACAATGTTTCCCTTGATGGAAATGGTGGAGTAAGCATTAGCAGCTATGATTAAGAGCAAATAATGTAAAAAGCTGGTTAGTCTTTAGATTACTTGATAGTCTGTTTTATTTTTTTATCATAGATGATGAGAATCAAGCTGATTTTACAATCAATAACTTGTACACGTACAACAAATATTTTAGGTACTGAAATAATAAGATTATTTTACATTTTGTACACATTTTTGATATCTACAAAACCAAATTCCTAGCAAAAATAGTCAAAAAGCAGTTTTATTATATTACATGATCATAGCTGAAGAGTGTATGATAATGAATATTCACAGTAAATTTGGAAACAGACTGCCTATAGTTTTTTCTGATAATTTAAAAATATTATTTTAGTCATAATAATGACCTAATCATCAGGTGTATGCATTTATATCTAGTTGGAAACTATTAAACAGCATGTTCATAACATATCTCTATTAATAAAATGAATTAATCTATGTAAAATATTTAGAAAATTGTTGGACATAAAATAAATTTTCTTATAAGTTCTTTAAGTTGAGTTTCTCAGGAAGCAGACAATGAAATGGAAGTTATCACCCAGAAGATTTGCTGGATGCATTTATCTGTGAAAGAAAGAATGAGGAAGTAGGGTTGGGTAGACTTGTGGTATAAGCTCAATACTAATGTAGCTCAGTGGTGAGGTCCTTTGGAGTTGTTCCAATTTGGGCGAGGGAACCAGATCTTTATACCCTGTGTTGACTAGTTATTGAATAGAGGCTGTCCAAAGAAAGAGGCATTAGGTAGTTTTTAAGAAAAGTCCAAAAGAAGCTTGACAGCTAAGAGCAATTTCCTGTTGTACTCTCAGTGGCTGGAGGAATAAGGACACCAAAGCTGCCTCTACTTTCCACCTTTTGTATTACTCAGATCTATTCTTCATAATGGTTTCTATAACAGTTCCTTTAGCATTGTGATGGACCATTTCTTGAGTGAAACTTAAGAGAGGTTAGATGATGAACTAGAAACTCTAGCATTGCAGCTGATCTTGGGATTACAGCTGGTACTCATAGGTGTCCCCTTTACTGTTTATTTTACATTGATGATCCAGAATTATTTTTTCTTTTCTTTCCTCTCTTTCCCTTTACCTTTTTTTATTTTTGTAGGCTCCACACTCAGTGTAGAGTGAATTCACAAGCTTTAAAAACCTGAGCTGAAATCAATAATTGGATGCCCAACCACTAAAGCCAGACAGAATTTCTGATGGTCTTGGTGGCATTCCTGGTTGTATGACTTGACCTTCTTCCTGAGAGAGCTGAGCCATGGGTCACATCATCTTAGTTCACGGTTGCTGGATTCATCCATTAAACATCAAAATTAGTCAAGGGAATGCCAAAAAGGCACCAACATGAGATGCTTAGATCCCAAATGCATTTCTACTACCTTCCTACATTCTCTTGAAAATCAGGTTCAATTTTCCCTGACAAGATGATCAATTCCTTTCCTGCCTGCTGGAACACTGGCATGAAGGCCTTAAAGTGCTTCAGTAATAGCAGTACTTATGACTAAGTGAGACTTTTGCTATGTGTTTCATGGTGGAAATATCTCATGCTATATATTTCATGATAAATTCCATCTGCCTGTAAGACTAAGAGCTGCAGGAACATGAAGTACAGATTTCCAAATGAGTCAGTGAATTGCCTTACCTAGGATCAAGCCTTTCTCTTGGCACCCCATGATTCTCCACACCCCAAACAAGAAAATTCTGGAAGGATCATTCCATTGGGCCACCAAAGCTATGGTTAAATGTGTAACATGGCTTAATTTTTTTCTTCTGCCAAATCCCATGTCCTTACTACTGCTCTTGTCAATATTGATCCCAGGAGTACTCTCTAGATTGAGGTAGATGGGATTACTCCTGCTTCCAGGGATTTTTGAACCAAGTATTCTTCTAGTGGGACAACATCACCTTATAAGGGTCTTTGGTATACTGTATCCTAACACCTCACTCTCCTTTTTTTTTTTTTAATTTTATTTATCTATTCATGAGAGACACAGAGAGAAAGGCAGAGACATAGGCAGAGGGAGAAGCAGGCTCCCTGTGGGGAACCTGATGCGGACCTCTATCCCAGGACCCCAGGATCATGACCTGAGACAAAGCAGAGTCTCAACCACTGAGCCACCCAAGTGCCTCTGACACCTCACTCTTAGAAGACATTACCACTGAGGAGGTGCATTAGCTGTGAGTTTGGTACATTATTTAGCTGCTCCATCATTCCTCTAGATCCCATGTACTGCGGTTTTGAAGCAATCAGTGGATACCATGGTCTTGAATTCATTTCTGCATCTTCCTCTTAAAAAAAAAAAAAAAAAAAAAAAAAAAAGATTATTTATTTGAGAGAGAGAGAGCAGGGGGAGGGGCAGCTGGAGAAGGAGGCAAAGAATCCCCAAACAGGCTTACTGTTGAGTGGGGAGGCCTACATGGATCTAGATCCCAAGACCTTGAGGTCATGACCTGAGCTGAAATCCAGAATTGGCTGCACTGAGGAACCCAGGTGCCCCATTTGCATCTTCTTTGTGTAAAATGTGCCCATTGGTCTGAGTTGTTGCATGAAATCTTTTTTTGTTTTTGGTTTATTTTTGTTGTTGTTGTTGTTGCATGAAATCTTAAGCAAATGAATCATTCTGAAAGTATTATCTGGAAAACAGTGATTCCTGAGGTTCTGAGTGCAAAAAAGTAACCTGTATTTTGGAATATGTTTTTATTCCCATCAAAAATGAATTGCTGCCCCCTAAGGCAAAAGAGGCCCAAGTAGTCAACTTTCTACTGAGTGTCCAGGTGTTCTCTTCATGGCTTGGGAGCTCAATTTCGATCTCATTGCTCATAGTTGAACATTAAAGTGATAATAGCTTCACTAAACTTGGTAAATGGGCATCCATATTGTTAAGCCAATGCATAGAGACACCATACCTGTCCAATAATTACATCATTTTTGTGCTTTTTATGCTAATTCTAGGATAGCCGATAACCAAATTTGGTTACCATCAACTGAACACTTTATTTTATCCACTTGAGTGTTCAGTTCTCTTCTACAGTTTTCACATATAAAGCACAATATGTTTTAGAGAATTTTATCATACCTTATGGAGTCCTCGATAAATTGAGGCACACTGATTACAACCAAATAGAAGTGATTTAGAAGTGATATAGATGACTCTATTAGAAATTATATGTATACTTCACTAAATACACAAAAATAAAGAGCAAAAGGGATACTTAAGGTTAAAGACAAATATTATGAAAGAGGCATAACTTCAGAAAAATATAAGGAGCAGATTTTAAAGACTACAATTAAATAATTGTAAAGATATGTGATAGTCAACAAAAAGAAAACAAATATATCAGCAAATAATCTGCATATTACTTCCACAAATTACATGTGTCTCAAAGACCCGTCAGTTATCCGTTCATGGGAATTTCACACATGCTTTGATCAAAGTTAATGATTAATTAGCACCCCATCCCAAAATAATTTGATTATTGCATTGTCTGAAGTAAAATTATACAAGCTAACTCTATTTAAAGCAAGATACAATAAATCCTCTCATGCAGTAAATCTTCAATATATCAATGCCTAGAAACGATGCCAAGAAAACCACACAATCAATTGATTAAGGAAAATTCTAATGTCTAAGCAACCACAACAGTCAGTATATTAAACAAAACAATTGAATGGTTGTATATGTGTGTACATAATCTATATACATGTGTATGTGAACACATACAAGTATATGTGCACACATATATAGGCGCAGAACATACATATGCATGGATATAGATTAGTTTTGGATAATCTGAGACATTTAGCTGATTTAAAGCATAATGATTTCTTTATATTTTTGTTTTTGGCTTAGTATTGTTTTATATTAAAAAGAGAGAAGTCATTTCAATTTTTGTTCTTCTATTTCATTAAATATAATCCATGTGTTTCTATTTCATAAAATAAATTTTACCACACTAACATGCTCCTTTATTTCCCACAATTTTGCTTTAACAATTATTATTTGTGATTTTTAATCAGTTTTCTTATAACAATCTATTTCAATGTTGTATAACATGTTACATACCAATATTGTTCCAAATAGTTTTACACCAGACTCTTGGATAAGTATAACCACTTGGCCTTTACTGACATAACCACCTAGTGATTGTTACAAGAATGATCTTAAAAAATCCTCTTTCCCCTTTCCCACTTATCACTTATGCTTGGTAAAAAAAAAAAAAAAAAGAAAAAAGAAGAAAGAAAGAAAGAAAGAAAGAAAGAAAGAAAGAAAGAAAGAAAGAAAGAAAGAAAGAAAGAGAAAGAAAGAAAGAAAGAGAAAGAAAGAAAGAAAGAAAGAAAGAAAGAAAGAAAGAAAGAAAGAAAGAAAGAAAGAAGAAAGAAAGAAAGAAAAAAGAAAATTCTAACACAATTCTGTACTATTCATTTATGTTCTAGGTCAAAAAATGATTCCAGTAAATAATATTTATATAAACAACAATTTTTAATCATCCAAAACCCCTTTCTTAAGTGATCTGCATGCCCTGGGTTCTGCCTGCGCGGATCCCCATCTCTGTGACTTCCTGGCGAACCACTTTCTAGAAGAGGAGGTAAAACTCATCAAGAAGATGGGCGACCACCTGACTAACCTCCGCAGCTGGCCACCCTCCAGGCTGGGCTGGGCGAGTATCTTTTCGAAAGGCTCACTCTCAAGCACGACTAGGAGCCCCTGGAGACCAGCAGCCTTTGAGGGGCTCCTCTGGCACCCTCCCCCCTCTGGTGCCAGGGCTTGTGCCTGAACCTTTTCCCATGCAGCCACTAGGCAGCTTTTTAACCATCCTGGAGCCCTTTCCCAAAACGTGGACCAAATGCAGACAATAAAGCTTTTTTCAGGAAAAACAAACAAACTTCTAAATTAGTAGCAGAATATGAATGTTTAATTTTTTTTGTGAAGGAAAATATGTTTATCTATACTTTGGTATGTTAGAAGGAATATTTTGGGCGTTTCTCACAGAAAACTTGAATTCCCTAGATAGAAGAAAATAACTCCCTTATTGTGTCTCCTGGGTTTGATGCCTGGATAATTTTCTTTAGGAAGAATAAAACTTCCCTATCTTTGTGTAAGGCAGCATTAGCATTCCTTAATGATATAATTTCTACTTAAACAGAGCAATCCACCTTTTTTTGTACTACACTTGCCATCACAAATTATTGTGAATAAAGTGAAAAAGACATATGTGGCAGGACAGGAATGAGTGTGATTGAAATATAATAAAACTCAAAGATGAGAGAATGATCTAGAATAAGCCTCCTTTGAAAGATATGTTGAGCAATCTGGCCAAGAGAGAATAAAATTTTAAGAACCTGATTCAGAACACAGAGCCATGGTGGCTCATTTCTCACAGAGCTAAGTTACTAGACTTTGCCCTAGTGAAAAAAATTTTACCACTTCTACCCAAGATTTGCATCACTAAATTTCCTTGCCTTCATATGAAAGTAATAATCATTGCCTCGCATGATATATAATTTATGGTTTATCATTACCTACATATAATATAAAAACCTACCTCTGAATTGTCTCTCAAGGACAACAGAGAAACCAAAGGAGAACCTTCCCCTCCCCCACCAGTATAGTGGTGGGAATATTGTGCACAGGTAGTTGGACTGAGCTAAGCAAAGGTAAAGTGAGAAGGAAAGATCTCCAGCAAGTAAAACTTCAAAAAGTTGTTGACAAATACAAATGTCAATAAGCCTTCCAAATAAACCCATAAGTAGATACAAGTATTCCGTATCAATCTCTATACAAGGATTGAAAATTTTGTGGATAATCTCTACAGCATTTTTTATCTAGATCTATCATAATTGACACACATTAGGTACCATTTCTCTATTTTATATTCTCTGTATGTCTAATCTTGCAACATCAATTTTCAGCTTATTTTCTAAAACAATACAGAGTATGTAAGTTGTGTTTTGAGTTCAATAAACTTTTGTGTGTTTGCCTTGCAGCCTGCCTGCTGCTTGTGATGTATACCACTTGTCTTCTAACTTTGTCCATCAGGTCCTGAGGACTAGTGATTGTACTGGTTAAGTGAACCCTGGACAAGGTGGAGAGCATCTTCTTGCTTTGGGTTCTTATAAAAGCCAATAGTCCTTCAACTCAGTAAATTGGATCAGAACAAAACACTTGTCTACAATACATTTGGTTGCCAAAAGTTGAAAAAATTCAATGTTGTGCTTCTGTTTTACTGATATTGTATGAATAAAATTATAATTTATTCCCTGTGGAAGGAATACCCTGACACATTGCCTCATACCTGCTATGAGTCCTGAAAACTTTACTCAGGACACAGAGTCCTGAGTTTTCATGAGGCTTATTTCTCAGTGTCCAGAATGCATGTATCTTACCAACTCATTCGGGATACCTGCTTCTCTCTTTCCACCAGATCTTGGCACTATAAATGTCATAGACTGATATGATATGCTATGGGGTAGTGAAATGATCAACATCCTTGTGGGTTAATTAGAACCTATAACAGGAGAGTTCATGCAACTCAGAAGTAGGAAAATGAAGATGCATTGCTGTTTCCCAATAGATTGAATCAAATTATATCTGGTGTTTTCTTTTAGAAAACAGAGGGAAAACCTTTAGCAGATGGACAGTTTCATACCAGGCGATGCATTCATTTTCTCCAATGCCATTTTTCAAGATAAATCTGTCTCCTATACAGACCAATCAGGTGACTTAAATGTCGATATGCTATCTATACTTTTCGAGTGTTTACTTATTAATGTAGTTCACTCAGTAATATAGTGCGTTATCACTTCGCTAAGAAAATTTGGTTTCAGAGGTTACACTTCGCCCATCTTATAATAATTACTCTTACTTTTAAGGTCAGGGGACCACGGTGGTATTTCTATTAATTGCTGAATATGTTTATTTTAATATATTCAAGATCTAGGAAAATATTCATTGATTGAGTTGACACATACAGAAAACCCATGATGAGATGGAATCAGTTTCCGTATCTACTTGCACTAGTAGATCACTTCTGGATCACAACAAATTACTAATAGCTCAGTAAATCAATCAAACAACTGGAAATGTTTATTCCTTGAATGAATGTTTACACTGGTAAATGGCCGAGTCTCTTTTAGGATGGAAGGCTAAAAGAAATGTTTACATACATAATTAAAATATTAACATAGGTTCTTTATTAAATTGTAAATCTCTGCTTGCTCTTCAATACTTCAAGTGAGTGACATTGCCTTTCTGAATTTAACCAGGTCTGAGAATTGGATCAAAGTTCATGACTCTCCATCGTGATGATCAATATCTGCTCTACTTTTAATTAAACTTAGATTTATATTTTGATTATGTAAAAAAGTATGGTCTTATATGGCTGGCCACTTCTTTCTGTACCAAGAATAGTAATTAGTCATCAACAATAATCCAGTGTGCCAACTATTCCAATTTTAAACTTGTTGCCTATTACGGTAAGCGCGTCCACTTTTCCTATAGATGTCAGGTGATGGTTCTTTGCCCCTGACATTTTAGGATTCCATCAACCCATGGAAATCAATTAGCTAATTTCAAGCATCTTCCATATTTATTCCTGTCATATAGGGAACAACCACTGTCGTGCTTTCAATGATACTTATAAAATATGCTCTTCAATGTTACTGAGATTTAAACAGTTCCTTAGCCCACTGGATGCATAATTATATAATAAAATGTTACATATAGTGAATTCTAAATTTATATCCCCTCAGGTTTTGGAGTGCCTTTCATTTTATTGTAACAAGGAATTGCAGGCATCATAATTTTAAATTTGATTCTTGGTTCAATTCAGTAAACAAGTAAAGGCATAAACTAGGATAATGCATAATCTCTGTTAATTCTTCTCAAACTCTCATCTCTGTAAAGCAGCTCAATCTAATAGTGTGCTTCTTTTCAACTAGTTTCACAAACATTTCCATACATTTTTTTCGTGCTTCTAAAGATAAGTAAAATCTTGTGTTATTCCTCTGTAAAACTTCTTTTTTTTTCTGGTCATATATTTTCTTGCCCACTGAGTGGCAGTTTGAAGTTTAGAGGCAGTAAGAAACCACAGAATTGGGAGATAAGGAGAATTGGTATCCCTTGAATTATCTGGGGAAGCCTTGACTTTAAGTGAGACCATTTCAAAATAAGCAGGGACAAGCCTTCGAAAACACAGGCAGAGAGGCACCTTATATGGACAAGGCAGGCCCAGAGGCTCAGAGAGGACTGCAGTATTCAGTATTATTTAATTTTAGCCAAGTGTCCTCATTACATATCACAGGGTCCAGCTCTTTCCCAACTAACTTTCACACTGAAAATAATTTAACAACCTGTAGGATAAGCTACATTCACACCATAAGGTTTTATTATAGCAGTTGCCACATCTTTTAAAGCCTGGCCTACCATAGAAACTTCATTTTCACCTCTAAAGATAATAACTTGATTGCTTTATCCTCTATAATGTGAATAGCCAATACTCTATACAAAAGCATGCTTGAATCTCTTCCAACTTGTCTATCTAGATCATTAAAAACCTTATTGTTGATTGTTGTTAGTTAAAGAAATCTCTGATGTAATTTTCTATTGGTCTGAATACAAGTGAAAATAAAATTTACTTTAGCTAACATAAGAATGGAGGATTGATCCAATTGTGTTAAATAGCTTACTGAATTGTTTGAATGTGTGAAGAAACTTATTCTAGACTGACCTGGCCTCTAAAGCCACAGTATTGAAATGGGCTTCCTTAGAAGCTGTTCCCTGTTACATTCAGAAACTGAAGAATTCAGAATCAGCCTACCAGGGGTGCCTGAGTGTTTCAGGCATCTCATTCTTGATTTTGGCTCAGGTCATGATCTCAGGGTTCTGGATGGAGCCCCATGCTGCAGGAGCTCCATGCCTCCTGCTCAGCAGGAGTTTGCTTGAAGATACTCTCTCTCCCTCTCCTGCTGCCCCTCTCGCCTGATCCATTCTCCACTGAGCACATATGTTCTCCGTCTCTCAAATAAATAAATCTTTAAAAAAAAAGAAAGAAAAAAATAATCAACCTATCAAACCAGGATGTTCATGCTACAAATACCAGTTCTAGTTTTGTGGCTTTTTTTTTTTTTTTTTGGTTAAAATCAGATGGTTTTCTGTTTATTTGGAGAGCTGCAAGAAAGTTACTTCCTCTGGCATAATTTGTAATCTCCAGTATTGTCTTTTTTTTCCCCATTTGTCTCAGTTCTAAATTTAAGTTTATTATGAATATACCTAATTGGTGAGGTCTTATAAGATTCTCTAATGGGATCTGAAGAATACAGTTTATAGTGCTCCAGCCTCTTCATGATATTGGATTTTGTTAAATGACATAATTCTCCATATCAAGCATATTTTAAAAACCTTTCACTGACAAATAGAGTCTTTTGCATTCTCATCATTATTTTAAATTCATCCTTTATTTCTTATTTTATTTTATTTTTTTAAAGATTTTATTTATTTATTCATGAGACACAGAGAGAGAGAGAGAGAGAGAGAGAGACAGAGACACAGGCAGATGGAGAAGCAGGCTCCACACAGGAAGCCTGATGTGGGACTCCATCTCAAGACTCTAGGATCATGCCCTGGGCCGAAGGCAGGCACTAAACCGTTGAGCTACCCAGGGATCCCCTATTCCTTATTTTAAATTATTAACCATAATTCTCCTGGATTTTCTGGATGGAGGTGAGATCAAAGCACGTACTCAATTTACTGGACTTTTGCAAGACCATTCCCAGATTGAAAGACTTTGCCAAAAACTGGTGACCTTAAATTTCTGGAAGACTTCTCGAACACATTTTATTTGTAATATGTGTTTAGTTATTACACTGAATGCCCTAGAACTTTCTGCCCTATAAACACTTTTGGAAAAGAATTATGCCAAATTTCAATATGTCAAGCTGTGATTAATCAACTTTGTTCCCCAAAAGATTAAATTACTACTGCAAAAGGTCAATAAATGCTAATGATTATCTGGCCTTAAAGCTATGAACAGAATTCTTAAAAAAATGATTTTATAGGAAAAAAAAACCTAAGTCATTTTGGAATAACTGATTAGAAATGTCAACTGAATTTGTTACTTTTATTGGGAAAAACTTTGTTTATGATTTGATAGACAATTTGTATCTCTTTTTCAGAGGATACTGTGCTAAAAAGAACAAAACCAGCCATATAGAATAAATATTGATTGATTTTCATTCTCATGGAAACCAAATAGAACAGATATATAACTGCACTCTTGTTCAACAAAACTTATTAAGTACCTAGTATGTGGCTGGTATTTGTAAAGATCCTGAGGAGTATATACAGGAGATTGGAGATGTTCCCAGAGTTTAAACACAGTAGACTTTATAGGCACTGTGCTATTAATTCTTAGTATGTCATGTTATTCAGATTAAGGGACAATCTTTACCAATTTAATGATGAAAAACGAAGGCTCAAGGAAGTTACTATATTTACAAAGTCACACTGAGAACGTGTGTTATCTCAAAAATTCGAATATTTTATATAGCAACATATTGCTTGCAATCTAAAAGGACAAGCAGAAATACGAAGCACTACTTTTTTTTTTATGCTGCCTAGAATGATAAGCGTATCAGTAGAAATACAAAGTATTTTGGATGGCTAGAGAGTGCTCCATTTTGAATGGAAAGATAAAAAAGAGTTCATGATAGGAATTGGTGATTATGAAGTATTAGATCACTTTCAATAAGTAGAAATTTGGAGAAAAGTGTGAGCATAATTCCACTCATAACAGTGGGTGATGCATACAACATGTCATCACTAGAAAGATTCATTCAGAAAAAGCTTGAAACAGAAGCTCTAGCTAAAAGCCTATTAACAGTTCGTGTGAAGGTTGATTAAAGGAATTAGGGCAGAAATAAGACTGAACCAAAATTAACGTCTGAAAAGACCTAAAGTTAGACCCAGAAAAACTTGCAGTCAAACTGAGTATTATGTGTAAACAAAAAGGGAAACTAAAATCATTTCAGCTATTTTTTGTACGATAGACTGAAAGTATCTCAATACTTACAGAGACAGCAGAATGAAAGATTTGGAGAACAGGTAGAAAAAATACAATTTGAGACATTGCAGTTTGCTTATGCATGTGGAGATACAGCAAACAAGCCAGACTTTTTAGATCACAAGATCAGGAGGTCAGAACAAAAGTGCAGACTTAGAAATGCATAGAGAAGATGACTGTGGTGATGAAGATAAAAAAAAATGTAGAGCATTTTTTTAAAGGTGCCAAAAACAGAATTTTACAAAATTTCTGTTTGAGGATCAGGGATGCAGAAGACTGATTTAGGAAAATATGATTGAATGAGGGAGAGCATAAGTAGAGTGCTCAGAAGCAAGAAAGGAAGGTTTTCTAAGCAGAACAATTGTTTTCTCAAAGGAACAAATACTATGAAGACATAACTTTTTTTTAAGATTTTATTTATTCATGAGAGACATGGAGAGAGAGGCAGAGACATAGGCAGAGGGAGAATTAGGCTCACTTCGGGGAGCCTGATGCGGGATTTGTTCCCAGGACCCAGGGATCACAACCTGAGCCAAAAGCAGATGATGAACCACTGAGCCACCCAGATGCCCAGACATGTAGATTTAAATTGTCTAGGTTGTAAAATACAATATATTTGTCAGCACTATTAACATAGTCTTTCTCCAAGTGTACTTATTAGAATATTTAGACCCACAAGATGTCACACAAACATTAACAAGTAAAAATATATCCACATTTAAATTGGTTCGAGAAAAGTTATAATTTATATACTTGGAGTTCCCCAATATGTCAAGGCTTTGCAAAGCTCAGAGGTTGAGAAACTATATGATATGTGTCTTTAAATTCAATGTCTCAAAATTAATTTGACAACAGACTTTTTTTTTTTTTTTTTTACCTACGGCCTATGAATATTTTACAAATGTGGAATTAGTGAATACATTAAAAAGTGAGAAAAAAACAAGATTCCAAGCGTGATTCTCTTTTTACCATGTGTGTCAGTGAAAGGCGGACAGGAATGGAAAGTTGGTATTTGGGAGAGAAAGTTTAACTAAAATAGAGAAAAACTGTAAATATGGGCTTCACAAGAAGTACTTTTCTCTAAGCCTACTAAATGGGAAAGTTGCCTACAGTGCATTTATCAGGGATTCTGTAGAGGATTTTCAGGTTCCACTGAGAAGTTTGCTTGGCTGATTTTTTTTTACCTATGTCCAATTTACTCCATGTTTCTTTTTAGGTTTAACAGAATTATTACTTTTATTAATTCAAGTTATTTAACATGAAGACTTCGAATGTAAAACTTAATGTGAAGAAAATTATGTGAAGGTAGGTTACTTTCAATTTTTTAAGGCCATTGACATACAATACTTTCATTATGCCGAATAATAGAAATGCAAGTTTCAAGAGAATAAAAGAGCTTAACTGAGAGTGAATCCAGGACTTACAGATTTTACTACCTTAAAACTACAGCAGATCCTAGCCTAAAACCTAAGTATCACTGACTTAAGTTTATTGAGGAAAAATACCTGAAATATTAAAATGCCTTAACGTTATATTTTTATTTTACTATTTGCCCATGATATTTGATGGCATCTCCACTCTTCCAATTGTTCAGGACCAAAGCATTAGTGTCAGCCTTGACTTCTCAATGCCACCCACATCCCACATCCAAACTATTAGGAAATCATGTTAGTCCCACTCATCCTCACCACTCCACCACTTAGAACTTAATGGGCTCCACTAGCATCCCTTGCCTGGACCGCTGCACTAGCCTCCTAACCGGTATCCCCAAATTTCCCTTACTGCCCGTCAGTTTATTCTCAAGACAGTGGCCAAAATGATCTTTTAAAACATAAGCCTTGGGCTCAAAAATCCTCCAATAATTCCCCCTTTTTGTTGCTGTGAATAAAAGAAAGAGTCTTTATAATATTTTCATAATGGGCTACAAGGCCTTACCTCAGTGGATTCTCAAGTGAGGATCATTTTACCCCCCAGGAGACATTTGGCAATATCTAGAGACAAATTTGATTATTATTCCATCTGTAGGAGATTCCACTGGTACCTAGTAGGTGGAGTCCAGGAAAGTGCTAAATATCTTATAATGAATAGGAGTTCTTGTCACAACAAAGCGTTAACCAGTCTGATAGTGTGGAGATGGAGAAACCCTACCCAAGTGATATGAACTTCATTGTACTTCAGAGATCATGTCCCAGTAATTCCCCACCCCACTGCTTACTCACTGCATTTCATCACACTGGTCTCTTCTCTTCCTCAAACACACTAGGAACATTTTCTTTTTTTCACCGTGTTATTATTTTTTTTCAGTTTTATTGAGATATAATAGACATATAACATTGTGTATGTTTAAGGTGTACAACATGATGATTTGATATATTTATAAACTGTGAAATGATTATCATAGCATTAACTAACACCTCCATTATGTCACATAATTACCATTTCATTTTTGTAGTGAGAACATTTTCTTAATTCAGGCCTTTATATCACTTCTTATCTCTGCCTAGAACCCTTATCACTCAGACATCAACAAACACAGCTCCCTCATCTTTTTCAAACATTTGGCCAAATGCCATCTTATCAGTAAACTATTGCCAATTTTCCTTCCCTGGTACATTTGTTTATTTTTTCATAGTCCTTAATCTGTACTTGACATATAGTCATTTTGTTTATTGTTAAATTGTTGTCTCCTACCAAAATGCAAGCTCCCTGAAGAGAGTTATCTAAATTTGTTTTGCCTGCTCATTTATCCCAAATATCTGGCACAAACTAGGTACTCAATGCATATTTGTCAACTTTAGTAATTTAGTTTTCACTTCATTTATTTTATTTCCAAGGAAATTTAGAATACATTTTTTTACTAGTTTCTATGAAAAAGGTGGTAATTCTTATCTTCCATCTGGATTGGCATGATCTGTGGCTTAACATATTCTTGTTTGTTTGCTTTTACTTCTCCCTACAGAGAGATGAATTTCCTAGAAAAGACATCACAGCCTCATTTTTCCTATTGTTTGTGTGGGGAAAAGAAATGCAGAAGGCTAAAAAGGGGGATCTTTGATATCTTAAGGGCAAATAAAAATGATTAGAACCCAAAACTTTCTTAGCCATTATTTAGTAGACCTTTTAAAAAGCCCACTGTCCTAAACAATTGCCCCCAATTTTCTATTTACATATTTATATCTCAGTGAAACATCGCTATGTAGGTCATTACTACTACAGCAGGAGACACGCATTGGGATATTGGAGACTGATTAGTTGCTAGGCTGTGCTTGTTAACATGCAGACTCTTGAGTGAAGAATACATTTGCATATTTCTTTTCTTGTCCAGGATGACACACATTTCTCTTTGCCTGCCTAATACCATTATCATGTTTGAACATTCTTGTCCTGGGAATTAATTTTTCACAGGTTTTTCTGTTTGCTCCACTTCTTCACTCTGTTTTTGATTCTTTCAAAATTTATGTTTATATAATTCTGTCATTAGCCAGTAAATTGTTCAAAACAGCTTTTTCTTTGATGTTTTTTTATTTTTTACTTTGGATTTGACTCCTCAGAGAGGATGTGGTTAGGATTTGACCGTGGGATGTGGTGATCTTTTTAATATTTATGATTTACACTATTCTCTGTGCTCCATTTCATATAGCATGTTTATTACCCTAAACACAACTTGTGTATTTTTCCCCAAATACTTTCTACTCTTATTTTTACTCTAAGCAAATATAATTATTCAACTATAAAACATAATATATATATATATTAATTGAACAATCATATATAGAGAGATATTGCATAAATATATAGGAAATGCATCAGAATTATATATATATATATATATATATATATATATATATATATATATATAAAATGTAAGTTTAAAATATGTCCCTAAAGGTTTCTACTTTACTAGGAGACTTTTATTTTCTATTTATTTTTTTGTAAGATTTTATTCATTTATTCATGGGAGACACAGAGAAAAAGGCAGAGACACAGGCAGAGGGATAAGTAGGCTCCCTGCAGGGTACCCCAACTTGGGACTAGATTCCTGGACCCCAGGATTATGACCTGAGCCAGAGGCAGATGCTCAACCACTGAGCTACCGAGGATCTCATATTAAGACTTTTAAAAGAAGGAAAAATGAGAAAGAAAAAGTGAAAAACTTAAGTCAGAAATGTGTTTTAAAGGGAAGAAACTAAAAAAATGCTGTATTAGGACTTGTGGCTCAGTTGACAGAGTAAGAGCACTCTGATGCATTCTCTCTGTTCCCAACACATAACAGTGATAAAGAACATATAACAGTAGAAACAAACAAACAAAACTTGAGATAACACTTAGAGCAAGGCCACCAGACTTGCTGTACTTTGGATTTTGAGGCTGGCAATTACGGTTAGGTTTGCTTCTCACGAGTTAAAGGGCACTGAGAATGTTCCAGTTCCAAGAGACTACACCCAAGGACATAAGAGGATGAGAAGAATCCTTCTGTTTACAGGTAGAGTTTAGAGTAGGTTAACAGATCCCAAAATAAGTTAATAATTTTGAAAGAAAAGATATAAAACAATATGAAACAATTGAAGTCATTATGCAGATTTCCCAAGGACTTTAGGCCAAAAAAAAACCAGGTATAATTATACCAAGTATAATAAATAAAAATATATTTATACAAAACACACACATCATGATAACTATGAAACATTAAAGATAAAGACAAAGTCCTAAAGGCTACTAGATGAAAAAAACATATTACTTGCAAAGAAAATTTTTTGATAGCAGTCTTCTTAATACTAATAGCACAAGTTGGGAATCAGAGAGTTGTATCATCTGCTTTCTGGAGAAATGCCCCCCTGGACTCCCTCAACCCCTCCCACCCCAGAGCTGGATTTCCTCCTTGCTGTAACTTCTTCAGTACTTAGCACATAAGATTTATTTCTTTACTTAGTAAATGCTATATGCAAAATTCAATTTCATCTATTTGAAAACAACCATGACATTAAATTTATAATTTTGTGAGACAGAAATTTGACTGTTGAAAGGAGATTGGTATTTTGAAGTGAAACTTTAAGATATAAAATAATATCTACCTGTCAATTTGGCCTAACACATCTTATTTGCCCCCACTTATGCAGTAATGGTAGATGACGACTTGCATGGAGATTTATCTCCCAAATCAGGAGGAATATAAAATAAATGTCATGGGATATACAAATGAACAATACACTTTCTCTAAATTAGGCAACAGTTATATGTGAAAATGACATTTGAGATGAAAATATATAGATATTTTAATATGGCATGTTCTTGTTCTTTATTTTTTTTTCTTTCCTTGTTTTGAATAATTTGCTGGGTTCTCTCAGAAGTTAGTGCATTCCTTGGCCTTATAAACCCTATTTACTAGGAATTCAGTGGAGGAAATTCATGAATCAGGAACTCTCAGAGTAGTCTTTAAGTTACTTGCACTTGAAAGACTTGCAGATTCAAAGTCTCAGTAACTCCACCAGGCAAAGAACCATGAGTATTTGAGAAGACTTTTTATGCCAAAGAGAATATTCCAAAGAGAATATGAAATGGGTAGTAGAAGAAAGTAGTCATAAATACCAGCTATGGGCATACTAGTTCCAGAATCCAGGACTGTATTGATTATAAGTAATTTATTCCTTGTTATGATATGAATATATTTGTAAATATATTTTGCATTTTTTCTCCCTTCTCTCAGTCCCATGTCACCTGTCATAATATATATTAATATATATTAATATATTGATATATTAATATAATATATAGCAATTAATTGTATACCTCGGGAAATATATTCCTGAGAACATCAAAAGTGGAATGAGTCAGTAATGGGATCCCTGGGTGGCGCAGCGGTTTGGCGCCTGCCTTTGGCCCAGGGCGCGATCCTGGAGACCCGGGATCGAATCCCATATCAGGCTCCCGATGCATGGAGCCTGCTTCTCCCTCTGCCTGTGTCTCTGCCTCTCTCTCTCTCTGTGACTATCATAAGTAAATAAATAAAAAAATTTAAAAAAAATTAAAAAAAAAAAAAAAAGGAATGAGTCAGTAAGAAGAATGAACTTCTAGAAACATGGCTAGAGAAATGATGCCTCCTCTTTTGAGGGTACACATCTGACTGGTGTGTTTTTAATTGCACAAAAAAGACTGCATTATATCAGGCAGGCTCATGATTTTGCTATTACCTTAATTTTAATTTAAGCATGGTTAAGTAGTATATATTGATGTCAAATTGACAATGGTTAGACTTTAAGTGGATTGTGGTATGTCAATTTCACTAAGCTAGGACTACATATCCTAAAAGGAAAATGGTGGCAAGTTAGTTTCAGCCGCAGGAAATATTTCACACACAATTTTCATTATAAAAGTCAAGCATCTAAGAAGCAGTACCCATATCCCTTTCAGGCTTAGAAGCTGGACACAGAGCACTAGTTGCTAGTTTAGGGCATCCATGCTGCTGCTCATCTGTTGCCTCACCAGTTCTCAGCAAATCTGGCTCCAGCTTTCTTCCAACTGTGTTTTGGTCCACATCCCTTTCAGCTTTTCCAACACCGGGACTAGGTTTAAAAAAAGGGGGGTTGGGGGGCAACAGCTTCTCCTAAAGATCATTATTTTGAAGGCTCATAGGGATCAGAGAGCAATGTAATTCCAGGTTTCCAGTTTTTTTATGGCCCTCCACACTTTTTACTTCACAGGAAAATTCTCTTCTCCTTCCTCGAATGCCTGTCCTGAGACTACCAGTCAGCACCCAGCAGAGTCTACATGTAGGGGCCTAGGACAGGCTGCCCCAAAATGAGCCACTTTGGCATGCTGATTATTTAATTTTTTATAATTTTAAATAAAAGCTACTTGAGAGACAGCATGTACAAGAACACTAAGACTCTGCTCTGTCTTCCTGAAAGCAGGAAATAAATCTCACATATGGAAGATAGCTTCCCGGAACTGAAGGTGAGAGATACCTTTATCATCAGAGATAGGAAATTTAGAGCCAAGAAGGCTGTATAAAACCACCTTATTAGTTTTTACTAACTTACCATCTTAGCTCAAATTCTGTTTAGAATTCCTTACTAATTGAACTCTACTCTAAAGTTTTCCTTCTCCTGTCCATTCCTCATTGATTTCTATTGTCTTTTTGTCTAAAAAGTATAAAAACTGCCTTGATCTTTTCTTTGGGTATCAATTTCATCACTGGACCTCTGTGAGTACATAATAAAACTATGTTTTTTTTCCTTCCATTAATTTGTCTTGTGTAAATTTAATTCTTAGTCCAGGTGCAAGATTTTGAAGGGCACAAGAAGGATTTTTCATTCCCTCCACTAACGTAACTTGTTTAACCAGCTCTCACAGTTGCATAAGGCTGAATCCTTACAAAAAATTCTTTATATTACTCTTAATAATTTTGCTTCTTTGAGGAAGCCTGTCTAATAAAGTTCTAGAAATTCAAATGATGAAATAACTGTGTTTGTTACACAATTAAGTAGTGTGTGTGTACACATGTGCATGTGTTTGCGTTTATGTTGTCCTATCTTATTCTGTTGTCTTGTTGACCTGCTCAGGAGTTAGTGTGTTCCATGATATTGGAATGATTCAAATGATGACATTTGGAAATCATAAAAAATCGAATAATTCATATGCTCTCAAAGTGTGGTCTATAGATCACCTGTACATAAATCATCTCTAATCTCTGATGTTTGTTTGATAAACTGCAGAATTAGGACCATTCCCCAGATATTCTGACCACTAAGTTTTAGAATTTGTGCTTTTTGGAATTTGGAGTTTGTACTTTTGAAAAGCATTCCCTTATATCAAGGTAAACTCTGAGTGGATAAATATTTATTCATCTATTTTTAAAAGCCATGAAGGTTCTGGAGGAAATAACAAGTGACTTTATATTTATACTTGGAAGGGAAAATGTTTCAACCTAAAAATCTAAGAAGCATTTAAAAAAGAGGCAAATGAATAAATTTGACTATGTAAAAAATTTTTAAAAAGCTATAGCATAAAAATATAGCAAGTAAAATAAAATTATGAACGCATTGAATGGGAACAAAATATATGTAGTTAATAAAAAGTATATGAGATCTCTTATGAATCATAAGGAAAGACCAATAATAGAAAAATTGCAAAGTATATCAATACTTAATACACATGAAAGGAAATAAAAATATCCTTGAATATATAAATGTTATGTTCAACTCCACTCATAGAAGAAACATAAATTAAAATGGAGTAAAATTTTTAATTTAACACTTTTGGAAAAGCTCCCCAAATTTGAAAACTCATACCTCCTGTAAGTCTATGAAGAAATGGACATTATTGTGTATTCATTGTGCAAATTTCTACCACTTGACAGTGATTTGGAAATTTCTATCAGACTCCAGATTCATTTACCTTTTTACTATTCAATCTAATCCTTGAGAATTTTTCTTATATATATTTTGAAATTATAAAACAGCATTTGAATAGTCGGGTTCTATATTATTATTATTATTATTATTATTATTAATTTTTGGGGTATCAGAATTGTGGTCAGGACAAAAATCTGGACACAAGGTGTTCCTAGTAGGATCCTATATAAATAAAATACTGTACAATTATAAACTGTAAAAAAAGCCATGCTCCTATAAAAAAGACAGAGAATAAATACCACTAAAAATGGTACAATTTTTACAGGACAGGACAATACAATTCTCCTACAAGACAATATCCCTGTTGAATATAGATGCAAAAATCCTCAACAAAATATGAGTAAACTAAATCCAACAATACATTAAAAAATCATTCTCCATGATCAAGTGGGGGTGGTTCAATATCCACAAATTTAACAACGTTATGTCACACTAGTAAGAGAAAAGATAAAAAACCACATGATCTTTTCAACAGATGCAGAGAAAGACAAAGTACAACATCCAGTCATGAGAAAACCCTCAACAAAGTAGGTCTAGAGGAAATATGCCTCAACATAACAGATTGTTGGTGAGATGTGGAAAAACGGAGACCTTCTTACACTTTTGGTCAGAATGCAAACTGGTGCAACCACTATGTAAAGCAGTATGGAGGTTCCTCAAAAAATTAAAAATAGAACTACTCTATGATTCAGCAATTGCATTGCTGGGTATCTACCCAAAGGAGACAAAAATACTAATTCAAAGGGATACATGCACTGTTCATAGCAGCATTATTTACTAATGGCCAAAATATGAAAGCAGCCCAAGTGTCCATGATTGATGAATGGATAATGAATATGTGATATATACACATACATAAAGGAATATTATCCAGTCGATAAAAAGAATGAAATCTTGCCATTTGTAACCACATGGATGGAACAGAGAAATTCTCAGAGAAAGACAAATACCGTATGATTTCCCTCATAAATGGAATTTAAGAAATAAAGGAGCAAAGGAGAAAAATGAAAGAGGCAAACCAAGAAAGACTCTTAACTGCAGAGAACAAACTGATGGCTACCAGAAGGCAGCTGGGTAGAGGCATGGGTTAAGTAGGTGATGGGGATTAAGGAGTGCACTTGTGATGAGCAAGTATGGAAGTGCTGAATCACTGTATTGTACACCTGAAACTAAAATAATATTGAATTTAAGTAACTGGAATTAAAATAAAATCTTGAAAAGCCAAAAAAGCAATCTGTCAAGTATTATAGAAAGATTACTAGGATTTATTAAGTAAAAAACAACAGTGTGCAAAACTGTATATAAAATACTATGTTTATTAAAGGAAATGAGAGCAAAAATTTGAAAATATTTTATTAAATTTGAATATAGATCATCAGTAAAGATACATAAGGAAATAGGAATAGTTGTTGCTTACTGATCCGGGGGAAAAGTCAGAGTGGTTAGGTTGAGGGCAGCTGGACATTTATTATGCAATTAAAATATTATTTTGATTTTTGAACTATACAAATATAACTTCTAGTAAAAATGAAACTGATAGAAAAATAAAATAAAATAAGATAAATCAGATTATTCTGATACACACTAACATTTGAGAACCACTGACTTAGATTATTGTCTTAGATAACCCGTAAAGTCCTACACATATAAATTCTCTAATTTAATGCTTTTTCATGCTTCCTAATAAAAAATATGCATTTATACACACATACATTATATATCCTCACTCCTTTATATATAAAAAGCACTTCAACATTTGTTAACTCAGTCTCCATCTTCATTTTCAATAGCACATTACCTTCTCTTTTACTCCTTGTGTAATAATGAAAACTGAATTCTTACTCAAAAAGGGAAAGAGGGATCCCTGGATGGCGCAGCGGTTTAGCGCCTGCCTTTGGCCCAGGGCACGATCCTAGAGACCCAGAATCGAATCCCACGTCGGGCTCCCGGTGCATGGAGCCTGCTTCTCCCTCTGCCTATGTCTCTGCCTCTCTCTCTCTCTCTCTCTCTGTGTGACTATCATAAATAAGTAAATTAATTAAAATTAAAAAATAAAAAAGGGAAAGAAATGCTCTATGTATCATCCATAATATTAATTTTTATTTTTCATTTGTGTAATGCCTTAAATTTTACAAAATACCTTAACATTACTGTTCTAATTTAATCAACACTATAATCTCATTAGTCCTTTCTATTTGACATAGAAAAGAACAGGTTTTAGGTAATAAATCCCCTCTGCCTGCTACATTCTTTACGAAGATTTTTTTCTCTCACTTTTTAATTTGTTCTTTCTAATGTAATCTTCTTAGAAAAACTTCCTTGATATAAAATCTAAAATAAGATACCATTTTGGTCTCTATTTTTCCCTTTTATAATCCTTTATAGATTTTATAACTATCTGATATTCTTTTCTACTCTTCCTATTCCATTTTTTTTTTAAACTATCAATTCCCCAAGAAGAACATAGGCTGCAAAGACTTTACATGTTTAGTTAACTGCCTTATCCTCAGTGCTTAGAAAAGTGCCTGGTGTAGAGTAGAAACAAATAAAAATACTCCTTGTCAGTTAATGAATATCTATATACTTACCTTAAACATAATACAAAAGTGAAGAAATATTAGACATATTCTCAGACCCTCACTGAAAGACCTTCAGTGCAAGCTTTATTTGAATACCATTTTAAGGAACCCAAAACAAAAGAAAAATTCTCCTACATTAAAAACAATGATGCATCGTTTGTGTTCACTGGTTTTATATACTCAGTAAAAATGTATTAGATTTCATTTACTTGGTGATATATTTTTATTGTAGTGAATTAAATGAGCTTCTAAATATACAACATAGTATCAACAGAAAATATTGAACTTACACACTACTAGTGATTTTTATCTAAAAAGTCACAAGAGTCACTTTATGATCTTTCTTATTACAAAATTTTTTTTACTTTAAATTTGTTTATAACTCTTGAGAATAATTTTTTTATGTATATGCACAGTTGTCCCCCAGTGGATCCTTGGAACCATGGCTAATATTGAGTCTATATATATATAGATTGAGTCTCTCTCTCTCTCTCTCTCTCTATATATATATATATATATATATATATATATATGCACTATGTATTGAGTACTATGTATTGGATCCTTGGAACCATGGATAGTATTGAGTCTATATATATATAGATTGAGTATATATATATATATATATATATTATGCTTTCTCCTACACATACTTATGATAAAGTTTAAGCACAGTAAGAGGTTAACAACAATAATAATAAAATAGAACAATTATAACAATATTCTGAAATGAGATTTATGTGATATATCTTAAAATATCTTATTGTGCTATACTCATCCTTCTTCTAGTGATGTGAGATGATAAAATTCCTGCGTGATAAGATGAAATGAGGAAAATGAAGTAGGTACTGTGATCTAGTTAAGCTACTACTGACCTTCTGACATAAGTCAGAATGAGGATTATGTGTTTCCTGACTGCAGTTGACTCTTAGCAAGTGAAATCGCAGAGTGAAATTGCAGATAAATGGCGGAGAGGGGGCTACTGTACTGTTTTTCATAAGTAAAAGTGATGCTAAAGAGGAAATGGTGGTGGGCAATTTATATTTAATTTTACAATTTGTTTTATTTTTATAAAATATATTTTATATATTTTATAAGTATATATTTAATCAATTCCCATTCCTCCAAATTACTGACCCTCACTGGTCTGCTGCTAAATAAGAAGCATTGTGGTAGCCATCCTCCAACATGGCTCATAATGATCCTGGTATTTGTAGTCTTTGTAATACAATTCCACACTGTACCAGGGAGGTCTGTGTAACCAGTAATATGGCACAATTGATGGTAAGTGACTAAGGTTAGGTTATGATAAAGATTCTCTGCTTGACTGAATTTTAGTAAGGCTCCTGAAACTTCTCATAGACCAATCTGTATATTTCCTTGTAAAATCCACCGTTAGCAAGAATTCTGCTAAGTCAGTTTAGCAAGAGCCTCTCCACCCTCAAAACTTGATCACTCTGGATATCTGATTAAGTGCCCCATTCTCCACTATCCTCAGACGATAAGTGATCACCCTTGCCTGTTTTCACCCAGAATCCTGTTAGGTTAGTTTAGCCAGAACCCCCTTACCTGTGATGTTTCCTCTTAGCAATTTTCCATCCACTTAGCAATTTTCTATTCCCACCCTGCTTCTTGACTAAAAATTCCTACTTGCTCATGCTGTGTTTGGAATTGAGCCCAGGGCTGTACCAAGGTCTCTTTTTCCCTGTTGCAGTTGTCCTAAATAAAATCTGTTTTCACTTCTTCACTGTTCTGCTTTGGTTTTTCCTCTGACAGTTATTAAAAAAAAATAAAACCAAAACAAACAGAAAACAAACAAGCGCCCTGTACCTATTCACTTTTGAGAATCTGTAACTATAAAAAAATATGGCTTCTGCAGCATGTAGTCTTTCTGTCTCCATCTTGCACTTCTTGCAATAAGGGAAGCCATTTCATGAGAAACCTTATGAGGAGGCTCACAGACAGGCAAGGAACTGAAAACCTCTCACCAACAGCCAGTTGGGCTTGGAAGAGGAACTTTTAGTCCAACCAAATTCAGAGCAACAGCCTGCACTGACAATTAACTGATACATCATGAGGGGCCCTAAGCCAGAACCACTTCGGTAAGCCACTTGCAAATTCCTAACCCTTAGAAACTATGTGATATAATAAAGATTTGTTTTGTATACTTTATAAACCAGCAATAGATAACTAATACAGTCGTATTTTGACAAGATACTGGCTGGGATGAAGAATGTTTGTTGAAACAACAGAAGAGAGTTTTCTCTGTGGGAACTGGCCAAGTGTGGAAAATCATACATGTAATCAGATTCTCAGCACTGGTGCTTTAAACAGTAAAAGTAACTATATTCAGATATCCCGTATTTCATTGCTGATCTATTAGTATGACAGTCAGCTGTTTAAAGAAAAAAAAACCCTAAAATTTATGGAAATATAAATACCCCAAATAGCAAAAAAAAAAAAAAAAAATCTTGAGAAAGAAGAACAGAGCTATAATTTCAAATTATAATACAAAGCTAAGGTAATCAAAACAGAATCATATTGGTATAAAAACAGACACAGATCAATGATACAGAATAGAGAGCAATAGAGAGCACAGAAATTAACCCACACATATATGGTCAATTCATTTATGATGTAGGAGAAAGGAATATAAAGTAGGGAAAATGATAAAGACATCACTTTTACCGGTAGAATGATTATTCTCAAAAAAAGAAAGAGATAACAAATATTGGTGAGAATATGGAGCAAAGGGAACCCTTATACACTGGTGGAAATATAAAAACTGTACAGCAACTATCAAAACAGTATAGAGGTTCCTCAAGAAATTAAAAATAGAACTACCATATGATCCAATAATGTCATTTCTGGGTATATATCTACAAAAATCTTAATAATTATCTTGAAGAGATATCTGTACCACCATGTTTGTAGCAGCATTATTCACAATAGCCAAGGTATGGAAACAATCTATGTGTCCACTGGCAGATAGTGTATAAAATTTTTTTTAGATACACACGTACACATACATACAGACTAGAATATTATTAAGACTTTAAAGAGAAGGAAATCCTGTCATTTGCAACAATATAGATGGACCTTGAGTGCATTGTGCCAAGTGAAAGACAAAGGCATATATTGAATCCTATCACTTATATGTGCAAAATAAGCCAAACTCAGAAACAGAGTAGAAAAGTGATTACCTGGCGCTAAAGGGTAGGGGAAATAGGGCAAGGCTGGTGAAAGGATCCAAACTTGCAATTATAAGATAAATAAGTTCTGATGATCTAATGTATAATGTGGAGACTATAGTTAATAACATTATTATGTAATTGAAATTTGCTAAAAGAGTAGAATTTAAATGTTCTCTCTCACACACAAAAAGGCAAATACATAAAGTGATCACTATGCTAATTAAGAAAGAAATAATGTGCTCATTAATCTGAACCTCAAGAAAATGAAATTTTAACTTAGCTAAACTTAGAAATACTTATTTAAGAAGTGGTGTCATTATAAAAGTGTCAATATAAAGTGATAAACAGAGTAGCAATAACAATTTAAGAGAAAATACTACATTCAAAAATGCATTTCACTTTTCATTAAATATGGATGGGATATTATTTTATGTAACTCATTAAACATTATAAAAATATTTTTATAATGCAATTCCTCAATTCTGATGGTTCAATTCATAAAGTGAGGTGTTTGCTCCATATTTATATTTGATTCAGTTCAACTGACTTAGAACTTGGAATTTAGATATATATATCTTTTGTAATTGCTCAACTACTAAGCAAATATATTAATTATCTTTGGTTTATACTGCATTCAGGCAGTAAGTTTTATAAAATTCTAATTTGTGTCTTGACAGCATTATCAGTCAATCTCAATCTGGAATGCAGAAATCAGTCTATGGTTTTCATATGGAAAGGAATTTAGTGCAGGGAATAGGTACAGAGCTGTTAGGCCTCAAGAGCAAGAGGGATTGATTCATCAGTGGTTAGGAGGCTGCTCGGTCCCTGGGAGAGAAGGGATGCCATGCCTTCTGCTGTAGCCTCTTTCTGCCTGAAACCATGCTCTGGCAGCAGCAGGGAGGTGCATGGAGAAGCTTGTGCTCCTGAAGCCCAGCAAAGAAGACTTCTTCTGCATTCAATCCTCGCCTACACTGGGATTCTCTAGGTGCTAAGGGAGTTGGAGAGCACTAAGAGCCAATAGACACATGAGAACTATAGCAAGAGACAATAAATTGCAATACTGAAATAAAGTACTTCATGGACCATGAATAAAACATATGTATGCACATATGTCCTTCTAATAGAAACATATTCACCATTTCACATTGCAAGCGCCTTCTAACTATATGGCAGTTTGACCTTCACTTATTTCTATGCTATACCACTATAGGCTCCTATATATCTGGCTTTTCCCCTTCAATTACAATTGATAACCTTGCCCACTAGGCCAAAAACAAAACAAAACAAAACAAAAACAGTCATTCAGGCAGTAAAGCACTCAACCTTTCACCTGATTCCCTTGGAAAACATATTCTTCTCTTAGTCTAATATTAACATATCACTCCTGTTCTGTATCTCACAATCTCACTCTCCTGAAGGACTTCACTTCATCAATTATCCAGTGCCCATGTAATCACATTAATCTTTCCTTCCTCCTTTGGTTCCTATGTACATATAAACACTTACCATATTTTTGCATTATTATAAAAATTATTTTTTAGTCCCAAATACCATTTAGTTACACTCCTATTTCCATTCAAATGTGCTAGTTGGATGTTTGCCCAAGTCCACATTCTCCACTTTTTTTTTTTAAGATTTTATTTGTTTATTCATGAGAGACCCAGAGAGAGGCAGAGACATAGGCAGAGGAAGGAGAAGCAGGCTCCATGCAGGAGCCCAATGCAAGACTCAATTCCGGAACTCCAGGATCACATCCTGAGCTGAAGGCAGATGCTCAACTGCTGAGCCACCCAGGCATCCCCACATTCTCCACATTTTGATTGTATTTGTTTCTTACCCCAAACATCTGATTTAATATGCACACTTGGTACATGAAACAACTATGGGAAAAAGTTTACCAGTAACTTCCTTTTGCCTATGTTTTGCTGCTTGCCCTGGATGTATTACTACAGCTTTTGATACTGTGGCTCAAACTGTTGCTTTTGCAAATGTCTTCTGTGGTCTCAGTCAAAGCACTCTGCTGGCACTCCTTCCTGCCTATAGATTCTTCTCATGTTTTCTTCTGTGTTTCTGCACATGCTATAAGTATTTCCCACTCTGAATGTTCTTCAGAGCAATCTCATCCCAGCTTATAACTTCAACTATTCAACTGAAGAGATATCTAGAGCTGTATCTCTGGATGATGAGTTTTAAATTCATTTATCAAATTGTTTTCGGCATACAAACTCCCTGTATGTCACAGAGATACTGCTCACAGAATACAACAAAAATGGAACTTGTTATTAAACCTCTGCAAGTCTTCCTACCCTGATACACATCATGTCTAAATGAATAGTACCACGATTCTCTTAGCTGTAAATACCAGAAATTTCATTGATGGTTCCATTACTTATATAACCTATAACTGATGACTGGATCTTTCTTATTCTACACCTTTAATAATTAGAAAAGCCATATTTTTTTTCCTTTCCCACTGCTGGTAGTTTTCATCATCAGATGGATTACTTTGAACTACTAGGTGTCTCTGCTTCCAGACGGGTTTTCCTCGAACACATCTTTTTTTTCTACTGCAACCCAAAGGATATTTGTGAAACATAAATATAACTGAACATTACCATAATTGACTTTCTTCATTGACTCAAAAGCAATTGATATCAAATTAAAATTCGTTCAAATTCTGTGATAAGAGTAAAAGAGTGATTTTGGCTTCTTGTTTTCTTTTGCATGTCCTACACTGTGGAATTCTATTCACTCATGTGATTCATTCTCCGGCATCCACACATGCCCTCTCCTGATTTTCTCAACTTTTTGCCTATTCATTCTACCTACCCTTACATTCTGCATCAATGCCTCAAGTCAGGAATTATTTTCTTATTAAAAGTATTTTTGATCTCTTTGAATCAGTATTTTGTATCCTTCGAGTAAATACCTAGCAGTGCAACTGCTGGATCATAGGGTAGTTCTATTTTTAACTTTTTGAGGAACCTCCACACTATTTTCCAGAGTGACTACACCCATTTGTATCCCCAACATCTCTCTAGCAACTCAGGCTGTTAGTTTTCTTTTCCATAGCATTTCTGTCCATAAGTGACAATAGTATTTATTAGATTTTGTTACAAATGTCTGGATATGATGGGCTCTAAATGCCTTGAAAAGAGAGACTGCATATTGCTGGTATTTGAATCAGCTTCATGACCCAAGAAGATCATATAATAGGTGAACAAATAAGTGAAAGAATATGAATTGAATTAATTTAACTAATTGCTAATCAATTAATTAAGCAATTAGTAACGAACCAATTAATCCATATGCATTGAATGTCCCTAAAGTACCAAGCCTATGCGGGAACTGGATTCCTAGCAGTGATTAATTCAGACTGATTGCTAGCTTTCATATCAATGTTCTGTATAAGACTTTATATGCTCTGTGAAAATAGGACTAAGTTGATCAATGCTACACACCTACTGTCACTTAACAGGTACCTATTGAGGAGTGCCTGGCTGGCTCATTGGGTTAAGCGTCTGCCTCTGGCTCAGGTGATGATCTCAGGGTCCTGGGATCCAGGCCGTGCCAAACTCCCTGATCAGCAGGGGAGTCTGCTCCTCCCTTTCCCTCTGCCCCTCCCCCCAACTTGTGCTCCCTTTCTTTCTCTCTAAAATAAATAAAATACTTTTTAAAAATAGGTATCTATAGAGAGAATGAACAAACTGAGATAATTTTTGCAGTTGTTCATCTAACTTGTAAAAAGTGCTGCCTTTTGTATGTCCCACTTTTGGAATACAGACTCACATTTTCTTTGACTAAGAGGAGAGATCTATTACTAATCTTATAAAATTACAGAATTTTTTAGATATCTAAAATAGTTTTATACCCATATATCAGAAATATCCTTAATTTTTATTTGGTCTTCTAAGGTGGATATCCTCTTTATCTGGAAAAAAATGGGGGGGTGAGCTTTATAATTTAATTATATAATATGTATTTAAGAGGAAAAGAGTATAAAGAGTGTAGGTTAAAGGTGACCCTTAAATGTGGAAACCAACAGTTTGAAAAGCATTAGACTACAAATTTTCTAGGATTCTATAATAAATTATCTATATTGATTGCCCTATATAGATAAAGACATTTAGCTATAACATGAATAGGATAATGTGACATACTTTAAATGTTAGTAAATGGAATATTATATTGTTAAGTCTACTTCCTAAAATATTCAGGATTTTTAGAATTCTACAGATTTCGAAATTATGGCTTATAGGCAAAGACAGGAATAATAACATTTCATTATAGAAATGACATAAGAAATAGAAGAATAGGAAGGATACCAAATTTGTGAAAACAATAAGTGCATATAAGTCAAATTATTTACCTCAGCAAATAGATTAAATGTTTCAATGCAATGTACTTTGTGAATGAATAATGTTAGGTTTTAAAATCTGAATTTCTATCTTTCACTAATTTCAAGGAATTTTAAGTAAATTTGACTACCAAAATAAAAAAAATCTTATTTGATAATTTGCTTTAATTTTCCTTTACTCAACATTAATTTGATGCCCAATAGATAGAAGAGTGAAGGCATAATTATTCATGTACTAAATAAAGTGTGTTTAATTACAAATTTTAGTTACTGACCTCAAAACAATTATGGCACTCAGTTGAATGCAATTTTCTTTCTAATTACTTGAATAAATTACTGTGTTCACTTTACACTGCTTTTTGATTTCACTTTGCCTATTGTTTGTTCTCAAACCTGTCAACATTCTAAAGATGCTATTCATTGGAGGCATTTCATTTTCTCTGATGGAAATGAATAGTTTTAAGTGATTTTATTCTGTTCTCTGACAAGTGATGCAATAGAAAATGACCATCACATTCTGGAGACCATTATTCTTTTCTTTTTTCTTTCCTTTTTTTTTTTTTTTTTAAGAAACATCCAGAAATGCTAAAAGAAATTTTTAAATATCCAGCCAAAAACAAAACTACAAACTCATTTTCTTTTAAAAATTCTAATTCAGCTTTAGATTGAAGTTTGGGCACATCCATCTGTTTTATTCAGTTAAAATATTTTAACCTGTAATGGATACTTGACAAGTAATTTGGTGATGTTTTTTCTAATAATATCCCTTTAGAGGATTATGCTTTTGAAGCAGTATTGTTACCTGTATTCATCTCCAAATCCTTGATTCATCAGATAAAAAATATTATTCTAGAGCAATATATATTTTTGTCTTAATGGTCTTTTAATTATTTTGAACTGGTGGGAGGAAGAAATGAGAACAAGTTTCAGTCTTTAAATGAACATTTCCTACAAAGACTATAGGTCATGATTTTCTTAGGTAATAAAAGAAGTTAAATTCATGATAAATACATTTGAGTTTAGATGGTTAATGTACAATGCAGAGTAAAGTTAAAATTATTTCACTGGTCAGAATAACTTGGCTATATAAATTGTACATCTTAGAATAATATCTTTTTAACCTGTGGTATTACTAAATATTTTCACCCTAAGTGGGATAAAGCACATTGTAAATATTTCCCTTACTCTTCTAAAGAGGGTTTTAGAAGAAGGTAAGGCAAATATCAAACTCTTGAGGGTAATGAATAAATGTCAAACTCTTGAGGGTACTGAATAAATAGGTCTGCTTCTGATGAACAAAATGGAGCATCAGGAAGACAGAATAAAATGAGTATTATAAATAGGTGATGATATCCTGAGACCCAACCCAGTCCTCGTGTGAAAACTCAAATCATAATCCTAGAGGAGTCAGTATCACTTTATCTGTGCCTAGTCATAACCATATGGTGGAAAATTCTGGACTGAGAAAGGATCTAACCCTGAAGAACATGAGAAAAGTAGGACAAAGGAAAAATAAGTAAGCTGGTTTTACCATGCTGATGATAAATTGAACTCTTCCCTTTTAAAAATTTCTGATGATAATGAATGCTTAATTTCAGCATTACTTACAATAATCAAGATGTGGAAACAGCCTGTGCCCATTGATGGGTAAATGGATAAAGAAGTTGTGGTACTTATGTAGGACAAAATATTATTCAGCCATAAAAAAATTAGGAAATCCTACCATGTGAGACAACATGGATGGACCTTAAAAACATTATGCTAATGAAATAAGTCAGACAGAGGTCAAATCCTTTATGATCTTATTTATATGTAGAATCTAAATAAATAAACAATTCAAACACATGGAAAAGAGATCACACTTGTAGTTACCAGAGGCGAAGGGTGAGGAGAGGGTGAATTGGAGGAAAGTGATCAAAAGGTAAAAACTTCCAGTTATACGATAAAAAAGTACTAGGGATGTAATGTACAGCATTATAACTACAGTTTACACTGCCATTAGATACTTAGGAAAAGCTTTAAGAATGTAAATCCTAAGCGTTCTTGTGACAGAAGAAAATGTTTTTCTTCCTTCTTCTCTTTTTTTTCTTTATCTAGTATCTATATCAGATGATGGATGTTAGCTGGACCTATCATAGTAATCACTTCACAATATTTTTCAAATAAAATGGAAAATTTTTTATTAAAATTTTAAAAAAATAGGGCAGCCTGGGTGGCTCAGCGGTTTAGTGCCACCTTCAGCCCAGGGTGTGATCCTGGGGTCGAGTCCCATGTCAGGCTCCCTGCATGGAGCCTGCTTCTCCTTCTGCCTGTGTCTCTGCTACTCTCTCCCTCTCCGTGTCTCAATAAATAAATAAATAAATAAATAAATAAATAAATCCTTTTAAAAAATCTAATTCAGATTCATTATTTTTTTATAAAAAAGAGAAATTAAAATCAAAATCCAAACACAGGAATAAAACTTAAAGTCAGAACAATTCATGTGTAATAATGTTCCTCATAAGATTATTTATTTTATTTTATTATTTTAAAGATTTATTTATTTTAGAGAGTGAGAAAGAGAGAGTGCAAATGAAGGGAGCAGCAGCAGAAAAAGAGAGAGAGAGAAACTCAAGTACACTCCCCATTAAGCAGGGAGCTCAATGAGGGGCTTGATCTCACTATCCTGCTATGATCTAAGCGGAAATCAAGAGTCCGTTGCTTAACCACTCAGATGCCCCACGATTATTATTTTAAAAAATGGAAACTACAGAAGCAGTCAAAATAATCAACAATAGAAATCAGTAAATAGATAGCATATGATGCAGCCATAACATGAAAATAAATGTAGATTAGAAAAACATTATGATTTAATGACATTTGAACATTATCAGAATATGATTTTAAGAAAAAATTAGAAAATTCTAAACACAGAATAAAATAGAACTCTAAGAAAGCATAGTACTGTGAACTTTTAAAATACACTTTAAAGGCTGCCTGGGTGGCTCAGCAAATTAAGCCTCCAACTCCTGATTTTGGCTTAGGTCATGATCTCAGCTTAGTGAGATCAAGCCCTACACTGGGCTCCATGGTGGGCATGGAATCTGTTTCAAATTCTCTCTCTCCTTCTCCTCCTGCCCACCACCCCTGCCCAGTCCCCACTCCCACTCCACACTCATTATTGATCTTTCTCCAAAATAATAATAACAATAACAATAATAATAATAATATACAATTTTAAATTTTAAAGTAGTCTTAGGTTTACAGAAAAGCTATGATGATAGTACAGAAAAGTTCCACACACTTCATGACCAGTTTCTCCAATTATCAACATCTTACATTAGTATGGTATATTTGTCATAGTTAATGAAGTAATATTGATGCCTTATTATTAAATAAACTCCATATTTGATTCAGATTTCCCTTTTATTTTATTTTTATCTGTTGTAGAATCCTATCTGAACTACCACATTACATTTAGTTCTATCTCTTCAGTATTCTCTAAGCTGTGACCGTTTCTTAGACTTTCTTTGTTTTTAACGATTTTGACAATTTTGAATAATACTCAGGAATGTTTAGACTCTGCCTTAATTGAGATTCTTCTAGTATTTTTGTTGTGATTAAATTTAAGTTATAGGTTTCTTGAGAGGTAGACCACAGAGATAAAGCACCAGTTTTTACCCCACCATATCGAGAATATATATTATCATTAGAACATCACTGTTGACCTTGATCATTTGGTTGAGGTAGTAGTTGTCAGGTCTCTCCGTATTGCTCTCTTTTTTCCTATCTTTCCATTTTGTGCACTTTGGAAGGAAGACATTCTGCACAGTCCATACTTTAGCAATGGGGAGTTATGTTCCTTTTCCTTGAGGGAGAATATTTGCATAAATTACTTGGAATTTGTGTGTATGGGAGATTTGTCTATTCTCTCTCACTTATTTATTTTTCAATTATTTATTTATATTACACTATCATTTTTGAAATAACTATCACCTATTCATAGGATTATGAGGGATTTTTCTCATTTGATATTTTCCAATTTTTTATAATGAGCCTGTAAAACTTTATATTTCTGAAGTTTTAATTTTTCTGTTCTATCTTATGCATAAATATTAAGAAGCAGAGAGGTAAGGGCACTATCATAATCCTTACTTTGTTCCTGGAATCTGATTCAGATATCTTGACCAAATAACTAATTAGAACATGCCTCCTCTTACACTCTTCTCTCTTTGGGGGCCATGGTGAATTCATCTTTAACTATTTTGTTCACTTCAATCCCAGAAATTAGAAACAGGGATGCATAATAAATAATACTTGAATAAAAGGGTAGAAAAAAAAAAACATGGGATCCCTGGGTGGCGCAGCGGTTTGGCGCCTGCCTTCGGCCCAGGGCGCGATCCTGGAGACCCGGGATCGAATCCCACGTCAGGCTCCCGGTGCATGGAGCCTGCTTCTCCCTCTGCCTGTGTCTCTGCCTCTCTCTCTCTTTCTCTCTGTGACTATCATAAATAAATAAAAAAAAAAAAATTAAAAAAAAAAAAAAAAAAAAGAAAAAAAAACACAGCTGTGTGCTTTTGTTACTTCTGTCCATCTTACTCCTGCCAATACTAATCTCACCTTTGGTGAATACAAATTTTAAAAATGTATTTCCTGCTTATAGGACATGAAATTATTTCCATTTGGAAAATTGCTTTTTTAAAAGAAAAAAATGTTAATTTATATATGCATGTTATTTTTAATGAGAGAAATGCTCAAACTGTACTAAAGAAACATTTTCTTTCCTAAGCTTTCAGGAAAATACATGAGCATTACCACACAGCATGTGACCACATTGCTAGTCAAAACGTAATAACCTGTCTTTCTTATGATCAAGTTTCTACTTCCTATTCATATTGTAAAGTCTTCTTTGGTTGCATGTTTGTGGAATGTGTTAAACTAGGTTGGGAAAAGTACAAGTATAAAAGGCTTTGCTTTGTCTCTACCGCCTTAAAGAAAACTTTGTAAGACATATATTCACATGATACATTCCAGAGATCTTACAGTGCATTTTAAAGTCTCACCCAAGGACACATTTTCCACTCTCTCCAACCTGATCTGAAAATTCCATGAACAAGCAAGGAAAGGGTATTTTCCCACCATTTCTCCCTTTATCTTTCACCCTTCTCTTCCTCTGCCTCTTTCCTTCCTTCTCTCCTTTTTTTCATTTCACCCCAACCTCCCTATCCTTCCTTTCTTTTTCCCCCTCACTACTTTTTTCTCCACCTCCTCTAATCACTATGCTACTTCTCTGGTGGTTGTTCTAGGGGTGAGATCGGAGAAGAAACAATAGGGTTAAAATACCTTTCTGAACTATTGCTGTTGAAATATAATGTTGGGGATCCCTGGGTGGCGCAGCGGTTTGGCGCCTGCCTTTGGCCCAGGGCGCGATCCTGGAGACCCGGGATCGAATCCCACGTCGGGCTCCCGGTGCATGGAGCCTGCTTCTCCCTCTGCCTGTGTCTCTGCCTCTCTCTCTCTCTCTCTCTGTGACTATCATAAAATAAAAAAAAAAAAAAAATTAAAAAAAAAATGAAATATAATGTTGGTGGGTTTTGTTGTAGATACAAACATTCTAAATCTTTTTCCTTTTTTTAAAAAGATTTTATTTATTTATTCATGAGAGACACACAGAGAGAGAGAGAGAGAGAGAGAGGCAGAGGGAGAAGCAGGCCCCATGCACGCAAGGAGCCCGATGTGCGACTCCATCCCGGGTCCCCAGGATCAGGCCCTGGACTGAAGGCATCGCTAAACCACTGAGCCACCCAGGCTGCCCAATCTTTTTCCCTTTGTTAAGTCATTAAAAATACCCTTTTCCAATTAGATATGCCATTTTTGACACTATTCCTGAAGAAGGCAATGACCTTAAAAGCTGATCCCTTCTTATTTTCGCCCTGTTCCTGCATTTCATGGTTTACCAGCACAGAGCTACTTTCTCAGTTACCTTGTCCTGACAGAATGATCTAGAATAAGGCCTCTTTAATATAGTTGTAACTGAACTGGTTCTACAGGAAACCTAAGTGAAACAGACACGCTCTCATACTAATCAGGCTTTTATCCCTATCCAGCCCTTTGTAGTCTGGCTTAGCTGATATAGCATGACCAAAACACATATCCCATTACCATGTTTTACAACGTAGTTTATTACTTGAGCAATCCAGCTATATTAATATCATTCCCTAGAATTAGAATATAATGTGGCTTATAGGACTATTGGCATGGAACTGTTAAGTATTAACACTAAGCAGCCAAAGCAGGATATGTCTCACCATATGATTAAAGCTTTAAGTTAACTCACAAAAGGAATGGAGTGTATAACCTTCCACATAATATACCATACACAATCCAGAAGTAATAGAAAGAAAAATCAGATGGAAAAAGAGAAGGTAGGGACACACAAGTACAGGGAAAATCTACTCCTATATAATAGAAAATAAAAGTACAAATATAGCTCGGTAGGACAGTAATATTTTTAAATATAGTTGATATACATTAATATTTAACATCTGAACTTTGAAAACTCATCTACTCAAAGAATGAGAATTCTATTTTTGAATGCTTTATTGAGCAGATTTGACATATTGTTTAAATTTAATGTGTACCTGTGTGTTACTTTGATATACTGATATCCTGTAATATGATTGCTTTTGTAGTGATATTTATCACATGACATAATTGTGGTATAATATCATTTATATTAAAGACAAGGTATTCTTCATAAATAATAGAATCTCTATTCTAAGTCCAAATTTTGCTAAAAATTACTTTTAATTGCATAAATACTATTACTTTTTTGTTTCTTAAATTTATAACAAAAATTTCAAAATAACTCTTTTTTTAAATATTTTACTTATTTAGTAATGAGAGACAAGGAGAGAGAGGCACCGACATAGGCAGAGGAAGAAGCCAGCTCCCTGCAGGGAGTCTCATATGGGACTTGGTACCAGGACTCCAGGATCATGACCTGAGCCAAAGGCAAATGCTGAACTACTGAGCCAGCTAGGTATCCCCAAAATAATTCCTGTGATTAAATCATAATATGTTAATTTCCTTACATATGTTGTTTCCTGATTTATACTTTATTTGCACAATTTATTTTTTCTCTAGCCTGGATTTTTCTCCTATAGAAATTATGTAATAAAAAAAATTTATTCTTAGGATAGACTTAATTTTGGCCCCAGAAGGCCAACAAAAATGAATATGTGGTTTAGGCATTTTATTTTCTATCTTTTCCATTTTTCACTTTGGGATACTCTCTGTGAATGTTTGCCGCACTTATTGTAGTGATTGATAGCCCATCACTGTGTCCCTTTAGTAAAATTCAGCAAAACACAGTAATTGAGAGTCTAATTGTCACCAAGTTATTTCACCAGGTGAGTATTTATTGTGCACTTAATATGCATTATCAGTTGTTCTAAATCCTGAGAATATAAAGATAAATAAGACATTGTTCTAACACAGAGAGAGTCACAGCCTAGAGGGGAATGAAATAGGCTTGTACTTCTTCCTGACATTTTCATTCATTCTTTCTTCATCAAAAGAGTCCTTGTAACTCCTTGTACTGTGTTAGTTCTAAGAAGTAATCCAGAGGTAAATTAGAAGGTGTATAACTAGCTAAGGTCTCATTTCTGTTGTTCTTTGTGATATCATCCTTGTTACTAGTCAGAATAGAACACTGCAGTCCAGACCAAGCCATTGAAGAAAATCTTTGTTTCTTAACTATTTTTTGTAGCCCCAGAATTTAGCATAGGTCTTAGGAAAACTTAAATGCTCAATATTTCTTAAATTGCTGAGTTAACACATTGATTAAACTTTCCAAGAATTGCTTTCCTGATATCTCCTGAACCTATTTGGAAATTGTGACATTTCATTGCTTCTGATGTTTGTCTGGACCTCAGTCTGCCAGATACCTGTTTCCCATACTTTAGCTTTCAATTTTTCCTGGTGTGTCCTATTTCAATAATGTATGTAATTTTAGCTCTTTGCACCTTCCAACATTCCTGTTCTTGCTATAAGCAACTGACTATCTTCCATTAATATTATAGCATGGCCAGGAAATTACACAAGCACATCATGATAATGCTAGTAATGACAGTATAATTGCTAAGTTAGCAGAGAAGAATGTATAATAATTATGCCTGAAGGGGTCATAGAAGATTTCATAAAAGAGATAATCTTTTAAGGTCCAGAAAGCAAATTTGCCTTTTGGTTAAGAGAGCAGTAGTTAACTTTGCTGTAAGAGGAAACTCAGCAATGCAGAGATGCATGAAAAAGCTGAGTATTAGGTAACAAGAATGTTTTATATAGAAATATTGTGGACATAACTCAAGAGTATGAGATGGGACTGTGTATTTGACTAAGACTATGAAGAACTTAATGGTGTAAAATGATAACAGATTTGAACTTTATCCTCTGGCAAATGCTTCTATTATGTGAGATTAAAAGGATCAGATATGTGTTACAGAAAGATAGCACTGCTGTAACTCAGATGCTCGATAGGAGGAGACAGAGCAAAGAGTCAATGATAGCACATAGAGGACACTGCCTGAGAATAAACCATGGCTGCCATAAGCCTGAATTAGGAAATGTTAGAAAAGATATAATAAAAATAATATTTAGTTCTTTATGTGGCAAGTATGTAAAAGGGTCATGTATTCTTTTGCTAATTTATTCAACAGGGAATTTTAATGTACCAAGCATAGTGCTATATTTTATGGCTAGAGCAACAGACAAAAGTGATCAAAATTCTTGGTCATAATGTGCTTAATTTTGAGTAGGACAGACAAGCATTAAACAAGTGTACAAAATAAATATAGTATGAAAAATGATGATAAGAACTCTGAAGAAAGTTAGGCAGGAAGGGGATCGGAAAAGAGTAGTAGGAATTTTAAATGGAAAGCCTTCATTAAGATTTGAATTTGAGGGAAAGAGTCTTGCAGATCCCTGGGGAAGAACATTGCAGGCAGAGGGACAGGCAAGTGCAAATGTTGTTACTTGAATGGAGCAGAGGGAATGAGCAGGAGAATAGTGAAAGGTGAGGGCAGAGAGTAGAGGTGTATAAAAGATGTTTCTGTGAGGTCAATCTTTCCTTTAATTGAATTGCAGAACCAGAAACAGTTCTTACTCTACAGGTAGATTTTAACTTGGATTTTGTACAGGTTTGAATTTTCTGAAGAAAACCCAGGAGAAACATTCACTGAACTAATGAAGGTTTGACTAGGGAGATTGGGGATACAGAGTAAAAGGACCCATACAAGTAATTTGAAAAAGACCAGTCCTCAAATCAGAAAAAAATGAAGGGAAAAACAAACAAAAGAAAGAGTTTAAAAACTTAGATTGTGAACATTACTGAAAATGCTTTCGAGAAGTCACATAGGTAAAAACTGAGAGGAGATCACTGTATCTGGTCATTAAGAGGTTGTTAGTGACCTAAGGAAGCACACTTTTAATAGAATAGTAGAGGGAGACAAAAATTGCCCAGTCTGTGGAATGTGTGGAAGGGAAGGCAATGAAGGATGATTAAGGGCTGAGCATTTTTGTTTGTGAACGCAGGAGAAAGTTGCCTTTTTTTTTTTTAATCATTTAAAAATGACATTTGGTTACACAAAGAGTTTTGTGTAATTTAAAAATTTTTAATTACCTGGTGCTATTCAAATTCAAATTAAATACAAGAAACTTTAAGGAACCAGTAGCTTACTCTATTGTGCTGAAATTAACAGTGATTTGGCAATTGAATGGACTCTACTGATCCAGCAGAGTAGAAAGAATATGTGATCTCAAGTTAAAAGGTGAGATTTCAAAGATGATTCTATTAAATGATATTCAGCAGAGTGTTTAACTTCTTTGATATTGTATTCACAGATTTAATGTATTAAATATATGTATTCACAAATTTAATGCACATAATAGAGTTTGAGGTAGACATTCTTAGCATCTCTAATATTTATATTTTATATAAATTTATTTATATACAATTTAAATACGGATGTTAAATATATGCATATTTTATATGTATATATTTATAAAACATCTATAGTGACAAATGTTGGTTCTTATTATGATTAACAGCAGTAAATTTTAGAGAAGTTGAATTTGAGACTCAGAATTCAATGAATGAAAACCTGTATCTTATGATTTTAAGCAAGTCATGCATTCTGAAACACAAACATATCTATAAGAAGGAATTAAAAACATAAATATCAATCAACCTTAAAGTATATAACCTTTTCCCCATTTTTGGTCATTTTTATTGTTTTTAAAATACAAAAATAAAACAAAAAATAAAATACAAATCATTTTTGAGTTGTCTGTTAGCAAGAAACTTTCTGTGTGAACTGTGAAACAATATATTTCTATAAGGTTTTCTATGTTTTACATGTTTTCATTGCAGTAATATTTTTATGTAATTAAATTTTACCTGTAGCTGATATTTATATATATATATTCATTATATTGATATATATATTTGTTGTATTTATATATACTCAATATAAATTCTGATTCTAAAGAAATATTTTAATAGTTCTGAAATAGTCTCTATTACAAATAAAGTACCTATGATTTTCCTCATGAACTCACTCCTCATAACTTTTGGATTGAACATCTTGTATCACTTTAATGTTGCTCTTCGGAATTATTTCTGATCCCTTTAACTTCAAAAAGAGAAGGAGAGATACTAAAGCATAATCATAGAACCAACTTTAGGAGATTCCAGGATAAGGTCTCATGGCAGAGTATGTTAACCCATCACTTATTTGGGTGCTTAAGCTTTTTTAGCCTGTGCTTAAAAAGAAAAGGTTAGATTCGTCTTGCTGATATCCAAACATATGGATCTCTGGCGCTCTCTTTTAACACCAGAATATAGTTTGAATGCACTCACATTTTCAATAACACATCACTTATATTGTCTATATACTCGGCATTTAGAAGATATCATTTTTAGCTAATACCAATAAAATTCTTCCTGTATACATTTTCCCTAAAGATTTCAACTTAATTATGTACTCAAAGCTTAGTTGAGGAGGGAGAAAGATGGTATCGGAGTAGGAGGTCTCTAGGCTAGTTTTGTCCCATTAATATAACTATCAAATCATTTGAAATACTCCAGAAATCGACCTGAATGAAAGCTGACAGAACTCCACAACTAAAGACAGAGATGGAGCCACACTGAAAAAGGTTGGATGTGTGGAGAAATGGTTCAGGGAAGAAATGGATTATGGGTGATGTGGAGAGGAGGGAACTGTGGTCATGGAGAAAGGAGAGATAGAGACATAGAGACAGAGACAGAGATAGAGATGGAAAGATATAGAGATAGAGACAGGGATAGAGATAGATAGAGACAGAGATCAAGATAGGTAGAGAGAGAGTTAGAAATAAGGAAAGAGGAGCACATAAAGAAACTCATAAGGAGAACACTTCCCCATAGCCATTGGCTTGGAAAATGAAAGGGATTGAATTTCCTGAGTTCTTGCAGCTAGTCTTAAAGGTAACAGGCTTGGCTGGGATAGAGCCTGGAGGGCAATGCACTGCTCTTGGAGAGAGGAAAGGCAAACAACTCAGGGGCAGATAGTGTGGAGACAGTGATTTGAAGAGCACCTGGGACACACAATGGAGAGAATATTTTATCTTGGAGCCTATCCCCAAGAAGCAGTGCTTATAGGGGCTCTTATCCAGGGACAAATGACCTAGACAGCATCATTTGTCTCTCCTTCCCTTCAGCATAAATATAGAGTCACCTGTGGAAACTGCACAGCACTGACCCTAGCTGACTAACTTGCTTACACCAAGCCCCAGCTCTTTATGCTCCAGTGGAACTGCCTGCCCTTCTGAGTGACCTTTATCTCAGTTCCAGTGGGCCTGACCCTCAGAATACCAGCACAAATCTCTGCCCACACCATGTCTCCCGACCAGAGATTTTTGCAGGGATTCAGTTCCAGTGGAGATGATGCAAGTCTCATTTCACAAGCACATCAGAGCAAACCCAGTTGAAACTCACCACATTTAGGTCAGAGACCAAACACTGCCTACAACAGGCAAGGAGAACCTCTGCAGACCAAAGGATAGACCAGCCAGGACACAACAGCATGACCTAGAAGACAAACTGATGGAAAGTAATAAAGCTGAACAAAAGAGAGAAATAAGAATTATACAAAATGAGAATAGACTTCACTGATTCCATCAAACATAATAACATTTATATTACAGGAGTTCCAGAAGAAGAAGAGAAAGGGGTAAAAATTTATTGGCAGAAATAATAGCTGAAAACTTCCTTACTTTAGGGAAGGAAACAGATAACCAGATCCAGAAATCACAGAAAACTCTCATCAAAATCAACAAAAGCAGGTTGACAACAAGACATATTGTCATTAAATTTGTAAGATATAGCGATAAAGAAAAGAAATTGTGAAAGCAGCAAGACCAAAGAAGTTATTAACTTAAAAGGGAAAACTCATAAGGCTAGCAGGAAATCTTTCAGCAGAATCTTGGTAATCATAAAAGAGTGGTATGATATATTCACAGTGCTGAATGGGAAAAATCTACAGCCAAGAATACTCTATCCAGCAAGGCTGCCATTTGGAATACAAGGAGAAATAAGGAATTTCCCAGACAAAACAAAACAAAACCCCAAAAAACAAAAACAAAAAGGCAAACTAAAGGAATTCATGACCACTAACCCAGCCCTGCAAGAACTATTAAAGGGGACTCTTTGAGTGGAAAGAAGAAACCAAAATTGACAGTATAAACACAGGAAGCACAAAAGTAGTAAAAATGAATATTTCTATAAAAATATCACTCAAGTGATTGAGTTAAGGGACACACCTAAAAAGGACATGAAATATAATAACATATACCTAAATTGTGGGGAGGAGAGGATAAAATAATGGGTTCAAATTTAAACAAACTTTAACTTATTGCAGACTGCTGTTTACAGAAAGGGTTATATACAAAGCTACTGCAAACCACTTATCAAAAACTACCACCAGGATTTTTTATAGTTTCAGGTCTCATTTTTAGGTCTTTAATCTATTTTAAATATATCCTAGAAGAGGATAAAAATCCTAGAAGAGAACACAAGCAGTTATCACCAAGAAACATGCAAAGAACAAAGAAAATGAAATCCAGATATATTTTCTTGCATTATACATAGGTATTATTAAACAAATGTTTAGAAGCATGTGGGAAGGCCATGAGGTTACCTCCTTGAAAACACATTGTACTTAAACCATCCTTCAAGTAATATCTTTCTCTCCTTACAGTATAAGTATTTTGAAACTTGGGTATAGAAGGTCATGGAAAAGCCATGTGCTTTAGTGCTTGAGATGAAACCCTATGAATAAAGTGTGTTTCAAGTAACATTTTTCTTGAATTCACAAAAAAAGAAGAAGAACATCAGCAAAAATGTGAAAGATAGAAATACAAGAAAGGATCAGAGAAAATCTCCAGAAATAAACACAAAACAAGTAATAAAGTGGCAGTCAATACATATCTGTTAATAATACTGTGAATCTAAATGGACTACATGTTCCAATCAAAAGACACAGGAGATCAGGATGGATTAAAAAAAAAAAAAAGACCTACCTATATGCTGCCTACAGGAGACTCACTTTAAAGCTAAAGACATCTGCAGATTGAAAGTGAGAGGATGGAGAAATATTTATAATGGAAATGGACATTTAAAAAAAAGCCAGAATAGCAATACTTAATCAGACAAACTGGAATTTAAAATAAAGATGTAGCAAGAGACAAAGAAGGACATGATATAATAATGGGGATAATCCAACAAGAAGATATAACAATTGTAAATATTTATGCACCCAATGTGGGAGTACCCAAATGTATAAAACAATTAATAACAAACATAAATAAATTAAACAATAATAATATTTATTTTAGAGGGGGGAAAGGGAGAGAGAGATTCCTGAAGCATACTCTGCACTGAGTGGAAAGCCCAAAAAGGGGCTTGATCCCAGGACCCTGAGATCATGACCTGAGCCAAAACCAGGAGTTGACTGCATAACCAACTGAACCGCCCAGGCATTCCTTCTACCAAACATTAAAGAAGCATTAATACCTACTGTTCTCAAACTATTCCAAAACCTAGACACATAGATCAATAGGACAGAATAGAAATCCAGAAATGAATCTAAAGCTATATGATCAATTTATCTTTGACAATGCAGGAAAGTATATCCAATGGTAGAAAGGCCATCTCTTCAACTAATGGTACTGAGAAATCTGAACAGCAACTTGCAAAAAAAAAAAAAAAAAAAAAAAAAAGAAAAAGAAAGAAAGGAAGAAAGAAAGAAAAAGAAACTGCACCACTTTCTTATACCATACTCCAAAATATATTTAAAATAGATTAAAAACCTAAAAATGAGACCTGAAACCATAAAAATTCTAGAACACAAGCAGTAACTTCTTTGACATCAGCCCTAGAAACTTTTCTCTTAGATATGTCTCCTGAGGCAAGGTAAATAAAAACAAAAATAAAGTATTGGGACTACAGTAAAATAAAACGCTTCTGTATAGTGAAGGAAACAATAAAACTAAAAGGCAACCAATAGAATGGGAGATGATATTTGCAAATGGCATATAAAAGGCTGGTATCCAAAATACATAAGAAATTATAAAAACTAAACATCCAGAGGACAAATAATCCAATTAAAAATGGGCACAACACATGAAAAGATATTTTTCCAAAGAAGACATATGGATGGCCAATAAGCACGTGAAAAGATGCTCAACATGACTTATCATCAGGGAAATATAAATCAAAACAATGAGGTATCATTTCACATCTGTCAGAATGACTAAACTCAACAAACACAAGAACCAACAGGCGTTGGTGAGGATGTGGAGAAAGGGAAACCCTCTTATACTTTTGGTCAGAATGCAAACTGGTGCAGCCACTGTGGAAAACAGTCTGGGTGTTCCTCAAAAGTTAAAAATAGAACTACCCTGGGATCCAGTAATCACACTACTACGTATTTTCCCAAAGAGTACAAAAAAACCCACACTAATTCAAAGGGATACAGGCACCCTAATGTTTATAGCAGCATTATTTATAGTAGCCAAGATACAGGAGCAGCCCAAGTGTCCACTGATTAATGGATGGATAAATAACTCATGTGATATATACACACACACACACACACACACACACATACACACACACTATTCAGCCATTTTTATATTACCATTTGCAACCACATGGATGGAGCAGAGAGTATTTCGCTAAGCAAAATTAGTCAGAGAAATACAAATACCATATGATTTCACTCGTATGTGGAATTTACGAAACAAAGCAAAGGAGCAAAGGGGAGACAGAGAGGCAAACCAAGGAACACTCTTAACTATAGAGAACAAATTGATGGTTTTAGAGGGGAGGTGGATGGGGGTCAGATGGATGAAACAGGTGATGGGGAATAAGGAGTGCACTTGTGATGAGCCCTGGATGATGTATGGAAGTGTTGAATCATAATCTTGTACACCTGAAACTAATATTACACTATATGTTAACTAATTGAGATTTAAATAAAAATGTGAAACTAAAAACAACAAAACTTAATTGAGAAAATGAATGTTTAAAAGGAATATGTATATTAACTAAACCTAGAGACTATCTAAAGTGCTAACTACTGTACCCAATTCTAGTAGGTATTAGTTTTAGATTCTCAGACACTCAGACTTAAAATTTGCTTTTTATAACTAATGGGTCCCTCAACAGCATTTCTTCCTCCTCCTACCTCCCTACCTTTTTATTATTTGGTTTTTACCTTTATTCTTTTGTTGGGTTGATGATACAGTGATATCACCATGAAGTTTCACATTAAAGAACTATGCATTTGAATGTGAATGGCCAATGAGGTTTTATCTTTGAGGATGTTTCTTAACCACATATGATTTCTTTCATTTTCCATTTTCCATAAAATGGAATATGTACATCATTACTTTTTTCCCTTTTTATAATTATATAAAATAATATGTACATATTGCCATAAGAAAAATAGAATTCTAGCAAACACTGATTATCTTCTCTTTAATATCTTTGGTTGTGCTGTATCCCTTTTAATGTAAATTTTCTGAAATTATTTTATGGGAGTAGGTACATTAGTAAATTAATAAATGTATGGTAGATATCAAAATCTGCTTAAAAACAAGATGAAGGAAAAAGATATGTAGACACCTCACATCACAACAAAGATACTCTGAACATATTTTACACTGAAGATAATGGCTAGTTAAACAAGTATTTAGTGGGATGCATCAACTGACCATACAACCAGCCATATATCATCTGGTCTTGCAGTATATTGAAAAACCTTGCTTCAATGTATTTATAATCACATGTATTTGATATCAAAAAAGGTGTTTCTCAAAATGAGTCTGAAGATCAAATGATCTCAGAATCTAAGGGGACATAAAATGAATGGGTATTACACTGTAAAATTCAGCCCTTAAATGTTGACACTTACCAGATCAGATCAGCATACATTAAAGGAAACTCCAAATTTCTATCAAATAATTGTTCTCAAATTCAAAGTGCATTCTATTCACAATTAGTGAATAGAATATGTTAGGATCACCAAAATCAATAAATCATATTGGAATTTTGATTATAAATAGATAAGAAACATCTAATAATTAAGTCCTCAAATGTATCTAATTATTGATAATGACAGAGTGATTTGATGCTACACATTCAATAAATATTGGTATTGCTCAGCATGTGCCACCTATTGTTGAAGTTTCAAGCATAGAACAAACATAGTAGATCCATACAATTAAACTATTAACCAAGACCCTGATTAACACTGACAGAAATGGAAGATTGGAAAATGTGTATTTTGAGAAGGAATTTTACAGTGTAAACTCAACTGTTTTTCCAAGTATGAATCTTAATACTTTGTGATTTTATAATTTTGCCAACAGCATTAATCAATAATCAAAATATTTACACATTCTGCACTAACCAAATGTCCTATGTGGATGATTTTTTGTTTCAAAAATACTTAATCATATTTACTATAAAGTGATACAAGAAAAATTTTGAATGTTCATCATATGCTTTGCACTATGTGAGCACATTTTGGCAGTTCTACAATATCTATATCTCATAACTCATAAATGGAATCTCAATCTCACACTTAACCAGAAACCTAAGATATGAATTATTGAGTAACAGTTTTGTTTTATTGAAAAAAATTTTTCTTTTATATACAAAAATACAAACACAACATGTAAACTAAGGCATTTACAAAGGGCAGTAAATAACACATTATATGCCCCCATTTCTCAAATATAGCATTAAACTGGAGTTCTATTTGAGAAACTTTATTACAATTGGCTGCCTTCCAGAGATATATATGCATACCTATCTATTCTTGGTTTTATTCAGAGAGTTATAAGCCTATTTGGAGCTTTTCTTAAAGTGCATAACTGAGAGAAATATATATCTTTCTAATATTTCTTTCTCTTGCTTGTAATTTAGGCTGTCTTCTAGTTCTAACCTTGTCATTGGCTAGTAATGTTACCGCGCGGTTTTCTTTACAGAAAAAATCTTCTGAGTTGCATTCTTTCTGCTATAATTAATTAATTAATTTTAAAATAGATTGTATTTATTTATTTATTCATGAGAGACAGAGAGAGAGGGAGAGAGAGAGAGAGAGGCAGAGAGAGAAGTGGGCTCCATGCAGGGAGCCTGAGGTGGGATTCGATCCCAGGTCTCTAGGATCACACCACGGGCTGAAGGCAGTGCTAAACCGCTGAGCCACCCAGGCTGCCCAATTAATTTATGATTTGGAAAATAGGGTAATATGGCATAGAAAGGAATTTTGAAAAGCAGGAAGACAACAAGTACTGGACAATATAAAGCTGTCCCTTGGGCCAGGATCTTTAAAAAAGACCTTATGAGGTCATTATGTGGGTGCATAAATTGCTAGATTGCACCATCATGTCTCTCTATTATAAAATGAAGCTTCGGTTTCTTAAAAAAAATGCAAACATACATATGTATATATGCTTAAAGAAAATTAAAATTGTTATAATATTTATTTTCAGAAATAGAAATTATCTTCAATCATCTATTTTTCAAATAATTTTCCCAGCAATTCTCTTATTTTGATAATTTTAAAGTCACTGGTATATTTAGAAGGAGAATTATGGATTGGTTTAACAGCACTGTGGGTACAGTGTATTTTTCAGTTATATGGTGATGTTAACTGTTACCAATATATCTTTTAATATGTAACTAATTTTAAAAATTATTTTGTTGTGACCTAATGAATTTGCAGATATTCACTGGGATCATGTCATTTGGTATTGATATTGCAACTGTACCCTTAATGTCCTCACAGACCTTCATTGATTTAGTTTTCCATTTGGAATGTAATTTCTTACATTGTATTGACATCTTCTGGGGAATTCTGTGATGGCAGAAAGCCCCATAAATGTGAATAATAAAGATGCATACTGTTTCCTAATACATATACTAGCTCTTAGCTTATTCAAAAGCATTATTTAGCATATGTCTGAAGTATAATAATTTATAATTTTCTTTAAGTAAGAGTAACATGAACTTTTATTGACCTACGGAGTTGAGTGAGGAACAATCTTTGTGGATAAATTGTACTTTGGGGTCACACCATTATTATAATTTTTCAAAAGAAAATTGAAATTCTTATCATAAATTAACCCTAAAATGAAGCCTTCCAAATAACTTAGCCAGTACTACTCTGTGTGTGTGTTTACTGCCTTTGTTTTTAAAAAAGCATTTATGTATTAAGACGGATTTCTTTAATCTTTTGAATTTTTCATGCATGAAACACAACAATAAAATGGACAAATTTTCTGTAGGCTATCTAAGGACATTATACTGTCACTATATGTTTGATAGTTAAGATAGTTAATAATTATCTATTAAAGATATACTTTGAAGATCAGCTAATACATTTAGTGTTACTGTATTGACTATTAGCAGGCATGTATTTTAAGTTCTCTACCTGTAAAACAAGGCACAAAAGAGTGCATTTTGTGGCTTATAAAATACAGTTAAACTGGCCATATTTAAATACAAACTTTGATCTTGGTTTTACTATAAATTTTCAATCTGAGCTAGCTATTTTTATAATTTTTCAATATTTTATTTATTTATTTGAGAGAGAGATCTTGAGCATGAGCAGACGGAGAGGGAGAAGGAGAAGCCGCTCCCCTTTGAGCAGGGAGTCGGATGTGGGATTCAATCCCTGGATCCTGGATCATGACCTGACCTAAAGGAAGACACTTAAACAACTGAGCCACCCAAGCACCCTCAACATAAATACTTAAGTAGAAATTTTAAAAAGTTCTTTACAAAGATACATGTAATTCTTTCAAGAAGATTGTCTCTTTAGATCTTTCATGAAAAGAGCTAGTTTAGAGGCACCTGGGTACCTCAGTCAGTTCAGTATCTGCCTTTGGCTCAGGTCATGATCCTGGGGTCCTGGGATTGAGCCCCACATTGGGCTCCCCACTCCCTTGGGGAGTCTGCGTCTTTCTTTCTCTGATCCTCCCCTTCCACTCATCCTCTCTCTTTCTCTCAATCTCTCTCATAAATAAATAAATAAATAAATAAACAAATAAATAAATAAATAAGAATTTTTTAAAAAAATATTTACTGCATTGAAATAAAAACCAGATTATTGAAATGTTTAATTCTAAACAATGGAAATGATATAATGTTGTATAAAGACTTTGGAAAACTGAATTTAAATTACACTATCTACTTATACTTTAAATTCTTCATCAATAATAAAAATTTGATACTAAGATACTATCAAAAAGAGAAACACATTATGCTCTTAGGAAAATGTAAGGTTGTTTTTTGTGACAAAATCTTTTTTTTAAAACACAGTATTACATTTCTCATGGTCAAAGTATGAATTAGTTGTTTTTTCAATATCTTTTACCAATAGAAGGTTCTATGATAACCTATTGGTCATAGTCACTGGTATTGTTTCACCTGTCCTAGGTGTTAATTGGAGGATGTTTCACTCTATGAGCCAGTCACTTGTTTGCTTTAAAGTTAAATTTGAACTTGCTTATAGAATCACTTCATAAACATGTTTGGATGACTGACTAACACCAGTCATTGTAAAATCAAAATAATATCATAATCATGTTAACTACATTATAAATATTCCATGTATCTGTAACTTTGGTAAAGTGATATTTGATTCTATGTAATAATGTTTTTCAAAATGTAAGTGAAGGGAAATAATTACATTTTTACAAGATAAATAAAATTCCTTCTGGCTCATAAAATTGGCACTAAATATACCTTTTCCATAAATTACTATACCCTTTCCCTTGATATTTAGTTTATAAAACAAAACCATCTGCATCCCTTAGTTACCAAACACGTAAGATACTTTCTATCTATAAACAAGTGGGATTAAACAAAATGCATTAAAACAAACTGACAATGAAAATCAGCTTATGATAGGCCAAATGAGTGGTTCAAGGAAGCTGTTACACTGCAATTGAAAAAGATAGATTGATACTGAGGGAGAAAGGAATGTGAAAAGATAGGCTTCTATAAGGAGGAGAAGAACAATGAGAAAAAGAAGATTATTTTGTGTTAAGAATTGTATGTTCCTCATCCCATGGTAGTTAAGAGAGTGAATATTTTACTTCACCAGAACAAAGGTAACATCCAAAAGATAGCTTATTCCTTTTTTTTTTTTAAGATAGCTTATTCCTAATTGATTGTTGATTGATCTTTCAATGTTCTATGTTACTTGATTTTTTTCTTTTTTTTCTTTCTTTTTCCTATTAAAAAAGTAGAATCTCTGGAGATAATTTTCCTTTGTTCCATTGTTTGTTTAATTATTATTTTATTGATTATTATTTTAACAATTATTCCCCAAATTATTCCCCATATGGAATAATTGGTCACTTTACAATGAAACTGGAATGTTTTTCAAAAATATTTATTTATTTATTCATTAAAGACACACAGAGGGAGAGAGAGGCATGTGTCCCGAAACTGGAATTTTGTATACAGGTTCATTTTCTAAGAGAAAAAGTGTTCAGAGGCACCTGGGTGGCTCAGTCGGTTAAACATCTGCCTTCAGCTCAGGTCATGGTCCAGAGGCCTAGGATTGAGTTCACACAAAGGCACTCCATGCTCAGCAGGGAGCCTGCTTCTCCCACTCCCTCTGCCATTCCCTTTGCTTGTGCTCTCTGGCTCTCTCTTTCTCTCTGTCAAATAAATAAATAAATAAATAAATAAATAAATAAATAAAATCTTTACGAAAAAATAAGTAAGAAAAGAAATGTTCAACGTGAAAAGGAAAAAACAAACACACAAGTGGAAATCTCAATCTCAAAATTCACCTTGCTAGATAGATAAATAGATATGCCTATATGTAAATTATTTAATTTCTGAGTAGTTATGCTGTAGTAATTAGAATTTACTGATACTTTTTTCAAATCTATTATTAAGTAAAATAGGATATTTAGGTTTACAAATTTAACATTCATTTGAAGACAGTGTAGATTTATATCACTTTGGGGGAACACAAGGAGAGATCCCGTAAAAATAGGAGGAAACAAAAAGGTGCCATTTTGGTGACCTAGAAGATGGGAATTCGGTGAAGATGACAGAAACAATGTTCACAAAAGAAGAAGGAAACCCAGGAAACTACGACATTGAAAGATGGTAATACCTTCAAGAGTATAGCTTCAGTCAAGTCTTTCTTTTGCCCTCCAGGATATTTTTACTTGAATTATCTAATCCCTTAATGTGATGTTGGAGTCTATCCATATAAAAAAGCCACAGACACTACAGGCTTTTTCTGTGGTGAGATAGTCAATTATGCAAAATCTATTATTTCCTTAGATTCAAAGCCTTCCCAGAATATGATTCATGTCAAAGTTTCCTTCGGATTTGGTACTTTCTGACTCTACAACAGACAATATGTAGGTTACTATTTGGACATTGTGAACTTGAGCCCACTGCTCATGTTTAATTACCTCTAGCCCCTCTAATATCTGTTACTTGTCCAACACAGACTTAAAATTTTCTTTCTTTGATATAGTGTGATTATATGAGTATTTTAGGGAAAAAAAACTGCACTTAATATATTTCTACCCTTAGTATGCATTATCCTAGTGAGGGAGCTTCATATTCTTAAACTGATTTGATTGTTGCATTAATTGAACAAATGTTTCCATTTTATAGATAAGTATACTAAATTTCAAAGATTTGGGGGTGCATGGGTGGCTCAGTGATTGAACATCTGCCTCGGGCTCAGGTTGTGATCCCAAGGTCCTGGAATCAAGTTCCCACATCAGGCTCCCTACAGGGAGGGAAAATAAATGTCAAAGATTTAAAATGAGTTGCCCAAGGTAGCGTGAGATGATAAAAGCAAATATAAACCCAGGGGTTATGCAGAAGACTCAAAAGTGAAAAGACTGAGCCAAATAAACTCTGATTCTAGAAGTGTGAGGAGAATGACTTGTTCACATATTAGGCATTTAAGAATTAAGTTGTTAAAATGTCAAAAGGCTACTGATAAATTCTCACCTTTAAGCCTGAACAACTGCTTCCGTGACAAATATGAATTTAATTAGAATTTGAATATGAGAATCTCAAATAGATACATATTTAGGGATTCTCTTAGAATTCGTAGAGTCTTATTTCAAAATAAAATTCAGTGACACTAAATAAGTTCTGGTTCAAATTTTATCTGAAGTTAGTTATATTTTATATGATCTAATTCCCTCAAGGTTTTAGTATATAACTATATTCTATGTAGAATATAGCTAAAGTATAACATTAAGATATTAATAAAGTTTTACAAAAATAATGTTAACTACTAAAAACTTTGCAATGGCAAATCTTTTAAAGACTTGAAAAAGTCTTTTACAGACTTTAAGCTTTCTCTTATTCACAATTTCCAAAGAAGATGAGTTAACATCACTTACTTATTTATCACAGAAATATTAATAGAATTACTTCCTTTTTCTAATGGATTTTTATACCTAAGGTTGACTGCTTATAATATTAAATAATGAGTTTCCCTAGAAGCTCAACTGTGCTCTGAAACATTTAATCTATTGATTTAAAAAATTATTTAAGGAGTCTAAAAGGAAATACATTAATTGCTAGTGGTGAACACTTCAGGGTGAAGAGATTATATGTGATTTCTATTTTTTTATTGTTTACATTTCCCTAATTTCTTATAATGAGCATTTGTTATTTTTAAATAACAGCAAAAATTAGCTAAACTTTATGATATTTAGGTTCATTACAATGTGAGAGAAAACAAATGATTCTATTTTATGGAACTAAAATTAAATGGGACAAAGATTTATTTTTATCTATATTTTTATTTTTTAAGATTTTATTTATTTATTCATGAGAGACAGAGAGAGAGAGAGAGGGAGAGGCAGAGACACAGCAGAGGGAGAAGCAGGCTCCATTTAGGGAGCCTGATGTGGGACTCAATCGGGGACCATGGGATCACGCTCTTAGCCAAAGGCAGATGCCCAACTGCTGAGGCACCCAGGTGTCCCTGGGACAAACATTTAAATCTAACATGGATTAGAATTAGAAGATGAAGGACTTTAATATATAAATATAGTGTATTAATTATGCATAGTAAGAAAACAAAACAGATCCTCTGTGACAGATTGGCATATGAAAATAAATGAACTTTATTTCTATTAGACAAGCAAAATATACTAAAACTTGTCATTTTACTTTTTAAAATAAATCTCGTTTTAATTCTTGTTTCTGTATGTTTCTGTACTCTGTTCCTCCTACCCAAAAAGCCTTTGTGCTTTATTTCTACCCAAAGACTTCATTTTCCCATGCCATGCCTATGTTCTCCTTCTTCCTGGATACGTTCTCCAATATGAACTATATTGATTTTACTCATTTCTAACAAAAACTCATCTGTTTCCAAGTTCAAGTTTTATACTAAAATCGTACTTTCCAAGTTATTCTGTTTGCTTAGGAGTTTCTATAATGGTAATTTCTATATTGGTTTGTAAGTGAAAACAAAAAAGAAAATGAAAGTTGACAGATGTTAGGAGAAATGAGCATGTACTGGCATTGCTGGTAGGAAAATAAAGTGATATAGCTGATGGCATGGAAATGATAGAAAATAAACTGATACTATAACAAATGGTGAAATATTTAAACATTTAGAGAATTTACTAATTTTTAACTAAAAGGCCATTTTAGTGCTCATGTAATTGTTTATTCATACAGGTTCACAGTTTTGGGGAGAACCACCATATATTAGGATCATGGGAAAATATAAATAACACTACAGAATGAATATTATTGCAATAGGCATTATGTACTGATGTTTGATGCCTCTCCCAGGTTGGGGGAAATAAGTGAAGTCTTCCTTGAAGAGCAGAAGAGCAGAGTTATGAAGCAAATATTGATAGAATATTTGGGAATTGGGGTAAGGATGCAGCAATAACCAACTGCCAAAACATGATAGTTTTTATATCTGACCAACTCCGATAATAATCTTTGGGATATTTTTAAAGAAAGAAATGGAATGCTGGGTTTAAAGAACTCTGGCAGCACTACGAAGAGTGGACTGGGTTTGGAAGTATACTAGATTCATTAAGGCTAATTCTGTGACTCTGGCTGGAATCCAGGGTAGAAATGAAAAAGTTCTTAACAGAACAGTTGGGAGGAGGGGAATGATAGGAAATAGGAAATCATTTCAAGAGGTGTTTCAGATATTGATTTGACCAAATTGAATGCTTTCTTAAGGTATCAGAAATTAGGATATAAAAGGAGTCTAAGTCTTTTTTTACATCATGCAACACAAATAAAACAATTGTATTTTATAGCACATTGTGATAGTTTGGCCTTGACAAGAGATAATCACCTGACAATAGGGCAAAAGTGAACAATATCCAGGCACATTAGTAGTCAGGTCAGGGCACACTACAATGGAAAACTCTGCTTTGGATAACATCTGGGCTTCTAGTTATATAATAGAGTGAATGATAGACAGTACCTTCAAGTGCAGGTTTTGACAGCAGCAACAACTGATGGGTGAAGTTTTGAACAAGGTGAATCAAAGTGCAGACAATCATTATATATTTAGAAACTTTGGTGTGTATTTCAGGAGAAAGCAGTAGTAGAAAAGAGGACGTCTGGGTGGCTCAGCGGTTTGAGTGTCTGCCTTCAGCTCAGGGTGTGATCCCAGGTCTGGGCATCGAGTCCTGCATTGGGCTCCCTGCATGGAGCCTGCTTCTTCCTCTGCCTGTATCTCTGCCTCTCATTCTCTCTGTATTTCTCATGAATAAATAAATAAAATATTTTAAAAAGAGAGAGATTTAAGGATCATCAACCTTTTGGCACCTGCAAAAAGCCATGGGTATGCTTAAACAAATCTCAAATTTCTTAATCCTTTGTGCAATAACACAAAGAAATACATTGTCAAATCAGACATACAATCAGAGATTGAGCTCTATGAAATAAATTCAAGTTTAGAAATAATAATGATATATGATCAGCAGAGAGAAGTCCAGGAATGCCACTGCAGCTGTGTCTTCTGTGGCTATATAAGAGTGTGTTCTGGTTCAGAGTAGCATATGAAGCCTCTAAATAATATTTGCAGCTATATTGATTACACCAAAAAGGTGTATGCATTTCAGTCGTGAGAAATCTCCATTTTATACTCTGATATTTGCATAGCATGCAGGACTTTTACCAGAGAGCCATGCTCATAAATCCATACATTTTAAGTATGCTTATGTTAAGCAATTTGAATAGGTACACTCTTACAAGGTAAGACCTTAACCTGTGTACCACAGGGCTCTTCCACCAGCAAATACTCTAATATGTTTGGAAAAGTCTTCTCAAAGACTGTTAACTAGATTTCTCCATGAAGCTAGAGAATCATCTCTAGACCTACTGCTTACCATTTTTTTTCAAAACCATACTTTCTGTGTTTGACAACTTGTGATCCTACAACATTCATTTAAATTTCCATCTTCCCATGATAAGAATAATAAGACATAAAAAAATAAGTATTTTAGCTGTCCCTTTTAGCTAAAATATAATCAAGTAGCTTCCAGTTACTTTTGGCATATTTGCAACTAATGCCAATAGAGTTAGGCTCCTCAGGCGAGTAAAGTCTTAGATAATGTCAAGAACTGCCTTACTATTAGTTGGGTCAATTTAACCTCTGTAACTCCTAAGAAAATGGTTTGATTTAGGGAAGGCTATTCCGTTTTTTATTTCCTAGCTTACCAACATATTCTCTTTGTATCTATGTAAGTGTATGTATATGCTGTGTAAGCTTACTCCCCCTACAAATAACAGTTAGAAGCTAGAGTTATATCATTGGATACCACAGTAATGGAGTATAACAATGGACCAACTTTATAATGCCTTTTGGGAACAAATACATTTCTCTAATTTTTCAACCTGAGATGTTAAAAACTGTCCAAAGACATCTTATAAAGTCACAAAGCTATCAAACACTTGTTTATAAGAAAGTGCATTTGTACAAAATATAAGCAGGAAAGCAGAAAAAGTCATTATGAGTCATACCTTATAGTAGAGATCAAATGACCTTACCGAACAGACACTTAAATAGATCACTGAGAGATAACACTTTGAATTGATTTTACTTTTATTTAAGAAAATCCTACCAAAATCTATAAACTAGCCAATAAAATGTCATGATTAACTGCGTCAAATGCTGCCAAAAGGTCCAAAAGAATCATGAAAGACAACATCCGTTGTTTCAATCAAAAGGTCATTATTTACTTTCAATACAGCAGTCTCAGCACTATGATGAGGATGAAATCCTGATTGAAATTGCTCAAATGAGTCAAATTGCATCATGTGTTAATGTAATTGATTACAACCTCCAACACTTTAAGCAGAGTCTAAATTAAAAAATGAATGATGGCATTGCACTTTATCTACTGGTAATGAAGCTTTCTTCAGCACTTCTGGCTCAGTAGAAATTCATGGTCATTTGAAGAGCTGATCTGGAGCCAAAAAAAAAAAAAAAAGGAAAAGAAAAAGAAAGAGCAAAAACAAAAATCTTATAATCCTCATCAATGACATTATAAGTATCAGTATCTTGGTATAAGACAAGATTGGCTTCTGCTGGAAATCCATCACCCACTTTAAGAGAACCAACAGATCTTACTAATCCTGAAAAAGAACTGCCAAAAAGGGAAACAGAGGTTACAAATTAAAGACCATTTCTTCATATACACTTCGGTGTCTGTGCATACATACCAGCCTGAACTGAATTATAATATTCACATACGATGCTCCTCCCTAGGCTTTGCTATTTAAGGATATATAAATGGCATGTTGTTAGGTCTTAGGGGTCCTCCTTCTCTTTGGTGCCTATCATAGATAATGAAAGGTAAAAACTGTGTCACTGACCTCAAAAGGGTTGCTCCAGATGCATTCCAAGAACATCCCAAGGTAAACTAGAGGTAGAAAGCAGAGGCAAAAATCAGGAAAAATGCTTCAAGAATCATGGCCCGGTGGCATTTAAGTGGCTCAATTGGTTGAATATCTGACTCTTGATTTTATCTCAGGTCATGATCTCAGGGTCCTGAGATGGAACCCTCTGTTGAGCTCCATGCTCAGCAGGGAGTCTGCCTCTGTCCCTTTCCCTCTACTCCTCCCCACTGCTTGCACACACACACACTCTCTCTAAACTAAATAGATAAATCTTTATTTTTTTTTTATTTTTTTTTAAGATTTTATTTATTTATTTATTCATGAAAGACTGGGAGACAGAGAGCGCCAGAGACAAAGGCAGAGGGAGAAGCAGGCTCCATGCACCGGTAGCCTGATGTGGGATTCGATCCCGGGTCTCCAGGATCGCGCCCTGGGCCAAAGGCAGGCGCCAAACCGCTGCGCCACCCAGGGATCCCTAGATAAATCTTTAAAAAAAGAATCATAGCCAAGTTTGCCTCATCACTTATGCATGTACTCCAGTGAGGAAAAAGAGGTTAAAAATAAAAATGTTGCTACATAATAATAATAATAATAATAATAATAATAATAATAATGCTAACATATCGAGTGATTACCTTTTGTTTGGAACTACTATAAGCAATCTCTTTACATAGGAACAAAATTGATGGATATATTAAGTCCATAAAATTTCCCCTCATCTGCAAAATCATCCCTATTTTGCAGATTAGGAAACTAAGAAAGAATTCAACCCAATTCACGGATTCAAGTATAAAAGTTTGAAACTGAATTTTGATATTCTGGTTCAAGAGCCTTCACCAATGCATTATAGTATCAATGTGCTATTTTTTCCCACATATTTTCTATCATCTGAGTGGTTAATGACACAGGAGAAGACACTTAAATTCTTATGCTACATTGCATTATATTTTACAACACTTTCATGAACTTTAGTATACTGAAAATATCCATCCATCCATACTTACATATATACATGAAATGCATCAGAACCCTAAAGAATAAATCCGAGTGCTATTATATATGTACACATATATTATGTATACACATGTGAAATGACTTAATTCATAACTGGATATTCAAAACTTTCATAAGAAAAAAATTATAAGAGTGTATGTTGTCTTTGGATTAAACTGTAATTAAACAACTTAATTTGGATTGTAATTGTAATTAAACAACTTAGAATAAAATAATTTCTCAATTATTGAGTAGCAATGCAAAAACATGTTTTTTTTTTCTATAGGGATAGTCTCACTATAATAAACTGTCTCAGCAGAATCACATTATAACAGCCAAAATATTGTTATATTCTATACATTTTGCTTTCAGACACTCATATTGGTCTCTATATCCTAAATACATAAGTTATGACAAGAAAGAAACTATAAAATTATTCAAACTGAAGTAAAAAACACAAGGATAACTTCACACAGAATCATTATTAAATTTTATTAAGTGCATCAGCTGTATCATCACTGATTTTTGAAGTGTGCATCACATCTAATGACAAAGAAAAAAAGGCAATTAAAATCCAACCTAGGACAAAAGCTAATAACTGACAAGAGAGAGAAAATATTGGAGTTATGTTAAAAGGTGAATTAATTGCTTTGAATAGAATAATGCTCAAACAATGCAATGACTAAATTTCAGTGATAACTTTCCAAATTCCGAAGTCAATTACTCGCCCTTTAAAATGTCCAAATATTGAGGGATTGATTAGGAAATGCTAACTTCCATTTTTCTAATACATTTCAAGTCCTTCCACTAGTAGTTATTTTACTTTTAATTTCCTTCCCATATTTATTACAGATTCTGCTCCTTTCAATTTTTGTTCATGTTTCATGCCTCTGATTTCTCATTTAGTCACATCATAGGTTGTAAAACTGTGCTTTATTCAAAAGACTACAGAACTTAGCAGACTATTTAATGGACGTTGAATCAGAACTGTGGTCGAATTTCCATTTTACCATTTACTAGATGAGTAGTGTTGAAATTAACCTCTTGAATTTCTGCTTCCTCCACTGTACAGGGAATTTAAAAATAGTACATCTGCAGTTCACTTATAAGGAATAAATGTGTTAATTTGAATGAGTTCTTCAGTTGCACAGATGTAAAATATTATTTTCAATGGTAACTGATAGTTCAATAATACCCAAGAGTACAATTAGGCGAATGAAAAATAGCAGTATATGCCATGCATTTTAAAAGGTACAAGATACTATAGTTCATGATATTTGGTTCAACTTTTTAAATTACACAAATGAACTCATTGTCACAGAAATAAATGTATTCAAGATCTCACAAATACCAGACTTAGAGATTTTGGAAAAAGTCCCCTAAATCAGGTTTTTGTTGTTATTTTTTGTTTGGTTGTTTTTAAAATAATCATTCAAAATACATAATGGATAAGTTGTGGACATATTAGGAAGAAAAGGGATGAGATCTCGTTTGCCAATTGGCACAAGGCTTTTTTTTTTTTTTTTCCCCACAAGGCTATTTTAGAAAATCATGCCAAATACAAAACACTAAATAATGAGAGTAGAGTAATATTCCAATTCTGCCTCTAAATTTGTGACAATAGAGAAAGCACAAATTCATTATGCTCTATTTTCTTCATTTGTAAAATGAATAGGACAAGATAATGTATAATGTCCTTTAGCTTAGTGACTCAATTTCCTATCATTTCTCACTACCTGTGGAATCCAAGGCTTAAGCATTTGTCCTCCGGGTAAATATTAATTATTTTATTTTCAAAAAATATTAATTATTTTAATCCTGGCACAACCAGATACTTTCTGGGCCTTCGACAGATCACATGGTCTAAACTTTCTCTTCTCTAAAATGAAGATACATGGGCAGCCCCGGTGGCGCAGCGGTTTAGCGCCGCCTGCAGCCTGGGGTGTGATCCTGGAGACCCAGGATCGAGTCCTGTGGCGGGCTTCCTGCATGGAGCCTGCTTCTCCTTCTGCCTGTGTCTCTGCCTATAAATAAATAAATAAATCTTAATAAAATAAAATGGAGATACAAACAATAACTATTTCAAGAAGATGCTCTGAGGATTAATTATTAATATTAATAAAAAGTGCTTTGTGCATACAAAGTGTTCACTATTAGCTGGTAACTTTCTATTAGGATCATGAACATCCACCTACCAGTACCAGCAAAGCCTCATCCAGAACAGATGCTCAATATATGAATAATGTATTCATATTACTATATGAATAAATTTCATATATGAAATACTATATGAATAATAGTAACAATAAGTATTTATTGATCATATAAAGTGTGTACAATTGGTAGCACCACCTAATTGAAACTTTTTGAGCTATTTATTTTCTCTCATAAGTGAGAGGATACAGATTTTAGAACATTACACAAGTAGTATTTCAACAGTATATTATTATGAACTATCATCTAGATCTGAAAAGCAGTAAAAATCATGTCTGAATGAAAATACCAAGCAATTTCCTGGCTGCATTATTCACAATAGCAGGATACAAAAACAAGCTAAATGTCCATTTGTGGATGAATGGATAAAGAAAATATAGTATATACAATGAAATTATTATTCAGTCTTAAAAATAAAGGAAATCTTGCCTTTTGTGACTACCTAGATGGACCCAAATGACATTATACTGAGTCAAATAAGTCAAACACAGAAAGACAAAAACTGCATGATCTCATTTTTATGTGGAACCTAAAGTAGTCAAACTCATAGAAACATAGAATAGAATGGTGATTGCCAGGGGCTAGGGGAACGAGGAGTTAATGGTTAAAGAGTATAAAATTTCACTTATGAAAGATAAATAAGTTCTAGAGATCTACTACACAATGGAGTGCCTATCTAAGAATACTGTATTGCATATTTAAATTTTCTTAAGAGGATAGATTTTAATTGTTTTACCTCAAAATTAAAAAAAAAAAATACAGGGATCCCTGGGTGGTGCAGCGGTTTAGCGCCTGCCTTTGGCCCAGGGGCGATCCTGGATACCCGGGATCGAATCCCACGTCGGGCTCCCGGTGCATGAGCCTGCTTCTCCCTCTGCCTATGTCTCTGCCTCTCTCTCTCTCTCTCTCTCTCTCTCTCTCTCTCTCTCCCTCTCTCTCTCTCTGTGACTATCATAAATAAATAAAAATTTTAAAAAATACAATAAAGGGAGCAAGAAGAAACTTGGAGGTAATGGATATGTTTATGGCTTATATGGTCGTGATGGTTTCATAGATGTATACTTACCCCAAACTTACTGAGTTGTATACATTAAGTATGCATAATTCTTTCCTTATCGATCACACCTCAATAAAGTGGTTTAAAAAAGAAAATGCTAAACAATTTTCAAATACAGATCTAAGATTCTGAACCTGTGGTCCTTGGACTTTTTATTTTTTCCTCTGAGTTTTTTAATGTCTGATGCAAATGCACCTAAGTGTAACATTCTAACACTGAAAATATGTCAAAAATTGTTGTTAAGTAGCTTTTAAAACTTGAGTGTGGAATGGGTGACGGGCACTGGGGGTTATTCTGTATGTTAGTAAATTGAACACCAATAAAAAATAAATTTAAAAAAAATAAGAAAAAAAAAACTTGAGTGTGAAAACTGCATTAAAAATTATGTTAAAAAAATTATGTTAAAAATGTCTAAGTTACTTGTGTGTCATTCTGTAGGTAATATGGTACGCACAATTCAAAATAGAAAAATAAAGCTCAAAGATTAAGTCTAAAGAAGAAAGGAGTAAACCTAATAAGCAGCACTCAGAATAAGTGGATATCATGACACTAACACGTCATGAAACATAATGAAGATATATATATACCATAACAACATAAAATAAAATAAGCACTGCTTTGTGCTCATCTGTGTGCCCTTGTGTGTGTGTGTGTGTGTGTGTGTGTTTTCACTAAAATCCTCTGCCAAATAAATGTCCCCTGTGTGACATTTTTTATTGACGGAAGTGCTGTGAAATTGTCTTTGTATTCATTCAAACTGGAATCAAAATATTTTCCAGATCCCGATATAACAGGAATTTTAATGGAGAAGGAAATGAAAGTAGATTAAAGAATATTTCAGTGCTGATCCAGAGAGCAGAGAAAGTTATCAAGAAGAGGGAGGATTCAAATAAAAAGCAATAAGACTGTGTGAACAGGATCACTGGTTTCAATTTTTTTTTTCTAACATCAGACTAACATCATTAGAGCAATTTTGTAATTGGGCTTATATCTACTTCTTTGATATTTTTACAGTTTTTGATGGCATCGCCTATGCTACAGTTGATGGAGGAGGATCATTTCTTTTTCTCATTTGGTATCTGAAAGTCCGATGAAATCTATGGCTTTAGCTGCTTTTCTGTGTGTGTATGCATACATGTGTATAGACCGTGTGCGTGCCTGTGTGTGTGTGTGTACCTATGCTTATCTATTTTCTTCTATTTGTCAAATAATACATTCCCATTGTTCAGACACTGGGATATTTGTAATTAAAAGTATTTTTGTAAATAAAAGTATTAAAATCACCCAAATTGACCCCACCAGTATGTTGATTATATGAATGGGATTATGTTTTTATATTCTTCCTGAAGAAAGAAGAGACTTCCCAAAAGAAGACTCTGTATTTTGTCCTTCATATTTCTAGGTGTCAGCCATGTACAGGACACCAAACCCAGAACTTAGTAGGGGCCCCATCGAGAGGGATGCTTGATAAGTATTTTGAAATGATGGCTGAAAAATTATCGCAAATATCCTTCTATGTCATCAAGTTTTTTTCAAAATCCTGATTTTGGATTCCTTCATAATAGTATGCTATATGTTGATATATACATATGTTGATATAAGCCAAAAATTACCTAGTCATACATGCATATGAAATTATATTTTATATATATAAAAATCCCCAGGCTGCTTGAGATAATTGCTAAAAGTTGAGTTAACATTTAACTTGAAAGTAACACATTAAATTTATTTAAAACTAATTTAAAATGTCTATAATACTTTCTAGGGTGTGATGTTTAACTCTGGTTTTCCCTTACCAAAGAAATTTCAGAAATTTAGGATTACTTCCCCATTATCGATTGCTATGGTTCACAGTTCTTTTTGGTATTTCCATTCTTTCTTTTATTAGGTTTTTGTTCTGAGCAATTTAATGTTCCTATTGATTGGAAACACACAGAAAACATTTCAAACAACGATATCACTTTGTAGTTTGGGGGAATTACATCTAATTGAGTCTGAAATGTTTCACTTCTCAATTATAAATGTTTGAGCATACATTTATTTCTTATAAAAACAAATCACAAATACAACCATAAAGCTCTAGTAATCAGGTCATAAAACATATTATAAACCCAATTTGAAATACTTTTCCTAGGAATACAAATGTAAATTATGCCAGATTTCTTTAGCAATTTAGCAAAAAGAGAAATGACAATTCTAATCATTTTTGCACAGGAAGAAAGAAAAATTCCTCCTGTTTTTTTTTTTTTGAGAAAATCAAATGTCTCAAGAAATAAAATTTTATAATAAGCACATTAATTTATATATTTTCTTTGGAAAAATAAGACACTTAAAACACTTAAAAAAGACTCCTTTACTGTAATCAGGCTTAAAAAAAGCAGGAATGTGAAATTTCTTCCTGAATTTTTTACCTAGCATTGTAAATGCTACCTCAAGAACAACACTTTAAAAGATAAAAGAAAGTAACCTTTATTATGAATCTGTGACAACTGCTGTATAAGCTAAGTAACATTGCCCTTATTTCTCCACAGGGCTTCAGGGTTCTCAGATGGGTTAAGTCGCTTGCTCAAGGTCACCTCACTAGTATGAGGCAGGCAAAAGCATGCATCAAGCACGGTTTAATGTTAAAGCCCCATGCTCTGTCCACTGTATCATGTTGTCTCCATGAAAATGTGAAGAGAAAATAACACAGAAAATCAATAATGAATGAACTAGGATCTATAACTTAGAAAAAAATAGATTTTGCTTTGTCACAAATACAATAGTTTCACATCTGTAGAGTGACTTTAATTTCATTTACATTTTTACACTATTTTGAAATTTTGTATATTTTACATTAGTCTTTATTTTTCAAATTACATATTTGTCTGGAGCTATTTTATGTTTTTCCCCTTGAGGCTCTATTTCTCATGTGTTGCTGCATATTATCATTTCTTGGTAAGGTTTATTTAACTAGGAATCGGTTACCCAGTTATCAAAGTCTTAGGTACTTGACATAACTCACATTGTTTTTTCCTTGATCTAGAATGGAATTTTATTACATATTTCTAGCTTCACATTTAAATACATTAAAGAATGAATTTAAACATTGCAATTACCTTGTATCATATCTGATACATTTGTGCTCTATTGCAAACAATTCAGCTGAAACCATAAAAACAACTGGTGTATGTGGATGAGATTTTTCTTTGAATATGAATTCCCTATAACAAAATGATTTTGTTTTAACACTGTATTGTAAAATTAATGTAACAAAATAATTATATAATAGTGCATTCATGTGCTAACTTTACAACAAAACTATTATTTGTTGTATCTAGGAAAATGTTCCAAATTAATTACTGAAATACATTGTTAACTCATATAGCTGGCAAAATATTAAATTGATGTGGATAAAATAAGTTGTATTATAATGTTGCCATGTGGACAAGCATTCACTATATAAATGCATGCAGTTTTATATGTTTATACTTGTAAACATGAATATGTACATTAAATGTGTGTGTGTATGTATACTAAGAAAAAGAGAAATACCTAGAAGTTTGCATAATACAGTATAAGAGTGCCACCTTCTGGATTTAGAACATTAAGTGACAATTTTTTATAATGTTCTAGCTTCCAAAAAAAATCTATGATTAATGATGTTCCTTGTTAGTTTTTCCTATATTTTACTATTCATATGTAAATATTGTTTTAATGCTACTATTTTTAATGCAGCATATTCATTTAATATGCCTAGAATCTCTTGTGTGTATACAAATATTTTCTAGAGAATACAGTAGATTCCAAAATTTACTAAAGATATATCAATGTGTATATCAGCAAACTAACAGAGCTAAATCAAAAGAAAACAATGCAATTAAAATGTATATTTGCAAAAAAATGAATTAATTCATTTATTTTCAACATAGTAATAAGTCAGCAATAAATGTACTTTCTCAACTTTGTGCAAAATATAATGGCAAAGCACATTTTTCTAATAGATTTCACTACTTTGATATTGAATTTATATACACCTAGGTTTCCTATCAAAAGTAGTAAAATTAATTTTAAAAACTCAAAATTAAACACATAAATATTATACAACTACTACTTCAGTATCAGGAATGATCAGACATTATGGGAATTGAGCAAATATGTCTTGAATTTACAGCTGTTGAGTATTCCTCTTTTCTCCATTGGTATCAGGCTCCCCTGACCCAGCAGAAAGCTGAATCATGATGTCCTTCCCCACCCAGGACCTCACATACCAAAATCAGAACTCGGCTCTCAGTTTAAAATCTGATCAATTTCAATGGTTTACCAACTTACTTAGAATGGTTATAAATTACAATTGTTAATTTTAGTTATACACTAAAATTTGGTGATCTTTTTTCTATTAAATAAATGTCAAGACTTTGGGAAGGGAAATGACTAATGGTGGTGTTAGGGGCAATATGCCTTATTTATTTTCCTTTTGCTCATATTTCCTTCCTTCAATCATTCTCCCAAGTTTTTGAGTGTGTGGGACATGTAAGATTTCCTTGTGCCTATAAAAATTACACTTTATTTGAAGCTTTCTATTTTGCACATGGATAAGACTAACCCTGCATATAAATACATCAAGTATGCATAAGAATCTTAAATGTGTCAGAAGAGATATACTATTTTTTGTGGTAGACAGTATTTTATAATATAAGGTAAATGTTCTTAGCCACTCTAACACTAATGCTAATTTTATGTAACCTATTTTCTAAAGGTCTCTTAATGAACTTCTAATTCTCTCTTCTTTGGAGGAGGATTGGGAGTTCAAGAATCATGACACCTCTCCATTATATGTGTAAAATGGTGATAAGACATTATTTTAAACACAGGATAATATTCTTGTCCAGATTTCTTACCCTTCAAACATTATTCATTCACTCCTGAATCCCCAAATGATAACTTCTAAAGCATATTCAACTAATGGGAATATGGAGTGTATTGAAACAAAATGAAAGTGAATAATGGAACAATTCATTATAATAGAAGAGGATTTTAAATGCCGATGACTTAGAGATCTATATATAATTCAAATAATCAGAGTATTGAGGAAGAAATTCTACCAGCCTATTAATATATCAACAAGGACATATTTTGAGGCTCCTGCACTAGTTTCTGCCACACAACTCCCAATGACTTCAGCTGTCCCAAATATAAATGAGTACAATTTGTACATAAGACATGTGCAGCTTTTTAAGAACAGTGCTTTACTTTCTATATTTAATAACTTAGAGATCTTTGGGCCTAATAGCAGTCACCTTCAAAAAATATGTGGTAATCTCTCTTTAGATGTACACATAACCACCATCAAAATTAATGGGAATTAAACCTACTATCAAAAGGACAAGAAATTCCTTTGAATGTTTTACAAGGTTACTTTCCATAATGATTTATTTCAACTGAAATTTCTTTTACAACTCTATATATTCCAAAATAAATATACTGTTTAAGTAATTAGCTTAATGAGGTCTCTATATCTTGAGTAGGATGAAATAGAGTATAAATTAGCATATAAAACTAACAGTCTTGCAGGAGGATTGAGAATACTTTGGGGGTTCTATAGGCAGAGACTCAGGTTTGTATATCTTATAAACCAAATATATCCAGACTCACCTAGAGAATTCTCTTGGTGAATCCCTTAAGGGCCCATGTGTGTGTATGTGTGTGTGTGTGTGTGTGTGTGTGTGCACGTGGGACTTAGAAATCTGTTTATAAGAATCCCTGATGAGAATGAAAGTTGAGCATTTGCTTGGTGCAGGATCAGTCAACTATGGAAGATAAAGGGAGCTTGCAATCGCAGCCTGACACATTTTATGCATTACCATATACTAGGCCTTGCAGATTCCCGTAAATATTTCAAGAACGTGGTGCTATCCTAGAAGCATACACATATAAATAAAAGAAAATCATCACTGAGGTCTCCTTAAACAGCCAAGAGCCCAATACTAAGCAGCTCGGTAAATTTGCTTCACAATTTGAGAAGAAACATATTTGTCCCAGTTAAGTGTGATAATTCTTTATCGGTTAAAATACATGGCACACAATTTCCTTTGGAATGGTGAAGGAAATCTCTATAGCAATCAGGACTCAATGGCTCTAATTAACGATATTAATTAATTAATTAATGCCTGGTGAGAACAGAAGAGCAGGAAAAGACAGATGTTGACATACAGTCTAGGTGACTGATCATCAGCACATGTGAGTAAACCCCTGGGGAATTTAAATTACCTTCAATATCCAAAATGCTGTGTGTGGTTTTGTACCAAAGAAATGTAGTTTAGTTGTCTTTATTGTAAATCTTGAATGATGTAGAAAAACATTAGGAAAAATAAAACCATGAGGCAATTTGTAAAGGTTATGCTATTCTTTAAAAGTGATCAGATCTCCAGAACAAAATTCAATTTTTTGAAGTTACTAAAATAATAGTAAGGCAACATGGTTAATTAAAGATCCCTCTTGATGAGTTTATTGTTACTGTAGAAAAGAAGAAAATTGCCCCCAAAAGGCCTAAGGTTAGGGCTATAAACATAATTGACATAATTGAAACAATGAGTATTTATAAACTTGTACTTGAACTTAAAATGTGAGGTCAGAGCTGTGACTCATTCTCAGGCAATTCAATGACTGTACTCATCACCTGATTCCTTGATAGATGCTTTGGGAGTCTCCAAGTCAAGAAAACAACAAAACAAAACAATGATCAAAATAGGGATTTTCCTCAAAAAATTCTAAATGCTTTTACCATGCAGCAATGATATAATTAAATCTGAGTCTAGATTTTTAATGCCTTGACTGGATACAAAAATCAAGATGAGTGACTTGTTTTTGTGCGTTTTTGAATGATTTATATCTTTAACATACCAACTGCTGAAACAAAACTACTCTTTTGTTCGAATGAACAAAAATGTTTGTCTGAGTGGAAAATATATGTTTTAGATTTTCTAGGCCTCATTTGGTCTTAAAATTATATGAGTTGGTACATTTCCCAACTGAAAGATACTTGCATGCCCCTATCGACTACCAACAACAAATGGAGAAAGTGAATGAAATTTAGAAAACAATAATACAGAGTGATCAGAGGAAACACATAGCTTCTCCTACTCCAAAGAAAAGTTCTAATCCTCCATTCTGGAATCTTTATGATTTCTTGAAGTTCCCCTAAGGATTAGAAATGTATAATATATATGAATATAAGTTCCCTTAAGGCCAGGACTTCTTAACCTTTTTAGCATCATGACATAGAAAATGATAATATGATATAGAAAAGGGAGACACTTATGAAGAGGATTTGGAGGCATCTATGTGAAGATAGATTTTTTAAAAAAATAATTGTATTTATTATACTTTATATTAGATTTTTTTTAATTAAAGAAAGGTATTGGGGAAGATATTAAATGTCAACCTCCAATATTTTTTTTCCAAAAATGCTGACAGGAAACAAGCTTACTTCCATAAGTATGACTTTATACCAAATTCTGTGATTAAAGGACTATACGTATCTCCTGATCAAAAATTTTAATGATGGTATTTCCATATTCTTCATAGTCACCATATACATTGCACATAAAACAATAAAATATTTAACTCCAATTGGTGGTCTCTGAAGAGAGCAAGGGGTAAACCTGAATTACATCACAAGACAGTCCCCAAGTGATCTCAGTGCTCTGACTACCGTAGTTAGAACACAGACATTTTAATTGGTCTAAAGCCTCCAATATGCAAGTGTTCTTTAGTACCCATCCACTCACTGAACTGGAAGGAGAGAATGGAAGGAGCCATCCTAAAACATACTATACTTTAAGATGCATACTATCAATGTCTTGGAATATGAGCTGTCAAATCCACACTTCTCTTTGGGGAAAGAGTAAGATTGGATAGTAAGATCTATCCACACATAGATACCTTATCCTAGAGGCCAACCATCATTTCAATCCTTTCTCCAATTTCTTATAGTGTGGCCAAACCTGTTTTCAATTAGAGGCATCACTTTCCATTTTGAGAGAGATTAGCAGAGGATCAGAGAATTTCTGCAAGCACAGTGGTGAGGCTACTTATATACTCTGCCATAGCTTCTATTGATCATTCTGGGAGAATGGGATAGTCATTGCATCATATTGATCAAAGGCCTCTCCAAATGCTTCTTTAACAATGTCTCCAGAAAATCAGTGGTTTAGGATATGAAACTAATTATCCTGAGGATAACATTTATTTTGTCAAAAATGTATTTCATATGTCATTTTTCATATCAAATCATACTCATCTATATATTGTCCAGCTTAGATGATCAGATAGCTTTACGAATGGCAAGTCCGAGCAAACCCAGAGAGAAAGGAACCCATCTTCTCTAATTTGATGGGTATACTGGTAAAGTATACAAATTCATTAACTTAGAAATCAAGATAATGAACATGCCATTTAAATATTTTGATTAGACAAAAGAAAATTCATCAGTAATAATGTGTCTAATTAAAGACCTTATATACCACTTCCATAATAAATATACGTTCAGCCAATTTATTTAAAGAATAGAAATATCAGTCTGAATGTAAAAATCCTTCCATACATTTTACTCTCCCTCTATCCCTGGATCTTTTAAAATTCTTTGTCAAAACCAATTTGTCAGCAATTTCTTTTTAATGATTTGCCTTTAGGGAGTTTCTCTAAAGTATTCATCTTAGTGCATATAGAAGAAAATAAATGTATTTTCCCTGTACTCATGAATCATCATTTTGCATATTATTTAATTAAATCTCATAAATAAAATAACACATGCCAAAATTAGCATAAGCAGTCACAGGACTAATACAACTCATTCTTAGTAAGTGCACACAAATGCACATGCACACAGATAGCCCAAGTGCCATGACTTTTAAAAGGATTAGAAAGCATTGGTTTATCTGTCATGTCTATTATGTGGAAGTAAATTATGAAAGCTTCTACTATAATGTTTTGTCAGCAATTAAAAAACTTTCAAAAGTAAATGTCAACACCCATTTCTAAGTAAATCTTTTATTCCTACAGAGGAATTAAAGTCTCCTAAATGAAATTTCTTCTCCCTTTTAAATAAACTTGTTTCCAAAAATATTTTCTCCCACTGCAATTTCTTTATTCGAGTTAGTCCTGGTTATGATACCCCACTTCTGTGCCTAAAAAGAACCAGATTGTTTTTCCCAGCTGTAGCCACTCGAGTCATTCTCTATAGCAATCAGGTTCATTTCTTAGCAGCTGCGAAGTTGTCAGTCTAACTCTAGTCAGTCCCGTGTCCCTACTTTTCTGAAGTTCCAACTGGCCAATAAGATACACAATAGCATTTTAGCACTTGTATAACTTTAAAATATTTAGAAAATACAATCAGTTCTCCAGAAACAAATGTAAACAGCTATATCCTTTTATGATTGAGATAGAAATTCCCTTAGAAAATAGCATTTCTGATGCAAAATTGAAATGTGCAAAATCAATATACAAGAAAATATAGCTTTACGGTATAAAGTCAGAAGTTCACATACAAATCACTTCTGACTATTTAATTGCCCACATGCACACACCTTTGCCCAGCATAGTTTTTTTTCCATTCAGGTGATATTTTATGAACTGAATGTCTGTGTTCCTCCCACATTGCCAATTCATATTCTGAAATCCTAACCCCCAATGTCATGTCATGGTACTGGGAAGTGGGACCTATGGGAGGTAATTAGGTCATGAGAGGAGTCTTCATAAATGGGATTAGTGCCTTTTTAAAAGGTATCCTGGAGAAATGTGAGGAATGTGAGGAAACAAAAAAATGTGAGGAAACATTTTTTTTGAATGTGAGGAAACAAAAAAAGGAAATAGTCTGTAATATGGTGAGAGGGGCTCTCATCATTACCCAATCATGTTGGCACTCTGATCATAACTTTCAGCCTCCAGAACTGTGAAAAATAAGTTTCTGATGTTTATAAGCCACTTAGTTAATGTATTTTATCAGATCAGCCTGAGCAGATGGACACGTTTGGTTGTGTTGTGAGTCAATACTTCAACTTGATATTTTATATTTGTTAAAGTTCCACAATGATTCTTAGATGTGCATCTCCACCTGAGAACTGCCTACACTTATCACCAACAGACTATAGAAGAAATATAATTGTTTGTGGGAAGGAAGTAGAGAAACAAATGTACGCAAAAACAATAAAAGTATTCTTGGGGTCATAATCATTCAGAAGGTGTTTCTTTGTGGCACAATTTAGAATCAAAAATACATGACTGAACATTTCAATTGATAGAACTCTTCTATCAAGTGATTAATCTGGGTATTGTCTTCTCCTTGCCTGGGGAAGATGGAACCCCCTTCACACTGTAGTATTGGAAACTTCTGTATTCATGAAAAATTGTATGGGCCTTTCTTCCTTTTTACTTTCTTTTGAATCCTGTGCTTCTGGTACTTCAATGCTGAATTGAATGATTATTCTCAATGTTATAAGAAAGACTCTGTCACTTTCTCTCTTGTATCTCAGGAATGGATCCCATATGTTTCTTCATTTCTTAGAATTAGAAAACATTCTCAAAGAGGCTGTTGAACTAAAATTGGTGTTTTAAAAAATGTTTCTTTACCCTCTATCCACCAATATTTGCTTTTTTCTCAAATCCCTCTAGTTCTCGAGTTGGACTTTTTTCAAGTTGTGAATAACTTTTACTTCTGTTATGATGAAAGTTCACCTCTCTTTCCACGAAGTGGGACAATTTAACTGGAATTACTGTGATATTGCATCTACTTCTGTATTTTCCTTCTTATATCAGTCAAATGTAACATCAATCCTTAAAATACTAACTTATTGGGGATCCCTGGGTGGCTCAGCGGTTTGGCGCCAGCCTTTGGCCCAGGGCGCGATCCTGGAGTCCCGGGATCGAGTCCCGCGTCCGGCTCCCGGCATGGGGCCTGCTTCTCCCTCTGCCTGTGTCTCTGCCTCTCTCTCTCTCTATCTATCATAAATGAATAAATAAAAAATCTTAAAAAAATTCTTTCAAAAAAATACTAACTTATTCCATCTCTACCACATTAAGAAACAATAATATTTACTCAATTTAAACGTTTCTCTCTTTAAGAAAAAAAATGAGTTTTCTAAGACACAAATCTTTCTTTAGGCCCAATGGCATTCTTTCTCAAATTTCTGATGTTTCATTTTGGAATTCCCAAGCCCTATCTCTTGTTAACATAATAGAATGTGAAAATGTTTTACTTCTCATTTCTGTTTTCCTCTAGTTCTGAGGAAACATGATTCCTAGAAAAAGAGTATTTTCCACACAGGCTGTTTACACTTTCTGCTTAGCCACTGTTTGCCACACTTTCACTGATTTTTTTCCCCTCCTCTCAAGTTCAAGAAGATACTGTAAAGACCCTATTTCTCTTCATTCACTAATGTGGTCAGCTATAGCATTGGGTTTGAACCTACACTCAGCAGCTCGGAAATACATCACTATGATCAATGGTTATCTAATCAACAAACTGAATCCAAATTGAGAGTCTGAGAGAAATCATCAGGAGGCCATAGGATTGCACAAAAGTTCAACCCATAATGGTTCTTATTGTGACCCTGGATGTTCTAAACAGAATAAAACAGGGAGAAGATTTGTGATAGTCAATATAATACTAACTAAAGTACCTGGAATTAAGGATCCAATGACCTAAATAAATCATACAGGCAAGCTGCTCACTCATCCATATAAATGCCACTGCTTTTATAATTTGAAATTCAAAGCCAAACTCTTGGAAGTCCCCCAAATAAAGACCTGTATCTATACCTTATCAGAATCTGCCTGCCTGGCAATCTGTCTACCAGACTTGGAACAATATTTGCAAATTGAGCTCTAAATAAAAAGAGGATCTCATTCATTCAGTCTTTCCTTCCTTCCTTTTTCCTTCCTTCCTTCCTTGCTTCCTTCCTTCCTTCCTTCCTTCCTTCCTTCCTTCCTTCCTTCCTTCCTTTTTTCCTTCCTTCCCTGTATTTTTCTTTCTTTCATTTATACATTTCCTTCTACAAATATTTACTGAAAAAAGACAATGACAAAATTATTCTAATCATAAGTAGATGCTATAGTGAAAATAGCAGTACCATATGTTCTAGTTTCCAGGAGTTATGAGTGTAATGGAGATACTATTTAGCAGAGAACTACAGAAATAATTTTCTAAAATTATAGTAAGCACTGAAGGAAAAGCACAGAATACAGATTTGGGACTAACTTAATGAGAGTTCAAGTTCATAAACTTTCTCACTTACAAAAAATATATTAGAGATTCGCAATGAGATTGTAGGTTGTTTTTTAGTAAGTCTCCATTCTAGGGGATGTTCAGTTTACAAGAAAAACAAAGTATCATGTAGGGGGCAAAATAAATTATTCTGAAACCAATTCACTGAATTTCCATTGCAGTCAGAACAAGTTAATGAAAAATTTGAAATGAATACTTTGGAGAGTAGTATTTAACATAATTCTAGGTCATTACACAAACACCTGGAGATATAAACTAACATATTTAAATAATGAATTCTTTGGATTTTTTTAAATTTAGCAAACCTTAACGATTTTTGGTGTACTTGAATGAAGAGATGGCTTAGTCTAATCACTTTATGTTGTGTTTGAATTTGTGGTCAATAGGACATACATAAAAATGCATTTAAAAAATAAAGATAAGGGAGACAGAACGTAAAGACTGCTAACTCTGGGAAACGAACTAGGGGTGGTAGAAGGGGAGGAGGGTGGGGGGGTGGGAGTGAATGGGTGACGGGCACTGGGTGTTATTCTGTATGTTAGTAAATTGAACACCAATAAAAATAAAATAAAAATTAAAAAAAATAAATAAATAAAAATAAAAAATAAAGATAATTTTTGTGATTCCTTTTATAAAAATTATTTTCCCAAATCTCTCATTTGGCACCTATTTATAACATTAATATACCAAGTATCCTTTTTTCCTCCCAAATATCTTTTGAATGCAATGTATTACAAATGAATATTCAAAATGAACATAAGACAAGATATACCCTTCAGCTAAAACTAACATTCTGTCCAGATGTCAGGTTGGATTTAAACTTTTAAAGCTTGACTTAGAGTTTGACACTAATTTCCTTCAATGCCAAACTAAATTAGCCTTAAGAAGTGCAAAATGGCTAAAAATAACCAAGAATTCTATTCTTTTCTCTGTTATATACAAATACCTTCTTTTAGGACTAACATCTCTTCATGATTGCCTTTTATGGATGTGTATATGAAATTAAATATCTTCCATTTACCTTCTCACATGCAACATATGAGATTTCCTGCTCAAATCTCTTAATTTTACAGATGAAGTCAGTGTTGTAGTGGGCCTGAATGGTACAACCTGATAGTAGCAGCTTAAGGACTCAGACCAAAATGTTGTATTTTAGGAAAGTACTTCTGTCTCTTGACAAGAGTTTGCATATTAGTAGTTTACAGGTCAAATATGTTTTCTCACCTGTATTCTGCATATGTATCATACTGAAAGTAAACCCAATGTAACTTAATGTGAATCACTTTACTGTTTCTGATTTGTGTACTAATTCTGATCCCTTCTAATTCTGATATTATCATAACAGGCCTAAAATTTTATATGTACTTGAGCATAACATAGCTTGTATGCTCCATTTTTAGTTAACTCCTTTCTCTGTCAGCAGATGTCCTATAAATAGGTTGAATGAAACTAGTGCATTGTAAGTGATATTTCTGCTCATCTATCAAATTTAAGGAATGCCCACTTGCTTTTAGGGAATGAGTATATTTGATTTGCATTTAAATTCTATTCAACATTTGTAATGTGCCTAAGTATTATAGATTCAGGAAAGCTGGGATCCCTGGGTGGCTGCGTGGTTCAGCGCCTGCCTTCATCCCAGGGCATGATCCTGGAGACCCAGGATGGAGTCCCACATCAGGCTCCCTGCATGGAGCCTTCTTCTCCCTCTGCCTGTGGTGTCTCTGCCTCTCTCTCTTTCTCTCTCTCTCATGAATAAATAAATCTTAAAAAAAAATCAGGAAAGCTAAAATCTGTATCTCCTATATTTTACTGTCATTAAATTGTGATTTTGGCTTAGGGGATCAGGTACCCTTAAGTTTGGGAATGTTTAGTGAAGTGGAGGTGTCATTAGTGTTAATTTTGCTATTTCACTTTTTTTTTTTTTTCTGGCAAACCCACTCATAGAGACTTTGTTCCCACAGCAACTTTATCAGAAGATGTAATGTCCAAATACCATTTTGAAAGATTTCAACAGGTTCAGTGCAAGCATTCATATTGTACATGTGGATCATGGTAGGTACTGAGTGTTTTCGAAGTTAGCTGGGGCTTTGAGATTATGGAGGTTTTTTCCTGATGACAGTTGCAAAGTGGTTCTAGAACCATCTTATAGGATAGTTTAAAGTCATTCTTTGTGTCCAAACTAAGGTCTAGTTGCTTCTACCCTTCCACATTTCTTTAGACCACTTAACGCTCTGAAAAAAAGATTATTCCTTGCCTAAGCTAGTAATGAAGAAGGCATTCACTTTCCCCACAGCTTGACTAAACTTTACACTTCCTTCTTATTCTGGGCTTCTGGCTACCCTTTTCTTAGGGCATTTACGTCAGGAAACTTACAATGGTAATTTCTTTTTCTGCCTCTTTGGTATACATTTTTTGTTAATCTGTATCCAGAAATCTTTTTTATTTTATTATATATAAACATGTTTCTAGGTAAAAAAAAAATCTTAACAGAAGTAATGATAATATTTGTAATTTTTAGCAAATTTCTTTCTAAGTATATTAGCTCATAACAAAGTAAAAAATATTAAGTAATAGTAATGATATATTCTTGCCCTGATTTTGACTTGAGAGCTAATGCTTTAAAGCATTAAAGCAGGATTTCCATGTACTAATATGGTACTGCTTTGTATAAAACTAAAATTATTTTGGGCTTTTTTCCAGCTTCATTGGGGTATACCTGACAAATAAAAATTACATATATGTAGGGTATGGGACACGATGATTTGATATACATATACATTGTGAAATGATTACCACATGCAACCTGTTTAACACATCTATCACCTCACATAGTTATTTCCATGTGTGTGGTAAGAGCACTTGAGATCTACTCTCTTAGTAAACTTCAAAGATATAGCACATTATTATTAATTACTGTTGTTATGATGTACATTAGGTCATCATAATTTCTTCATCCTATAACTCAAAGTTTATACTCTTTGATCGAACCTCCTCTTTTCCCCCCATTCCAGCCTATTGTAACTACCATCCTTCTCACTGTTACCAGTTGTTTCTTTTTTCAGACCTGACACAAGTGAGATCACACAATATTTGTCCTTCTCTGTCTAGCTTATTTCATTTAGCTTAATGTCCTCCTGATCAATGTAGTTCTTTTTTTGTAAGATTTTATTTATTTATTTATTTATTTATTTATTTATTTATTTATTTATTTATGAGACAGGAGAGAGAGAGAGCGTGCACAAAGGGGGGGGGGGTAGGGACAGTAGCAGACTCCCTGCTGAGCAGAGAGCTCAAGGCAGAGGTGCAGAGGTAGATCCCAGGACTCCAGGATCAGGACCTGAGCAGTTGGCAGTCGCTTACCTGATTGAGCCTCCCAGATGCCCCTTTTAGTTTATTTATTTGAGAGAGACAGAAAAAGAGGGAATGAGTAGGGGGAAGGGCAGAGGAAGAGGAACAAGCAGGTTCCCCACTAAGTGGGAAGCCAGATATAGGGCTCAATCCCAGGACCCTGAGATCATGACCTAAGTAGAAGTCAGACACTTATTCAACTGAGCCACCCAGGTGCTCCCATTAATGTAGTTCTAAATGGTAAGATTGCCTTCCATATTTAAGACTGAATAATATTCCATTGTTCATATATATAGCAGAAGTTTAGAATTAAGCAGAAGTGAAAGTTTTCTGATCATTACAGATATCTGATCCCAAAGGTATTTTAATAGCAACTTTTTTGCTCAGTGTAGTGTTTGGTTTTGGAGCTAGCGTCTTCCTGATTGTTGAAGACACAGCATATCTATTAGTGTCTGGACCATAAGATATGGCTTGAAATTCAACCTGGAATCCACTTCTGTCTAACCAATGACCTTATAAATTACTTAATTTATTGTAATAAAACATATCTTACTTTAATACATGATGGAATGGATTCTCTTCTACACTATTGAATATATATATATATATATATATATATATATATATATATATATATATCTTCTCCCAAAATATATGGACCCAAATTTCTCTCAGTAAAATTTTGCAGTTTTCTGTTTAGCAGTTGTGTTGATCATTTGGTAGGCTTATTCTTAAGAGTATAATATTTTACATCATTTAAATAATATTGTTTATCAAATTTGTCTTCTACTTTTGTTGCTAATATTTAGAAATATAAATAGTAACTATATTTTGTCATCTTCCTATATTCATTCATAAATATAAATTTTTTTTTTTCTGTAGAGCCTTTTGGATTTCCAACATACACATTCATGACCCCTATGACAGTGAGGTTTGTCTCTTTCCAATTCTTTCTTTCTTTTTTTATTTTTTATTTTTTATTTATTTATGATAGTCACAGAGAGAGAGAGAGGCAGAGACATAGGCAGAGGGAGAAGCAGGCTCCATGCACCGGGAGCCCGACGTGGGATTCGATCCCGGGCGAATCCCGGGTCTCCAGGATCGCGCCCTGGGCCAAAGGCAGGCGCCAAACCACTGCGCCACCCAGGGATCCCCAATTCTTTCTTTCTAATTCTTCTTTCTTCTTACCCCCGAATCCTTCCTTCTAATTCTTCCTTCTTTCCTTCCTCCTTTCTTTCCTTCCTTTCTACCTCTCTTTTTTCCTCTCTCCCTCTCTACATCTTTCCCTCCTCTCTTCCCTCCATTCTTCCTTTGCTCCCTTTCCTCTCTCTTTATTTTTATCTTTTTCTCTTGATGCCTTTCTCACACTTTTTGCACAGGTTAACAACTTATTCTAGTGGTGATGGTGGGCACAGTTGTTTTCTTTCTATCTTAGGAGAAAGCTTTCAATATTTACCACTAAATCTGCATAATAATCGATGCAGAAAGTTTCCGTTGGTATCTTTATAACATTATACATATGACAATATATAATTTTTGTTATGCTTTATTATTAATTTAAAAAATCTAGATAGATAAATTGAAGTGTAAATATATTGCAGATATCCTTTCTAGACAGTGTCTTGCCTGTTCACTTTCTTATCCTTTGAAGAAGCGAAGTTCTTAATGTTAATGAACTCCAATATAATAAACTTTTAATTCACGTTTTTATGTACTTTTTAATGTCCTTAGCAATTTTTATGTCCTGCTTAAGAATCTGCTTACAGGAAATTTAGGAAAATATTCTATGTAAGCCTTGTTTTATCTTTCATGTTGAGCTTAAAGATAAACTGGAGGGAGAAAGAAGTTAAAGCAATTGGACCATGATCTATTTTTTCTTAGAGTTACCAAGTGAATATCCCAGAAGAAGTATAAGAAACAAGGTGATCTGATCTAATCACACTGAATAGGCTAATTGTCTTTGGGTGGCTAGAATAAAAGTACCCTAGACTGGGTAGCTTGAACAGCAAACATTTACTCTCACAGTTCTGGAGGCTGGCAAATCCCAGATTAAGGTGCTAATAGATTCAGTGTCTAGTGAGAAGCCTGTTCCCTTGTTCATTAATAAGCATCCTCTCACTATGTCCTCACAGGATTGAAGGGGGTAGAAAGCTTTCTGGAGTCTCTTTTATCAGCACACTAATCGCCTTCATGAGGGCTCTACTTTCATGACCTAATAACTTCCCAAAGGCCTCACCACCACATATTATCACATTTAGTATTAGGTTTCACATGGATTTCAGGGAAACACAAACATTCAGTACATAACCCCATCTCTCACACAAATGAAATTATGATATGATATTTGGTTGAGGAAAGTCCCTTTATTTGGAATGTCATTAGGCATTTCTGGCTCTAGGCTAGTTTTAGTAAATTAATACAAAATATATGGACCTATGAGCCAGGGTTTTAAAAATGCCATGTATTTCTGGAGCATAAAAAGGGATATTTTATGAACTGGATGCTCCCCAATAAAAGAAAATAATTTAAGGACCACATTTGATATGCCATTTTCTCTGAATCAAAGAGAATATATGTTTTATCTTTAAAAAAAAAAAAGAACCTTGATAGGACACCTGGGGGTGGGGGGGAGGCTCAGCAGTTGAGGGTCTGGCTTCCACACAGGTTTTGCTCCCCAGGTCCAGGGATCGAGCCCCACATGGGGCTCCCTGCAAGCCGCCTGTTTCTCTCTCTGTCTATGTTTCTGCCTCTCTCTCTGTGTTTTTCATGAATAAATAAATGAAGTCTTAAAAAATAAAAAAGAAAAAAGGATCTTGGGGGTTGCCCTCAATATCCAGAGGTGTGCATACTTCCTGTGTATTTCTTGATTGTCTCTTTTTTTGGAAATTATCAGTAAATCTATACTGGGTTAGATCACTATTTCGTATTAGTCTAATTTGAAAATCCAGCTCTTTGGGTTAGCTCAATGTTTCCTCTCAACCTAAATTTTGTGTGAGCTATGAGGTAAGGGCCAACATTCATTTTTACCAGATAATTACCTAATCAACAAAGTACCAGTTATTCAAAAGAACATCTTTTTGTCTCTATTTTGCTGTAGCACATTTGCTGTTGTAACTTTGGTGACCACATTTGCTATTATTTCCATTAACCTACATGTCCATCTTTATGCCAATTTCATATTCCTTTTATTATTGTGAATTCACAGTAAGGCCTTATATTGATAATATAAATATTTCAGGTATGATTTTTCTTGAGTATTATTTTGATTCTTCAGTGTCCTTTGCAATTCTGTATACAACTTATTTATTTTTATTTTTAATTTTTTAGAGTTTATTTATTTGACAGAGAGAGAGATAGAGTACAAGCAAGAGGAGCTGCAGGCAGAGGGAGAAGCAGGCTCCTGCTGAGCAGGGAGCCTGGTGTGGAGCTCAATCCCAGGACCCTGAGATCATGACCTGAGCCAAAGGCAGATGCTTAACCAATTAAGTCACCCAGGTGTCCTCTGTATACATTTTAGAATCATGTTATCAGTCTCCACCAAGAAAGAAGAAAGAAAGAAAAGAAAGAAAAGAAAAGAAAGAAAGAAAGAAAGAAAGAAAGAAAGAAAGAAAGAAAGAAAGAAAGAAAGAGAAAAAGAGGGAAGGAGGGAGAGAGAGAGGGAGGGTGGGAGGAAGGAAGGAAGAAAGAAAGGAGGGAGGGAGGGAAAGATGAAAGAGAAAGAAGGGAAGATCCTATGATACATTTTAACTGAGACTGCACTAAATTTCTAAACAAGATTGGAGATTGATATTTAAACAATATTGTCTTTCATTCATAAATATGATATAACCTCTATTTGTTTAATTAATCTCTGTAATGGTTTGAAATTCAATGTGTTTCCTATCTACAGTGAGACTTACTGATATAATTTTGATGTTTTACACTATTATTGTAAATATATGTTTTTAAATTGATAGTTGGTCATATATAGAGAGACAATGTATTTATTTATACCAGTAATCTTGCTATATTTATTAATTCTAATTCTGTATCTTTTTGAATTTCCATCTTACAAAACCATGTTATCTTTGATGCTACTTTTGTATGTCCTCCACCAATCTTTATACAATTTATTTCTCTATAATGCATACATTTTTCCATTGGTAAAGGCATGTAGTACAAAGTTTGACAGGAGTGGCCATAGAAACATTTTTTTTTATTTTGTTCTCAAAATTAGAGGAAAAACATTCATTTTTTTGACACTAAGTATGGTGTTTACAAATATTGTTTTCCTTTACTGTTTTTGAAATACTAACTAAAAGATTAAGGAAATTCTATTACATTTAATTAGTTAGAATTTTCAACATCAGTGAATATAAATTTTATATTTTTCTATCAAATGAGATGAATATAAATTTTTATTTTATTTTCCCCCTTTGTCTACTAATACAAAGTACATTGTTCTTCAAATATCAATTCAATTATTTATCCTTGCTTGTAATTTTCTCAGAAAATTTTCATTTTGGGGCATCTGAGTGGCTCAGTTGATTAAGCCTGGGCCTTTGGCTGTGATCATGATCCCAGGGTCCTAGGATAAAGCCCAGCAGCAGGCACCCTGCTCAGTAGACACCCTCTGCCCCTCCTCCTGCTCGTGCTCTCTCTTTCTCACATGCTTTCTCTCTTTCAAATAAATAAATAAAATGTTCAAAATACTTTTTCATTTTGAAGTTATTACAGGCTCATAAAGTGAGTTGAGAAGTGCTCTTTCATTTACTCTATTCTGAAAAACTTGGTATGATATGTCATATCTCTTCCTTAAGTTTTAGAATTAACAAATTTACAGCCATCAAAAAGAATGAAATCTTGTAATTTTTAACAATGTGAATGAAGCCAGAGTATATTATGCTAAACAAAAGAAGTCAGTCAGAGAAAGACAAATACCATATGATTTCATGCATATGTAAAATTTAAGAAACAAAACGAATTTAGGAGATGGGAGAAAGAGACTTAAGAGATTATTAAGAGATCCTTAACTATAGAAAACAAGCACACTGCTGAATAGGAGGTGGATGGGGGATGGACTAAGTGGTGATGGGTATTATTAAGGAGAGCACTTGTGATGACCACTGGGTGTTATATGTAAGTGATAAACCACTAAATTCTACTCTTGAAACCAATATTGCACTATATGTTAATTAACTACAATATAAATTAAAAATTGATAACAGAATAAGCCATCTGTTTAGAAATATCTTAGTGAAAAAGTCCTTAATTATGGATTCAATTACTTTAAAAACTATAGGGCTATGCAAATATTTTATATCTCTTTTGTGTTGTTTGTAAAGAATCATGATTTCCAAGAAATTTTTCCATTTCATTTAAATTTTTAAACTTACTAAAAATGCATAATATGCCTCTGTTATCTCTTTAATGTCTGTAAGATCTATGGTGATGACTCATTTCATTTATGATATCAGTAACGTGGTTTTTCATTTATCATTTTGTGTCTGTCATTTTAAAATTTTCTTAAAAATCCAGTACTTGGGCTCATAAAGTTTTCTTTAATGTATGTCCTTTTTCACTTGATGAATGCTTTTTAAATATAATTTCCAGCTCTTTCCTAGGATTTTGAGAAGAATGTTGAGGTCACTGAAATTCAACTGTTATTTCTTAATACATTACTTATTTTCTGATCTTCAAACATTGAAACATCATACATACTTTAGTTTTATTTTCTTCTTCCCTATTTTTAAAATCACATTGTTAGGGTGCCTGGGTAGCTTAATCAGTTAAGTGTCTGTCTTTGGCTCAGATCATGATCCCAGGGTCCTGGGACTGAGCCCCGAATGGGCTCCCTGCCTGCTTCTCCCTTTCCTTCTGCTGCTCCCCTTGTTTGTGCTCTTTTGCTTTCTGTTAAATAAATAAATAAAAATCTTTTAAAAATAACATTGTTATATATTTAAATCCTGCATAAATTTTAAGCTTCAGAAGACATTATCATTATCATCATTATTAATAATAGTGTAATAGCGTGATAATACTACAATGGTAGTATTAGGTCAACATTCATTTAAATCATACACATTACTTCTTTGACCTGATCATGGCTTATTTCCTTTAGACTTTCTGTATCTCCACCTACAAATATTTAACTTGCACTTGAAGAGTTTTTAAAAAAATACAATTGTTTTAGTGCAGATGTAACAATCAAATTCTATCCATATGAAAATATATTTATTTTAATTTGTGTTTTAAAGAATTTCTAAGTATAGATTTCTAAGCTGGAAATTATTAATAACAGCACTTTAAAATTACATTTAATTGTTTTGCAGTTTCCATTATTACTGCTGAGAATTCATGAATATCTATCTTGCTGAACTCCTTTAAAGGTAATTTAACTTTTGGATAAAGGTAGGAGTGACCAAATTAGAGGTCATTGTTAAAACAATCTATCATAGAAGGAGTCTTGCTACTATGGAATTTTAATTATTCTAGTTATTTTTATGTCACAGGTTTCCAAAGTCTTTACAAACATGGATTTTGTATTTTTTTTCTTTTTATTATCCTACTTTTTGTGTCATGGACAATAGCAACTACATTATGTCTGAAAGGAGAGATTCTAATTTATTTCGTAAGTTTTATTTTCATTGCAATTCAAATAGGCATACTTACCCATACTCTAGTTATAAAAGGTAAATAGATATTCTCAAGATGCTAGATAAATGATAAGTACAACAAAGGTGGCTACTCATTAAACATAATAAATGTTTGTATTAATTTAACATATAACCTTCCCAATACTGACTCCTTAGTAAGTGTTAAAACTTTTAAATAAAAATTACTAACATAGACATTCTGAACACTAGATTGGACTACAAAAAAGTTCTATTTTAGGATAATTTTCTTATATTATTCCAAATTGACACCAATTATTCTCTAACAGCTGTAAAGAAATAACTACACTCTAATACTTATGTAGAACATGCCCTAAAACCATAATTACTGTCACATATGCTATCTACCTGATTGGTATTTTATTCCCATTAGTTTTTTATTGAAGTATAATTGACATACAATATTATATTAGTTTCATGTGTACAACATTGCGATTTGACATTTATATACATTGAAAATGATCACCATAACTCTAGTTATCATGTCATTGTACAAAGTTAATACGATATTATTGTCTTTATTCCTAACACTGTATATTACATTCTCATGACTTACTTATTTTATAATTCTAAGTTTGTACTCCTTGATCTCCTTCACCCATTTCATCCCCCATAAGTCCCCTCTCCTCTGGCAACTATCAGTTTGTTCTCTGTATCTATGAGACTGGTTTTGATTTTTTTGTTGTTGTTTGCTCATTCATTTTGCTTTTTAGATTCTGCATTTAGGTGAAATCATACAATATTCGTCTTTCTCTATCTGGCTTATTTCACTTAGCATAATACCCTCCAGTATATCCATGTTGTTACAAATGAAGGATTTTCTTTTTTATGGCTGAATGGTATTCTGTGTTATACATATAAATACACATATATGCCAAAAACATAAGTGCCAGATTTTACATGCTTATAGATAATGACCATGTTCACTGTGAAACATACAAATATGTATTTGAAATATCAACTGATAAATACTATAACATAAAATTAAATGAGACTTGATGCAGCTGGAGTAAAATATACTTTGCCGTAATTACAGATACATAATTATGTTTCTTAATTATAGACATTATATATCTGTTACACAGCTCTTAATTCTGTCATTTCAGTTCCCCCAAAACCATTTGTTGGTTTTTGAGCACTAATCTACATATTTCCCAGATAGAAATGAGAAAAACTCTAGCTCATCCTCCACAATGGGTTCCAATGACTTACTGATTGTATTTCTTGAATCTTATCATTTAATCTCTAAAAAAGCCAATTTTAGATTTTAAAAATGCTTTTGTCCTATGGAATGGAAAATACCTTAGAATCTATGCATACTTGATTTTTATATGGACTTTCCTCCAAGTTGGAATCTTCTACCTTCTATGTGGACTAGAAATGTATTAACTACATATATTTTGACTTTTGGGGAAAACAAACTTCTGAAATGGATCATATGTTATAGCAATAAGATTTCATTTCTAAAAAGCTTTTAAAATATGAATTAACTACTGCCAACAATTCTTATCCTTTTCTCAGTTCTCTTTTCCTATTTTAGACAATTTATTTTCATTCTTTAACCATCTGATTAATAAAATGCTACTTTTTAAACTTCTACTATGTGTCTACCTGTGATAGATAAAAGAAAAGAGAAAATTTTCACTCTGATTAAGGATTTCAAGAATGAAATGAAAGACATCAAACACTGATTTAAATTTTCCATTTAAGAATATTTGTTATTGAATCACCGAGTTTTGTGTTGCACCTGAAAAAGTAGAATTAAATGTATAATTCTTTTATCATTTTACACATTTCTATTTATTTTCATCACGGTTGAAATCAGCACAAACTATGTAGAAAACAAACCTTTTAAGTTATAATTGGTCTAATCACAAATCCATTTATCTTCAAATATAAAAATAGACAATTTTCTTAGGATATAAAAAAAGTATTACTAATGAATTACAACTATGAATTTGAGAGTTAGAAAAATATGGTTGAAGATTAAAAACCATCATCTTAATCAGCATTATTTCTTTAACTAAATGAAAGGCAATTTAAAATTAATTTCATTCATTTAATTAAATATTCAGGAATATGTTTGATTAATGTAATTGTTTCTGAACTGATAATTTCATACTTAAGAAAAGTGGAATGTTGATTTTTTAAGGTTATATCAACTTAAAAACATTACAAAGAGGCTTATTTAGGTTATTTAGTGATTACATGGTCCAACTACAAATGATCCAAATAGTCTGTTTTAAATGACTCTATTCATGTCATGTCATTTGTTTATTTTTAGAATTTATTACAAATTAACATGTTATTAATATTTACTCTTATTGTCTGTATTCTCCATCTATATCTGGCACTCTGAATGCATGGACTTTGTCCACTGTCTTTATTGCTGTATCTTATATTTCCTGTCATGGTATATATTAAGTAATTTTTTTATGGTGGTTAAGAAGAAAGGAAGGAAGGAAAGAAGGGGTAAAGAAAAGAAGGAAGGGTGTAAGGAAGGGACAATTTTATTATTAGCAAGAATGCAGGCATAAGTATTGTCACTAAAATGCTTAATATCACAGCCAGAAAATTATAACTGTAGGGAATGTTAAATTCTTGGAAAATATATAGCCAAGAACATAGCAGGAAGCCAAGTTATTAAGCCAAAGAAGTTGATCTTAATTGATAATATGGAGTTTCAAAAAGAACCAGGAATATATTCAGAAGATGAAGACAAAAGAGTTAGGAATCCTGGAAAAGTATTATATGTACCAGCAATACACTGGTGTGTACAAAGATTTGGGGATTTTTAAAATATTTTATTTATTTATTTATTTATTTATTTATTTATTTATTTACTTATTTGTTTATTTATTTATGAGAGACACGGGGTGGGGGCGGAGAGAGAGAGAGGCAGAGACCTAGGCAGAGGGAGAAGCAGGCCCCATGCAAGGAACCCGATTCAGGACTCGATTCCAGATCCTGGGATCACACCCTAAGCCAAAGGCAGACGCTCAACCACAGCCACCCAGGCATCCCATGTACCAATTTGTAATTCCAATAGCCAGACAACATCCAAGAATTGGAATCTTACCATCTACTATAGTATTCAACCAGGTTCTAAACAAATCATCCTAGATGTGATCTTGCCATTTTTGTACTCTTTATGATTTTAAATTGACATTTTTATCTAATTTTCTAAAATTCCTCTTATTTTGACCTTTGAGCCCCCCCCCCCAATTCTCCCTCCTGTTGCCTTATACTATAGCCTGGCATGTAAACACACACACACACACATACACACATATGCTTTAAATGGCACTTTCCATTGGAACCTTTCTTTGCAACAAACTGCTAAGATTGATCCAACAAACTTATATTGTTTACCCACTAAGTGTCATGCATTCAGGGTGGAAATGATACTGATAGT